>NC_134102.1:36188347-36813347 GCF_000715075.1 Nicotiana tabacum | reverse complement strand
AGGTGCCATCACGATTCATAAGGATGGATTTTGGATTCATGACACTATCGCTGGTCAATCTTTCTTTATTTTGCAAGCACTGACGCTCTCAGCAAAGATCAATAGATCATTCTTATCTTTTACTTGTGTACTTTCATTACTTTATTCACGGCTTTATTAGCTTAATTCCATGATTCATTTGATTAAATTTTGATTCGAACTGATTACTAGAGACATTATTGAAAATAAATTATTCATTCATGAAACTATTTTTTGGGTTAAACAATAATAGCTTTAGAAATTGTATCACTGCTACTTGTGTTGGGGAAAAGTAAGCATCGACAAGAGCACGGCAAGGTAGCATCGTAAAAAATACCCAAGTCTAAACTTCCTCAATCAATTTAAACCAAGACAAGAGAAACAAACTCAAGCACAAACGGTATCCAGGCAGCAAGCATATCAACCATAAAAATATAGCAAGGCAAAATTTAACAAGCTAAAGTGTCACGATCCAATTTTCACCAAAGGTCGTGATGACGCCCAACATTGCCATTAGACAAGCAAACAATTAAATCAATAAGTCGTCAGATAATTTCAAATGCATCTCGATACAAATAATGAAATAAGTTACCGAAATAATTCATGTTCATAATGAAATACAGATATTATTTTAAATATACGAACGTGGTCAAATAAGAATCCAGATATCATAACAGAATACAACCAAGAACAAGAACCTAAATCCTCAAAATCCGGTGTCACAAGTGCATAAGTATCTACTACGATATACAACACTACTACAACAACTGTCTGAAATAGAAAATAGACACAATACAGTAAATGAATAGGCCAGAGACTTCGTGTGCTGCGAATCGTAACATGGAATGTAGCTCACCACAAAGTCTCCTCAGCAGTTGTTCCTACGCACCTAGATTACCACCGAATGTATATGTCTTAGTACCTACATAATTATTGCAGACGTATAGTATGAGTATGTAAATCAAAACGTACCCACTAAGTATATAGCCTAACCTCGAAGAAGTAGTGATGAGGGGTCGACATCAGCACGTACTAATGCTCCAATAATCAAAGTACAATAAAAGTAGACAGGTAAGAAGCATGAAAAGTAAAAACAATGAAACAAATATATATATTCATAACACTATCCTCAATAGAAGAGTAGATGTGAAGTCCTCAAATATCGAATACTACCTTCAACGGAATACATAATGATCAATAACAAATAAGATGTCAAATCTCGAGTCAGAAGACTCATAGCTACGTTGACTCCCTATCGAATATTACGCACTATCTGTCGAGGTCGTTCTACCTGATCCATATAATAGTATACACTGCCAAGATCGTACGGCCCGATCCATAATAGTACGGTTGAGGCGTTCAGCTCAATCTCATAAAAATAGTGAAACTTTAACGAGTCACTAGCCCAACTCACGAATATATGTGTGAGTTATGAAATTCAAAAAAGTCTTGGACAAATACGTATGACGCGGGAGAAATCCGAAAAAGAAAGTATAATTTCCACGACTAATCAAGTAGCGTGCCAAGTATATAAAATAGTAAGGTTCGATACTCCACGCAAGTCTAGTCCAAGGCTAAAATAATAATTAAAGCATTTAAACAGGCAAAAATAACTCAAGTAGTACAATTTAAACTTGGTATGAGCTTAAGTCTACCCGAAAAAAAATAAGAATCTAGTATACGTACGGACACTCGTCACCCCATACGTGTGTAGCTCCCATAATACGTAGCACGTAGCAAATATAGTACCTACGGGGTAAATTTCTTCTTAAAAGGTTAGACATGAAACTTATCTCGCTCTGAAATTCGATAGCCGGCACCAAAGTTCTCTAACACCTCAAACAAATGTTAAATGATCCAAAACTAGTAAAAGAACGAGCAAACCAATCAAAATATACTAAAAGACTTGTGATTTAACAATTTGAAATAAATTTCCAACTCCGCACGAAAAGTCAACAAAGTCAATCCTGGGCTCGTGTGCCCGAATTCTGAAAATTATTAAAGATTAATATTAACCATAACTTATATAGTCAATATCAATAAAATCATCATATTTCGTCCATGAATTGGCATTCAAATCAAGGATTTATCATTTCTCAACTTTGGGGCTCAAAACCCAAATTTTTACAATCCAAACACGGATAAAAATAATACCCAACAGAGATAATCATCAAAAAAAATCAAAATAAAGGTTAGATATTTAACCCCTTGCTGAGAAGAGAACAACACCATAAATATCACTTCAAACGAAGCTCTAGAACTCAAGATATGCTCAAAATACTAAAATGTTTGGTTTGCCAATTTAAAACACTGCCCAGGTAATTTTTGTTCATCGCCTTCGTGGGACACCATTGCGTTCGCGAAGAGCAATGTTTTTTATGCTGGCCGGTCAACCCAAAATTCATTCTTCGCGTTAGCCGGACATCCCTCACGTTCGCGAAGAACAAAAGTTCGCATCAGAAACCAACAATCTTTCTCGACACGGAAATGGGCATAACTCTCTTGTATGACCTCAGCATTCGATGATTATTGTTACTATGGTTCCTTAATTATGATACGCATCTAATGGTTCAAATGAATCATAAATCAAAGGTCGTTATTTCAATATTGTACCCTTTATGACAAAATAAGTGACGCTAAAACATCAAATATGAGCACGACACAATCCAAACCCATCCGAAACTCATCGAAATCTAACCAATACTTGCGGACAAGTCCAAAATCATCATACAAACCTATTGAAATTTTTAAATAATGAATACGAGCTCGTTAAGTCTATTGTTTGACCATGGTCAACTCATTTTCTTAAACTTAACTACTATTAAGTATCTGAATCACTCATAAACATTCTGGATTACGATCAAACTTCACACACAAGTCCCAATCAACTATATAAACCTTCCAAGGTCCCAGAACATTTTTTAGAGTCCGATAATACCGAAGTCCACTCCAAGTCAACTTAGCAAATTTAAGAACCTTCAAAATGTAAACTTCCGACAATAAGCGCCAAATCGCTCTCGGACCACCCGATACCCAACCCGAACGTACGCCATATTCCAAAATCACCTTACGAACCTATAGGAACCTCAAATCCTGATTCAGAGTTCGTTTACTCAAAAGTCAAACCTTGGTCAACTCTTCTAACTTAAAGCTTCTGAATTGAGAATTATTCTTCCAAATTAACTCCGAACTTCCCAAAAATCAAATAGACTACAAATGCAAGTCATAATACATATAGTGAAGCTACTCAAGGTATCAAACCGTCGAACGATATGCTAGAGCTCAAAACGAGCGGTAAGGTTGTTACATTCTCCCTCACTTAAGCATATGTTCGTCATTGAACATGCCAAGGGTCGTTCCTAAGCTGCCAAATCACTACATAATTCCCCGTACACTTACTCGTGCCACCTCAATCCATATAAGCACATTAGCTCAACCAAGGCTGAAGATCCTTCATAATACCTTAGTCCACAAGCCTTAGAACAAAAATCCAACATTCAAAATTTCCTATAAGGTCCAATTCTTGCATATATACACTGTATCAATCTCGACTACTTGTTCCAAATCATACATATACACCCAAGTTGTAACCACGCTTTAATAACCCGACCGGTCATTTTGAGCTCTGGTACATCATTCAATGGTTCGAGGCCTTGAGTAGCTTATGTATTATGACTTGCACGTATTGTTGGTTTTGATTTTTGAGAAGTTCGAAGCTGATTTGGAAGAATAATTCTCAATTCAGAAGCTTTAAGTTGAAAGAGTTAACCAAGGTTTGACTTTTGAGTAAATGACCTTGAAATTGGGATTTCATCGTTAAAATAGGTTTGTATGATGATTTTGGACTTGAGTATATATTCGGGTTGAGTATCGAATTGTCCGAAAATGTTTCGACTCTTATTCTGGAAAGTTGGCATTTTGAAAGTTTTAGAATGTCCTAAGTTTGATTTAAAGTGAACTTTGGTGTTATCGATGTTTGTTTGGGATTGTGAGCCTTGGAATAGGTTCGTATTGTGATTTTGTGACTTTTATGTAAAATTTGGCATCATTCCGGAATGTTTAAAATTTGGCATCATTCCGGAATGTTTAAGTATGATTCGGACGCGTTCGACAAAGTTTGAATGTTTGAAAGTTAAAAATAAGATTTTGATCATTGATTCATAGTTTTGATGTTATCCGTGGTGTTTTTAGCCTTAGAATAAGTTTGGATAAGGTATTGGTACTTGTTGGTTCAATTGGACAGGGTCCCGGGGGCCTCGGGTGTGTTCGTTGGTGGTTTCGGACTATTTTTCCTTGTTTTGCAACTGCTGGTGTCTGGTGTTGTTCTTCGCGAACACGAAGGGAGGCACACGTTCGCGAAGAAGGAAAATTTGTGCAACGCGTTCGTGAGGGATGTCTCGCGTTCGTGAAGGTTTGGTCAGATGATATTTCGCATTCGCGAAGGAGTGGCTGGGCCTTGGGACTTGGCCTTCGCCTTCATGAAGGCGTGGGCGCGTTCGCGAAGGGGTCAATGGTTGAGCATTGCATTATTCGTGAGCCTTGTCTCGCATTCGCGAAGAAGAAATTTGGAGCTAGAGATGGCTGTGCTTCGCGAACGCGAGGGACGTGCTACGTTTGCGGAGGAGGATCGACTAGGCAGAATGCTTTTTATTTCGGAACTTAGCCCATTTCTCTAAAAGTTTCACTTGGTTGGGCGACTTTTGGAGCTCTTGAAGGGGAGATTTTCATCATTTATCATGAGGTAAGTTGTTCCCACTTATTGTAAGCTAAATGCAAGGGTTATATAGGTATTTAAGCATGTGATTTTGTAGATATTGTGGGATATTGGAAGAAAACCTAGAATTTATATTTTTAGATTTTGGCTACGAAATTGGGCATGGGATTAGAAAAAAATTATATATTTGAGTTCGTGGTGCTATAGGTAATGTTTATCTTCAAAGATATTTGGAATCCGGGCACGTGGGCCCGAGGGTTCACTTTGTTGACTTTTCGAGTGGAGTTGAAAATTTTTATAAATTGTTAAATTATAAATATTGGGGTATATTTTGATTGGTTTGCAAGTTATTTGTTTAGTTTTGGATTGTTCGGCATCGGTATGAGGTGTTAGAGAGACATTGGAGCCGGTTATGGAATTTTGAAACGAGGTAAGTCTCCTATCTAACCTTGTGAGGGGAAATTTACCCCGTAGGTGCTATATTTGTTATGTGCTACATGTTGTGTGTGTTACGCACGTCTGAGGTGACGAACGTCCGTGCATATGCTAGAATTCCTTATTATGTCCGGGTAGACGTTGACTCACGTCATACTTTAATTGTACTATTTGAGTTATTCTTGCCTGTTTAATTGCTTTAATTGACATTATGACCTGAGACTAGACTCGAGTAGAGTAATAGACTTGTTATTTTAGATACTTGACCAACTACTTGATTTGCCGTGGAAATTGTAAATTCTCTTGCGGAATCTTCCCGTGTTATGCGTATTCATCGAAACGTTTCCTTAAATTTCATGACTCACAGGTATATTCATGAGTGGGGTCAAGGACCCATAAAAGTTTCATATTCTCCGGGATTAGGCTAGATACTTACTGGGTACGTCTTGATTTACGCACGCATGCTACACTTCTGCACTAATTGTGCAGGTTCTGACATGTTCATTTGGTGGTCATTTGGGCGTATAGGCGCAGCTGCTGAAGGGACTTTATGGTGAGTTGTACTCAATGCTACGATCCGTAGCACACAGAGTTTCTATCCTGTCTATCTTATATTCCAGACATATATTGTATTATTATTGTACTCCCTGTTAGATGTTCATGCAATTGTGACACCGCATTTTGGGGGCTCCTATTGGATATTCACAATTGTATTTATTATTATTATTATTATTATCATCATCTCACTTTATGATTTATTTATACTTGTCACGACTCAAATCTCAACATGTCATGATTGCGCCTATCACAGTACTAAGCAAGCCAAAAATCACAAAATCACCACGAATTTTAATTTAAATGCATGATATTTTATGTTTAACAGGAAAAATCTCATAAATGACTAATAAGCAAAACTGCGATTCAACTACAAAATCTCCCAAAATCCAGGTGTTACCGAGTACATGAGCTACTACATGTTAACACAGGCAAATTTTCTAATATAGCTATCTCGAAAGATAGAACAATGCTAAAAAAACTGAAAAGAAGGAGAGTCGAGGTCTGTGGACGCCAAAGAAGCTACCTCAAAAGTCACCAAGTAGGAAATGCTCCAAGTCTAGCAACCACTGGGTCCGGATATACATGGATCTGCACACAAAGTGCAGAGTATAGTATGAGTACAACCGACCCAATGCACTCAATAAGTAACAGGACTAACCTTGGACTAAAAACAGTGACGAGCTCAAAAGGGTACAGTCCAGATCCAGATAATAACAATGCAGATATAACAGGTAAATGATAGCAATAACTCAAAGAATCCTATAATTAATTCGTACACAGTACAGAAATATAGACATGCTTTCAAGTTTAAAATTTTAAGCTCAACACTAGTAAAATATGCCAAGTATGACAGATATGAGGAATGTTACATCTTTATGTCTACATGTCAAATGTGTATGTCACATGTACTGCATCATAGTGATAAACTCATGTACTCACACTCTCAGAGTACTCGATCCCATTGTGTCACATTCACACTTATCAATCTCAATCGCTCGCCACTATATGGTACCTGTGCTCACCGCTAGTATGTCAAACTCCGGAGGGACGGATCCTGCCCAAACGCTAATATAAAGCCAATTTGGCCTGCTGCAGTGTGCAGCCCGATCCTATAAAATTAGATAAAGCCTATAAGGCCTGTTGTGGCATGTAGCCCGATCCATATATATATATATATATATATATATATATATATATATATATATATATATATATATAGCCAATATGGCATGTTGCGACGTGCAGCCCAATCCACAACCTCACTCATAACACAGCTCTCAGGTTCCAACTCAATCATCAATATCTCTAGTCTCTCGGGCTCACAAATCTCATGCCAATCATCCCAAACAATGATAACATCATGTAACAATAAATGACAACAAAGACTAAGATATGATATGCAAATAATGAATGTGACTGAGTACATAATTGTAATTTAAGCAGTTAATTCAATAGCAGAAATGACCTCAGCTGGTCCCACAGAATAAGCATATAGCATAGACATGATTTCTAACATGGATCACAACTCAATTACTCTAACATGTAGGGGTTACATGAATGGCAAAAAGATTTGATAACTACACAGTACCACGAAATCAATCGAGTCACAATTACCACGGTGCACGCCCACACGCCCATCACCTAGCATTGGCTTCACTTCAATACCAACCACACAACACGTATTTCAGGGATCCATACCCTCATAACCAAGTTCAGAAGTGTTACTTACCTCAAACTGTGCAAATCACAACTCCAAGAAGCCCTTGCCTCTTGAATATGCCTCTGAACGACTCGAATCTAGCCACAAGCAACTCAATACAATCAATATAAGCTATAGAAATCGATTCTATACGATAAAGCTAAGTTCTCGCGGATATAGATCTCGCGGATAAGTGGTGCAGCACCGGCTGGCCTGCTCAACTCATAGGCCTCCCACCATCTGAAGGCTGCCCCTGATAGCTAAAAATTAGTAAATAAGACTCCACTAGTCTCCAGAATACCCGTCGTGCGAAGGATCTGCTGGCACCTATCTAAGAAATCATAAGCATCCTCTGACTCAACCTCACTGAATGCTAGAAGCCAGAGCCTCCCAAACCGCTCTAGCCTCTTTTGCTCCTCGTCACTTATAGGCGGACCCACCTGGGCCTAAGCAACTTTAACCCGCTGGGCTGGTAGTACCCTCGGTGTCTGAAGTCCTCGAACCACCTGCTTTGGAGTACAGGCGGTGAGAGTATGAGCATCTCCCCCAGCCTGAGAAGTGGTTGGTGCGGCCTGAACTAAAACCGCCGGAGCATGGCTAGTGCATACAGTCAATATCTGGCCCAAAGCCTCCTGAAGGTCTGGAATGACAATAGGCACAGCTAGTGCCTGAGTCGATCCCACCGACTCAACCATATCTGGTATCTTCTCTTGAGCTCGAGAAACTAGTGGCTCACAGGTGACGCTCTAGCTGTTGTACTAGCTACACCTCTGCCTCTACCGCGGCCCTGGCCTCTCGCGACCCTAGCTGGTGATATTGATGGCAGTTCGTCCGATCCGGTAGCATGTGTCCTCACCATTTGTAAGAGAATAGATTAGTAGAAGTATAATTTCTGGAATCAACCAATCTGCACGACAAGAATAAAAGAAAGTAAAGTGTTCCTAATGGTTCGGTAGCCTCTCGAAGATAAGTATATATGTCTCTGTACCGATCCGCCAGACTCTACTAAACCTACTCATAACTCGTAAGACCTAAGTAATATAGACTCTGATACCAACTTGTCACGACTCAAATCTCAATATGTCGTGATGAAGCCTATCACAGTACTAGGCAAGCCGACAATCACAAATAACTATGCATTTAAATTTAAATGCATGATATTTTAAGTTTAACATGAAAAATCTCATAAATGACCGATAAGCACAACTGCGATTCAACTACAAAATCTTCCAAAATCTGAGGTCACCGAGTACATGATCTACTAAATGTCAACATAGGCAAAATTTCTAATACAGCTGTCAGGAAAGATAGAACAGTGCTAAATAAACTGAAAAGAAGGAGAGTCGAGATCTGCGGACACCAAAGTAGCTACCTCAAAAGTTTCCAAGAATGAAATGCTCCAAGTCCAGGAACCACCAGGTCCATATGTACCTGGATCTGCACACGAAGTGTAGAGTGTAGTATGAGTACAACCGACCAAATGTACTCAATAAGTAACATGACTAAGCTTGGGCTGAAAGCAGTGACGAGCTCAAAAAGGTACAATCCATATCCAAATCATAAAAGTACATATATAATAGGGAAATGACAATAATAACTTAAAGAATCCCATAATCAATTTATACACAGTACAGAAATGTTGACATACTTTCAAGTTTAAAAGTTTAAGCTCAACACTGGTAAAATATGCCAAGTATGACTGATATGAGGAATGTTACATATCTATGTCTACATGTCAAATGTGTATGTCACATGTAATGCATATATATATATATATATATATATATATATATATATATATATATATATATATATATATATATATATATATATATATATATATATATATATATATATATATATATATATATATATATATATATATATATATATATATATATATATATATATATATATATATATATATATATATATATATATATATATATATATATATATATATATATATATATATATATATATATATATATATATATATATATATATATATATATATATATATATATATATATATATATATATATATATATATATATATATATATAGTGTGCAACCCGATCCACAACCTAACTCACAACTTCGCTCTAAGACCCCAACTCAATCATCAATCTCTCTAGTCTCTCGGGCTCACAAATCTCATGCCAATCAGCCCAAACAATGATAACATGATGTAATAATAAATGACAACACAGACTAAGATATGATATGCAAATGATGAATGTGACTGAGTACATAATTGCAATTTAAGAAGTTAATTCAATAGAAGAAATGACCTCAGTGGCTCCCACAGAATAAGCATATATCCTAGACATGATTTCTAATATGGATCGCAGCTCAATTACTCCAAAACGTTGGGGTTACATGAATAGCAACAAGATTTGATAACTACATAGTACCACGGAATCAATCGAGTCACAATTATCACGGTGCACGCCCACACGCCTGTGACCTAGCATGGGCGTCACCTTAAAACAAACCACACAACACGTATTTCAGGGATTCATACCCTTAGAACCAAATTTAGAAGTGTTACTTACCTCAAACTGCGCAAATAACAATTCAAAAAAGCCCTTGCCTCTTGAATCGGCCTCCGAACGACTCGAATCTAGCCACAAGCAACTCAATACAATCAATACAAGCTATAGAAATCGAATCCATACGATAAAGCTAAGTTCTTTAACTAAAGTCGAGAAGTCAACCCCGGGCCCATCTCTCGGAACTCGACAAAATTTACAAAACCCGAACACCCATTCAACAATGAGTCCAACCATACCAAAATCATCAAATTCTGACCACAAATCGACACTCAAATTCCCAAATCTTACTCTCCAATACATAGTTCAAAAATTCCCAAATCCCAACTTAGATTCATGACAAATAGGTAAACCTATCAATAGGTATTCAAAATACATGGACAAAAGTAATCAAAAATCACTTACCACTTGTAATCTAGTGAAAACCCCTTCAAAGATTTCCTCAATCCGAGCTCCCAAAGTCCAAAAATGAAGAAAATACTCTACCTCTCATATTTATCTATTCTGCCAGGAATTTCGCTTCTGCGGTCAACATAACGGCCTTTGAGGTACTGCTTTTGCGGAACCGCTTTTGCGATTAAAAATCTGCATCTTTGGAAGTCACTTAAGGCCCGACCAACCACATATGTGGGTGCGTTTCTGCGCAAAATCCTCCGCTTCTGCGGACCTTCCCCTCTACTCCTTCTTCCGCTTCTGTGACCACCCTTCCGCATTTGCGACCTCGCTGGTGCGGAATCTCCCCGCACCTACGCAAACACCCTAACTTGCTCAGAACTGCATCTACGACCCCTTGGCCGCTTCTGCGGCCTATTTTTGCAGGTGCGGTTGTTCCACACTTGATCACACCATCACTTCCACATGATGATCGGTCAATAAGTCACATCAAATACCATCTAAAATCTTATACGACTCCATCCATGCGCCAACAAGCCACGACTCGAATATGACTAATAAGGAATGGAAGCCCATGTACCAGAACTACCCAGCACGCATAATAGATATAACATCCAAACAAAATGCTATAAACCTATCCCACAGAGGACAAGCAAAACACACAAAACAAGTATAAGGAACCGTACCCAACATCTTACCATTACGGCGCGCAATCCAATCCACACATAGTACTGTTGCGGCGTGCAAATTGATCAGAACATCTTACCTGTGGCGGCGTGCCACCCGATCCACACATAATAATCTACATCGGAATACCCATCAAGCCAAGATGCTCATATTCATTATACACACGTATATCAATAGTAAGCACGCCAAGTGCATAAAAATAACCCTGGGGAGATGGATAGCATAATGCACTATGAAAGAGGCCAAGCACAATTAAGGTGCAATAAACATCCATCATTTCGAGAGCCATCTCGCCCATATAACACCACAAGTTTACACACTACAACACGCGGGTGAATAATCAAGTCGCCTCATAGCCCACATAGTATAAAAAGTAATACAGGAAATTGATGATGACAGGAATAACATCCTTCATGCCCGAAGACTCATCCATAGAAAAATGTTGTGCTGAATAAACATATCTGATATGGTGTAGAATATACATTCATATTAGGCCTACAAATGGACCTCTAAACCGATTTCGAACATACCAAAATAGGTAAACATCCTTCCAAAGATCCACAATGACCCTATCTATGACACATACAGTCAACTATAAAACACTGAACAAACTTCCACAGTCTGCAACTAGAGGATAGTCCGCCTTTCAGAAATAAATTCTCCAATCTATGACAGTAACAGAATCTCCAAACCTGAACTCAATCTATCCCTTTTAAATGACTGACATGAAAAACCTACACAATCATCCCATGGGAGATACTCCCACAATCTTCCACACGAAGTATTAAAATCTGAACTTCAATGACCACCGACCATGCTATTTCTATAGTGCTAGTAGCATCCGCAAATCAATACACAACGCTTCTTCCACAAAACAGACAATTCTCAAGCGACACTAAAATAGTGCCAGCATACTCTAAACATCTGAAATCTCCACCGCTGCCTCGAACTCGTGATATTTCTGTCAAAACTGAACCGCAACCTTGATCCATAAAATCTCAATTCCACACAGCTCAATGCATCCACCATACAATCTTATGGAAATACGATAATCCCATTATAAATTCTGAATCACAAGTAGAATAAGTACTCCATCAATTTGAAACCTTTCACTTAACTCAACTCAGGAAAATAAAAATTGCAACACGCAACCAACTTTCCATAACCGTAGAAGACACCAATCTCAACTCATGGCCAAAATCGTCAAAACTCTTCGGGACCCATCTGCACGTAATCAAGCAATCAGAATTAATTCCCTCTAAATCAACCAAATCATGGAGACTGCCAAGACCGTAAGTATTGTCACAAAATGCCTGTATGGACTTATCATACTTGAGTAACCGATCATTTCCCTTACCATGTTGATCCAAGCCACTGCTATACTGACCCCACTGCTCCAGGTTTCCTCTTGACTTGACTTCAAAATAACATATCTCTTTACCAGCACACAATGGATCTCAATCAACACTCATCTAGAGTGACCCCAAATCACAAGACAAAATCATCTCAGTACACATAAACCATTTATACCCTCTTATGCACTCAATAGTACCTCCAACTGATATGCCCATTCTGAAGAGACCTTCTGCGAATTCGACGTTATCTCTTCCATCCCTCTAACGCTACATCGCAGAACCAATAAGGATGTAGAAATACTCCGAGTCTCTCTCACAATCTAGGGAAAACTTGAATCCTTAGTCATACACGAATCTGAAAATCTTTAGTCACATACGAAGGTCCCACAACACATTCAAAACTCGAAGCTATATTGAATCCCAAATTGATAATCAACATTCACATTCCTTTTGTATTCCAAACAACTCCTTTCATCACATTCGAACTTTCTAAGTATAGAAGCCACCATCTTAAACAAAATATACAGACTTTGTCATTTGTCCTCCATGACCCAAATAACACTAATCTTTCTCAAAGCAAGTGCCTACCCCTACCATAAAATCCATACGATATGCCCTCACTCCTATTCTGATTTAGCCATCTTGCGAAGCAAACTACTCGATCTCTGCTCACCTACTAATAATTTAACCACCACGAAACATATCCCACCATGTCCTCTCTCATCCTCTGTCACCAATAATGCTTCCCCAAATCTCGATCCATCTCCATAACACCCAAACAAATAGAATGCCATCAACTCTAAGACTCATCAAGGATCATCTCCCTCGAACCATCAACACTAGAAACACAAGTTTGACCCAAAAGTTGCAACATGCCGTCATCTCCAATAACCGCTTCTTAGGTACTACTTCACAACATTGTGTCCCTAAGGACAAGCAAATGAAAACCACCACACTGATGAGCCTTAATGCACTCAAATAAGGACAACAACACAGACAAAAATGCCATCAAGTTCAGATGTACCTAATCTCACAACTCCGCCAGTCAAAGCCTGAACATCAATAGCACAATTCTCCTCCTGCACTGGAATTAAATAGCGAACTTCCAATCACGAACCGAATAATCCTCCTCCTGAAGCATTCACTGTTGCAACACATAAGTAAACACCCTACCATTTGCACCAACACTGTGCGATAACAATGCAAGAAACATCATAATACACTCTTTATAGCCCCGAAACCATGGGCAACACCAACATTGGGATGAAATAGCTGAACACCCCTCCACGAGACGACGATAGTAGTCTTCCCTTATAATTCAAGGAAAAACATCCTGCTCCACATCGGTAGCATCACCACAATTTGTCGGTGCCCAACTGATATTGAATGCTCGACATTGCAAACGAATGAGTAGGAAGGAACTGAATACATAATCTTCGACCGAAATCAAATCGCACAACAATGAATCAAGAAAGGGAAGTTCTCCTAACAGTCATGTAGCCCTCGAAGATAAGTACAGACGTCTCCGTACCGCCATAAGACTCTACTAGACTTGTTCATGACTCATGAGACCTAAGTGAACCTAGTGCTCTGATACCAAACTGTCACGACGCAATTTCCACCATAGGTCCTGATGACGTCCAACACTGACGTTAGTCAAGCCATCAGATAATTCAAAACGTATCTCAATACAAATAATGAAATAAGCAACCTAAACCGTTCATTTTCACAATAAAATACTGATACTATTTTAAATGTTCGAATGTGGTCAAATATGAATCCAGATATAATAACAGAATCCAACTAAGAATAAGAACCTAAATCCTCAAAACTCGGTGTCACAAGTGCATGAGCGTCTACTAGGATATACAATACTACTACAACAACTGTATGGAATAGAAAATAGACATTATACAGTAAATGAATAGGACTGGGACTCCGTGTGCTGCGGATCATAACATGGAATGCAAATCACTACAAAGTCTCCTAAGCAGCTGCCCCTACGCACCTAGATGACCACTAAATGTACTTGTCTCAGTACTTCCACAATTAGTGTAGAAGTGTAGTATGAGTACGTAAATCAATGTGTACCCAATAGGTATTTAACCTAACCTCGAAAAAGTAGTGGTCCAATAATCAAATTACAATAAAAGTAGACAGTTAAGAAACATGGCAAGTAAAAATAGCGAAACAAATATATATATATATATATATATATATATAACATTGTCCTCAATAGAAGAGTAGATACGAAGTCATCAAATACCGGATACTACCTCGAACGGAATACATAATGATCAATAACAAATAAGATGTCAAATCTCAAGTTAGGAATACTCCTAGGTACGCTGACTCCCTATCGAATATTACTCATGATTCTGCCGAGGTCGTTCAGCCCGATCCATAAAATAGTGTATACTGCCGAGGTCGTATGATCCGATCCGTGGATGCATTTTATAATACTGCAAAGGTCATACGTCCCGATCCATAATAGTATTGCTCAGCCGTTCAGCTCGATCCCATAAGAATAGTGAAACTTTGATGGATCAATAGCCCAACTCACGAATACATGTGTGAGTTATGAAATTCAAAAAACATTCGGACAAATACGTACGGCACGGGAGGAATCCGAAAAAGAGAGTATAATTTTCGCGCTGAATCAAGTAGCTTGCCAAGTATCTACAATAGCAAGGTTCAATACTCTACGCAATTCTAGTCCCAGGCTAAAATAAGAATTAAAGCATTTAAACACGTAAGAATAATTCAAGTAGTGCAATTTAAACACAGTGTGCGCTTAAGTCTAACCGGACATAACCAAGAATCTAGCATACATATAGACACTCGTCACCTCATACATGTGTAGCTCTCATAACACATAGCACGTAGCAAAAATAGCACCTACGGGTAACTTCCCTCTTACAAGATTAGACAGGAGACTTACCTCGCTCCAAAATTCGATAACCGGGTCCAACGCCTCTCTAACACCTCAAAATAATGCCAAATGATCTGAAACTAGTCAAAGAATGTGTAAACCAATCAAAATATACTTAAGACTCGTAATTTAACAATTAGAAATAAATTTCCAACTCTGCACGAAAAGTCAACCCCGGGCTCGCGCACAGATTCTGAAAATTATTGAGAATAAATATTACCCATAACATATATAGTCTATATCTAGAAAAATATCTAATTTCGTCCATTAATTGACCCTCAAATCAAGGATTTACTATTTCTCAATTTTGAGGCTCAAAATCCCAATTTTTACAATCCAAATACGGATAAAAATAATAACCAACAAAACTAATCATGGAAAAACATCAAAATAAAGTTAGATATTTACTCCCTTGCTGACACGAAAACAACGCCGTGAAAATCACCTCAAACGGAGCTCGAGAATTCAGGATACGTTCAAAATACTAAAATGCTCGGTTTGCCAATTTAAAATATTGCCCAAGTGATTTTTGTTCATCGCCTTTGTGGGACACCATCGTGTTTGGAAGAAAAAAAATTTCACGTTGACCGGTCAATGCAGAATTCTTTCTTCGCGTTTTGCGGGACCTCCCTCACGTTCGCGAAGAACAAAAGTTCGCACCAGAAACTAGCAATCTTTTCCGACACGGAAATGGGCATAACTCTCTCATACGACCTCGGAATTCGACAATTATTATTGTTATGGTTCGGTAACTATGATATGGATATAACAGTTCAATCGAATCACAAATCAAATATCGTTTGCTCAATATGATACCCTTTATGCCAAAAGAAACGACGCTGAAACATCAAATAAGAGCGCGACACAATCCAAACTCATCCGAAACTCATCGGAATCTAACCAAAACTTGCGGACAAGTCCAAAATCATCATACAAACCTGTTAAAAAATTTAAATTATGAATCCGATCTCGTTATGTCCACTATTTGACTATGGTTAACTCATTTACTTAAACTTAACTAGTATGCAACTTAAGTATCCGAATCACTCTTAAACATTTCGGATCACGACCAAACTTCACACACAAGTCCCAATCAACTAAATGAACATATCCAATGCCCCGGAACACCACCCGAACTCCACTCCAAGCCAACTTAGCAAATTTAACAACCTTCAAAATGTAAACTTCTGATAATAAGCGTAAAATTGATCCCGGACAGCCCGATTCCCAACCCGAACATATGCCCTAGTTCGAAATCACCTTATGAACCTATATAAACCTTCAAATCTTGATTCTGAAGTCGTTTATTCAAAAATCAGACCTTGGTTAACCCTTCTAAATTAAAGCTTCCGAATTGAGAATTATTCTTTTAAATCAACTCTGAGCTTCTTGAAAATCAAAATCTACTAGGCTTCTTTGCATAAAGAACCTAACTCATCTGAAGTTAAGAAAAATGAACCATTTAACCTCTTATTCCAAAATTGAATAGGCCGGCGGATGAGAAGATTTGTCAACGTGCAAGTCATAATACATATTGTGAAGCTACTCAAGGTATCAAATAATCAAACAACATACTAGAACTTGAAATGACCAATCTGGTCGTTACAGGAAGTGACATCAAATTTAACGTGAAAAAACCTCTTCAATGTGAAGAGTAAAAAATTATGAGACTAAAGCTCCATTATATTCATGAGAGAGTTATAAAAGTTCTTCAAAATGACTACACTTTCAATATCAAATGCGGAGCAATAATAGCAACAAGAATAACAACCAAATAAGAGAAGATGAGAAGAAAATCACCAAAAATACAATTACTGTTTACGGCTTCAAATATGTAGTTATAAAACTTCAAATCATGCTCTGTCAGTTTCTACTCGAAGATCAAAATATTGAGAACTTTAAGTACAAATTTTAGCTTAATCTGACAAGAAATGAAGTAGAAAACGCCAAAAGAAGTTGGCTAGTCGGAGGTGTTTTCAGCAGAAAAATTTACACTCTTTCTCTCTAAAATGGTGATAACTTCCAAATTCGCTCCTATAAAATAGAAAATGTTCACGGTCGTATGCAATATAATTTACCTAACTATAAATCGGGGTCAAATTTCACAGGATACAATGTAAGGGAGAATGAGATAGTAAGGAATTTGTATCCACTAACTTTAGCAAATTAACCATCTATTTATATAAAGATTCCTATTTTTTAGAAACCTTCGATAAGAAAATAGTTGAAATGGGCTAAAGGCTCAATTTATTGGGTCCTTACATCGTAGTTTCGGGAATCTTACATAAATGTCCCCAATAATTTTCAACTTACCAACCTCTAGCTATTAATCATATACTTACCAAAACTAGCCAAGCACATATAAAAATTAAAAACGCAAATAAATAAGGTTCTTTCTCTCCAAGAATCACACACAGACATCTCCTTCCATATTTTAAGCGTGATCAACAACATTAGATGCAAGATGGAAAAAATATTTATGGATGATGTAGCAAACAAAGTGATGAAATACAATATATATATATATATATATATATATATATATATATATATATATATATATAAGATTCCAAAAATCTAAGCAAAAAATGACCTTTTCCAATGAGTATGGTTGAAATTCATTAAAAACATATAGATCAGTCAATATATAAATTTTGAGGAAGATTGGAGGTGATTTGGTATCAAAATTCATAGTTAAAATCGAGTCAAAAATTCTTCTACAATACATGTATCAAACATGTATCACGCATGTATCACACACACAGGTATACATGGATATACATGTGATACACATTTGATATAAATATGACACATATGTGATACACAAATGATACACATCATATTTTTTTCATGTTTAATCTTCTACTTCGAATTGTCAATCCAAACCACCTCAAAACTCCGTCAAATCATCCCAAAACTGAGATTCAAACTCGTTAAGATGTACCCAATCTATTCTAATAACACCCACTCAAAAAAAAGTAAAACTTTGACCTTTGTTTTTGGCTACAAATAGCTAATTGGCTAATATTGATAATATTTGGCTAATATTATTAATGTTTAATGAATTGGCCAATCTTTATAATAAACTACTTATAAATGGACATAGCTGGTAATTTTTTTTAGTTTTTTTATCTTTCCAAGAAAAACATTACTAAAAACGGCCAATTTTTGATCGAAATATTTCGACCGGAAAATATGGTCAAAAAGTTATGACTGAATCAATCGAAAATGGTCTAAAAATATATTTTTCAATTTTTAATAATAATTACGACAGATATTCCGTCCATATCCGTTGCAAAATTTGGCGAAAAATACCGCAAAGCCGTTAGCGACCGATTCGGTCGGAAAAATAAAATAAATAAGTAAAAAATAAAAAAGTTGCGATTGATTCGGTCGCAAACATTTATTAAAAAGAGGTTTGACTCTGTTGACCTCGTTTACGACCGAATCGGTCAGAAACCTTTTAAACCCACCCCCACCCCCCCACCCCCCCTCCTGACCCCTTTTTTTTTCTTTCTCTCTTTTCTTCTTTCTCTCATTTCTTCCTTCTCTCTTTTCTCTCTCACACTCAAACCTCCCCTCCCCCCCACCCGCCCCACCCAGCCCGCTGTTATCACCGGCGACGATGCCCCAGCATCAGCAGCTCCGCCGCCGGCGACCCTCCACTACCCAGGTAGGTATTTCTCTTACCCTCTTTTTTTTTTGAAATACACTGATTTTGTTTTATTCCTCCTAGTTTGATTTGTAAAAATTGATTGTTCTTAGCTAAATTAAATCTATGACTATTGTTAGTAGCTAAAATAAACTTATATGTTGGTAATTTAGAAGTTTCCTTTGAGAAGATTATGGGAATGAGTAGTGGAGACCCTAAAAATATTATTTGAAATAAAATTCAATAATTAAAATTTTTAGTTTACCTACTAATTTGGGGATAACATTACCAACTTGGGAATAGTTTTACTAAATAATTTTACTAACTAATTTGTGAGGTTCTTACATTTCTTTTAGGAACAAGATATGTGCATAGCATAATTAATGAGATAGTATAGTTGTTTATTGACTTCTTCACTGTTTTTAGTATAAAAAACATACTTTAAATAGAATAAAACTCAAAGGGAAAGAAAAAAGTTAAAAAAAATGAGATGAATAATTCATGTATATGGTAAGAACTTTACTTACAATGGAAGACATGACACAATTATGTCTAATGTTGTATTTTTCATTATTAACAATCAATGGAACTTAAGAGCCACAATTTAGTTCATTCAACTAGTTCTTTAATTTTTCTAGATCATTAATTGAATTATATTTTAAAATACTTTAGAATTGCTATATATATAGATTTTTTTTTAAATAGATTTTTTTTGTTTGGGTAATTATATTTGTTATTCAATTTTCTTGATAAATAGTAGTAGTATTATTTTGACTTAACTCACATACAAAGATGAAAATGATTAGGTGGATGCGCAAAATGAAATAACATCTAAACTTTGAAAATAAGAACCATTAAATGAAATAATATTTAACATTTTTCTGTAGATGAAATTTGGGCATCGTAGATGGATGTATGATAGGAATCATCTGAATCGTATTGCGGGATGAATTTATAGAAGGGGTTGCTAGCTTTATTGCTAAGGCAAAGACACTTGATGATTTCCTTATCGAATGAACGATTAGGTGCCCCTGTGTGAAATACAAGTGTCTTAACTTATTAGGGCTCGATATTAATAATGTTCATTTGTATAAGAAGGGGTTTATGAAAAATTATTATGTGTGGACTGTGCATGGAGAGTGTCATGCTAGTGTAAATGATATTCATTTTCAGAACTCATCTGGTGGTGAAGAAGGTAGTCCCATAGCGGAGAATATTAATATTGAAAATTTTAGATTTAATGAAATGACGAGGGAAGCTTTTGAGATGTTCCCTGGGGCTCAATCCGAACTAAATGATGAGGCTAAGAGCTTCTTCAAATAGTTAGAGGAAGCTAGTTGTCTACTTTATGAAGGCGCAACGCATTCCAAGTAGTCTGTTTCATTTAGATTACTAAGTATGAAATCGGATAATTCTATTTCTCAAGTGGGCATGGATTCTATCATTAGCCTTATGAATGAACTTAATCCGATCAACATTGACTTGCCCAAAGATTTTTACACGGCAAAGAAATTAGTTTTCAAGTTGGGTCTTTAATCGGAGAGGATTGATTGTTGTGAGAAAAATTACATGTTATTCTATAAGGATGATGCAGCTTTAGAAAATTACAAATTTTGTAACCAGTCGTGCTACAAAGAAGTCCCAAATGCTAAACACAAGAAGGTTCCAGTGAAGGCGATGCACTACTTACCCCTTATACCAAGGTTAAAGAGGTTGTATGCATCAATAAGTTACGCTCCTCATATGAGATGGCATTATGAACATAGAAGGTCAGATTGTGTGTTATGTCATCCGTCATATGGAGAAGCATGGAAGCATTTTGATAGGGTGTTCCCAGACTTTGCTGGTGAATCGAAAAATATTAGGCTGGGATTATGTGCTAATGGATTCACTCTATTTTACAGTGTCTGTTGCACCGTATTCATATTGACCAGTATTTGTTACGTCATATAATCTGTCGTTTAAATTGTGCATAACAAGTCAATATTTGTTTCTAACATGTATTATTCCAGGTCCACACAATCCAAAAAGATTGATTGATATATACATGCAGCCCCTAATTGATGAGTTGAAGTTATTGTGGCATCAAGGTGTGGAAACATATGATGTATCAACTAAGCAAAACTTCAGACTCCATGCTTCTTTGATGTGGACTATAAATGATTTTTCTGCTTATGGAATGATATCCGAGTGGTCAACTGCCGGAAAGTTAGCTTGCCTGACTTGTATGGAAGACACAAAGGCATTCACTTTGAAACATAGAGGCAAGAGCACATGGTTTGACTGTCATCGTCGCTTCTTGCCAATAGATCATGAGTTTAGGAGAAATACTAGTGCATTTATGAAGAACAAAACCGATTATGAGGAACCACTGCATGTCTTGTAGCCTGAAGAGTTTTGGAACTAATTTATGAATCTACCTAAGGTAACAAAGTATTCATTGCCTAATAAGATATCGGGGTATGGTGTAACACACAGCTGGACAAAACAGAACATATTTTGGGAGTTACCTTATTGGAAGCATAATCTTGATGTCATGCCTATCGAGAATAACGTTTTTGATAACTTGTTTAATACTGTGATGGATTTAAGAAGCAAGACAAAATATAACTTTAAGGCCAAGATGGATTTGAAAGAATATTGTTGGCGGTATGAGTTGTACTTGACATACTTGAACAACAAGATTTAGAAGCCTAAGGCCAGTTACACATTCACTTTAGATGAAAGAAGAGAGATTTATGATTGGGTTAATAATTTAAGGATGCCTGATGGGTATGCATCAAACTTATCTAGGTGTGCTGATATAAAAGAAGGGAAGTTGGCGTCTATGAAAAGCCACGATTGTCACATTTTCATGAAATCTTTGATGCCTATTGTATTCAATGCTTTTCCTGAAAGAATATGGAAGTCCATTACAGAGATATGCTTATTTTACATGGAGTTGTGCTCTAGCACATTGAGGGCGGAGAACCTAGCCTACATGGACAGTAACATTCGCTTAACTTTAAACAAGTTGACAAAAAATTTCCCGCTTGGTTTTTTCGATGTCATAGAACATCTTCCAATTCACCTTGCGCAAGAGGCACGACTAGGAGGTCTAGTTCAATGTAGGTGGATATATCCCTTCGAGATGTAATTATCTTTAATCAATTATCCTTACGTATTTTAGTTAAACATTATTTCATCTTAAAATCGTGCTATGCAGGATGATTGACAAATGTAAGCAGCAATGACAGTCAAACTTCGAACCACGTGCATCAGAGACATATGTACGATTCTAAATTCAATACTGCCTTTATTCTTGGTTAAGATTAAATTTTGTTTATATAATGTTTATCAATAACATTTCAGGAAGGATATCATAGAAGAATGGAGGGGTGGCAACAAACTCAGCCCGATTTTCAATCGACGCCCGAAGATATGACTTCGATATGGACACAGACAGCCAGTTGAGTAAATAAAGGTATAAAATATTTTAGTAATTTTTTAGATATGACTCCATTTTAAAATTATTTTACACAAGTTGTATGTTTCTTCTTCTGCTCATTTAAATATATTTTTTGTATTTCTCATGAAAATAAATAAAATGTAGAGTCTACAGACTTGGAGTGCAGCCGTCATCTAGTCGTCCAACTGCATTATTTAGTGGTGCTTCTGCTTCACCTGAAAAAATTGAGACTATGCGGACGCAAATCAATGAATTATCTCAACAATGGAATAATGCTCAATAAACAATAAGTATGATGCGGACATTCATGGCAAACCATGAAAAACAACGTCATTCAATGGAAGAATCTAACAAGGAGGAGACTGAAACCGATGAGCATCGGTAGTAATTTGGATTGTGTAATAGGAAATTTAGACTTGATTGGTTGTTGCAAAACTTTGTTCGTTTTAGACTTGGTGTAATGTGATTTTGGTTGAAAGCTTTAGATTTTTATATGGTTTAATAGAATAGATAGTTTTGTTATGTTTAAACAAGTTTGATACTTGTTGTTTTAGGTTCTATTAATAGAATATTTGTGATATTGGCTATTGTGTATTGGTTGTTTGATTTGGCAGGGGGTGTGGCTTAAAATACAGCAAAATTCGGCTGTATTTTACCAATTTTTGCGACTGATTTTCAACCAAAGTGATCGAAAATTGGACCTGAAAATTCCCACATTTGAGGCTGAAGTGGTTGGATTTTTAATTAATTATTTTTTAAATTTCTTATTTTCCTACCGATTCGGTCGTAAATTTTAAATAAAATAAAAAATAATAATTAAATTACCGACCGAATCGGTCAAAAAATTTAATATATAATTAATTTAAATTAATGATATTGCGACTGAATCGGTCGCAAATATACCGACCAAAGTGGTCGCAAGCTTTAATTTGATCCGGTCAACTTTACAACTCCCGTTTGCGATCAAAATGATCGGAAATTTGCGATCGATTTTGTTGCAAATATTTTGCAACCATCATTTTGCCGGTCACTTGAAATTCGTTGAAAATAAGAAATTTTCGACTAATTTTGATGGATTTCGTGGTCGGAAATTTGGCAATTTCTAGTAGTGAAAGATAGCAAAAAGGACCTCGTAACTCGCAAGGAAAAAAATTGGGCAAAATATAAAATTGGCCGATCTGCCGAAACTAATTGCATTCGTTATACCTTTTGTATATAACACACATGCACGCCGCTCACACACATATATTGTCAATATATTTTTGGGAGCGGCTAAATATGCCTTTCTCGTAAAAAAATTCTACTGGACTGTATACATTGGGGGGCAACTGATGTAAGAATCTACTCACTTCTCTTTATTTGTTTTTTATTTTTTTGTTTCTCTTCTTTATTTATGGTTGGCTTGTTGTCTTGTATACTATTGCTATTCAAATTGGAATAAATGCAACCAAATTCAATTATTCAAAGGTAGTTAAGCTTTGACATCCAATTTTCAGGTGTCAAGACTCGTAGGTCCAAACTTACGATTTTATTTTCAGTAATTTGCTGGGTTGTTAATAGATTTTCTGCGAGTTATTTTAATAACTTCTGCAATATTCTATTTATCTGTTACAGGAGACAATGCATCCGCTAGTGGATTCCCTTATACTTATAGCATGACTTACAATTTACAAGATATTTTGCTATACCTTTAAATTTTTATTTATATTTGACACACATGACACATGATATGGTAGTTATCTAACTTTTTCCCGTATATTAAATGTATGACCTTATTAGATTATAGACCTTTGAATAGGTCTTTATAACATGACATTATTTTGAAGAATAAACAATCATTAATATAATGTCATTTAGTGTACTTAATTGCAACCTTCACATAATTAGTTAGTTGTTTTATAAACACAATGGACGGTTTAAATTAAGTCGCGTCAACTCAAATTGCAATAATTACGTATTATAAACTACACCTGCAAATACCACGCGACCATATAATATTTATACATTGCAATGTTCAAAGCATATATTCGTATGTGGCTTTCAAAAGTTTAGACCAAACTTTCGCGAAAATATATTTCTAGTGACCCTATCAATGCAATGTAAGACAGAAACGGCTTTCCATCATTGACTTTTTTAATATATTATGGTAGATTAGTGAATCAGGATGCCAATCTAAGAATTTATAATACTATTTGAAGTGGTTGCAAATTTAATTTAATTTTATATCAATTCATGTCAACATACTAAAGTCTAAAACTATACGTGTTATCACACTAAAGTCAAACTATAAAGTCCACGGATACTAGGACATAATAAGTTATTTATTTTAATAATTCTAAAAATATTGAAAAATGTTAACTGAGTGCGTTAATTAACTATCAGTAGATTAGATATTCATGATC
Source organism: Nicotiana tabacum (assembly GCF_000715075.1). Taxonomy (NCBI): domain Eukaryota; kingdom Viridiplantae; phylum Streptophyta; class Magnoliopsida; order Solanales; family Solanaceae; genus Nicotiana; species Nicotiana tabacum. The sequence continues at coordinate 36,788,499 of NC_134102.1, read as the reverse complement.
TTGCCACTGTTAGCAAGTTCTAATTTATTACCAACTTACTTGGGAGTTCAAAAAAGTAACTTACAGATGAGAGTTTTAAACCTCAACTCCAAAGTCCTGCCCACTTTTCCCTAGTAAAAACACCTTAATTATCTTCTTTTTCTTTTTTCAAGTCCAAAAGATTGGAGAAAAACAATATATTTTGGTCCACTCCTCAACTTCTGGACGTCGGAAGGGCCACATATTGTGGTATTATTTGGACTAGGAGGTCATTTTTGTAGCCTTATATTTAGTAATTGACCATTTTTCCAAATTAGACTGGTAATATAGTTTTCAACTTTCAACTTCAGATTAAGTAGTCACTTTCGAACTTCAGGCCACGTATGTTCTAATTCAGAAAAACTTTCCAGTTTCTAAATACAAGGCCACAACATTTAAGTGTCTATTTGTGCATATTTGCTAAGAGAATTATACATAGCTTTTTCAGCTGATCATCAGATGGATATTTTCAGCTTTTTGAGATATACATAACCACAAAATATATATATATATATATTGTCAGGACGATTTTGATACGTCTACTGTACAGATGGATATAACTTATATCCATAGACAGTGAAATAAATATTTTTATACCATCGATATAATTCAAGCTATTATAGCAAGTTACAGTGACAAAGGATTACAACGAGCGAATCGTGATTCCTAAAGCTTCACAAAACGTTTCAAACCCCACAGAAGGCTCTGACAGTGTATTCCATTTGCTCGTTAACATGTTTGGCAAAGAAATCCAGCAATTCAAAGTTATCAAATGGTTGAAACTTCTTAGGGTGTTTCTCATCAACAAGCTCTTCTGGTGTTTGTATCATCCCATTAATATATGAGAAATGTGCTAAAGTGTACCTTGGTTTATTCTCCTTTACAATCACCCTATGTACAGGACAATGCAATCTGTTGTTGCTCCATGCCTTTGCAATGATAAAAGATATAGAGTTAAGTAGTCGAGCAAAACATTATTGATCGATTAGTCACTGTTTGAGGAGTAGTAGAGAATAATATTCTAAATATCAAGCTCGGCATTATAGACTCTTAAAGAAAAGATTTAACTTATATCAACTGTCATGTAAATAACTTTTATACTGTTGGTGAATTCTAGTATGTATTACTAGGTAATTTGTCTTATTTTCGGATTAGTAATCCTACTTATTATGGACGGTTACGTGTAGTTATCTTTCAGACAATTGAATAGTGTAAAAATTCATGTACACGGTTAGTTATATAGAAATTAAACTCGCAAATAATGTAACTTATATACACTATCACAAAAATGATTACTTTTTTTTAAAAAAAAAAATACTAATCTCACTTTTTATAAACGATTACTTATAAATATCTGTTATATGACATTCACATAATAATGTAAACTTTAATCAGTCGGTGTACAGAAATTAAGCTCGCAAAAGCTTTTCAGCCTTTGACCCCTCTTCCCTTGCTCTTCAAATAGTTTGACTATCAAAGTGAAAAAGAAGACTTTTAAAGGAACGAAGGCCCTCAGCAAAAATCGTTCATCTTTTTCACCTCAAAAATATAGAATTCAAATTGGAAAAAATAGTCATTTAATTATTTAATTTAATATTTAAGATTTTAAAATAAAAAAATTACTCTTATTCAATCTTAAGAAATGTATATATATCCCCTCGGAAAAAAGGAGGTGCGACAATATATATATATATATATATATATATATATATATATATATATACTTTTTGGTTAGCGAATATAATTAATTTTAGCTTCCGTTCAATTTTATATTTTACCTTAAAAATCATTAAGATTTTATCTTATATAAATTATTTTTTTATTTGAATTATATAACATAATTCTAATTCATTCCATGTTACTTTTCATAATATTTGGACCTTGAAATCGATTAAGTAATATTTTATTTATTAAATGTTTCCTTATTTCAGCTATGTGAAAATATTTGTCCGTTAAAGAATAATTAATCACAGAACGTATACTTATGCGTTGTCAAATCTTAATTCATCGACTTGACAAAAAGAGGTCTTATATTGCATAGAATATTTTTAAAATCTTTGATGAAACGCGAACCTAAAATACCATACGAATTAAAATATGTGGCCGGTTATGGGTATTCTACATGACTTTAACAAATGAACAAAAAGAAGATTAAAAGAAGAAAAACCAAAAAAATTAAAAAATTCTTTATAGGACAATCAAACTTACGGCATGCACTAGAAAGTGCATAATATTACAACTATGTCGATGAAGTAACCAAAACAGTAGAAAGAAATATACACCTGCTTACTAAATAATATACTGTTTATTATTTCAAGTTCATATATATATATATATATATATATATATATATATATATATTGTTCACTCTTTTTCCCTACAAAACAATCCGGTAAAATAACAATAGATTGATTGAATATCTAATTTATATTATTTATCTCAAACAAATGATTTTAAAAAGTATGTGTTTTAAATTAATGTTTCCGTACAAATTTTATAATAATTAACTTTATACTTTTTTCCTTAGTTTTTTTTTATAACTCAATCACATTGTTTAATAATATCTATTAATTTTAAAAAAATTATATACTCATTGATATGGGAACACGATTACCCTAAGACTAGTAAATTAAAATACACTAATATTGTAAAATATTGTCACAAATTAAATCAAGATAGAAAACTTACCGAAAATGCTTCCCCTACCATGACAAGAAAGGAATTAGCAGGAGTCATATCAATAGCCATCCATTCACCATCTTTAGTCTTCACTTCCAAACCATTAACTTGGTTCTGGTGAAGTATGCTAAGGAAAGTTTTATCAGTGTGAACCTGTGACCCAACATTTGATTCATCCAATTTTGGTGTCCTATACTTTATTAATCGAAGGAGATAAGTTGTTGATTTGTCTAGAAAATCATAGCAATTTTCTACTCCATAGCTCTCAATAACCATCCTTTTCACCATCTTCTCCAAATCAGCTACTATGTTTGCATAGTCGTGAATAATTTCACTTAATTAAAAAAAAAAAAAAGGAACATTAAGGATGAGACTACGTGTTAATTAGGCCACATATCATTGCCCTATGTTTGTATTCCAAGAATATTTTCATAAAACTTTGATCAAATAAAATTTTGTTCGACTTAAAAAAAAACCAAAAAATTAATTAAATAAATATAAAATAATTGTGACATAACCAAGTAGAATCTATGATCAAACCGTTCCAAAAGAAATTACCAAAATTGTATTACTACCTCCGTTCCAATTTATGTGAACCTGTTTGACTGGGCACATAGTTTAAGAAAAAATAAAGGCTTTTAAAATTTGTGTTCCTAAACAAGTCAAAAAGGGCCCCAGAGTATTTGTGTGGTTATAAAAACTTCTCATTAAGGGTAGAATTGTAAGTTTAAGCTAAATTGTTTCCAAATTTAGAAAGGGATCATTCTTTTTGGAACGGACCAAAAAGGAAATAGGTTCAAACGGAGGGAGTATAATACACCCTCTCTTTTTAATATTTTATTTGGTGGGGTTTGACTGGATATGAAGTATAAGAAAGGAAGAAAAAGTTTTACCCCACTAAAAGTATCTTTAGAACTTTTAGTCTTAAATATCCATGATATTTTTATAACTATGAACTATGTCATTAAAGGTAATATAAGAAGTTTAAATTTAAATAATTTTCAAATATATAAAGTTATCATTTTTTTCGAAATACGCTAATATATAAAGCGTGTTATATAAAATGAAACATATGGAGTACCTAAAGTGGTCATTTCCTGAAGGCCACATGAGGTTAGTAAAATTTTGAACTCCTTCAGCAGTTATTGCATCTCCAATATTAATCCCTAGGCTTTCTTGAAGAGGGAAATCAGGGATTTTTCCATAGTAGCCATAGAAGGGTTTTTCAGAAGTGTTACGAAGTTTGGATTCTGTGGGAAGATCAAACAATTCTTCTACTGCTTGAAATATATCAATATTTAGCTCCGGCGAAACCGAATCGTAAACCGCCAGAAAACAACCGTACTCTTCCAGTGCACGGCGGACTTCATCACATGCTGAGAACCAATTAGTAGAAGTATTAGGTTTCAAGTAGTGATTTGATAGGGTCAAGAGAGGAAGTCTTAGAGGTGTTTGATGACTCATGTTTATAGCAGCAGGTTATAGAAACCCTAAAACTTTTGTAAGATGCATTTCTTGTTTTGCATATATCCTTTATATAGAAAAAGGATCAACCTAACTTATTTATGCAATTAGCAGCTTATTTTGGCATATTGCAACAGGTGACATATCTCATTTTTAAGATAATACTAACCATACTTTGAATTTACAGTAGGTTATAATTACACAAAATTCTTTACACACTATTAGTGTGAAGAATTTAAACATACAACAAAATATATTTTGTACAATAATCCTTTATTTTTATGTATTTAAAATTCTCATAGTTGTGCTCAGCGTTTGTTGATTATCTGACATTTAAAATTAAAAAGGATGTGGTTCTATGTATTTAGACAATGACGAATTTGAGACTTTGTTTAAAAAAGATAATACTATATAGTTGTTTTCAATTTTCATTTATGGTTGACTTGTTTGTCTTACATACTCTTCATTTAAAAAGATCTATTGAAAGAAACCAAATTAAAGTTAGTTGGGGTTGACATTGGCATACTATTTCAGGTTTCATTGTTCCTAGATCCCGTTAGATTTGTTCCGTTAAAATTTAATTTTATGCGTTCTTATATTAATATATTTCTTGGGATCACAATTCACAAGTTTGTGATAATTCTGTGTTAGTTATTTAGCGGTTGTATGATAGAGCACCAGTTAGGGGAGATTATATTGACCAATTTCAATTGGATTGTCCAGCGAATATACGGGTATTTTTTACAATATGCTTTATAAGAAGAAATGCAAGAGAACCAAACGCTTAGTTCGAGAAATTTCCACCTTTGTTCAGGCTAGCTTGCTCGTACGGGCAGAGCTAAAAATCCATAAGCTTCAATTCTTGGCGTCGCCCCTACTTGCGCGCACCTCAATTAATTCCACGGGATATCAACTATCTTTCACCAGCACATATATAAGTAATTCAATCTCTATAACTTAGACAAATAAAAAAGAATAAAAGAACTAGTAAACATTGTAAAATGGTCCGTAAAAAATCAATTCATATGTCATAAAAATAAATGCACCGGGAATTAACTCAACACTCGCAAATGTATAAGAAGGTTGTGTACGGATAAAATCGGGAGCAATATTTTCCCCGATTCCCCAATAAGGTAACGAGAGGGGATCACGGTTCAACGCAACTACAAGCAAGGCCGAAGGATCCCTCGTATCGGAACTCGGGAGGAATGAACGATGTATCTAGGATCAGACACGGTGAAACAACGGACCCGGACCAAGTAAAGTTTCAAGGCCACGGGAAAAGCTGGAACGGTTGGGCATGACAAGTAGTGAGCCGTAATATTCGCCCGCAATCGGATAGTACGGCGCAAATCCCATCCGATATCAACTGCGGATCAATATTTACCGAAAAAAGAAGATTTTTACCTTATTTACACTTGTATTAAGACTGAAATTCCCCTACTATATAAAGGGGATAAGTTTTTCATTTTAAACAGATTGTTGACACGCATATCAAAGCAATAAAAGTTCATTTTGTCTTTTAGTTATTATTCAAAGTGTTTTTCAGTTATTCTCTTCTTTAATCGCAACCGAGCTTATATCGAGGGTCTGATCGAGGCTGAATTTCAGTGTTCAACTTAGGATCAGGCTTGAGCATCACATTACGATTGGGTTGATCATTCTTTTTTCTTTAATTTAATTACTTGTTGTTCTTAGATCATTCGTATTGAAATAAACCACGTATCCTTTAAACCGCATACAAATTTAATTGTTACTCATTTTTAAGGGTAAATAGTTTGGCGCCCACCGTGGGACTAAGGATAATAGTGGTGATTTGATACGAACCTCCATAACACACCCTATTTTACGCTTGTTCTTTGAAGTTTTGATTCCAGGTTAGCCTAAGGATGTCAAATTCTCAGTCTGCTCACTTGAACATTGACGCTGAGTCAGGCCACCACGGCGAGAACAATAACATGACACCTAATGATGTGCACCCTATTGATCCCAATGGTGTCCCAGCTGCCAACCCGGTTGATGCTAACTCACAGGTTACCATCAATATCAATCTACCAACTGACCCCGGAAACAGCGTTCGCGAGGCACCCCGACCATCAGCTCGAGAAGCGCCCGAAGGTGAAGGTGATGGGGTGAGCTTGCAGTTGATTTTCGAAATGTTGCAAGCTCAGCAAACGACAATAGCACAGTTACAGACCCAGAGCCATGCCCCTAATAGGGTCGAGCCCGAGCGGACCAGAGAAAATACTCCAAGGGATGAACAAGTTACCATGGAACTGGGTGGATTCGGGCCCGGGGAAACTTCCGAGGTGATGAAAATGCTCGAAGCACTGACAAAACGGGTGGAGTCTGGCAAGAAAAAGATAGAAGCCAACGACAAGAAGGTGGAAACTTACAACTCCAGGGTCGACCAGATCCCGAGAGAACCCCCGATATCGAAGGGTCTGGACTCCAAAATACTCATTCCAAGAAGTTTATCTAGAAGCCTTTCCCTCCAAGCGCAGTACCGAAGTCGATCCTAAAGAGGTTTTGTATGTCTGATATCATTCCCAAGTATAATGGGACCACAGATCCAAATAAGCATGTAAACTCATATACATGCGCAATCAAGCGGAATGACTTGGACGATGACGAGATCGAGTCGGTGTTGTTGAAAACATTTGAGGAAACCTTGTCCAAATGAGCAATGATATAGTATCACCACTTGCCTCCAAATTCAATTGAATCATTTGGTATGCTTGGAGATAGGACTATGTCGGCGCCATCAAGGCCGAGATAAGGAAATCTAACCTTTTCAAAGTCAAGCAAAGGGATAAAGAGATGCTTAAGGAGTTCGTATCGAGGTTCCATATGGAACGGATGGATCTACCCCGGTCGCGGATGATTAGGCCGTTCAGACATTTACTTAAGGGCTCATCCCCTGAAGTTTCGTGGCTTATTAGCAATTAAAGCAAAATTTGGTGGAATACCCGGCGGTCACATGTCCCGACGTCCATAACAGGTATCAATCGAAGATCACAGTCGAGGGAGACCAGCTCGGGGCATGTTTACCTCAACAGAACAAATGACAGATCTAAGAGAATCATAGATCAGGAGCCAAGGCCGGTACGAGATCGATATCAACCGTACGGTGCGGATTGGAGGGGAAATAGATCCGGGAGTCACCCGACAAGGAACGACAAGAGAAATGATCAAGTACCGAGCAGCCGGGGCCTGATGAGCAAAAGTGGGTTTGACAGTTCGCTCGGGAATAGGGAAGCACCGAGATTGTCAGAGTATAATTTCAACGTAGACGGTGCAAGTATAGTGTCGGCCATAGGACGCATTAAAGAGAGAAAATGGCCTAGACCACTGCATTCTAATCCCGCCCAGAGAGATCATAGCTTGGTGTGTAAATACCATGGTACTCATGGTCATAGGACCGGGATTGTCGATAGCTAAGAGAAGAAGTAGCTCGATTGTTCAACAATGGGCACCTTCGGGAATTCCTAAGCGAACGAGCCAAAAACCACTTCAGAAATAGGGACGCCAACAAATAGGTCAAACAAGAGGAGCCCCAACACGTGATCAACATGATCATTGGGGGAGTGGATGTCCCCCAAGGGACAATGATAAAATGCACCAAAGTTTCTATCACGAGGGAAAAATGCACTTGGGATAATGTTCCGAAAGGGCCATCTCGTTCAGCGATGAAGACACCGAGGGCATCATCCAGCCCCACAACGAGCACTGGTAATATCCGTACTTATCAATAAATCTCGGGTTAAACGTGTGTTGATTGATCCAGGCAACTTAGCCAACATCATCCGATCAAGGGTCGTATAATAACTAGGTTGTAGGACCAAATCGTACCGGCGGTCCGAGTGTTGAACGGATTCAACATGGTGTGCGAGACCACGAAGGGTAAGATAACTTTACCGGTAAACACTGCAGGGACCACCTAAGAAACAAAGTTCTACGTGATCATACGGGATATAAGGTACAAAGCCTTGTTTGGAAGGCTACGGGTTCACAGCATGAGAGCGGTGCCTTCGACCTTACATCAAGTGCTGAAATTTCCCACTCCGAGACTAGTCGAAACAGTCGACGGGGAATAGCCAGCCACAAAGGAAATGTGCGTTGTCGATGAAGTAATCCCGGTGCCCGCAGTTTTGACATCAAAAAGCAGGGAACCGACTGAAGAAAAAGAAACTAAATAGAAATCAATGATCTCGGCCTTAACCGGGCCGAAACATTAGTAGGAGGATGGAGTGGACGATGAGGATGATTATGGCGTCCTGAGATCTTTCATAGTGCCTGATGACACCGATGCCACAAAATTGACGATCGAGGAGTTGGAGCAGGTTATACTGATCGAGCACCTACTAGATCGAAAGGTATACCTGGGCACAAGACTAACCCCCGAGCTCAGGAAAAACCTTATTGATTTTCTTAAAGCTAATGCTAATTGTTTCTTTTAGTCCCATTTAGACATGACATGGATCCCACCGGAGGTAACAACTCACAAATTGAGCTTGGATCCAACGTTGCATCCGGTTAAGCAGGAGAAGATCACAGTCTAAGATCAAACACGCATTCACCAATGACGAGATATCTAAACTTCTAAAAATAGGTTCCATCCGGGAAGTTAAATACCCGGATTGGTTAGCTAATGTAGTAGTAGTACCTAAAAAGAAAACAAACTTAAAATGTGTGTAGATAATAAGGATCTAAACAAGACGTGTCCGAATAACTCTTTCCCTTTGCCTAATATTGATCGAATGATCGACGTGATGGCCGGACACGAGATACTAAGTTTTCTCGAAGATTAGTCTGGGTACAACCAAATTCGGATAGATCCGGGCGATCAATAAAAAACCTCTTTCGCAACCAAATTTGGCACCTACTATTATAACGTAATGCCATTCGAATTAAAGAACGCTGGTGCCATGTACCAACGCCTAGTTAACTGGATGTTCGAAGAACAAATAGGGAAATCAATGGAAGTTTATATTGATGATATGTTGGTTAAGTCCCTGCGAGCAGAGGATCATTTGAAATATTTGCAGGAAACCTTCGACATGTTGAGGAAGTACAACATGAAGCTAAACCCGGAGAAGTGTGCCTTAGGGGTCAGCTCGGGCAATTCCTCGGGTTTATGGTATCTAACCGGGGAATAGAGATCAACCCGGACAAAATCAAGGCCATAGAAGACATCACTGTAGTTGACAATGTTAAGGCAGTATAAAGACAGACCAGACGGATAGTCGCATTGGGCCGGTTTATTACGAGATCTTTGGATAAGAGTCATCTATTTTTCTCACTACTGAAAAAGAAGAAGAACTTCTCTTGGACCCCAGAATGCTAGCAAGATATAGAAGAACTCAAGCGATACCCGCCGGGCCCTTCTTTGCTGCACACTTCAAAGGCGGACGAGCAGCTATACCTCTACTTGGCAGTTTTTGAGGGGGCAGTAAGTGGTGTCCTGGTCCGGGAAGAAGAAGGTACACAAATTCCCATTTATTATGTTAGTAGAACCCTAGGCAATGCCGAAACAAGGTATTCGCACTTAGAAAAATTAGCGCTCGCCTTATTAAGTGCTTCTAGGAAATTAATACCGTAACTTTCAATGCCACCACATATGTGTCGTGACCTCGTACTCGGTGAGGATGTCATGCATAAGCCCGAGCTCTCGGGTCGGTTGGCCAAATGGGCTGTAGAAATTAGCGGGTACGATATCGAGTACAAACCCCGGACCGCCACAAAATCTCAGATTTTGGCGGACTTTGTGGCTGACTTTATGCTGGCCTTAGTCCCCGAGGTCGAGAAGGAATTACTGCTCACTTCCGGGATTAGCTCGGGGATTTGGACCCTATTCACGGACGGTGCATCCAACGCGAAGGGGTCGGAGCTAGGTATTGTATTGAAACCACCTACGGGTAACGTAATTAGGTAGTCTATTAGAACTATAAAATTGACTAACAACGAAGTTGAGTATGAATCTAGCATTGCAGGTCTAGAACTGGCTAAGAGCCTGGGGGCCGAAGTGATCGAGGCCAAATGTCACTCCCTCTTTGTCGTAAACCAAGTCAATAGGATGTTTGAAATAAATGAGGAACGGATGTAGAGGTACTTGGATAAGTTGCAGGTGACCTTACACCAATTCACGGAATGGACTCTACAGCACGTACCTCGGGATCAATACAGTGAGGCCAATGCATTGGCCAACTTGGGGTCTCCTGTCGACTACGGAACAGTGGTACAGTTGATGAACTCGGTGGTAGAAGAAGGTCACACCGAGGTGAACTCAACAAGCTTAACTTGGGACTGGAGGAACAAGTACATAAACTACCTGAAGAAAGAAAAATTGTCATCGGACCCCAAGGAGTCAAGACCCCTGCGCGCCAAAGCTGCCAGGTTCAACTTGGTCAGGGAAAGTTGTTCAGAAGATCCTTTTTTGGGCCACTAGCTAGGTGCTTAGGTCCGGGGGAGACTGACTATGCCATGAGAGAAGTACACGAGGGCACATATGGGAACCACTCGAGAGAAGAATCCCTGGTTCGGAAATTAATCAGAGTCGGTTACTACTGGAACGAGATGGAGAAGGATGTGAAAGACTTCGTACGAAAATGCAACGAATGCCAAAGACACACCCAAATAATTTATCAACCAGGAGAAATGCTTCACCTGGTCCTGTCGCCATGGCCATTTATTAAATGGGGGATGGACATCATCGGTCCCCTGTTATGGGTGCCCGGTAAAGCTCAATGCATACTACTCATGACCGATTATTTCTCCAAGTGGATCGAAGCTCAGGCGTTCGAGAAGGTTCGGGAGAGAGAGGTCATCGACTTCATCTGGGTTCACATAATATGTTGATTCGGGATACCGGCAGAGATCCTTTGCGACAACGGAAAGCAGTTCGTCGGCAACAAGGTAAGTATGTTTCTCGAAGACCACAAAATAAAAAATATATTATCAATACCTTACCACCCTAGTGGGAACGGACAAGCATAGTCAACGAATAAAACTATACTCCAAAACTTGAAAAAGTGATTGACCAATTCGAAGGGAAAGTGGAAAGAAATCCTGCCCGAGATCTTGTGGGCATACTGAATGACTTCGAATTCAAGTACCGGTGCGACCCCATTCTCTCTAGTCCACAACGTGGAAGCCTTAATCACGGTCGAAGTGGAGGAACCAATCCTAAAGTTCCAGTATGCCACTGAGATGTCAAACGTCGAGGCCATGACTACGAATTTGGACTTATTGGACGAAAGGCGAGAAGCCACCCTGGTCCGTTTGGCTGCCCAAAAGCATCGAGTAGGGAGGTACTACAACCAAAGAGCTAACCTTTGACATTTCTATGTCTGGGACTTGGTGTTAAGGAAAGTGACACTACACACCAAGAACCCAAATGACGGGAAACTAGGCCCAAACTGGGAAGGTCCGTATAGAGTTTCCAGAATAACCGGGAAAGGTTTGTATAAACTCGAGTCTAGAAATGGTGTAAAACTACCAAACAACTGGAACGTGGCACACTTAAAGCCGTACTACTGCTAAGGTACGAACACAATTCTCTTTGAAATTTGTTATACTGTGGACTAACTTATGCAAGTACCCGGTCGAGGGAAAATTTGATAATTAGGTCTGAAAGCACGTGTTGTACTTTTTTTCCCTTGAACCGTTTTTTCCCAAAGTGGGTTTTACGGCAAGGTTTTTAATGAGGAAATAGTAAAATATGTTACCTTAGTTCCGTAGACCGGTCTGGGCTGGAATTGCTGACCATCCGTACTGGACTGACAATATTCGAGCCCTCACAAGCTTAGTCTCAAATACTGGGGGGCATTACGCCCTAAGAAGGTGTTCTTATTTGATATTAAAAGCCAAGGATTGATGATTAGGATTCATTGTAAGGGTCAAATGGTCAAACAAACCGTACCCATATATCTCATTCTTGCCATAGCAAAAAGCTTATGTGCATTAGATTATGTACTCTACATGCAAAGTAATGAAAGAAATGTGCCCTGTATATTTTATCATTACGCATTTGCACCATCGATACATTTGTTGAGTTACTTAAAAAAATAACATATCTTAAATACTAGAGCCTACGGGCCACCCTGAGTCGGGGACTGGTGTCCGAAAAAAATTTTGGACAACTCGGGCTATCGAATCCCGGAGGCACCGAGCCTATTAGGCTATATCCAACTTAAAACGGCTCGGAGACGTCCAAGTCTGTATTCAGAAAGAAAGTCCCATACGTATGATCAAAACCTATTGAAAGGTTACCATCGGCAAAACACCACCGTGTACAACTAAAACACTCAGGCATCTTAAAGGTCTTCGTTTTTTATTGTGATTTTGAAACCTAAACAACTCAGAGTTATTATCGAAATTGGGCCTCATTCGGGCTTCGGGGGAACGGGTACTCTAGATTATGTCCAATTTTATGCTAAGGCATTAATGACGATCTTCAAATAAAAAGTTGCAAACAGATACTAAAAAATAAAAGACACAGTGTTGTCCGAAATTAAAGCCACTATTTCAAGCAGTACCAGCTATCATCACTTGGGAGCTGTGGAAGAGACGAAATGCAGGTAAACATGGTAGTTCAATGTCCGCAAATAGGGTGATTCATGAGATAAATAGGACATTGCATCAACTGGGAAGGGTGAGGTATGCTTGGATCCCTAATATTCCATTGTTATGGCCATACATAATTCAATACTTTGAAGGATATAAACCTATATTGATCACTACAAGAGTAACATGGCAGCTTTCTTGTCATGGTTGGTACAAATGTAATACTGATGGAGCTTCAAAAGGCAATCCTGGACCTAGCTCCCTAGGCTTTTATGTGAGGGATGATGAAGGTGATGTGGTGTATACTAGGGCAGTAGACCTGGGAGTTACAACTAATGTGGTGGCTGAAGCTAAGGCTATTCTTCAAGGGTTGGAATATTGTGTAGAGCATGATCTTCACCCTCTCATATTGGAGACTGATTCATTGGTGATGAAGAAGGTGATAGAAGGGGAATGGGATCCTCCTTGGGTAATTGCACAGGATGTGAAGAAAATTATAGAGATGAAGGACAACTTCAATGTGATCTTTCAACATGTGTTCAGAGAAGGCAACTCAGTGGCGGATTTTATAGCTAACATTGTGTTCTCTTTTGCAGGTACATCTGAGTTTCATTCATTCTCTAAACTGCCTAGTGCAGGGAGGAGGTTGATCAATCTAGACAAATCTCAATCACCTAACCTTAGGATTAGGATAGCAAAGAGAAGAACCCCAGACTGATGGCTTCACAATATTGGACTCTGAAACTGATATGTCCAAATGCTAAGGAAGATGCTGAACCCATCATATGGTATTTTTGGAGATTGTTGAATCATTTCTCAGTGGTATTAGCATGCTTTCAAGCTCAATCTGAGGATGGTTTAGCAATGTTTTGAATGATGTCTACATTAAAGGTTCTAGTAGGGAAGGATCTAAGCTTACAAGATCACAAAAAGGCACAGGCTGGCCTTTGCCTTGCAAAGTCTTCTTAAAGCCAGATCATTCCTGGCTTTTGCCTTGTAAAGCCAGCCTAAAGTCAGCTCATGCCTGCCTTTTGCCTTGTAAAGCCTGGCTAAAGCCAGCTCATGCCTGGCTTTTGCCTTGTAAAGCCTGGCTAAAGCCAGCTCACGCCTGGTCTTTGCCTTGTAAAGCCTGCCTAAAGCTAGCTCATGCCTGGCCTTTGGCCTGCAAAGCCTGCCTAAAGCCAACTCATGCCTGGCTTTTGCCTTGCAAAGCCTGCCTAAAGCCAGCGCATGCCTGGCCTTTGCCTTGTAAAGCCTGCCTAAAGCCAGCTCAAGCCTGGTTTTTGCCTTGCAAAGCCTGCCTAAAGCCAGGCTCCTCTTCTATACATTAATCTTGATGAGTGAGCACATGATTAATACTTGAACAAAATCAATCCACTGCATATGGAGATCATATAGTAGCGACACTTGGAGGACAATGTGGACTTCAACTCTGCGGTGGAGATGTTTGGAATTCATTTTAGACTATGGACAATATACCCTGGCGCCTGGTGAGATCTTGATAGGTGCTGCTTGGTATTTGCCAATGACAATTGGATTCACATACACTAATAGGAGAAGGAAGCATTCAACTTATCTTGTTGTAATAGTTAGTTAATTAGAATTTAGCTTTTCTATCTTTTTTAATAGCTAGTGGCTTCATGCAACTTCTATTTTGGTTTTTGGTTTGGACATCTTGTAAGCATTGGACCCATTTTTGGGATTTTATTTATATATTAGCCCTTAGGCAAAAAAATAAAAAAAATAAAAAATAATAAAAGACACAGTGTAGCCGAAAGGAAAATTTTATATATGCCAAAAATATTTACAAAGGCACGATAAAACGGCCTCAAAATAAGCAAAAACTAAATGTACAAAAGAAAATTAAAAATAAGTTAAGGCATCTCCGCCTAATCTTTACCAGAGCCCAACTTAGTACCAGAACAATCGAGCTTATATAGCTCTTTTTCCTCGGCCTCAAGCCTCTTATCCTTTTCAATCTCGGTCGACATATCAAACCCCCGGGTGTGAATCTCCTCGAAGGTCTCCCTCCGGGATAGCCACTTTACGTACTCGACCTTTGTTATTAAGCGGGCCTCAGCTATTTCCATGTCAATTTTGTATTGGGCCGGAATCTCCTCGACCTCGGAGGAATCGATCGAGGCTGCCTCTAGCTTGGACTTCATCGAGATATACTCCCGGCCAAAGTCGTCCCGTTCCGAGATGGCTGAATCTAATTGTGCTTGGAGCTCATCATTTAGCCAAGATCACTTGTCGGCCTTATCCTAAGTCACCCGAAGCTGATCCTTGACCGATGCTAACTCCTCTTTGGTAGCCTCCTTCTTCGAGGCTAAAAAGTCCATCCTACTCCTCATCGTCTCAATCGAAGCTTTGAGCTCGTTCATCTCGGCCCAGAGCTGGTCAATCAGGTCTGTCTTCTCTTGGACCTGCGAGGTTGCGCATTAGCTACTACGCTTAACCTCTCCTTTTTAATCTCAAATATCCTTACCTTCTTGACTAGCTCGACATGCCCCGTTTCACGAATGAAGCCTCCCTTTGAGCTTTTTCCAGCTCAGCTTGAAGAATGGGAAGATCCTTGAGGGCCTCGTCTTTTTGCTCGCTGAGAACCCTATACATGTCCTTCTGCCGGACTTGTTCCTTAAGCTCAAAATCGAGCTGACTGACTTCCATATGAGACCGATGGAAGATTTCATGGTAGAGCACCAAAGCCTGAAAAACAAATCAATAAGATCATGAATATACGATGAAGTTAAATGAGCTGCATGAAGGGCACAAGGAAAGGGAAACTTACCCGGTTAAGTGCCTGTTGTGCCTCGTTGAAGAGGCTCGGAGTGCTCACTTCGTTCATCTTCGCTTGATCCTCTTTAGTCAACAGGCAATGAAGACAGCTGTCCATACCAACCGATTTAGACAGCACTCGGGTATCAGCCAGAATAATAAACATGACCATTCTTTTATGGTCGGGATCCACGCTCAGAGCATGGAACTGCTTCACAAACTTTGAGCTCAAGCTCGGCTCCCCTGCTTTCAACGCCATGTCTTTTTTTGGTATCTTGAGGTGACAAAACCCGGAGTAATCCTCCAATGCGCCCATGTCCACACCATCAAAGAATAGGTTGAGGACCTCGTCTACGGCCCGTGCCGTCTCGTTTGGCTTTTCCTTGACGGCCTGAGCCTCGTCAAATAAGGACTCTGTATGGGACGGCGATTCTGCGATGTCAATGACACTAGCATCTTCCCTGGAAGCAAGGATAGCTTCTCGGGAGACCGTGGCCTCTAATTTTCCTTCTCGCTCCCGAGTTAAAGAGTGATCGGCCTCTCGATCACTTTCCCCGGCTGCCACCTGCTCTTCTTCATCAATGGCCGGGCCGTGGGCGACGAACTCTAGGTCGTCATCTTCAGGGTAAATCCTGAGCCAGTAGAGGGAGTCAGAGTCCGGTACCCTGGCCCGGGTACTTTTATTATTTCGCTTTCGGGTCAGGACCGCTACCCTCTTCTTTTTGGCTTCGACGTCTGGAGAACCTGAAGCCTCGTCCTCGTCCAATGCCCACAGCTCAGTGGTCTTAGGAAAACCTATGAAAGAAAAAGAGGGATTTAGAGAAAAACAGTTGAATATGTAAGCAAGTTTGGTCGAAAATAGCACTCACCATGGGAACCGGCCTCCCACTTGCCCTTCGAAAGCTTGCACCATTCAAACTCAAAATATGACATTTGCGTGCAGATTCCCTCGACCCACTCTTTGAAGCGGGGAACTGTGTTGGGGACTCGGGCAACCGCTGCACGATGATAAAACCAAGGAATGAAGAAGAACAAAAAATCCAAAAGAAATTCTAAGTACTCATAAAGGAGAAGGACTTACGGGCTAGGTTCTATTTTTCAGGGAACGGTAGGAGCTGGGAGGGAATGCGATCCTCGGTTTTCATCTGAATGAATCTTTCCTGCCATCCTCGATCCCTATATTCGTCGATGCTTGATAATGGAGCTTTCCTCACCCGACGAACAAGCTTGATTAATCCCCCTTAGAAGATTGGGGGACTGTAGAGACGAAGTAGATGTTCGAGGGTAAACCGGGGGTGCTTCAGTGTTATTAACAAAGTTGCGGAGGAGGATCATGATCCTCCAAAAGGACGGATGAATCAGCCCGAAGCAGACTGCGTACCTTCTGGAAAAGTCGAGGACTATGAGGTCCACGGGGGCAAGTGTGAAGGGGTACGTGTAAACACTTATATACTCCTCCACATGTGTGGTGATGTCCTCATCATGACCGGGGACGATCACTTATTTTCCCTCCCATTTACAGTCTTCCCGAACCATAGGGAGCGTGTCCTCAGTGATGGAGCATACGTACCTCCATACCTCCTCGCCTCGATCCTGTTGACTGGATGCATTTTTGACCTTGAAGTCATTTTCAATAGAGCAGCCTCCGGGGATCAAATTCTTCCGAGGTCACTTCAGGTATGGCCACCTCAGCATCCGTGGCTAGGTTAGAAGTTGAAGGGACGGTCTGTTGAGGCACGGATTTTGAAGTCTTCGCCATTGAATTCTAGGAAATATGAAGATATGAAGATGAGGATGAAGATTTGAAGATGAAATCGAAAGTTTGAAGGTCAAACTTGAAGATTTAAAGGGAAGTATGTAGATTTGAAGATGGGAAGATGAAGATATGAAGACGTATAGAATAATGTATGGAGATTTGAAGGGGTTATGAACAAGTGAGACGTTCGAGGATAAATTAAAAAATTCTGGAATCAGAAAGTAAAAAAGTGAAAAAGGACCGAAGCTTTTATAGAGAGGGGGTAAGCAATGCATGACGTTTCGCATTCGAGGACGATTAACTAGCGGCTTACACATGTCTGAAGTCAGAACAACGCGACTGATGGGATGTTTCACTGACCTGTCAACTTAGTTATAGCGTACGGAATAAGGAACCAGGGTAAATTAATCGCTTCCCGTCACTTCGATAAACTTGCTCTCCGAAAAGCGAGGGGACTGTCTGTGTACGAGTAAAATCGGGGGCAATATTTTCCCTGATTCCCCTATAAGGCAACGATAGGGGATCACAGTTCAATGAACCTACAAACAAGGCCGAAGGATCCCTTGTATCGGAACACGGGAGGAATGAACGATGTATCTGGGATCGAGCACGGTGAAACAACGGACCCGAACAAAGTAAAGTTTCAAGGCCACGAGAAAAGGAGGAACGGTTGGGCATGAAAAGTAGGGAGCAGTAATATTCTCCCTCGACCGGATATTACGGCGCAAATACCGTCCGATATCAACTGCGGATCAACATTTACCGAAAAAAGAAGATTTTTACCTTATTTAGACTTGTATTATGACTGAAATTCCCCTAATATATAAATGGGAGATTTTTTTAATTCTAAACACATTGTTGACACGCAAATCAAAGCAATAAAAGTTTATTTTTGTCTTCTAGTTATTATCCAAAGTGTTCTTTAGTTATTCTCTTCTTTAATCACAACCGAGCTTATATCGAGGGTCTGATCGAGGCTGAATTTCAGTGTTTAACTTAGGATCAGGCTTTAGCATCACATTACGATTTGTTTGATCGTTCGTTTTTTCTTTAATTTAATTACTTGGTGTTCTTAGATCATTCATATTGAATTAAATCATATATCCTTTAAACTGCGTACAAGTTTAATTGTTACTTATTTTTAAGGGTAAACAAATGCAACCTTGAATTAGTTATATTTATTAAAATTTGAAAATAACCTTAACTAATCAATATAGTGATGCAAGTGGATTGAGACCTAAATTAATTTTTATTTGAATTAATTTAATACTAAAAATCATAAAATAATCAGCTTTTTTCCAGTGTTAAACAAATTTAATAATATTTTAGTCATCACATTTTAACCATACACATCAATAATTATTTTCAACTTAAGCACTTCTATCCAAAATTTTAAAAATAAAACTATTTGTTTATAAACATATTCCAACATTTAAAAAGGCTACTCCAACTAATTGTATTAAGAGGCCTCTTAAGTTTATTCAAAAATTCATATAATAGTGAGACACAAAAGAGTTTACATTCTAATCAATGCATCAATCAAACATGAGAAAGTAGCTAAATTAAAGAAACTGAGTTGAAATTGGAAAGTGAAATCTCAAAAACATATGATAGAAAGGAGGAAAAATTTGAAATGAAGAGGGAGATAAATATACTATAACTAACAAGACAGAAATTTACTATTGTTTACTCACTCAACTGTACATTCTTAACCAAATAAAAAATATTAAAATTTGGACTCTTAAAAATAATTGCATAATATATAATAATAAAGTATAATATTTTTGGGTCGTCTAGAATTTGGGGCCTAAGGCAATGGATTGAGCAGCCTTACCCTCCAGCCGGCCCTGATTCAGCTAAACATACGGGCTCTAAGTCATAAATAGAACGGTTTGAAAGCTCAAATTTTCAAAATTTGAAATGTTAAAAAGGAACTCACTTTTCACAAATAACACCTAGTTTTGTCTTTTGTGTTATTAATAGAATTATATTTAAGGTGAATGTCTGTATTTTAGAGAGAATCTAGAGTTTGTTACTTTGTGGCTAAGTCACTTTTTCCCTATAAATAGAGGAGTTATATTCCATTGTAATGCATCCCAAAATCAATAAGTATTCTCTCTCTTTCCTTGCAATATTCTTCTTTATTGCTTCATTAAACGTTATCAGCATGAGACTCTACCATCTCAAGAAGCTCTTTGAGAAGATTAAGGTATAAGTTTTGTAACATCCCGGAAAAGTTTGAAGAACTTAAGTGTAAAGCCCAGTAAAATTTGCAAAGAAAATAATGTTTCATAGTGCCGGACTAGGCTTACGTGTTGAGGATTATAGAAATTCTTTGCGGCGAGCTTGCTCGCTGCGGCTCAGACTTTTTTGGTTGAACAATGCACCAGAAAGTCAAAGAAAATATTTGGCTGAAATGTGCATTTCTGTGATCAATTATGCGACGGCAGAATCACTCTGCAGACCGCATAATGGCTGCAGAGTGAGACAGTTAATTGGGTCAGTTGGAAGCAAATATGCGGTACACTAAGGTACCAAGGGCGACTATGTGTTCAAAATGTGAATGGTCTCCGTGAAAGAATTTTGACTGAAGCTCACACTACTAGGTATTCCGTGCACCTAGGTTCTACAAAAATGTATCATGATCTTAAGGAAGTCTATTGGTGGAATGATATGAAGAGGAATGTGGCAGACTTTGTGGTGAAGGCCGAACACCAAAGGCCCGGTGGGTTGGCACAGAACATAGAAATTCCAATGTGAAAATGGAAAATGATTAATATGGACTTTGTGGTAGGATTACCATGCACTCCGCGCAAGTTTGACTTAATTTGGGTGATTATGGATCGACTCACGAAGTCAGCACACTTTTTGCCGATAAAGTCTACCGACACAGCGGAGCAGTATGCTCAGTTGTATATCAAAGAAATAGTCAGGTTGCATGGCACCCCAGTTTCCATCATTTCTGATCGGGGAGCACAATTCACTGCTAATTTTTGGAAGAAATTTCAGCAAGGTTTGGGTACTCAGGTGAATCTCAGTACAACCTTTCACCCGTAGACTGACGGGCAGGCAGAGCGGACTATTCAAACGCTTGAGGATATGTTGCGTGCTTGTGTGCTAGATTTCAAAGGTAGCTGGGATGATTATTTACCACTTATAGAATTTGTATACAATAATAGCTATCATGCTAGCATTCAGATGGCACTGTTCGAGGCTTTATATGGTAGGAGATATAGATCTCCCATTAGGTGGTTTGAAATTGGGGAAGCAGAGTTGATAGGGCCAGACATCGTGCATCAGGCTATGGAAAAAGTTAAAATCATTAAGGAGTGGTTGAAGACTGTTCAGAGTCATCATAAATCCTATTCGGATGTTCGTCGTAGGGATTTGGAGTTCAAAGAAGATGATTGGGTATTCTTGAAAGTTTCCCCCATGAAGGGTGTAATGCGATTTGGTAAGAAAGGGAAATTGAGTCCGAGGTTTCAAAATCATTCAGAAGATCGGTAAGGTGGCGTACAAGCTTGAGCTACCACCTGAGTTGTCATTAGTATACCCGATGTTTTATATGTCTATGTTGAAGAAAGTAGTTGGAGATCTGACACTCATTGTTCCGGTCGAGACTATTGAGGTAAATGAGAGATTGACTTACGAAGAGATTCCGATTTCTATTATTGATCGGCAAGTCCGAAAATTGAGAAATAAAGAAATTGCCTCAGTGAAAGTGTTGTGGCGAAACCAACAGGTTGAAGAGGCTACTTGGGAGGCCGAGGAAGAAATGAAGAAAAAATATCCTTATTTGTTTGAATGACCATGTATTTATAAAGTTGTGATCTATGAAAAATATTCTAAGAGTTGCTTTCTATAAATTATGTATGATTTGTACATTTGATGTTAAGGGTATTCCGTACTGGTAATATAATTGCTTGTGAGGCCACAGTTGGTGTTGTTTTGTGTTATGTTACGTCATTGGCATACGTATATGTTGTTAGGATGTATTTCTGGGGCTCTCTGACAGGTGGATAGGCCTAGTTACAAAGGAAACTTTGGCGAAATTTTTGGAAATTTTGGGAATTAGCCAAATTTGGGGCTGCTCGAATGTGGTATGAAACAAACTAAGTTGCATATGATGTTAATAACAGGCTTTGAACCCTCGTTCGAGGACGAATTATCCTACGCGGGGGAGAATGTAACAACCTAAAAAAATTTAAAGAACTTAAGTGTAAAGCCCGGTAAAATTTGCAAAAAAAATAATGTTTCATGGTGCCGTACTAGGCTTACGTGTTGAGAAAAATAACTTGGGTTGAACAATGCATCGAAAAGTAAAAGAAAATATTTGGCGGAAATGTGCATTTCTGCGGTCCATTATGCGACCGCAGAATCACTCTGTGGACCGCATAATGGCTGCAGAGTGAGATAGTTAATTGGGTCAGTTGGAAGCAATTATGCGGTCTACTATGCGACCGCATAACTGTTATGCGGTGTGTTATGCGACCGCATAGTGACCGCATACACAGTCAGCCTTTTTGATCTTTTTGTCAGCAATTATGCGACCGGTATGCGGTTCGCATAACCACTATGTGGTCGCATATGCGACCGCAAAACACACCTTGATTTAAATTGTATTTGTTATTGATGATGATAATGATATTTAAAATTGATAAGGTGAGCATGGAATACTGAATATGGCCAACGTGCCAAGAATGATCTTATAATTATGGCCATTAGTACCAATGAAATAAAAAGATGTGAAAGTAATACGAAATGCGATGATTGATATAAAAAGGTTGATGTCTCAAATAAGACAGCCTAGCCGGTCAGGTCGTGATCGGACACCATGTCGCACACATGGTGGTGATTGTGCTGGAAATTATAATTGAAATTGTGATTGTGGTCGATGTCCCTAATGGATAGCCTAGCCGACCGGGTCGTGATCGGACTCCGTGTTAAAGACAGTGGTATTGATATTGAGAGAAATTGTGGTTGATGTCTCTAATGAGATGGCCTAGCCGATCGGGTCATGATCGGACCCGTGCTAAGAGTACGGTGGTACTGGTTTTGTGAATAATGGTATTGTGGACAATGGTATATCAATACTAAAAATCTCCCAATGTGAGATATGGAAATTAATTTGAACATTGTCTCGATCCTAAATTGAGGTTTGATGTTAATTAAGGCTTTTATTGATATTATGATAATCTTGTTTGTATTATTTGTCATTCTATTGAGAGGCTATTTAGTTATACATACTAGTGTTATTCGACGGTACTAACGTCCCTTTTGCCAGGGGCGCTGCATCTTTAAATGGATGCAGGTGGTTCCATAGAAGGAGATATTGATCAGTGATAGCAGTACACCTTCTTCCCAGCTGACTTGGTGAGCCCCACTTCATTCCGGGGTCATGTATCTTTTGTAATTTGTGTATTCGGTTTGAGGTATAGCCGGGGCCTTGTTGCAGGCATTATCATTTTACTCTTCTTTATCTATAGAGGCTCCGTAGATATAGTGTGGGTTGTGTATTGGTGCTGGAAAACACAAACTACGTTATGTTGTGGTTGTATTACTTGTTCTAGTTAAGACGATTAAAAACGATGGAACTATTGGTAATGAATTGGTATTGTAGACGTGAACACATTTTTGTCTAATTAATGAAAATATGTATTATCTCTATTCGTGGATGAGTTTGGGTAGAATAAAATCTAACAGGCTTGCTCGGTCGGGTTCACTCAGTTGAGCGTCGGTCGCGCTCCTCGGTTTTGGGGCGTGACAAACTTGGTATCATCTTTTAATTATGCTTGATATTATGAAGAAAAAGGTTTGTTGCCCTTGCAATTTCGGGCAAGAACTATATGTGATGGGTGTTGGATGCTGAAATCCATTTAGATGCAATGGGTCTTGGAGACGCCATTAAAGATAAAAATAAAGTATCTACCCAAGACTGTGCTAAGGCCTTAATTTTCTTGCACCATCACCTTAATGAAGGGTTGAAAATAGAATATCTCACAGTCAAAGATCCATTTGTTTTATGGAATAGATTAAAGGAAAGATATGACAACTTAAAGTTGGTCACACTTCCACAAGCACGATATGATTGGGCTCATCTGAGGCTCTAAGACTTTAAGTCGGTTTCTGAATACAATTCTGCGATGTTCAGAATTACTTCTAAATTGAAACTCTATGGAGATAGTATCACTGACTATGATATGCTTGAAAAAATATTCACAACGTTTCATGCCTCCAATATGGTCTTGCAACAGTAGTACCGAGAGAAAGATTTCAAGAAGTACTCTGAGTTGATTTCTCTTCTCCATGTGGCTGAACGAAACAACGACTTGCACATGAGAAATCACGATAATCGACCCACTGGGTCTACACCATTGCCTGAAGTGGATGAGGTGTATTCCCATTATGTTAAGCGTGGAAAAGGTCGTGGCCCTGTTCATGGCCGTGGTCGTGGCCAAGGAAAAAATTTTCCTAGTGTTAATCATCCCCCAAAGAAAAATAACCACCAAATGTGAAAAGGGAAAGATGAGAAGCCAAGGGTAAAGGGTTCAAAAACTGAATGCTATCGTTGCAGTGGAAAGGAGCATTGGGCAAATATTTGTCGTACGCCAAGATATTTGGTTGAGATTTATCAAGATTCTCTAAAGAATAAAGGCCCTGAAACTAATTTTATTTTTGATAATGAATTTGACATCACTCACTTGGATGTGGCAGACTTCTTTGAGCACCCTGATGGAAAAATAGACCATTTGATCTGTGATAGATCAGTGGTTAAATATAATTGAGTAGTTTGGTTATTATTTTTGTCTATTCGTAGTAGCTAATGAATAAATATCATGTATTCATAGTTTTTTACTGTAACGACCTGACCGGTCGTTTTGAGAATTAACGTTCCGTTTGGCGGCTTAAGGTCTCGAGCAGCTTTGTATTATGTATTATGACTTGCGTGTGTAGTCGAGTTCGGTATTCAGATGATTCGGGATCAATTTGGAAGAAGGATTCTTGTTTTAGAAGTTTAAGCGGTAAGAGTTGATCAGAATTTGACATTGGTGTAGCCGACTCCGAAATGGAGTTTTAATGATTCCAATAGCTTCGTATGGTAATTTTGGACTAAGGCGTGAGTCCGGATTTGGATTTGGAGGTCTGTAGGATAATTAGAAGCATTTTGGCAAAAATTGAAAAGTTAAAGTTTTGGAAGGTTAAGAGGTTTGACCGGGGGTTGACTTTTTAGTTTTAATTAAATATCGAAGCTTTATTATCCGAATTTGTTTCCTATGAGTTTTATTTATGGTTTGAAGTTATTTTGGCTAGATTTGAGCCGTCCGGAGGTTGTTTCACTCGAGAAGGTCATTTTAGAGTATCAATCTAACTTCTTTGAGGTAAGTATCTTGCCTAACTTTGTGTGGGGAACTACCCCTTAGGATTTGAGTCATTTGTGCTAATTGCGTCATGTGAAGGCCGTGTACGCGAGGTGACGAGTATGTGCTCGGCCTTATTTGTGGAAATTTGACCGTTTAGGGCTCTTAGGTTCTTATGTTCATTAGATGTGAAGTTGTTTTAGCATGTTAAATCCTCCATTTACTAAATTCACCCTTACGCGTATTATTTGGAATTAATCGATTCATGTTCTACTTTGTTGCCAATTAAACTCTTGTGTGCCTTAATGAAAGTTGTTTCTTCTTTATTTGCCATGTTGTCTTTCCCGTAATTGCTTAACCTTAATTGAACTTATTATTATATGATTAATAGGCAGATCTATTAGTATTAATAGGGTTGCCTCCAAATTTCTCGTCTGAATTTGTAACTTCATTAAAATTGCCGCAAAGAAGCTAAGGGGAGTTATGATTTGTTGAGAAAATTTGTAGGTTGTCCCATAATATTTTTTGAGAGTGGTAGGAGGTACTGGCATATATAAAAGAAATGAGCCAAGGGGGAGAGGATTGACTAACCTACACTGATGCATGAATTTACTAGGCAGACGTAGTGATAGGGTCTACCAGCAATTCATTAGCACGCCAAAGGAGGACCATTCCACCAGAATAACCTTCAGCAGCAACTTGAATCATATATGTGAAGTTAAAATCGTCTAATAAGGAGGTGTGGTCTTCCATCTTCACCTCAGTAAGACACAACATGGACAAATTATTCCAATTAAGTAGGAAGTGTAGGTTTCTTCAAAATTTCGGACTGTTGGCTCCTTTGTAGTTCTATTGCATAATTGTTATTTGATTATTGGCTGGTGGGAACGAGCTCCCTGCTAGAGCTAGTGACATTTCAATATTCATGTTGGGAGAGTGCGGATCCTCCAGTTGCTGTTGAGGCGGATTCTCTGGTAACTGGTTGGCCCTGAACGTAGGTAGCATGACATTGACATATTTTTGGGCCACACAGAAGGGGTCGAGGCGGATATTCAAGAAGGCTTAGAGTAAATTCCGAGGTAGATGGATGAGGAACTTTCTTTCGATATTTTCGTGCATGGACAAGATCAGGTAGTTGTTCAAAGTTAGGGCCTCCTTGAATGTCTCATGGGTGTTTGGTGGATCCTCCTCAAATAAGGGCGAGAGTGGTTCTGTGGGTGGCGGCGTCAAGGGTGGGCTGGGAGGATATGGTGGAGAGAGTAGTTGTGGGTGCTCTTCTTGGAGCTGGTGCCGTGAAAGCTCCTGTAATGGAATTTCCAGAGTCTGGTTGGGTAAGTAATTGAAGTAATTTGGTGGTTTGTGTATACGAAAGGTTGGATTCTTGTTCTTGTGTTGGGTGTGCCAATCTTGAATGTTGGTGAGGTTGTTGTGCAATTTGAATGACGTTATGTCCGGAAGATGATGATGGTGAAGCCCTTCTTGTCGAGTTGTCGAGTTGAAGCTGATGGTGAAGCCCTTCTTGAAGAAAGTTCGCCATCGTGGTATTGTTGTCCAGTATTATCGTTACTTATTGGAGAAGTAGGGAAACATTCCATGGATTTGGATGTATTGGTTATACTGGCTTTGTTGGAAGCCGTTGTTGCGGCGGTGGTAGCAGTGGTATATTGGGTTGATTGTAGAAGAGGAAGTATTGTTGGGGCTCCATGGGATAGGGGATGGGTTGTGGGTGAACTTGTGGTGGGGGTAGGTGATAGTTATGAATCTGTATATTGTTGATGAAGCGCCTTGTGTGATGGTGTTGACGGCGACGATATGGGTATGGTGATACATGTTGATGTTGGATGGAGAATTTTTGTGTTTCAGAGATTTCTTGTGCGTGAGACTGGTGAGCAATGGAAGATATAGTAGTAGCTTGTCTTATACATATTGTAGTATAAGTAGCTGGAGTTGTAGTGAGATGAATTGATATGGATTGATCATTAGATTCTTCGTTCTCAGTTGTTTCCAGTAGTAGCCGAAATTGGGAATGTAGATGAAGTAGGGGTAGTAAAGTGGTGAGTATGGTGGGTTGTTGATGAGGTGGCAATTTGAGGCGCATTTTCATGTAGTGAAGAAGATGGATTCATTGCTATGGTGGGTGTGTTGGCAATAGAGGCGATGGTAGTAGGGTGTGTTGGATTTTGGTTTGTAGGGTTTATAGGTGGAGGGCTTGGGAACTTGGATTATAATGATGAATATTCTTAGGGGAAGGTTGTCGCATTAGACATTTGGGAAGGGGGTGATGATGTAACATGTAAGTGGCATTTATTTTTAGGGTGTTTAAGGTTATGTGAGGTTGATTGTTGTGTAGAAGAAGTGAAGGAGATGGAGTGGGTTTGAGAAGATGCAGAAGAAAAAATGGGGGAGTCGGTAGATGAGGGCATAGGGAATGGTGTGTTAGTGGTATTGGAGACAAAGGGTTTTTTGTCGGCTTGCATGTGAGAGGTGTCAGTGTTGTCGGACTGCTGTATGTGGTCAGTGACAAAAGTAAGGTTAGTGAGGCACTTCGATTGGAAGATGAATCTATTAGATGTAGGGATTGTTTGGTTGTTATTTGTTTAGTAAAACGGGGGGTGTGGACGGTTCGATTTTTTAAGTTATGGGGGTGGAGTGTTGCGTATTATTTAGAGGGGACCTTCGATTAGTTTTAGGGTAATTTACAGTCTTCCAAGGGCTTTCATCACCCTGTTGAGATGGTGATGTAGGGGTGGAGGAAGTATTGTGGGAGGGTGGGGTTGTGGCAGTAGTAGCCCCATTATTGGGGAAAGAAGGCTGTGTATGGACAAGACAGCCACAAAATTTACTAAGAGGTGTAGTATCTTCATAAAGGATTTTCTGGAGATGGGTTCCGATGAGCACTTCTGTGGGTAGTGATTTGCCTTTTGGTGCTAGAATACATAGGCGCACATAACGTCCATGGGTTGTCTGTATAGTGCAATTATCTATCTTAATGAGAGTACCAATCATGCGACCAATTTGGTGTAGGATTTACAAGTCGTAGTATTCGGTGGGTAGTTCTTGGAGTCGGATTCAAATAGTGGAGAGGTTAATGTGGGCTGTTGTTGTATTAAATCTAGGCTTCCATTGGGGGGTCGTTAAATATTGTGCCCCAATAAACCAAGGACCTTAGAGCATTACTTTGTTGTAGGTATCCTGGCAGGTAAATTTAATGAGATAGTAATCATAACCAAGATCGACCATTTGGAGATTTTCAGTGAGTTGCCAAAGGAGGTTGAGTTTATTTCGTAGGTAATGGTAGGCTACCTTTTTCCCAGTAATTTAATAATAATGGATTGTTGCCAAGGACTGTAGAGTTGTTCTTTGTCAGATGTAGTAATAAGAATAAAGTAAGGGTGTTGATGGGGGTTGTCTTGTTCTGGTTCTAGGCTTAACTTACTAAGAAAATCGGTGTCTAGGTTCATGATTGGATTGTTATCTTTTTCTAGTAGAATATCGTGGAAGGTGATTGGTTGTTTTGAGGTGCTTGTATAGAAGGATGGTGTAGGCCGATCTGTGCTTCGATTTAGTTGATCCAATTCCTGAGCAGTCAAGTCAGATGCGTTTGAGGACGAGGAATTCATGTTGGAAAAGAAAAGGATGCACTGGATTGGCGGAAGGGACGATGTCTCTCTCTAAAACACTAGAGAGAAGCGAGATAAAGATTTGAAGAGGGACACTGTAAAAATGTATAGCTATGAGTCAAGAGCTAGTGCAGCCTAGAAAAGGTGAGTTGGTTTTCCAATTGCAGATTGATCTTCTGGAAATCTCTTGTGAAATGTCCAACTTACAAATATACTCAAAACATTACCAGCTGATTTCCTCGTGATTCAAAAACAAGGTAAAAGTTCAAACATCACTATATATATGTTATTTATAGGGAAACAAATTATCCGCACCCAATATTCTAACTAATATGAATTTTGAACACAATGTTAAAAAAATAATTTGAGCGTTTCCAAAATGATAATATAGCTTAAAGATAAATTGTGTTCTTCATCAACAAACCTATTTGGTGTTTCTAGAATTCACTTTTTTTAATGAGAACTGCCCAAGTAAGTACTTTGCCTTCATGATCACTATGTACTGGATAACACTGTATAAAAGTATAAAAATTGCTATAAGAGAATCTCTACATATCTTATAAGGAAAAAAGTTTATAATTACGGGGATGTACTAAAATATAAAAAGTTTATCATTTAACCATTTTTAGCCAACAAAACGTTACTAATGATATATAACATTCAAAATATCTAGGAAAAAGAATTTCTCTCAATAGGTATAGCTGAATTTCATTGAAAACACATGTACAAAGCAATATATAAAATTTGAGGAAGAATAAAAGTGATTTGAATAGGTCTGGAGTTAAAATTTGTAGTTGAAATTGAGGTGAAAATTCCTTTGCGACACATGTATCTCACCACAAGTATGCGTAGATATACAACAGATACACATGGAATATGCAGGATATATATGGGAAATACAATGAAGATACACAGCTAATCTTCTTATGTTCATCGTCTACTTTGAATTTTAAATTCAAACCACCTCAAATCTCTACTAAATCCTCTCAAAATCAAGATTCAAATTCCTTAATATATACCCAATTCTTTCTACTAACACCCACTCGAAACAAATTCCAATTTCGAAAATCCAAATTTTCAAACTTAAGCTTAAGCGACTTTTAGTGGAGCTTTAGCTCATCTCCTTTACTTTCTAAGCAATCAAATGGACGTGCTCTATGTATTGGGTAAAATATACAATTTACAGGTGGACATCTCTCGAGCAAACACGTGACAGTGATGAAAGGGTGGAGATGAGTCAGCAAATAGTAATACCGAATATAGTTTTGTGACCGGTATTGAGCAAATTCCAAGGATACAAAGATCGAGGAAGAGAAATTCAAAGTGAGGTACATGTTGGAGAGAGCAGCATTAAAGGAGAAGTTGTTATAAAATGTTACAGCATTTATTCCCAACGTTAAGCAGCCATCAAGAGGGTTTTTATTCATCTTTAAGAGGGCGTGATTTGAGGATCTTGTCTCCTCATATTTAACTATAAATAGCAATATTTGTACTCATTGTAAGGGCACAAAATAGAAGAATTAAAAAGGCTATCTCTCTTTCTTTCATTTTCTTATGTTTTATATAAAGTTACTATCAAAACTTTCCTGTTACCCTTGGTTTCGGTGGGATCGATCTGAATTACAAGCTTGCTCTTTCTTAAATTATCTTTATTTTGTTTTCTTTATTCTTTGTTATTTGACTAATCAGATCATCTTAATCTACGTGTCTATAAATTACATATACAAATTCAATTGTACCTTTTAACGGGTAAAGAGTTTAGCCCCCACTGTGGGGCATAGATAATTGTGGTATTATTTTGATTTGCTCATCTTTTATTGATGTGCTTTAAGGGTTTCTATTTTAAGCATAATACAGCTGTGGCACACGATGATGTCAATAATTTTGCTCAATGTTGGCATGAAAAATAATAATGAGCCTGTGGACAATTTATATGATGGGATTCAACAGGACAATTCAACGGGTGAAACCCATTATGATGGGAATAAATTAACTCCGAGCCGGGTGGAAAGAAATTCTTGGCATGTAAGGAGTCCTACTCTAGATGATTTGGATGATGAGCCAGTGGCTGATACTGTAAAAGTTTTGAGAGCACAATAATGGAAAATTATGAACCATCTCTTAAAATAAGACATGATAATGACTGAGCTTCAACAAGCAATATCGATGGCTTCAAGCAATTCAAAGGAACCGGTAACATCACTTCAAGGGAGAGTTTAGATCGAACAACAATCAAGCAGGCGGTGCAGGCAATGTATCTAAAAATGAAAACAACCGCGGATGATCCTTTCAAGGACGAGCTCATGAGTTGTATGAGAGAAATAAATGCTCGAATGGATCAAAATAGTAAAGAATTTCATGCTCGAATGGAATAAATTTCGGGGGCACCTACAGTCTTAAAGGGCCCAAACTCGAAAGAGTATATACAAATTGTCGTCCAAACCTAGTGCGGCTCTAGAGTTAATCCTAAAAAGGTTTAAGATACCGGATATTCCAAAATATGATTGAACATCGGATTCGCAGAAGCACATTACAACGTACACCACAACTGTGAAGGAGAATGATTTAGCTACACATGAGATCCAATCGATTTTGCTAAAGAAATTTGAAGAAACCCTAACGAAAGGGGCTTTAACATGGTATTCACTTTTACCTACTCACTTAATTGATTTTTTTGAAATATTTGCAGATTCTTTCATTAAAGCTCACGCGGAGCAAAGAAAGTTCAAGCTCAGAAAGCGGATATTTTCATAATCGCTTAAGGGGACTCAGAGTTACTTTGAGAGTCAGTGATCATGTTTCAAAAGGAGAGAATATTATTACCGACAACACCGGATGAATGGGCAGCGGAAGCATTTACTAAGAGTCTTAATCCTTTAAGTTCTGATGCCTCAAGGAAGTTGAAGGAGAGTTTGTTGGAATTTCAAGCAATCACATAGGCTCATGTTCATAACCTCTATGAATCAAAAATTAGAATTAAAGACAATCAGTTATGCTCTCTGGTATCTTTCAAAGTTCATAATCATGATGGGAATCTAGATAGGTCAAAGAATGACCTCGATATGGACCGGAGGCCATCTAGGAGCCATTTTCAACCGTATGTGTCAAACCAAGGTCAGATTCACGGACTGGGCAAGGACATAGAGTTATATGTTATCAATCGATGGAAATACCTAGACCGGATATGAGGATTTATTGTAGAGAAAGTAGCAGAACTTTACAAGATAAAGAGCCACTGGGGTCCCAGGATTCAAGCTATCCTAGGTTGTCTGATTACGATTTCAATATTAGTTTGATGGAGTTGGTTTCTGCCATGAGGAACATAAAGGAAGCAAGGTTCTTGAAACAAATTCATTGGACCCCAGTCAAAGAGATCTTGGTTTGTGGTATTAATTCCATTATACACATGGTCATAGGACTAGGGACTGTAGGCATCTTCGTGAAGAGGTAGCAATGTTGCTAAAGAATGGACAACTTAGGGAATTTTTAAGTGACCGGGCTAAGAATAATTACCTCAAAGACCGTGATACAACATAAATAGTGAAACCAATAGGGTCTCCTCATCTCACAATAAACATGATTTTTGGAGGGTTGAAGTGAATTGTGTTACATTTTCGGCTGCAAGGAAGACAAAGATTTGGTCATTCATGGAAAGTGGATTTGGGAAGTATCAGAGGATGATGAAATTACTTTCAATGAGGAGGATGAAAATGACCTTACTTCACTACTCAATGATGTTTTTGTAATATCTTTAAGCATTTTAGATTTTAAAATTAAATATGTATTAGTTGATCCAGGTAGTTCGACCAATATTATTCAATTGAGAGTCCAAGAACAAGCGAAGTTGTCTGGTAACATAGTTCCGACAAGGAAGCTTGTGGCTGGATTTAATTTAGCAAGTATTACGACTCGAAGAGAGATCGTGTTCCCTACGTACGTTGAAGGAGTGATGAAATCAGTATTATTTGAAGTTGTGGATGGTGATATGGGGTACAACGTGATTCTCGGTGGGCCATGGATCCACGATCCTTTAGTTATCACGAATTGCTAAAATTCCCAATACCGGAAAAAGTCAAGCAAATTAGAGGTGATCAGCACGCTGCTAAAGAGATGTATGCAGTTACTTTGTCAAGAAGCAAGGCGCCTGAAATCAATAAATAATAATTACAGATTCCGGCACCAACTCACAATTTAGTTCTGCTCGCAACACCGGGGGAATGAGGAGGAAACACCGGATATTTACCAGGTTTGCAGATTTTTCCAACTATCGAAAGATATGGATGCAACAAAATCAACCGCAGAGGAAATTGAAAAAGTCATTTTGTTCGTTGAGTTCGCGGAAAGGAAGGTTTATCTGGGAACGGGGTTAAGCCCCCGAACTAAGACGCAATATTATTGAATTTCTTATAGCTAATACTAATTGTTTCGCGCAGTCTCATTTAGATATGACATGTATTCCACTCGAAGTGGCAAGCCTCTTGGACCCCAATTTCCCTCTGATAAAGCAGAAAAAGTGGCCAATAGCCGAGGTCATAAACATGTTTGTTAAGGAGACGGTAACCATGTTACTTAATATTGGTTCAATACGTGAAGTTGAGTATCCTGATTGGTTAGCTAATATAGTGGTAGTTCCAAAAAAAGAACAATAAATTTAGAATATGTATTGATTTTAAGGATTTGAATAAGGCTTTCCCTAAAGACTCTTTCCCATTGCCGAACATTGATCAAATGATTGATGCCATGACTAGGCATGAATTGATAAGCTTCCTTGATGCGTATTTCGAGTTTAATCAAATAAGGATGCACCTGGAGGATCAAAAAAAAATATAATTTATTATTAATTTTGGTACTTATTATTATAATGTGATGCCTTTTGGACTTAAAATTGTTGGAGCCACCTACCAGAGGCTCGTGAACAAGATGTTTGAGCGTCAAATTGGTAAAACTATGGAAGTTTATATTGATGATATGTTGGTTAAGTCTCTTAGTACAGAGAATCATTTGACTCATCTGCAAGAAACGTTGGACATCTTAAGAAGGTATAATATGAAGCTTAACCCCTAGAAATGTGCTTTTGGATTTGGGTCCGAAACATTTCTCGATTTCTTGGTTTCACAACAAGGAATTGAAGTAATTTCGTACAATATCAAGGCCATAGAAGATAGTCTTGATCAACTGAATAGCGTAAAAGAAGTGCAAAAGTTGATAGGAAGATTAATAGCCCTTAGTAGGTTTATATCTAGATCCTCAAAAAAGTGTCACCGGTTCTTTTCATTACTAAAAAAGAAGAATGACTTTGCGTGGACACCGGAATACCAACAGGCAGTGAAGGATTTGAACAAATACTTGTCCGGCCCACCTTTAATGTCCAAACCAAAGGAGGAAGAGCAATTGTTAGTGTATTTAGTAGTGTCAGAAGTAGCGGTAAGTGCAGTTCTGATCCGGGAAGATGAAGGTACGCAATACCCTATTTATTATGTTAGTAAAATATTGTCAGGTGGTGAAATTCGATATCCGCACCTGAAAAAGTTGGCTCTAGCTCTCGTAGTTACCTCTCGAAAGTTTAGACCATATTTTCAATGTCACCATATAGCCGTTGTGACGACTTTTCCCCTACAGAACTCCTTTATAAGCCTAAGTTGTCAGGTTGATTGGCTAAATGAGCGGTAGAAATTAGTGAGTTTGATATTCAATATAAGGACTGCAATAAAGTTACAAGTTTTGTCCGACTTTGCGGCCACGTTTAGTCTGGGGATGATGCATTTAGCTGCAAAAGAAGAAGTTTTGGTGTCGGGAACTGTGTCCGAAGTCTGAACTCAATTTACGGATGGCGCATCCAATGTGAAAGGCTCCGATCTTTGGATAGTATTAAGTACTCCTTCAGGAGAAATCCTAAGGCAGGCCATGAACTATTGCTTTAACTAATAATGAAGCCAAGTATGAGGCTATGATTGCAGGACTTAAATTAGCCTGAGGACGGAGATCCAAGGTTATTAAAGTAAAGTGTGATTCCCAACTGGTGGTAAATCAGATATATGGAATTTTTTAGCTAAAAAAGAGTGTATGCATTAGTACTTAAACAAAGTCCAAGTTTTTCTTTCTCGGTTCAAGGAGTGGTCGGTGGTCCATATTCCAAGAGAGAAAAACGTGGAGGATGATTTAGCTAACTTGGGTTCTTTAATGGAGTTGAAGGGCACTGATTCCAGTTCAGTTAAGTAGT
Organism: Nicotiana tabacum; assembly: GCF_000715075.1. Classification (NCBI taxonomy): domain Eukaryota; kingdom Viridiplantae; phylum Streptophyta; class Magnoliopsida; order Solanales; family Solanaceae; genus Nicotiana; species Nicotiana tabacum. The sequence continues at coordinate 36,754,041 of NC_134102.1, read as the reverse complement.
TGTTGCATTCCGTCCTAGATGTGGATGGTTATTATGAAATTAATTCGACAAACCTAGTCTGGGATTGGAGAAATGAATTTGTTGATTATTTAAGTCATGCCAAATTGCCTGAGGATTCTAAAGCCTCCCGGGCACTCAGAACAAAGGTTGTCTGGTATTGTCTTGTTGATGGACAACTATATAGGAGATCTTTTCAGGGTCCATTGGCTCGATGCTTAGGACTAGCGGAAGCTGATTATGTAATGAGAAAAGTTCATGAAGGGGTTTGCGGCAATCATTCCGGAGCAAATTCATCGGTGCTAAAGTTAATGAGAGCCGGTTATAATTGGCCCCGAAAGGAACAAGACACTAAATCATTTGTGAAAAATATGATAAATGTCAATGTTATGCTCAGTTAGTACACCAGCCGGCTGAAATTTTGCATTCAGCTGTGTTGCCATGGCCGTTTATAAAATGGGGGATGGATATAATTGGAACTTTTCCTCGGAGACCCGAACAAGTAAAATTCCCTTTGATTATGACTGATTATTGTTCTAAATGGGTTGAAGCAGGTGCTTTCAAAAAGGTTGGATAACAAGAGGTGATAGATTTTATTTGGGATCATATTATTTGTCGATTTAGAGTGCCAAAAGAAATTACTTGTGACAATGAGCCACAATTTATATACTCCAAAGTCACAAAATTCTTAGAGTAATTGAAGATTAAAAGAATTACATCGTCTCTGTATCATCCAAGTGCTAACAGTCAAGCAGAGTCAACAAATAAGGTAATAATTCAAAACCTCAAAAAGAAGTTAGAGGATGCAAAAGGCAGGTGGCTTGAAGAGTTACCGGGAGTATTATGGGTGTACGAACCATAGAAAAATCAAGCACCAGAGAAGCACCTTTTTCCCTCATATATGGAGCATATGCTTTGATTCTGGTGGAGATGGGTGAACCAACTATAAGGTTTTTCCGGACAAACGAGCAGAAAAATGTTGAAACTATGTTGATTAAGCTAGATTTGCTTGATGAGCACCGAGATTTGGATTATATAAGGATGATGGAGTAGAAGCAAAGAATGAAACGATATTATAATTGTAGAGGGAATCTCTATGGAAAGTGACTCGTAATACCTGGGAAGTCAACGTCAAAAAATTGGGATCAAATTGGGAAGGACCTTACCAGATTTCAGCTGTAACCGAAAAGTCTCATATCAATTGGAAAATTAATATGGAGTTAAATTATCAAGCAACTAGAATGTGAGTTATGTACTACTATTGAAGATTGATGATTAGACTAAAATTATGCGGTGCAATCCTTTTTTCTTCGTCCAGTTTTTTATCCCAAATGAATTTTTCTAGGAAGCATTTTACAGAGGCAGCAACGTAAAGTGTACTACAAAGTTAAATTGTTAATGGCAACTGAAAATCAAGTATTTGAATCCTCAAACTTTGCATTCGAACACCACGGGGAAGCTACTCCTACAAGCATGGATCGTGATTGAAAACACTAAAAGTGTTAATGCTAGCTTAAAAGCAAATATATTATCCGATAACACAGTAATAACGGGGACTGCTGAAATCGGGAAACATTTTTTAAACTTAGAAGTTCAGTTATTATGGATCACCTCAAGTCACCAGAGACTATACATCCAGACCCGTAGAAATAAGAAGTACAAGTTAGCCATATTTATTAGCAGAACATTTATTTGGCAAATGCAATCTTCTTAGTTGTCTAAATATACTTTTGAAAATAGAAGGAATAAATGGAGAGTCCTTTTTTTATCTCTTATTTATTGTCCAAAATATGTGTCCTTTATTTGAATATTGCTAAAACATCAAATGTAAGTGCCGGAATGAACATGAGACAAGCATCGTAAACATAATTGTCCTCTCTTATGATACCTTTCTAGTTAAAGGTTAAAACTTGGAGGCATGAATACCCGATAATAAAGTTATCCGAATGCAAAAAATTTCGAACTTTATCAATAGAAAAGTATAGATCAAAGAGATATCTTTTGCTAACTTAAAACCATGAGAAGCTAAGGAGAGAGTCTGTTATAGGTATAGGAGATTTTAAAAAAAAAATAACAACTTTGTAAAACACTTTATTCTGCTTTATTAGTAGAGGTCGAAGGTTGAGAAGCATCTTCTAAGGTTGGGGCATTCCTCGGGTCTGCATCTTTTGGAGTCAAAGGTTGCTCATCTTCGGGCTCAACATTTTCATCTTCCTCTTCAAATTCTGAGGACTCAGAAAAAGTTTTCAATGAGCTTGAAGCAGTGGGCCGGGTAGAAATATTCTCGAAGGAGGTTATTTCCATACGAGTCTAGGCAATGCAGTCATCTATATTTTCAATAAAATTTTGGCATCCTCCAAAGTTTTCCTTCGCATACTGTAAACAATATGAGTTTTCTCAAGCAAGAAAGAATCTTCTTGAACTCGAAATCTGGCTCAGAGTTCTTGGATTTTCGACTACAATCTCTCGTTGTCAACCTTTAAATGTTGTAGATCCCCGCCATGTCACAATTGGTTTTTGTGTGTTCATGATTTTGCTCCATCATATTTTGGAGCTTTTCCTCTATTTTGGCCCTTTTCTCTTCGGCCAAAGTAGCTTCCTCGATATTGGAGTGCAAGTTAGCTTCCAAGTTGCCGATTCTTTCCATGGAAGCAGACTCATGTTCAGCAGCTGAAGTAATAGTATCCTGCAACTTTGCACATTTAACCTTTAGCTCAGCAAGTTCGTCATGTAGCTGAGTGGCTTCCTGACTATGAGCCCTTTTTTCTTGCTCTGTTTGCTCCAGTCGCGCCTCGAGTGTTTCTATTTGAGCAAGTTTGGCCTCTAAGGCCGAAAGGAGCTCAACAAGTTGCTCTCGCTCAGACTGAAGAGCTTCATTGTCAAGTATCATTCTTGGTAGTCCTCGGAGGCAAAAAGGTTAGCCTGTAAGGTTAATCTTAAAATCAACAGAGACGAGGATGAAAAATAAGCACAAAGAAGAGGAGAAGAAATCAGAAGGTACCTAATCACAAAAATGCATACTGTTGTTGATTAGACATTCAGCAGAAAGAGCATCAATTTTCCTCCAATATTTCTCGGTAGCCAGAGGTTTCAAGTAATTGTCTACCCCATCCGGTTTGGAGAGAATATGGCATTCATCCAAAATTGTAGGGTAACACTACATTTACCATTAGGGTTCCAGATTGAAGCCGGGAAGACATTTTCTAGTCTCACATGATCAGGTAACCGGGGGGAGCGTGCACCTTGATCTCGATCAGAGGTGACCGGTGGTGCAGCAGAAACCGGTGGTGGAGCAGAAGCAGGTGGTGAAGCAAAAGTTGGCTAGTAGAAGTAACCGGGAGAGAAAGGGGAATCGGCGGTGTGATGACCCAAAATATCATCATTAAATTTAATAAGTAATTCTGTGTTCTAAGACCTCGAAAAGCACTAATTATCATTCCTCAACTTGTGTGCGCAGTCCGTAAAATTTTCCGAAAAGTTTTTATGTGAAAAATAGATTAAAATGTGAAATAGAGCCTTGAAACTCAATTGAATTGACTTTGGTCAATGTTTTGACAAACGGACCTGGATCACTATTTTGAGAGTTCCGGTAGCTCCGTATCATAATTTGGGACTTGGGTGTATGCCCGGAATTTAATTTGGAGGTCCCTAGCTCAAGTTATGACCATTTAACGGAAACTAGTAATTCAAAGGCTAAAGATTTTCAAGTTTGACCACGTGGTTGATATCGGAGTCAGAATCCGATTCTGGAAATTTGAATAGCTCCGTTATGTCATTTATGACTTGTGTGCCAAATTTGAAGTTATTCTGGATTCATTTAATATGTTTTGGCACAAGATTTGCAAATTGGAAAGTTTAAAACTCAAAAGTTCGAATCGGGGTGTGAATTGTAATTTCAGCATTGTTTGACGTGATATTAGACCCCGAGTAAGTCCGTTTATGTTACGGGACCTGTTGGTATATTCGGACGGGGTCCCGAGTACCCCGAGTGTGATTCGAATCGAAATCGGAACAAGAATTGGACTTAAGAAACAATCTGATATTTGGCCTTCTGGTGTAATCGAACCTGTGGATTTTGGACCGCAGGTGCGAGCTCGCAGAAGTGAGCCTTCCATCGCAGATGCGCCTGAGTGTGGCTGGGCAAAAGTCCGCAGGTGCGGAAACCTGCACGCACCCGCGCGTCCGCAGAAGCAGACACGATAATCGCAGAAGCGGAGGTCAGCGCAAGTGCGCATTTTTCCTCTGCAGATGCGAGGCCTCTCCTGGCAGCCCCTTGTCGCAGATGCGAGATTTTCTCGCAAATGCGAGCCCAGGCACCGCAGGTGCGGAAATGCTTGGGCAATATATAAATCGAAGAGTCCGATATTATTTCCACATTTTGGTCGTTTTGAGCTCGGTTAAGGCGAATGTTTGGGCGATTTTTATGAGAAATATTGGGGTAAGTGTTACTTATCCTATATTGATTATATTTTATGATTCTATACTCGTTTATATCATGAATCCGTGAATTTATTGAAGAAAAATCAGATTTTTCTAAAAATCTTCCAAAAACAAAAAACATTAGATTTGAAGGTCCATTTGACATCGGAATTCGATAATTTTTGTATGGTTGAACTCGTAGCAGAACGAGTGTTCGGATTTCGCGATTTTTTATGGGATTTTAGATGTGGGTCCCACTATCGAATATTTTAATGAATTTTGGATTTTTATTCGGAAAATTAGTAAATTCATATGGAATTAATTCCTATGATTCGTATTGAGTATATTGAATTGTTTATGAATAGATTTGAAGCTTTTGGAGACAAATTTAAAAGGAAAAGTTGTGATCGAGTAATTAATTGGAATTTGCAAAGCGAGGTAAGTATCGTGGTTAACCTTTACTTGAGGGAATAGAACCATTAAATTATTTGTTATGTGAATTGCATATGAACGACGTATAGGTAAGGTGACGAGTATCTATACGTCGTCGAATTAATTATTTGCATAATTATTTGAAAATCATAAATCATTTTAAATCATGAATGAATTATTATATTAATTGTTTCACTCATAATTCCTTGTCAAATATTAATTCTTGAATTTCTGTAATAATTGCTACATGCTTATTTGAATTATGTGCATTAATTGCTACTTGACATTTAGTATATTAAACATTAAACTGCCTATTTTCTCTCTGATTTCCATAATAAATTATTATTTGTCATTGTTTGTTTCATAATTAAATCATCATTATTAATTGTTGCATTTATTGGGGAAATTTCTTCTATAAGAATTGGTAAATGAATATATTGGAGGAGCGGGTTGCACGCCGCAACATAATTGATCAAAATAAATATATTGGGGGATCGGGTTGCACACCGCAACAGACTTATTAAAAGTCCATATTGGAGGATCGGGTTGCACGCCGCAATAGACTTATTTAAAAGTCGATATATATATATAAATATATTGGGGGATCGGGTTGCACGCCGCAACTGACTTGATTTAAAATGAATATATTGGAGGAGCAGGTTGCACGCCGCAACAGAATGGAATATGAATATATTGTGAGAGCGGGTTGCACGCTGCAACAGAAATTGATGAAAATGATAATTGGTTATAACTACTGGGTTGGCTTCAATTATTATAAATGAGTTATCTGATTTATTTCTATTATTTGTTGTTGTTACTAATATTGCGTACAGGTTAATGTAAGTGACCCGCCTTAGCCTCGTCACTACTTCGTCAAGATTAGGCTCAGCACTTACCAATACATGGGGTCAGTTGTACTGATACTACACTCTGCGCTTCTTGTGCAGATTTCGGAGTTGGTCCCAGCGGCGTACCATAGACTTACTCGGATTTCAGCTACTAGAGGAGACTTGAGGTATAATTGCACGGCGTCCGCAGTTTCTGAAGTCCCCATCTACTTTACTTTAGTTGTGTATTTATTTTCAGACAGCTTTATCTTAGCCAGCCCCTTATTTGTATTGTTCTAGAAGCTCGTGCACTTGTGACACCAATTCTGGGATGGTATTTAGACACCGTTGTTTTTATGGATTATTCACTATATTTTAGAATTTACTTTCGCAATTGTTCTTTTGTTATTAATAAATTTAAAAACAATTTTAAAAATGGATAATATTATTCTATTGCTGGCTTGCCTAGCAAGTGAAATGTTAGGCACCATCACGGTCCGAAGATGGGAATTTTGGGTTCTGACAGTTGGTATCAGAGCACAAGGTTACATAGGTCTCACGAGTCACGAGCAAGCTTAGTAGAGTCTGAAAGATCGATACGGAGACATCTGTACTTATCTCTCAGAGGCTATAAAGTTTAGGAATAATATCACTTCTTTCTTATTCTTTCGTGCGAATTTATTCTATCATCGATGATTGAATTATTCTACTCTTATTCTCTCGCAGATGGTGAGAACACGTAATACCTCTACCGGTGGATAGGGACCAAAGCCCCCGGTGGAAACTATGGCTAGGGGTAGAGGTTGAGGCCGAGGTCGTGCAAGAGGCCGAGGCAGAGGCAGAGGTAGAGCTCAGTCCAGAGCTCGAGCAGTTGCACCTGTTATAGAACCTCAGGTGGATCTTCAGGAGGAAGTTCTAGTTCAGAATGTACTAGTTGGACCAGTTCAGGTCCCGGAAGGATTCATAGCCACTCCAGTACTTCTGGACGCTCTAGTCCGTTTAGTAAGTCTTATGGAGGGCGTGGCCCAGAATGGTACATTTCCAGTGGCACCAGCCGCCTCACAGACTGGGGGAGGAGCACAAACTCCCACTACTCCTACTCCAGAGTAGATGGCTCCCCAGAATCAGGCTCCAGCAGCCCCGCTAGTTGGGGTAGTTCAGCCAGTTTTTGCGGCACAGATCGGTGATAGGCCTGCCATGTCTTTTGAGGCCTTATTGAGACTGGATAAGTTTACTAAGCTCTTTCCAATTCACTTCAGTGGTACACCTTCTGAGGACCCACAGGATTATCTTGAACGTTGCCACGAGGTGTTGCAGAACATGGGTATAGTTGAGACCAATGGGGTTTATTTTGCTATATTTTAGATGACGGGTTCCGCCAAGAGTGGTGGAGATATTATATATTTACCCAACCAGTCGGATCGCCTGCACTTACCTGGGAGCAGTTCTCTCAGCTATTTCTGGAGAAGTTCCTCCCTATCACACTGAGAGAGAAATTTCACAAGCAATTTGAGCGTCTACACCAGGGCAGTATGATTGTTACTCAGTATGAGTGTCGTTTTGTGGATTTGGCCCGTCATGCTCTCCTTTTACTACCTACAGAGGGAGAGAGAGTGAGGAGGTTTATTGAGGGACTCACTCACCCTATCAGACTTCAGATGTCCAAGGAGAACGGAAGTGAGATTTCTTTTCAGGCGGCTGCTAATGTCACAATGAGGATCGAGATGGTTCTTGCACAGGAGAGAGGGCAGAGGTCTGATAAGAGGCCTCGTCAGTTCGGTGGTTTCGGTGGTGCCTCGTCTGGAGGCAGTGGTAATTTTGGTAGGGGACATCCTCCGAGACCATTTCATTAAACACTTCATGCATCTCCCAATGCTTCAGGGAGTCACGGTCCTATTATGCCTTACTATGGACAGCCAGCATTTAGTGCACATTCAGCTCCTATCAGTGCACCACCACTCCAGTGTTATTACAGCGGTTATCCGGCCCATCTGGGTCAGCTTCAGCTTCAACAGCCATAGCATCAGGATGGGTGTTATGAGTGTGGGAACATTGGTCACATCACGAGGTATTGCCCTAGATTGGCGAGTAACAGATCTCAGCAAGATTCTCGTGCCATCATACCGGCACCGGTTGCTTCACCGCCTGTTCAACCAGCTAGAGGTAGGGGTCAGGCAGCTAGAGGTAGGGGTCAGGCCATTAGAGGTGGAGGTCAGACCGTTAGAGGTAGAGGCCAGCTAGTTAGAGGCCGTCTCAGGGACGCAGTTCAGAGTGGTGGGGCCCAGCCCTAATTTTATGCTTTTCCAGCTAGACCTGAGGCCGAGTCATCTGATGTTGTGATCACAGGTATTATTCCAGTTTGCCATAGAGATGCTTCAATTCTATTTGATCCAGGATCTACTTATTCATATGTGTCCTCCTATTTTGCTTCATATTTGGTTGTGCCTTGTGATTCTCTGAGGGCTTCTGTGTGTGTAAATACATCGATGGGAGACTCTGTTGTAGTAGATCATGTCTATCATTCGTGTGTGGTTACTATTGGTAATCTTGAGACTAGTGTGGATCTTCTACTTCTTGATATGGTAGATTTTGATGTCATCTTAGGTATGGATTGGTTGTCCCCTTATCATGCTATATTGGATTGTCATGCCAAAATAGTGACCCTAGCTATGCCGGCGTTACCTCGGTTAGAGTGGAAAGGAACTCCTGGTCATTTTGCCAATAGGGTTATTTCTTATATGAAGCTCGGCGTATGGTAGAGAAAGGGTGTCTAGCCTATTTGGCTTATATTTGCGATCCTAGTACGGATGTTCTTTCTATGGACTCAGTACCACTTGTTCGTGAATTTCCAGAAGTATTTCCTGCAGATTTTTCGGGGATGCCTCCCAACAGAGATATTGACTTCTGTATTGATTTGGCTGCAGGCACTCAGCCCATTTCTATTCCACCATACTGTATGGCCCCGCCAGAGTTGAAAGAATTAAAAGAGCAGTTACAAGACTTGCTTGATCAGGGATTCATTAGACCCAGTGTCTCGCCCTGGGGTGCACCAGAATTATTTGTTAAGAAGAAAGATGGCTCTATGTGGATATGTATAGATTATCGACAGTTGAACAAGGCCACTATCAAAAACAAATATCCGCTGCCAAGAATTGATGAATTATTTGATCAGCTTCAGGCTGCCAAGGTATTTTTAAAGATCGATTTGAGGTCTGGTTACCATCAGTTGAAGATTAGGGCATCTAATGTCCCTAAAATAGCTTTTCGGACTCGGTATGCGCATTACGAATTCCTAGTGACGTCATTTGGGTTGACAAATGCCCCAGCAGCATTTATGGATTTGATGAATCGGGTGTTCAAGCCTTATTTGGAATCTTTTGTGGTTGTATTCATTGATGATATCTTGATTTACTCCAGCAGTCGAGAGAAGCATGAGCAGCATCTTCGAAGTGTGCTTCACACTTTGAAGAATAATCAGTTATATTCCAAATTTTCAAAATGTGAGTTTTGGTTAGACTCAGTTGCCTTTTTGGGGCATGTTGTATCGACAAAAGGCATAAAGGTGGATCCTAAGAAGATTGAGGTTGTTCATAATTGGCCTAGACCTACTTCAATTACAGAGATCCGGAGTTTCCTAGGTTTAGCAGGTTACTATCGTCGGTTCGTGGAAGGGTTTTCATCTATAGCAAACCCATTGACCAGACTGACCCAGAAAGTCATCCCATTCAAATGGTCAGACGAGTGTGAGTTGAGTTTTCAGAAACTCAAGACTGTTTTGACTACGGCGCCAATGTTGGTATTACCCACAGGTTCAGGATCGTATACGGTATATTGTGATGCATCTCACATTGGGCTTGGTGCAGTATTAATACAAGATGGCAGGGTGATTGCATATGCATCGCAGCAGTTGAAGGTTTACGAGAAGAATTATCATGTTCGTGACTTAGAACTGGCAGTCATTGTTCATGCGCTGAAGATTTGGAGGCATTACCTCTATTGTGTCTCGTGTGAGGTATTTACTGATCATCGTAGCCTTCAGTACCTGTACAAACAAAAAGATCTTAATTCGAGGCAGAGAAGATGGTTGGAGTTGTTGAAAGATTATGATATTACAATTTTGTATCACCCCGGAATGGCCAATGTGGTGGCCGATGCTTTGAGTAGAAAGGTTGTGAGTATGGGCAGTCTTGCGTATATTCCGATTGGTGAGAAGCCATTAGCTGCAGATGTTCAGACTTTGGCTAATCAGTTCGTGAGGTTAGATGTTTCAGAACCCAGTCGGGTTCTAGCTTGCATAGTCGCTCGATCTTCTTTATATGAGCGCATCAGAGAGAGGTAGTATGATGATCCTCATTTACTTGTCCTTAAGGACACGGTGCGGCACGGTGATGCCAAATAGGTTGTTGTGGGGGAAGATAGAGTTCTTCGAATGCAAGGTCGTATTTGTGTGCCTAATATGGATGGGCTTCGTGAATTAATTCTTGAAGAGGCACACCGTTTCAGGTATTCTATTCATCCAGGTACCGCCAAAATGTATCAAGATTTGCGGCAACATTATTGGTGGAGGAGAATGAAAAAGGATAAAGTTGCATATGTAGCTCGGTGTCTGAATTGTTAGCAAGTTAAATACGAGCATCAGAGACCTGGTGGTTTGCTTCAGAAGTTAGAAATTTCTGAATGGAAATGGGAGCATATCACTATGGATTTTGTTGTTGGACTCCCATGGACTCATAGAAAATTTGACGCAGTTTGGGTCATTGTGGACAGGTTAACCAAATCAGTACATTTCATTCTAGTGGCAGTTACCTATTCTTCATAAAGGTTAGCTGAAATTTACATTCGTGAGATTGTCCGCCTTCACGATGTGCCTGTGTCTATTATTTTAGATCGAGGTACGCAATTTACCTCACATTTCTGGAGGGTTGTACAGCGTGAGTTAGGCACACGAGTGAAGTTGAGTACAGCATTTTATCCACAGACAGACAGATAATCAGAGTGCATTATTCAAATATTGGAAGATATGCTTCGCGCTTGTGTTATAGACTTTGGAGGTTCTTAGGATCATTTCTTGCCACTTGCGGAGTTTGCTTATAATAATAACTACTAGTCGAGCATTCAGATGGCTCCATATGAGGCATTATACGGAAGGTGATGCCGATCGCCAGTTGGTTGGTTTGAACTGGGAGAGGCTCGGTTGTTGGGTACCGATTTGGTACAGGATGCCTTGGATAAGGTCAAGATTATTCAGGATCGACTTCGCACAGCTCAGTCTAGGCAAAAGAGTTATGCCGACCGTAAAGTTCGTGATATTGCATTTATGGTTGGAGAAAGAATATTGCTCCGGGTTTCACCTATGAAAGGTGTAATGAGGTTCGGAAAGAAGGGCAAGTTGAGCCCTAGGTATATCGGACCCTTTGAAATTCTTGAAAGGGTGGGTGAAGTAGCCTACAGGCTTGCATTACCACCTATTTTATCAGCGGTTCATCCGGTGTTCCATGTGTCTATGCTTCGGAAATATCATGGTGATCCGTCCCATGTGTTAGATTTCAGCTCAGTCCAATTGGACTAAGATTTGACTTACGAGGATGAGCCGGTGGCTATTCTAGCCCGGCAGGTCCGACATTTGAGGTCTAAGAGTTATCCTTCAGTTTGAGTGCAATGGAGAGGTCAGCCGGTAGAGGCATCTACCTGGGAGTCCGAATCGGACATGTAGAGTAAATATCCACACTTATTCACCAGCTAATGTACTTTTTCTAACTCCGTTCGAGGACGAACATTTGTTTTAGAGATGGAGAATGTGATGACCCAAAATGTCACATTTAAATTTAATAAGTAATTATGTGTTCTAAGACCTTGAAAAGTACTAATTATCATTCCTCGACTTGCGTGCATTGTCCGTAAAAATTTCCGAAAAGTTTTTATGTGAAAATGGATTAAAATGTGAAATAGAGCTTAAAACTCAATTGAGTGGACTTTGGTCAACATTTTGAGCAAATGGACCCAGATCAGTGTTTTGACAGTTTCGGTAGCTTCGTATCATGATTTGGGACTTGGGCGTATGCCCGGAATTTAATTTGGAGATCCCTAGCTCAAGTTATGATCATTTAACGGAAACTAGTAATTCAAAGGCTAAAGATTTCCAAGTTTGGCCACGGGGTTAACCTTTTGATATCGGAGTCGAAATCCGATTCTGGAAATTTGAATAGCTCTGTTATGTCATTTATGACTTGTGTGCCAAGTTTGAAGTCATTTCGGATTTATTTAATATGTTTTGGCACAAGATTTGCAAATTGGAAAGTTTAAAACTCAAAAGTTTGAATCGGGGTGTGAATTGTAATTTCAGCGTTGTTTGACGTGATATTAGACCCCAAGTAAGTCAGTATTATGTTACGGGACTTGTTGGTATATTCGGACGGGGTCCCGAGTACCCCGAGTGTGATTCGAATCGAAATCGGAACAAGAATTGGACTTAAGAAAAAATCTGATATTTAGCCTTCTAGTGTAATCGCACCTGCAGATTTTGGACCGTAGGTGCGAGCTCGCAGAAGCGAGCCTTCCATCGCAGATGTGCCCGGGCGTGGCTGGGCAAAAGTCTGCAGGTGCGAAAACCTGCACGCACCCGCGCGTCCGCAGAAGCGAACACAATAATCGTAGAAGCGGAGGTCAGCGCAGGTGCGCATTTTTCCTCCGCAGATGCGAGGACTCGCCTGGCAGCCCTTTTTCGCAGATGCGAGATTTTCTCGCAAATGCGAGCCCAGGCACCGCAGGTGCGGAAATGCCTGGGCAGTGTATAAATCGAAGAGTCCGATATTATTTCAACATTTTGGTCGTTTTGAGCTCGGTTAAGGCAAATGTTTGGGCGATTTTCACGGGAAATATTGGGGTAAGTGTTCCTTATCCTATATTGATTATATTTCATGATTCCATACTCGTTTATATCATGAATCCGTGAATTTATGGAAGAAAAATCAGATTTTTCTAAAAATCTTCCAAAAACGAAAAAAGTTAGATTTGAAGGTCCATTTGACATCGAAATTGGATAATTTTTGTATGGTTGAACTCGTAGCGGAACGTGTGTTCGAATTTCGTGAGTTTTTTCGGGATTTGAGACGTGAGTCCTACTGTTGAATATTTTAATGAATTTTGGATTTTTATATGAAAAATTAGAAAATTAATATGGAATTAATTCCTATGATTCGTATTGAGTATATTGAATTATTTATGAATAGATTTGAAGCTTTTGGAGACAAATTTATAAGGAAAAGTTATGGTCGAGTAATTTATTGGAATTTGCAAAGCGAAGTAAGTGTCGTGATTAACCTTGACTTGAGGGAATAGAACCTTTAAATTATTTGTTATGTGAATTGCATATGAACGACGTATAGGCAAGGTGACGAGTGTCTATACGTCGTCGAATTAATTATTTGCATAATTATTTGAAAATTATAATCATTTTAAATCATGAATGAATTATTATATTAATTATTTCACTCATAATTCCTTGCCAAATATTAATTCTTGAATTCATGTAATAATTGCTACATGCTTATTTGAATTATGTGCATTAAATGCTAATTGACATTTACTATATTAAACATCAAACTGCTTATTTTCTCTCTGATTTCCATAATAAATTGCTATTTATCATTGTTTGTTTCATAATTAAATCATAATTATTGTATGCTTGTTGTCTTAAAATTTTATATTAATTGTTACATTTATTGGGAAAATTTCTTCTATAAGAATTGGTAAATGAATATATTGGAGGAGCGGATTGCACGCCGCAATAGAATTGATCGAAATAAATATATTGGGGGATCGGGTTGCACGCCGCAACAGACTTATTAAAAGTCCATATTGGAGGATCGGGTTGCACGCCACAACAGACTTATTTAAAAGTCGATATATATATATATATATATATATATATATATATATATATATATATATATATATATATATATATATATATATATATATATATATATATATATATATATAATATATTGGGGGATCGGGTTGCACGGCGCAACTGACTTAATTTAAAATGAATATATTGGAGGAGCGGGTTGCATGCCGCAACAGAATAGAATATGAATATATTGTGAGAGCGGGTTGCACGCTGCAACGAAAATTGATGAAAATGATAATTGGTTATAACTACTGGTTTGGCTTCAGTTATTATAAATGAGTTATCTGATTTATTTCTATTATTTGTTGTTGTTACTAATATTGCGTACATGTTAATGTAAGTGACCCGCCTTAGCCTCGTCACTACTTCGTCAAGGTTAGGCTCAGCACTTACTAGTACATGGGGTCAGTTGTACTGATACTATACTCTGCGCTTCTTGTGCAGATTTCGGAGTTGGTCCCAGCGGCGTACCATAGACTTGCTCGGATTTCAGCTACTAGAGGAGACTTGAGGTATAACTGCACGGCGTCCGCAGTTTTTGAAGTCCCCATCTACTTTACTTTAGCTGTGTATTTATTTTCAGACAGCTTTATCTTATCAGCCCCTTATTTGTATTATTCTAGAAGCTCGTGCACTTGTGACACCAATTCTGGGATGGTATTTAGACACCGTTATTTTTATGGATTATTTAATATATTTCAGAATTTACTTCCGCAATTGTTCTTTATTATTAATAAATTTAAATTTTTTAAAAAAAATAAATAATATTATTCTAACGTTGGCTTGCCTAGCAAGTGAAATGTTAGGTGCCATCACGGTCCGAAGGTGGGAATTTCGGGTCGTGACAGGCGGTTTCAGCCAATTCTGACTCTCGAAAGAGTCTATCTACCTCCTCCGGATGAACTATTAGAGTTTTTCTTCTTCTTCTTCTTTGAAGAGGAACCATTTCAACGTCATCCTCGGTTTCTTCTTCATCAAGGACCACAGTGTCCAGTCCTTCCGAAATTTCCTCTGTAATCGAGGGCTACACTTTAGCCTCAGTCTTATAGGAATGTTTCTTTTACGCTTCTTCCCCTTGGGCCAGAGAATAACAGATGGTGCATATTCATCGGAAGCAAAAGCTGCATCACGAGCCCTTTTTCAATCAAGGGCTTCTTGAAGTAGTTGTTGGGCCACCTTCAGGTCGAGTGAAACCTCGATAACCGGAAAAACATATGACCTTTTTGGAAGGCCTGATGTTGCAACATGAAATGGGAAAAGTCAACAATCTATTAACGAATGAAGGCACGCGTCAACAAAAAAGGAAAGATGCAAGAATTGGGGGTGTTGATGGTGATATAATATCCTCGGGAGCGATGGCAATGAACCTCTCCATCCAACCACGTTTATTATCATCATCCATGCTGGTGATGATGAAATTGTAACCATGTTTGCTAAGTTTGATCATGCCTCCTCGAAAGATTCAAGAGCGTAAGGCGGATCAAGTGTGCAAGGGTGAGATCTTCTTGTTCCAGAGAGAACATATACCAAAGACAAGCTATCGTACGCCATATCCCCAGACCCACTTGAGCCAAATAGACTTGGTAGTTCTAGCAAAACTCAAGAATAATAGGGTTAATTTCCTTTCCAAGCCTTAGGGTAAAAGGGTATGTATAAATAAAAATATACCATGGTTTTCTATAAGTTACCCTCTCCACTTTGAGGGAGGACAAAACCTCAATATTATTCCAACCACAATCCTCCTTCACAACGGGAATGTTGGTTGCGCGAATAGATGAAGGACACTCGCAAACCGCTCTATTTATGTCATCGTCAGGGTTAGAGGAAGGATTTTGGATCTGGAGATCCTTGTTAAAGGACCATTCTTTAGGAATGATCGTATTTGTTGAGGGAGGTTTGGCATTAAAACTTTTGGGTTTGCTTTTCTTGGATGGTCCATCACTGATACAAATAATATAGGCGGTGGCTGAAGGAAGAGATGAAGTCATAGTAAGATTATGTAGTTTAGCGGTAGAAGATGAGTGACTGGAGAATATAGAATACGACATGGTGACAAAACTAGTGAATTTTGATATTCAAACTCGAAAATTTTGCTGAGAGAAGGGAGTTACAGAGAGTTCAAAGAATTGTTTTAAGAGATGCAGAAAAGAGCAAAGTGAAATTGGTGAAAAGGGGTAACTTTATAGGCGGTTCAGCAAAGCTATCATTACCTTGGTAACTGGCGAAACTCTTTATCAAATCACGGGAAAACATGTGTTAAACTCATTAAATGCAAAGAGACGTGCGTCTTTTCAAGTGTCACAAGTTGTTCGAGAAATTTCCCGCTAAGAAAGGAGAAGGTCTTATCTACTTTCCGGTCATATCAAGTTGAGTTAGAGAAAAGTAGGGACACTATTTGTATTGGGTAAAATTTACAGTTTACAGGTGGACATAAGAAAATACGGGGCAATGATGACAGGGTACAGATGAGTCATCAGATAGTAATACCGGATACAGTTATGTGACTGGTATTTAGCAAATTCTGAGGACACAAAGATTGGGAAAGAGAATTTGAAAGCAAGGTACCGGTTGGAGAGAGCAACATTAAAGGAGCAGCCGTTACAAAAAATCATAGCAGTTATTCCCAACGTTATGCAGCCATCAAGAGGAGTTTTATTCATCGTTAAGAGGGTGAGATTTCAGGATCATGTCTCCTCAAATTTAACTATAAATAGCAACATTTGTACTCATTGTAAGACATGATCAACAAAAATTAAAAAGCTATATCTCTTTCTCTCTCTCATTTTCTTAAGTTTTATATAAAGTTACTATCAAAGCTTTCCCGTTGCCCTTGGTTCCGGTGGGATCGATCAGAATTACAAGCTTGCTCTTTCCTAAATTATCTTTATTTTGTTTTTTTATTCTTTGTTATTTCACTAATCAGATCATCTTAATCCACGTGTCTATAAATTACGTATACAAAATTAACTGTAACTTTTTACGGGTAAATACTCTATGCACGAAATTAACTCCCAAAGAAGTTTTTGGTCTCTCAATCATCATCGCTTTTCTAATTAATATTAGGAAGCATTCATATATATAGTTAATTTCTATAATTCATCCCAACGCCGGTACTTAACATCAATTGAAGTTATATGTTTCGAATAGGAAAGTTAGAAAAAAACATATAACTTCAATTGATGTTAAGTACCGGCGTTGGGATGAATTATAGATATTAGAACTTAGAAGTGGGGCCGATTTGATGTACTAATTGAAGAAATATGATTATTTGGAGAACATTCAGGTCCGCAATTTCACAAAAGCTGGGACAATAGAAGGTGACAATTATAGGAGGAAAACAGAGGAATAACCATTTTGTAATAGATAAAAAGGAATTAGGTTTAATATTAGTATCATTATATGAGTTAGGCTATTGATAATTTATTTGTTTTGAATCGCCAAATAATAAAAAGAATATCGAAGAAATAAAATATTACATAACTTATTAAAATAACTTTCAGAAAATCTGTTAACAACACAACAAATCAGAAGTTAAGTTTGGACTTACACGAATCATGAAACTTGAAAACTGAATGTCAAACCTTAACTACCTTCGAATTTTGTTGCATTTACTCCAATTTGAAATAGCAGTAGTATACAAGACAAACAAGTCAACTATAAATAAAGAATGAGAAAGAATCTAAACAAATAAAAGAAGTCCATAGATTATTACACCAATTGACCACCAAGTCCTCATACGGTTCACTAGAATTTTTTTTTAAGAGGACAATTTTATCTAATTGTTTTTGGAAATATAACGTAAAGGGATATGATTCAATTTTTTTTAAATCAAGTTTCAATATCTACCAGAATTTATCGCCAAAGAATTTTCTGATCTTTCCATCAAGTGAAATTATTGCAACAACGATAAGGTTTATCGTTAACTACTCACACGATCATATATTGCATTTGGTCGCTTCCCAAGTTACTACATTAAATTTTTTTGCTCACCTGTTTTCTGGTCCAGGGTTTTTCTTTTCCGCTAAAATTTCCAAAAATACTTATTTCAGAGACAAAAAGGTGTGCAAGCTACACTGTCTATCTTGTCATTTAATAATTGATTGATTAACTTATGTAATTATCTCACTTCAAAAGCTTCCTATTCAACACACAAACAGAGAAACTAATTATGACGAGTTGAGGATGGAGGAATATTGATTATCTGCCGATGTTTGGCTAAATATTCATGTTTTTGTATGTAATTTACCTTGCAGTATACCTCGATTTTGCTGATTTTTGTGTGAATATTTGTGACTCGAGCGTAATAATGTTATTTATATGTGTAGAAATCAATTGGAAGTGATTTGAAAAATTTTCATGCAAAGTGAAGTAAAAAAGGAAGAATATGGAGGAAGTATAAGTTTGGTGCCCAAGTCCCGGACAGTGAAGCGAGGTTCACTTCGCGAGACCGGGACCGGAGCAGAAAAAACCAGAAAAGTCTCGGACAGTGAAGTGAGGGTCACTTCGCCAAACCGCGACCGAAGCAGAAAATTTCAGCTTCTCTCATCCGAATTAGGAGAAGCCCACTTCGCCCCAACAAACCCTAGCCACTATAAATACATCAAAAAAATGTGCTTTTAAGGGAAGACACTACTTTGGAATGAGATAAGACTTTGGGGACATTATTTAGAGGCAAAAACATCACGCGGAACAACTTTTGGAGGAGAAAATCATCGAGTTCTTCAATCTTTCATCTTTTCTTTATAATTTGTGTATGCAAAATACTTGAAAAATTATTACTACGAACATGAGTGGCTAAGCACTCTAGTTTCTAGGGTTGTAGTTGACATGATTATTAATGTTTATTAATTACATTTTCGTTAATTCGGATTATCATCTTGTGGTTGTTTCTTTAATTCTAGTTTTAACTTGTGAATTGTTGTAGCTACCAATTCACCCTACTATCTATACTATGCTTGGGAAAGCCGTGTTTAGATTAGAGTAGAATTAAAGAGAGATTGTTTTTGAACCCGTGGCTTGGGAAACGATTTCGCGGTTAGGATAGGAATATACCTAACAGTCTTGCTTAGTTAAATACCGTATTATATTCGTTCATGATCGACCCATACCATAGGAATATATGATTGATATATTGTGGATAAGCGAGTAGTATTGTGGGAACATGCTATTCATATAACCGATCCGGTCAGTTAGTAACCATTGATAATCTAGATTAACAAGTGTGGGTATTAAACTTAATAAGATTGATAAACCGACCACAACCCTGAAATCTTCATCCCCTCTGAGTAAAATCCAAAAACACATGTTTGCATCCCTGATAAATTAGCTAATTACTTGTTCAATCTCTGCAAAAGTAGTTTAGTAGATAAATAATATTTTTGATTATCTTGGACAGTTAATTGATTTTAGTTTGCTTAGTTAACGATAAATCTAAGTTCATGTGGATTCGACATCCGACTTTCGAGTCACTTTATTACTTGATGGCCATGTGTACTTACGTGTACTTGGGAAACCAACAAGCTTTTGGCGACGTTGCCGGGGACTTAGTTATTGATTGTTTATTTAAGTTAAGCTTTTATTTGTTATTTGTTCAAGTTTTAATTTTTAGTTTGCTTTATTTGTGATAACGCATGCTCTTCTCTTGAATGCGGATGAGTAGAAGTGCGAACAACCTCCTTCCTCTTGATCCTGAAATAGAACGAACACTTCACAGGGTAAGGAGGGAAGTCGAAGCTAGGACTAGAACAAAAGGAGAGTTGGACATCGTTGTTCAACCTCAACCACTTGAGATGGCAGGTAATGAAGAGCAACTAGTGATCGAGGCCGCAAGGTCTAATCTTGCTAATATGACTCAGGTTATAGTGAAGCCTGATATCACGGATCACTTTGAGCTCAACAGTACATGGTACAGCTGATTCAGTCCACATGACAGTATGTGGGTCTATCTCATGAAGATCCGCAGCGGCACATTCAGAATTATTTGGAAATTACGGATACTTATAATTATCCGAATGTTTCCAAAGACTATGTCAGACTGACACTATTTCCCTTTTCACTGCTGGGGGGAGCCAAAGAATGGTTGCAGAAGGAGCCCTCTAGCACGAAAATTCTTAATCAAATATTTTCCCACTAAGAAGACAAAGTCGATGAGGAGCCAGATTCTTGGGTTTCAATAACGAGATGGTGGGACTCTTTGTCAAGCTTGGGAAAGATACAAAACGTTACTCAGAGACTGCCCACATCATTGTCAGACTGATGAGGTGTTGGGTCACACTTTCGTTGATGAGTTGGACGAGACATCGAAGATGAATCTTGACTCAACATGTGAAGGTAGTTGTATAGCAAGACCGTATAGTAAAATCCAGATCCTGCTAAATAACTTCACTGCTAATGATAATAATTGGCAAGAAGATGGGGAACCACGAAGAGCACTTAAACAGAAGGCAGCATGTTTAATTGAGTTATGTAACACATAATTCAATCATTAACCTTCACATTTTAATGGAGTTATCACATGGCCTGAGCTTGACTGCAGTGTAATTCTTGTGTTGTGTTAGACTATTTCTCAGTGGTATTAGCATGTTATCATGCTCATTCTGGGGGTGGTTGTCTGTTTTACCATGATCCCATGATTTTAAAATACTTTATCATAATTTAAGGATTACTTCCTTATATACTTTGCATTTTCTTCGTGTTTTGCTGATATAACATTTGCCTAGAACATTATATACCAACCTCTTAGGAACTCAATTTTTAGACTTGCTCCGCTATTATCACAAAGATGTGAGAATCACCTAAACTTAGTTGAGCTTTGCTCCTACCACCCATCTTAATCATGTATAGTTTGCCTAAATCAATTTAATGGTGACGTTTGTATATTGGAAAAAAAATGAATTTAATATGTGGTCCACTCGATGGTTAACACGTGGCAAGTATAGCCTAATCAACTCCATATCAAATCGGAGGGACATCCAAGGAAGTACAACCCGAGTAATCTAAATCGGGATCGAACATTTCGGAGGTAACCATCATGAGTCTGGTACAGTGATCGAATTAGGAAAGACTGTCCGGATAAAGCATCATCGTACAAGAATATCCAGAGGCAGCTATTTCCGGTTGAGATAACCAACAGACTAGTGGTTATAGAATTAACTCAGCAGTTACGGAAATTCAGCATTGACTCAGCAGCTACAAGTCTTTCAAAAATAACAGATGGACCGAAAAATGCTCATAACAGACTCATGATCCAAGAAAAGTGGTTAAATTCTCATAACGGACCCATGATCCAAGGAACCACAATGCTCAAAATGGACCCATGATTCAAGTGGTTACCCGAGTATTATTATAAATAGGTACACTTTACCATCATTGTGATGATCTAATTTATATTCTCTACAATCCTACAGATTGTAATACGTAGCAAACTTGGTTCATAGCTGGCTATAATCCGGCTTATCAAACTCTGTTTGACTCACTCATCCTATCAAGGATCATTCAATAAGAATTATCTCTTTTCTTCTTTATTTTAGTTATATTATTTATCTTTGAATCCATTTTCAATTTCTCTATTATATTGTATTGACAAAAATTTATATATTTTGGATTGACTGGATTACTTGTGGACTATAAATACAAATTTAATTGATTAATCTATTAAGTATATTTTTTAGGTTAAACAGTTTGACACCCACCGTGGGGCCCAAGTAATTTTACTATTCATGCAAAGATACTAATATTTTTTGTTAATCTTTGTTTGCTATCAGTTTAAACTATCATCATGGCCGGAAATTTGCCAGTCAACACAGTTAAGAACACTCAAGTCGGAGATGGCTATGTAAATGAAAATGGTGGAGTACAACTGCCCCAACCAAATGAAACTAAAATTTCTCCTAAATGCCGCTCTAAGGAACCATAACCTTATAGAGTAGCCACGGAGACAATCGGAGCCTCAGAGTCGAAGGAATTCATAAATACACAAAGAACCTGGAGCAATAAAATTAAATAGGCCATTATGAATTTCACAACAACCGTAAGCGCGTTGCCACCAGCTTTACAAGAGTTGAACTTAGACATTTCGAAGTATAACAGGACAGCAGATCCCCGGGATCACGTCGTAGCACATACAACCGGAGTCAGAAGAAACGACCCAACGAAACTGGAGATCGAGTAAGTGCTCATGAAGAAGTTTAAAGTGACACTTACGAAAGAGCATTAACTTGGTATTCTCTCATTTCTAAAAATATAGTTAACTCTTTTGCTGAGTTTGTAGAAGCCTTTATTAAGGCACATTGTTTACCCTCAAAATCGGATAATAATTTGATTTGTAAGTAATTTTAAGGATACGCGGATTAACTTGACACAAAGCGATAAATTAAGTTTATATTGAGTAAATAAAGATAAGATAAATTCAAACCACACGAGTTGGATAATTTTAGCCTTGATAGAATAATTTTTCTCGAGCCGGGCTCACCACGACCGGTGTCGATAAATAGAAGAATAAGAGCTTAAAGATAGAGAAAATAATAATGTATTGCTTTTGAGTGCGTATTACAATGTGTCAAGTGAATTATTATATCCCCTTTATATAGTAGGGAAGTCCTATTTTTGGTACAATTCTATAAAAGGTAAAAAAAATCTTTTGATTCACTGATTGCCGGCTCCTTATCGATATGCGCCGAGATCCCCGTCATAATATTCGGCCGGTCCCGGATATTTCGGCCTTCTGTTGGCTATGCTGGATTGTCTTGTTCTTCGAAGTCGCTCGAGGCTAGGACCGATTCCGGGGTCATGGCATCGATATTCTCGAAGGCAGGCGTCATGTCCCCGGGTTCTAGTCCGGTGGGACTTTGGCTCAATTTCGGTCCTTTATTTCCATGTCTCGAGCTTTGGCTTATCTCGTCGGAGGCTAGGATACTTCATGAGCTCGGTTTCACTCGTATACAGATAGACCCCTCATTTTTCGGAGAGTAAACGACGAGAAACGACATGAGCTTCCGATTCTTGCTTCGATGCACCGTGACAGAAACGACAAAACAACCGAAACGTCCTGTCAGTCAAGTCTTAATGGCATTAAATACATGTCAGTCGTCGGTCGGCTGTCCCTAGATGCGAAACGCCGCTGAAATACTATAAGTACCCCCTTCTTTGTTCATTTTACCTTTACATTCAAACCTTCTACCCTCGTACCTTTAAGATTTCAATACTTTCTAGCACTTTTACTCTGGTTTTTCGAGATTCTTCGCAAGAATTTTTACCCGTCTTCATCTTAAGCCATCAAGTCCAATCTTTCAACTTCCTTTCTTTCTCCACCTTTCTGAGATTTTCCTCCATTTTTTAAAAAAATGGCAAAGACTTCATAAATCATTCCCCAGAAAGAAACCCCTTCTACTTCTTGGCCGGCTAATTAGGTCGAAGAGACCATTTCGCGCACTGCCGTCGATGAACCAGTACCTGAACCCCCTTTGAAAATATTCATCCCCGAGGGATGCTCGACCAATGTAGATTTCAAGGTTGAAAAACCTTCCCCCGTACAAGGCCAGTGTGAGGAGGTCTCAAGATACATCTGCTCGATCACCGAAGAAGTCCTCCCTACAGTCGAAAAAGACTGAAACTGGGCCGATAAGGACATAGTGATCCCCGACCCCGATGAAATCATTACCACCCATGTCGAGGGATACCTAAGTGCTTACACTTATCCCTTTACATTGGGACCGGTGGATCCGGTCATTTTGGATTTTTGCAGAAGGTACAACGTGTGTCTAGGCCAGATTTACCCATTGCTCTGGAGGATCATGATCCTCCTCCGATTCTTCGTTAACAAAATCGATGGGTGCTCGTTCACCATCGACCATCTTCTACACTTATACAGTCCCCGAATCTTCCGGGGGTGACTGATAAAGCTTGTGCGGTGGGCCAGTAAAGCCATGTTCTCAAGTATTGATGAGGACTGGAATCGGGGCTGGCAAGGCCGTTTTGTTCGAGTGAGGACTTCAGACTTAATCCCAGCCGAGGGCAGGCCATTCCTCGAGAAGTGGCATACCTCACATAAGTACTATTTACTTTTGAATGTCGATTTTACACTTACTTCTCTTTTTCTTACTGGTGCTTTGTGGTAGTGCAGTCGTTGCTCAAGTCCCGAATGTTGTCCCTCGACTCAAGGAATGGGTCGAGGGTATCGTATCATAGATGCCATATTCCGAGTGCTCATGTGCAAGCTCTCGATGGGCCGCTGGGAGGCCCGTTCCCATGGGGAGACTTCTTTCCCGAGTAAGTATTATTAGGATTCCTCTTTTAATATTAAGCCCTTACTCCCTTCACTTCTTTTTACAGGCTTATCTAAGTACGTCGAGTGGAGGACTCCAGCCGGTGGTGAGGACTTACCTACTGAGTCCTCTATTCCGAGACAGGCTAAAGAGAAGAAAATAAAAAGGGCTCCGAGTTTTCTAAGCTTGGAGAAAAAGAAAAGAAGAAGAAGGCTAGTGCGCAAGTCAAAAGAAAGCACCAGTGCCCGAGCACCATTTTCGGATTCACTTTATCGGCTGAGAGACAAATCCGAAGAAGAAGAAAAACCCTTTGTTCTGGTGGCCCGCGTACCGTCGCAGCTTGAAGGGCAGGAGGCCTCGGAACCAATGAACCGCGAGGCCGATCTGCCTCAAGCTAAAGAGGTCGATGAGGAGGTCTGGGTCGAGGCTTTCCGGGATGAGGGCAGTGCTATGACGGAGGCACTCGGTGTGATAGACATCACCGAGTCACCCTCGTTTACTGAGTCTATGTACAACGAGGCCCAAACAGCAAAAGAAAGCCCAAACGAGGGGGCCCATAGGGCGGACGACCCTTTCCGCGGCTTTTTTGATGGCGTGGATTCCACTGCCTCGGAGGACATCACCAGATTGGGTTACTTAGAGCTACCAAAGAAGAGTCTGTCTTCGGGAGAAAGTGAGCCTACCTCGAGCCCGAAATTGATCAGCCAGTTCCCTTCCCCGAGTGTGGATCTTGACCGGAAGTGATCCATCATCATCTCCATTCCGGAGGATGCCCGGGTTCTTTCCGCCCACGTAGGGGTGGTCAGTTACCTTCGGTGCCTGGTGACCAAGGAAGAGCAAGCTAAAATGAATGAGGTAGATGTGCCCTACCTGTTCAACGAAGCACAACAGGCGCTGAACCGGGTAACTTTAGACAACTCTTGGTGATTTCAAATTCTCCTCTTATACTTGAACTAATTCATTGATAATCCTAATATTCTTCTTCATATTTTTAGGCCTCGATGCTTCACCATGAAACTTTTCTCCAATATCGGGATGAGTTGAACCAGCTCGAAGCCGAAGTCAGAGGGCTTACTGAGAAGAGAGATACCTGAGGATCTCGTGGCCGGCCATCGCATCGATCATGCGATCGATGTTAGGCAAAGGGAAAAAATCCTTAGGACACTCTTTATTCAAATCTTTATAATCTACACACATTCTTAATTTGATCCCCTTTTTGGGGACTACGACTACGTTTGCTAACCACTCCGGGTATTTTACCTCCCAGATGGACCCTATTTTAAGGAGTTTAGATATTTTTGTCCTTGATGAAAGCATGTTTGACCTCGGACTGGGGTCTCCTCTTTTTCTTGACCGGGTGGAACTTCGGGTCCAAGATTAGCTTGTGAGTGGTTATTTCCGGCGGGATCCCTGTCATATCAAGGTGGGACCAAGTGAAATAATCTTCGTTAGCTATAAGAAATTGAATGAGTTTTTTCTTGAGCTTGGGATTCAACCCCGTGCCCAGGTATACCTTTCGATCGGGCAAGTGTTCAATCAGTACGACTTACTCCAGTTCCTCGACCGTCGATTTGGTAACGTCGGAATCATCGGGAGCTACGAAAGACCTGGGAACCCCGTAATCGTCGTCCTCACCCATCTCCTGCTTCTCCGGTTGGGACGGAGCCGGTGTTAGTAGTTGCTATTTAGTTTCTCCCTTGTTGACCGGACCAGCTCTTTAGGTGCCAAAAGTGTTGATATCGGAACCACCTCGTCCACTGCGAACATCTATTTGGCGGCAAGTTATTCTCCGTAAACCGGTTTTGTTCGTCCTGGCATCGGGAACTTCAACACCTGGTGCAGAGTCGAGGGTACTGCCCTCATGTTGTGAATCCATGCTCTTCCGAACAGAGGATTATACCTCATATCTCCTTCGATCACGCAGAACTTTGTTTCTTGAACGTTCCCGGCGGTGTTCACCTGTAACGTTATCTCCCCTTTAGTGGTCTCACATGCCATGTTGAACCCGTTTAGGACTCGGACCGCGGGCACGATCTGATCCTATAAGCCGAGCTGTTCCACGACCCTTGATCTAATGATGTTGGCCGAGCTACCTGGAATAATTAATACATGTTTAACTCGAGATTTATTTATGAGTACTGATATTACCAGTGCATCATTATGGGGCTGCATGATCCCCTCAGTGTCTTCGTCGTTGAAAGATAAGGTTCCCTCCAGAACATAATCTGAGTTCGTTTTTCCCTTGTGATAGATACTTTGGTGCGCTTCAGCATCGGCCCCTGGGGAACATCGATCCCGCTGATGATCATGTTAATGACATGCTGAGGTTCCTCATGTTCAACCTGTTTACCAGAATCTCTATTCCTAAAGTGGTTCTTGGCTCGATCACTCAAGAATTATCGGAGATGCCCGTTATTGAATAACCGAGCTACTTCCTCTCTTAACTGTCAACAATCTTCTGTCATGTGACCATGAGTGCCATGATATTTGCACATTAGATTAGGATCCCTTTGGGGTGGATCGGATTGTAGAGGTTGAGGCCATTTGGTGTCTTTGATACGTCCAATGGCGGCGACGTTAAAATTGTACTCTGATAGCCTTGGCGCTTCTTTCGGCCCGATGGGCCTGTCGAAACTGTTTTTGCTCATGAGTCCCCGGTTGTTTTGACCTCGATCGCTTCTTCTTTTACTTTTCACAGGGTTTCGCCCAAATCAACTACCTCTTCGGTCTCCATTGTATGGCTGATACCGATCCTTGTTCGACCTTGGTTCACGATCAATGTCTCTCCTGACTCTGTCAATTGGTCTGACGGGATAAACAGCCCCGAAAGGAGCCCCGAGTTGATAATCTTTGACCCTGATTTTTGATTGATACTGATTATGTATGTCGGCCCAAGTGACAGTCGAGTATTCCACCAGATTTTACTTCAACTGCTGTGAAGCCAACGAGCTGCGAGCATTGAGTCCCTAGGTAAAGGCTTGAACGGCCCAATCGTCTGCGACCGAAGGCAAGTCCATTCGTTCCATTTGAAACCGGGATACGAATTCTCTGAGCATCTCATTATCCCTCTGCTTCACTTTGAAAAGGTCCGACTTCCTGGTCTCGACCTTGATAGCCCCGGCGTGTGCCTTTACGAATGAGTCTGCAAGCATAGCAAACGAGTCAATATAATTGGGAGGTAGGTTGTGATACCATATCATAGCTCCCTTGGATAGAGTTTCCCCAAACCTTTTCAGCAGGACAAACTCGATCCCGTCATCCTCCAAGTCGTTCCCTTTGATGGCGTATGTGTATGAGGTCACATATTCATTTGGGTCGGTCGTTCCGTTGTACTTAGGAATCTCAAGCATGCGAAACTTTTTTGGGATCGGCTTTGGCGCTGCGCTCAGAGGAAAAGGTTTTTGAACAAACTTCTTGGAATTCAGGCCCTTCAATATCGGAGGTGCTCCTGGGATTTGGTCGACCCTGGAATTGTAGTTTACAACCTTTTTGTCATTGGCTTCGATTTTCTTCTCTCCCGATTATATCCGTTTTGTCAATTCCTTGAGCATTTTTATGATCTCGGGGTTAGTCCCCGATTCATTTTCATTCGACCTCTCCGTGATCGGTTCATTTCTGCGGGTGACTTCCCGGGATGGCTCGGGCTCAACCCTGCTCGACGCTCGGCTTTGGTTCTGCAACTGGGTTATCGCTTTCTATTGAGCCTGTAACATTTCGAAGATCAATCGTAAGTTGATCCACCGCTGTGCGTATTCTGGGCAATTGACTAGACTCCCTCGCGTACGATGTTCTCGGGATTGGTAGGCAAATTTGTGTTGATGGCCAAATGCGAACTGGCGTCGATGGGGTCTGCCACCGGAACTCTGCCGAGATCGACTGGGGGCACCTCGTTACCGGGTGCTGCATTGTTGTTCTCGCCATGGTGGCCGGACTCCTCATCCGTGTTTAGAGTGGCCGACTGTGGGTTTGACATTTCGATTTTAACCTGGAATCAAAGACATTTCGAAGAACAAATGTAAAATAGGGTGTGTTACAGAAATTTGTATCAAATTGCCGCTATTATCCTTAGCCCCGCGGTGGGCGCCAAACTGTTTACCCTCAAAATCGGATAACAATTTAATTTGTAAGTAATTTTAAGAATACGCGGATTAACTTAACACAAAGCGATAAATTAAGTTGCTATTGAGTAAATAAAGATAAGATAAATTCAAACCACACGAGTTGGATAATTTCAGCCTTGATAAAATAATTGCCCTCGAGCCGGGCTCACCACGACCGGTGTCGATAAACAGAAGAACAAGAGCTTAAAGATAGAGAAAATAATAATGTATTGCTTTTGAGTGCGTATTACAATGTGTCAAATGAATTATTAGATCCCCTTTATATCGTAGGGGAGTCCTATTTTAGGTACAATTCTATAAAAGGCAAAAAATCTTCTGATTCACTGATTGTCGGCTCCTTATCGATACGCGTTGTGATCCCCGCAGTAATATTAGGCCGGTCTCGGATATTTCGGCCTTTTATTGGCTATGCTGGATTGTCTGACAATGTTCTTCGAAGTCGCTCGAGGCTAGGACCGATTCTGGGATCATGGCCTCGATATTCTTGAAGGCAGGCGTCATGCCCCCGGATTCTAGTTCGGTGGGACTTTGGCTCGATTTCGGTCCCTTATTGTCATGTCTCGAGCTTTGGCTTATCTCGTCGGAGGTTAGGATGCATCATGAGCTCTGTTTCAACCGTATACACATATTAGAACCCTAAGAGTTTCGGAGCCCAAAAAGTTGAAAAGCAAATGGAATATGATTACGAAGTTATTCAAGGAAGCATGGAGTCACTCCGAGAATTTATACACAAAGAATGTTATTATCTCCTGTTCCGGATAAATAGGCTGTAATAACCTTCGGAAAGAAGTTGAATAAGAGCAGTTCCGAATCTATGAGAAGGTTGAAGGAATATCTCCGAAAAATTCCCACCTACAACACGGAATGATGTGTATACTCTTACAACACCAATCCTCGAACAGAAGAAGATGCAATGAGTCGAACCGACACTAATAATGTGTCCAGAAGGAGGCACATCGAACATTTGAAATGTACTACAAGATGAGCAGAAACTGATCGTAGAAGTTCCAAGAGTCATTATAAGCCTTACTCCGGCTCTTAACGTGATTTTGAAAGGTGATAGAAGCCAAATAGGATAATTGAAGGTCCATTCAAAAGAACAACATCGGACCTTTCCGGACAAACAGAAATATTTTCGGGCACAAACAGTGAACCGAAGGAATTGGACGCCACGAGGTTAAATGCTGAAGAACAAATAATCATATTCTTACCGGATAGGAAGGCTTACGTGGATTCGAAACTCAACCCCAAACTCAGAGGCGGATCCAGGATTCGGAGGTTTCGGGTGCCACACTACTTTGAAAGTAGTCGTGTACGTGGTCTAAATCGGGTAAATATTTGGTAGATTTAACCATATCGGGCTTCGGTGAAAGACCTGCAAATTTAAAAGACTAATATAATCCACATTCATCATTTTCAATATTTAAACATTTTTTCTATTTATATTTTAAACATATTGTTTTAATATTTATATGATTTTTTAAAATTCAGCTCTTGTTGAAACTAGCTAGAACTTAAGTAGAGAGAAAAAGTCAAGAATTCGTTAAACAAAATAACAGTCAACTAGGATTAATAAAGAATAGCATGTCAAGAGGAATTCCAGGGGAAAAAAGTGTAGTTGCACAATCCAAAAGAGCAAAATACATGTAAAAATGGGTATTTGCAATACGTCAAAAGAGCAAAATACATGTAAAGACATGTATTTGCAGCAAGCCAAAAAGAGCAAAATCACAGCAAATTACTTGTTGGGTTCGAACTCCCATTGTTTGGGAGATATTCCTCGCCCTTTGCCAGTGACACCTTGCACCACATCATTATTTCGGGTGCCACCTTTTGTATTTATAGATATTCTTATATATATATATATATATATATATATATATATATATATATATATATATATATATATATATATATATATATATATATATATATATATGATTTAAGCACAGTCTCGGTCGAAGCTTGCGGGCGACTTACCACTCCCTTCTTACAACATAGATTCGCCCCTGCCCGAACTCAAAGGTAAGTCGACTGAATTTTTACTGGCTAATGCAAATTACTTTGCTTGCTTCTTATTTGACATGACAGATTTACCACCGGAGGTAATTACCCACAAACTCAATATTAACCCGCATTATATGACGGTCAAGCCACAAATAAAAGAGATAGTTTGATCAACTCTCGTATCAAATAATAAAAGATGAAGTTAGCGAACTCTTGAAGATCGGTTTAGTCCGTGAAGTTAAGTCATTCGAACCAACTAGCTAACATCAACCTACCATCACTTTCAAAACTCTAAGATGGAGGATAGCTACTGAAATACCAAGTTGTCGCAGATATCTCGGTAAGTGGAGCCGTAATTCGAGAAGACAACGGTACACAATCTCTTATCCATCATGTTAGTGAAATATTTTTAGACTCAAAAACTAGATATCCATACTTGGAGAAGTTGGCCTTGACATTAATGGTAGTTGCCGAAAATTAATGCATTATTTTCAATGTCATCCCATCTATGTGGTCACTACTCTCTTGTTAAAGACCATTTTGCATAAGCAGGATCTCCCGGGACGACTTGCCAATTGGGCGGCAATGAAATAATTTTTTAGCAATGAAAGTCCTCAAATTCTTAGCGACTCTGTGACCGACTTCAGCTCAGGCATTCTCCTCGAGGCTGAAAAAGAAGCGTGAATTGCCTCCGGAACAAACCCAGGGGCTCGGACCCTATTTACAGATAGTTCGACTAGTTTAAAAGGGGTCGAACTCGGTAAAGTACTAAATACACTATTTGGTGAAGTAATTAATAATCCATCAAAGTTATTTTATTACTAACAATGAAGCCGAGTATGAAGTTATTACTGTAAGGCTCGAATTAGCCCAGGGACTCAGAACAGATATGTTGAGTAATTCTCAGATCGTGACCAATCAAATCCAAGGAACATATGCAGCTCCTGGAAGTCGAATGCAACTTTACCTACAAAAAGCCACCAATCTATTGGCTGAGTTACGGAATTTGGAGGTAAACGAATACCCTTAGAAGAGAGTAGAAAGTAATTCAAGATTCCACAAAAAGAATGCTGTTACGAAGTGATTACCTTCCCCCTATGGAACATTCCATCACCAGAACTATCCAGACAACTTGCTAAATGAGCGATTGAGCTAAGTGCATTTGATATAACATACTAGCCCCGCACCGTTACTAAGCCACAAGTCTTAGCCGACTTAGTTGCCGACTTTAGTGCGATTATACTACCAGAGGCAGAAAAAGAAGTGATTATATATTCCGAGATAGCCCCGGGACTCTGAACCTTATATGTCGACGAATCTTCAAGCACCAAAGTATCTGAATTAGGCATCTTGCTTATCACTCCTACCGGAAAAACGGTACGTCAATGCGTTAAATATTATTATGTAACTTACAATATAGCAGAGTATGAGGCTGTGATTACAGATCCAGACTAACCAAGGATTTACGAGCAGAGAATTTATTGAAAAGTAATTTATTGTTTATGATCAATTGTTTCAGAGGACCTACGAGGCCCAATGAGCCATACTGCAACCACCAGGATTGAGACCGAGACTCCCAAAAGATGTAGCTCCGGGACAAAGTCACTTCTCTCCTTGGCTATTTCCAGGAATGGAAGGCCACCCGAATACCCCAAAAAGAAAATGTCGAAACAGACGTTGGCCACCCCTAGGGGCAGCTACCAATATATCACTGAATCCGGAAATAACTCTGTGATACATCTATTTTGGTTTATCATCGATCAAGAATGAAGAGGAGGAATCAGATCATTGGGAAGACTAACAACAGCAAAACCAGCTACCCCACTGTGGACTATTAAACTAGGGACTACCAGATTATGATTCCAGCATTCGAGTCTTCATATTTCAAAATTGAACACTGGAGAACTACCTATACTCGAAGTTTAGTCAATTTGGCCTGACATTTGGCCTTACATTGTAAGAAATATCAATATCGAGGAACAATATCTATGTTCAAGACAAGATATATGTGCGGCACAAGGTTTTGCATACCAAACTTGCAACAATAAGATTATTTTTGTCAAGAAAATAAGCTTGTTATGTATTAAAGATAAAGTAGCGACTACTTCATTGAAAAATTGGAAAAGCCCTTGAAGCGGCCCGAATTTATGGATATCTGAGTCCAATTTAAGCACCAGAGCGAAATATTCATCCTGAAGTGCTGAACAATTAACCCGATGCAAAACTAAAAGTTTGCACGAGCATAATCATTCTGTTGAAAAGCCCAAAGCAAATAAAGTTCGAAAATGATAGAATCTACATGAATCATATGATCCCAGAGATATAGACTACGGATAAAGAACAACAAATAGGAAAGTTGACAGAATGGTTGGAACATGAGTAACCGGATGTCTTTGAAGTGGGATGCGCATAAGTATCCTCTTCTTCATTGCCTTCATCCAAATACTCAAGGGATTCTTCAACCTCTCCGGAGTATTTTGTATTATCTCGGAGGATAGAATTCCCAAGACTATTCTGGCATCATTTACTACCATCTCAACTCAGTCGGTTGCCTCGCTCATATCAAAGCATATACACTTCAAATAGTATTGAACCAATACTTCAAAAATATATATATACTACACTTGAACAAAGAGGATCGAAAACTTCATGTCTCAGTCAAGAATCCCACGTCAAAGAACGAGAGCTTTATGTCTGAATCGAAATGAAGCTTTTACGTTTTTCCGCAAAAGATCAATATGTGGAAATAAATCAATCTCTACACGCAAATATGCAACCAGAATAAAGTTCACTTCGAACAAATATGTGTCTTGTATTCGGTCTAGCAACAACCATTCAAGTTAAACATATAAGCATTTCTTAACCGCTAACTGTATTATGTCTCGAATATATTTATCAACACCCGAAATCCTAATCTCAGGGTCGTGATGGCACCTAACATCCACTTGCTAGGCAAGCCAACGTGAGATAGTTAAATAACCAAATTTTAACAGTTTAAACAAGGTGATGATAAATAATGAGAGATAGGAACTCAATCTAATACAACACCAGCATAAGACATGTAATAGTATCTGC
This sequence comes from Nicotiana tabacum, assembly GCF_000715075.1. Classification (NCBI taxonomy): domain Eukaryota; kingdom Viridiplantae; phylum Streptophyta; class Magnoliopsida; order Solanales; family Solanaceae; genus Nicotiana; species Nicotiana tabacum. Next base: position 36,720,989 of record NC_134102.1, on the reverse strand, counting down.
TCCCAAAGATCCGGAGTCACGAGTACACGAACGACTAGAAGTTCTACAAACAGAGTCTGAAATAAATACAACTGTTTCGAATGAAATGAACAACAAAAGAGGGAAGAGGAAGGAGACTCCAAGGTCTGCGGATACCAGCAGATCTACATCAAGTCTCCGTATGCAATAATCCGAGCTGACGCACCGCTCGGACCAATACCAAAATCTACACAAGAAGTGCAGAAGTATAGTATGAGTATAACCGACCCAATGTACTCACGTAAGTGTCGAACCTAACCTCGATGAGGTAGTGACGAGGTTATGATAGGACACCCACATAATTAAACATATATATATATATATATATATATATATATATATATATATATATATATATATATATATATATATATGTACACAACATCAACAAAACAGAGATTTAACAATGTACAATTGGGAGGGGACATGCGAAAGGGGAAAAAGATACGATAACTATGACAGGTATGACATCACAAGATAGCCAAATAAATCATCAAACAATGAAGACAGAAAAACATACGGTATAAAGATGGCACGGCATCACCCTTCATGCTTTTACTCTCATCCTTACCATGAAATGATGACATAAGTAAAATGAAATGGCACGGCATCACCCTTCGTGCTTTTACTCTCGATTTGCCCATGTAACAATGAATAATTGGGAAGAATGGTACGGCATCACCCTTCGTGCATTTACTCTCGATCTCACCATGTAACAATGAATAAATGATATAGATGGCACGGCATCACCTTTCGTGCTTTAATTCTCTTCCTCACTATGTATTAATCAATAAATGAGATAATGCAATGGTACGATTTCACATTTTCATCAATTTTGACCTTTTGAAAAAAGGACATGGACTGCGCATGCAAATCGAGAAAGGTTAAACGGAGCTATTCGAGGCCTCGGAACACAGAAATAAAGGGTAAAACTATGAATGACCTATTGGGTCATCACATTCTCCACCTCTAAAACAAACGTTCGTCCTCGAATGGACATAGAAAGGTACCTGGACTGGTGGAAAGGTGTAGATATCTACTCTGCATGTTCGATTCGGACTCCCACGTGGCTGCCTCGATCAGCTAACCTCTCTACTGCACTCGGATTGAAGGATAACTCTTAGACCTCAATTGTCGGACCTGCCGGGCTAGAATAGCCATCGGCTTCTCCTCATAAGTCAAATTCTTGTCCAATTGGACTGAGCTGAAATCTAACACATGGGACGAATCACCGTGATACTTCCGGAGCATGGACACATAGAACACCGGATGTACAGCTGACAAACTAGGTGGAAATTAGGCCACCTCACCCACTCTCTAAAGAATCTCAAAGGGTTCGATATACCAAGGGCTCAACTTGCCCTTCTTTCCAAACCTCATCACACCCTTCATGGGTGAAACCCGGAGCAAAACCCTCTCTCCAACCATGAATGCAACATCACGAACTCTATGGTCAGCATAACTCTTCTACCTAGACTGAGCGGTGCGAAGTCGATCCTGAATAATCTTGACCTTATCCAAGGCATCCTGTACTAAATCTGTACCCAACAACCGAGCCTCCCCCGGCTCGAACCATCCAACTGGAAAACGATACTGCCTCCCATATAATGCCTCATAAGGAGCCATCTGAATGCTCAACTGGTAGTTGTTGTTGTAGGCAAACTCCGCAAGCGGCAAGAACGGATCCCAAGAATCCCGAAAATCCATAACGCAAGTGCGAAGCATATCCTCCAATATCTGAATAGTGTGCTCGAACTGTCCGTCCATCTGGGGATGAAATATTGTACTCAACTCAACCCGCGTACCCAACTCACGCTGTACGGCCCTCCAGAAGTGCAAGGTGAATTGCGTACCTCGATTAGAAATGATAGACACTGGAACACCATGAAGATGGACGATCTCGTGGATGTAGATCTCAGCTAACCGCTTTGAAGAATAGGTAACTGCCACTGGAATGAAATGTGCCGACTTGATCAACATGTCCACAATGACCCATACCACGTTGAACTTCTTCTGAGTCCGTGGGAGTCCAACAACAAAATCTATAGTGATACGCTCAATACTTCCACTCAGGAATCTCTAACCTCTGAAGCAAACCACTAGACCTCTGATGCTCGTACTTTACTTGCTGATAATTTAGACACTGAGCTATATATGCAACTATATCCTTCTTCATCCTCCTCCAGAAATAATGCTGCCGCAAGCCATGATACATTTTGGCGGCACCTGGATGAATAGAATACCGGGAACTGTGGGCCTTCTCAAGAATCAACTCACAAAGTCCATCCACATTGGGAACACAAATACGACCCTGCATCCGCAAAACCCCATCATATCCAACAGTAACCTACTTGGCACCACCGTGCCGCATCGTGTCCTTAAGGGCAAGAAAATGGGGATCATCATATGGTTGTTCTCTAATGAGCTCATACAAGGAAGACCGAGCGACTGTGCAAGCTAGAACACGAATAGGCTCCGAAACATCTAACCGCATGAACTGATTGGTCAAATCCTGAACATTTGCAGCAAGGGGCCTCTCACCAACTGGAATATACACAAGGCTACCCATACTCACAACCTTTCTACTCAAGGCGTCGGCCACCACGTTGGCCTTCCCGGGATGATACAAAATGGTGATATCATAGTCTTTCAATAGCTCCAGCCACCTCCTCTGCCTCAAGTTAAGATCCTTCTGCTTGAAAAAATATTGTAGACTCCAATGATCCGTGAATACCTCGCACGACATGCCATAAAGATAATGCCTCCAAATCTTTAACGCATGAACAATGGCTGCCAACTCTAAGTCATGAACAGGGTAATGCTTCTCGTAAACCTTCAATTGCCACGGGACGTATGCAATCACGCTGCCATCCTGCATCAATACTGCACCGAGCCCAATACGAGATGCATCACAATACACCGTGTAGGATCCTGAACCTGTGGGCAACACCAACACTAGCATCGTAGTCAAAGAAGCCTTGAACTTCTAAAAGCTCAACTCATACTCATCCGACCATCTGAACGGGGTACCTTTCTAGGTCAATCTAGTTAATGGGGCTATTACGGATGAAAACCCATCCACAAACTGGCGATAATAACCCGCCAAACCCAGGAAACTCCAGATCTCTGTAGTTGAAGTAGGTCTAGGCCAGTTCTGAACTTCCTCAATCTTCTTAGGATCCACCTTTATGCCCTCTGCCAATATAACATGCCCCAAAAAGGCGACTGAGTCTAACCAAAAATCACACTTTGAAAACTTGGGTGGGTAATATAGTTCAATATTTAGGATGTTTGTCCTTGTGCTTTATTTATTATAACTACAAACCATAAACATACTGAAAATTATTTTCACACAAATTTAAAAGGATATTCTTTAATTTTGGAAGATGAAAGTTGAATTTGGGGATTATAAACACATACTTAGAAGCATATTGACCAGTATCATAAGTTCTGCATGTATGACTTTATTGTCAAAACTTTTATATACCATATGTGTACTATTACATAAGCTATTCAGCGGATCTAAGTTTTCAATAGCATAACGGGCATAGATGTAACGACCCGGCCGGTCATTTTAGGAGTTGTAGCCCCGTTCTCCCATTTACTACTCATTTTATACTTATTAGTTGCTATGTGACTTGCCTGGGTAGTTGGTTCAGGTCCGGAGAGATTTCGGAACCAGATGAGACACTTAGTCTCAAGGTTAGAAGCTTAAGTTGAAAAGGTTGACCGGATGTTGACTTAGTATAAACAACTCTGGAGTGGAGTTTTGATGGTACTGTTAGCTCCGTTGGGTGATTTTGGACTTAGGAGCATGTCCAGATTGTGATTTGGAGGTCCGTACTTGAATTAGGCTTGAAATGGCGAAAGTTGGAAATTTAGAAGTTTGACCGAGGGTGGACTTTGTGGTTACCGAGCTCGGATTAGGGTTTCAGGAGTTGGAGTAGGTCTGTGGTGTCAATTGCGAATTGTGTGCAAAATTTTAGGTCAATCGGACTTGATTTGATAGGTTTCGGCATCGATAGAAGTTGGAAGTTCACAAGTTCAATAGGCTTGAATCGATGCGTGATCCATGGTTTTAGCGTGGTTTGATGTGATTTGAAGGCTCGACTAAGTTCGTATCATGTTTTAGGACTTGTTGATATATTTGGTCGATGTCCCGGGGGCCTCGGGTGGAGTTCGGGTGGTTAACGGATCAAGGTTTGGAGTTAAAGGGTTGTTGAAGCTGGGAGTCTTCTGGTGCAATCGCACCTCCGGAGCTTTGATCGTAGGTGCGAGCTGGGAAGAGCAGATGCGTCTAGGAGAAAGGAGTGTAGTGGTCACAGGTGCGAAGGTTTGACCGCACCTGCGTGGTCGCAGATGCGGTGAGGTTGAGCACAGAAGCGAGGGGGAAGCGCAGGAGCGGAAGTAAGTCGCACATGCGTGTGCGCAGAAGCGAAGAATGTTTCCGCATGTGCGAAGGTCTGTCCCTAATGAATTTTTGCAGAAGCGGAAGAGGTGTCTCTTCCGTGAAGCTGCAGGTGCGGGTAAGTTGTCGCAGGTGTGAGAAAGCCTGGACAGAATATAAACGTTTGGTTTCCAAGGGTTTTATCATTTCTTGACTTTGCAAACTCAGATTAGGGCGAATTTTTAGAGGGATTTCAAAGGGATTTTTAAGGTAAGTCACTTGTTATTTTTATTCAATAATTATGTTTCTCCATTGAATTTCCCACCTAGATTGTGTGATTTTGAGGTGTAATTTTGGGAGTTTGAGGCTAGGGATTTGGAGAGTTTAAATTAAGGATTTGAGTAATGATTTGGTGTCGGATTTTGGTAAATTTGGTATGGTTGGACTCGTGGTTGAATGGGCTTCCGGATTTTGTGACTTTTATTAGATTGCGAGACGTAGGCCCGAGAGGCTGGAGAGATTTATGACTGAGAGAGGCCGAGGGCCTGATTGAGAGGATATTTATGGGAGCGGGTTGCATGCCGCAGCATGTTTATTTGATTCATGCCATGATTGGCTTATTATAGTGCTTGGGCTGAAATTGCCCCTCCGGAGTCTGCACATCCATAGTGGACGCATGTACCTATTGAGTGCGAGTGTGAGGGTCGAGCGTGAGTGCCGAGCGATTGTGAGGATGGAGTGACTGTCATGTAGTTACTGAGATGTGCAATATCCTGTTTCAATTGAACTTGACATGATTTAACTATTTTGGCTTTAACTGTCGAACTTGGAAGCATGCCTACTTTCCTGTATTGAAATTCTATAATTGAACTGTACCGTGAAGCTTGTCACTACTTTCAGTCCAATAGTTAGTCTTGTTACTTACTGAGTTGGTTGTACTCACGCTACACCCTGCACTTCGTGTACAGATCCAGGTGTTTCCAGACACGGTGAGTGCTGATTATTTGAGCAGCTTATTCATTCGGAGATTTCGAGGTAGTTGCTCGGCGTCCGCATACCTTGACTCTCCCTCCCTATCTTTCAACTTTATGTTTTGATCACGTCCACAACACACTTCAATAAGAGATATGACACGGTCGTATGGAATAATAATTACCCAACTATGAGTCGGGGTCGAATCCACTAGAGTTATGATGGGAGTTAGGAGTATATATTTGAAGCAAGCAAATGGGTTATCTAGATTGCACTTCCACAATAAGGTTTTGGTTTCCAATTTCTACTGTTAATCTAATGATTGCAAGATAAAGAAAATAGATTAGAGATAAATGTTTTTAAGATTTTTTTCCAAATGGGTAAAATGCCTAGGGTTGTAACCATAACCTAGGTGTTTGACTAATGGGATAAAGACGTTAATGCTTGTTTTGTTGATTGGGGTGTATTATATCTCTCAACTCTACGTTAGTAATAGTCTAGCAACTCATAATGAGATTTGAAGAAAATATGGAAGAAAAGCTAATTAAACTCATAATGGAAGATTAAATGATTAAATCTAATGTAAATACACTAAAGTAATGTAAAGCTTCCTAAAGTAGTAAAGAAAAACGGCTACAGCTACTTCAGATGTTCAAAACTTGATCTAATTTTGTGAAACTTGTCTATTTATACAGGGCTGAAAATCTCGGACAAAAATGCCCCTCGGGAGGTTCTCCGGCCGCACAACTCCATGTGCGATCCACAGATTTCTTCAGCTGGCAGGAAGTGGAGTTCTGCAGCCGCACATTTCTGAATTTCGGCTGCGAGGCAATATTCTACGACCGCACATTTTTGCGCTGCGGCCGCGAGGCAATCTTCTGCGGCCGCACAATTCTTGTGTGGTCCGCAATTCACAAAGGCTCCTGGACTTGGTCTTTTTGCATACCCTCTGATCTTTGACTCTTAGCCCAGTTCTGCAGCCGCATAATTTATTTGCGGTTCACACATTGTTGAAAGCTCTGCTAGATTTTCCTTCTTGGTTTGCGGCCGCAGATGGAATTCTGGGATCCACAATTTCTTCTGCGGACCGCACTTTTGTGCTTATGCGTCCTTTATTGCTTTATGCTTCGGAACACTCCTTTTTGGGTCAGATTTCATCTCTGGAGACAAAACTTCTAGCATTCCTACAGTTTGCACAATTTTATTAGTTTCGGGAACACAATTCAATACTTTCGGACTAAAACAAAAGCTAAAAGTGCTAATAAGCATTCAAAATTTCCACTTATCAACTCCCCCAAACTTACGTCTTTGCTTGTCCTCAAGAAAATAAATTAGTTCCCTCCTCCAAAAGTTAAGGGTCATTTCAGCGAGTCAAAGGTGAGCCATCCACACATCAGTTGGGACCAATAATTACCCACACTACTCATGTATTATCAACAAGGCGACAAGTTAAACATTCATGCACATATAGTTCTAATGTGACATTTGAGCTTCAAGAATTGACTTTACTCATCAAGGACTCTTATTCTATCATATAGGTCATGGTGGACTCCAAACCCTTCCTCCTCTACTTTCCATTTTCCTAGATCACTTAAGAAATTTAGCGCTCAATCCAAAGATTTATGAAAGGTTCACTTTTCTCTCTCAAGAGAATGTCGCAAGTACGGCTTCAAGTACCATAGGCTTGTCCCCATGTAGATCGCCACTAATGTAAGCTCACTCGGTTTGAAATCAAGTAGGACTTCTTTCGGGATGTAATGAAGGCTTTCGGGTTAGGGTAGGATACCGTATGGGTAAGTGGTTACACCTTTCCTCAAGCACTCTATTTTTCATTTCTCGGTTCACACTTTGCCAATTCTTAGAGATAATTTCTTTTTATTGGAGATTAAAGAGACTTAGTATCGCTCTTTCTTGATCATTTCATTCTTTTTCTCCCCTTTTAATTTATCCATGTTTGGGATCATTACCTTTCTTTGAATCCCGGCAACTCTTCCACTTATTCTCTTTTTGTATTTTTCTTTTTGTTCTTTTCTTTTCTTGCCTTTTCTTCTCATCATTTCTTTTCTATTTTTGTGCCTTGATACCTTTTTCAAGTTCCTCGTCTCTCCCCCAAACTTACGTTTTGGGCCATTTGTTTCACAAGAGTGTTAAGGAAAGCTCGGGTGCCAAGAGAGGGTCACGACAAAACGGGTAAAGGCTTGTAACATGGTTATCAAATGAGAAAGGCTAGAGGCTCAAAGGGGGTGACTAGAGATAATGACATTGGTTGGCAATAGAAAACTCAAACGGGCCAAGGAGAGCCTACAATCACTTCTCAAACCAAGCAAAACTTAGGATTTCGCCTTGAAACATATTCGGGGCAAGTTCTAGACCCTTCGCACGGATACTTGGATTAGCAACAATGCATCTCACCCCTCACGTAACCGAATTGTTAAAGAGGACAGAGTCAAGGGCCCACAATGACCACATTCAAGTTTAAAGATCACTATGGTCCAATTAAACCACTCGATGATTGCCAAAGTCAACACATAGTCACAAAGTCACTAACTAGAGCTATTTCTTTCAAAACACTTGTCTCTAACCATAAGCACGTAGTTAAGTGTGTTGGTACCAATTGAAGCATGGTTGAATCTTAGACCATGACTTAATTAGGATTTTTTATTCATTACTACTACTATTATTACCTAAACACAAAAATGGACTCGTTCCCTTTAGAAGGTTGTCATCCATCCATCGTTGGGATGAGTCACCCGATTCACACAACAACTACCTTTGGAAAGAACCATGGCATTAAGAAAATCAAAGACTTATTATCTACTAAATTATAAAAAGAAGCTACTAAATCAAACAAAGAACTAATAAAGAAACAAAATAAAGAAGCTACTAAGCAAAAACTAATGAAGATAGAATGAATATACATAATGAGAGAAAGAGAGAGAATATATACATAATAAGAAAATAGAGGATAATGTCAAGTTATTACAGGCCAAATGTCTCAGAATGTATCAAATATGATCAATAAACTCCACCCCCCCCCCTAAACTCCACCCCTCCCCCTCCCCAAATAAAAATAAGCATTGTCCCCAATGCTTAACAAAATAAGAGTAAAATAGGGGAAAGAGTGAAGAAAACTCCCTATGGCTCCTTCGACATCTCTGTGTCCCCAACAATGTCACCACCCTCAGTCTCATCCAACTGAATCTCATCATCCTCAACTCTGGGTGTTGCTGGGTTGGTGAATATCTGACGCACTGCCTCGGCAATATCGGCAGCAAGGTCTGGCTCCTCAAACTGTCCAGCTGGTGCCACCAGTGCTGATGGTGCTGTAGGATCTGGGCTTGAATGGTGTGGATCAATCATCATGTCAAAAGGGAGATCTCCGGCTGCAGCAAGCTTGGTCACCTGTCTCCGGAGCTTGTCCACTAACTTCTTGCTGGCCTAGGACTTTCTCATCTTCTTTACTTCTTTTCCCAGCTCTTTGATCACTGACCCGTGATGTACCAAGGTAGCCATAATAGTGTTCTGGTTCTCTAGGATCTTCTTCAATGTCTCCTCAACTGCCAGGGGAAACTGAGGTGCCTGAGTAGTAAATTGTACTGCAATAGTACTGGATAAGTCAGACAGCTTTGCAGTTATTGTCTGCATCCAGTTGTTAAGGCCCGTCAATGTCTGGGAGACTCGCAGCGCAGAAAGTGGGACAGTAGGCATGTGCACCGGCTTCAAAGCCGAAGTGAAAGTTGTGGCAGGAGCTGCAGTAGGGGTTGTGGATGATGGCAGAGGCATAGCTGCGGCAGTGGAGGAAGGCTCGGCCAAAGTGGATGGAACATCAACTACCTTAGCAGCTACCATAGCTGGCTCGTCAGACTGGCCCGCAGTGGTAGGGGGCTGAACTTTCTTCTTCGGATTGTTAGCATCCATACGAAGTAAAAGGCTTCTTCGGCTTCAACTTTGTGTCATAATCCCTCGGCTCTACCCTTGTATCTGTGAGGTATTCTGTGATAGTGTTGGGATACGGATAGGACGAGTTATCTTGCCGAGCAATCACTGAGATGTTGGATGGCATCACGGCCCCCACATTGATGGGGTACCCGGCCATAATAGAAGCAACCAAGACTGCCCGAGGAATCGGAAGGTAAGTCTCATTCTGGCACGAGTTCAATCTGCTGCAGACAAAGGTTTGCCACCCCTTCGCCTCAGAACTCAAAGTGCTCCTATGGATAGGAATCTTAACGACAATCCATGGTGGTGGTGGCCCTAGTGCTGCTAGAATCTCCGCTAACCAAGGCCGGGCGGCGTCTCCCATTTCAAACTTCTCCAAATATTCCTTTGGCTCAACATCTTCGAAGCCCAAGTATGTGTTGAGTGTATGCTGATCAAATCTCACTTTGAGGTTACGCACTTTGGTTACCTTTGTCCCCTTTTTGATATGCTCCACATTGGCGTAGAATTCACGGACAAGGTACTCTTTGGCATCCATGACACTATGGATGAACCACATCCACCCATTGCATTCCTTGAACTATCTCAACACTGCGGAGTTGAAATTCTCCAAATCTTTCAACTGAAACTATCGCTCAAGAGTTAGGGGCCTCACTGGCCACCATGTACAAAAGCTGGTGAAGGCGGCCAGGCTGACAAAATGGTCCTCCTAGACTTCTTTCTTCTTCGACCTTTTAAGGCCGGCAGCTGTAGCATCTCCCCCTCTGCCATCATCGGGGATATCCTGAATTGGTGTATCGTGTGCCTCTGGGACAGGTGTAGTCGATGGCTCAGAAGCCTGACTAGCACTTTTCGATCCCTCAGAAGTGCTATGAGATGAGGACGACTCATCCCTGAGTTGGTATCTCCCTTGCGGCCTTGACTGTATGGCTGGATGCTCTTGAACAGAGGCTGAGTTGCCTTCTGATACTTCCCTAGACAGGACATAAGAGCTTGTCTCGGAGATATCTGCACCTCTCCCTCTTCCATCTGTAACTTTCTTTGTAATTGTCCTTTGTTCGCCGAGGGGTAAGGCACTCTTGCCTCGACCCCGAGAAGGTTCACCCCTACCTTTAGAAGTGTCGCCTCTGCCTCTAGATCAAACCATTATCTGTATCAAGCAAAAGTGATTATTAGTTACAGTTCAATGTTCAGACATATAAGGAGATATGCAAGTATACACCAGAAAACACAGTGAGGTTCACAGTTAAAGCATGCTTGCAGGATAAGGATCTGTGGTCCGCACAATTCTCTTGTGGCCGCAGATGAGGCCTTGCGTACTGCATAATTTTGCTTTGCGGCCGCAAAAGTGAAGTGTGGTCCATACATTTTCACTTGCGGCCACATCTAAGAAATCCAAAATATGCCAACTCTCTAATGACAGAGAATTGGCTGATGTGCAGCCGTAACATGATTTTTGTTGTCCGCACAAGTAGACCTGCGGCCACACATTTGAGTCACAAAGTGTAGACTCTCTAATGACAGTAAAAGGGCCGTTCTGCGGCCGAAATGGGAATTCTGCGGTCCGCACATTTTTACCTTACAGCCGCAGATCCCTTCTTCACTAATGATGTCCTAGAATCAATTTCTGCGGACTGCACAATTACAGATGCGGCCGCAAAATTCAAAAACTACGAACAGTTCAGTTAGGCCATTCTAGGTTTTGCAATTTTGTGCATAATTTGACATGATAACATCATAGAGGCATGAAAATATGTTGACATAGTCCCCATAGAGCATGTATTAGTTAACCCACTATAGATTTAGCCCCACATGGATACACAATTGAATTCTACTGACAAATGGCCTAAAAATCTACAAATTAAAATAAAACGATTAACAAGAAATTGAAGAATACCAGATGAATGAGTGTGATGAGTGACTAAACAACGATGTTGTGTGTGTGGACAGATAGATTCACCAAAATGTTTCAAGAGAGTGCTATTTTTGTGCTCACGGAGTGAAAAAACGTAACCCTTGCCCCTGCCCTTTTATTTATACTTATAGTTTATGAAAGGGAGAAGAAGGTCGAGTGCGGCTGCACATTTTCATGTGTGGTCCGCACTCTGTTACCTGGGGCTTCATTTTTGGTTCTCCATCTGCGATCTGCAATATTCTGCGTGCGGCCGTAGATCTTCTCTTACGGTCGCACATCGACCTTTGCTCTGATAGACTAAACTTCAGAGAGTTTGCATTTCCAACTTTTCATTTGTGCGGTCAGCAAGATAATTTTGCGGCCGCATTGCTCTTTCGCTACAGCACTCCAAATTGAGCGGTCCGCACAAATCAACTACGGTCTGCACTTCTTTCAATACTTAGCCATATTGTTTTCCACAGTTTCTGTAAGTCACACTCAGCCCTAAAGCACACTTCAAATCAAGTTAGCACAAAAATAACACCTAACTACAAAGAAAAAAAGAAAAGAAACATGGGTTGCCTCCCAAGAAGCGTCTGATTTAATGTCGCGGCACAACGCAGAATACTATCAATTGAAATGAATGACCGCCATGACGTGGCTATCTCTAACTTTTCCCAAATAGTGCTTCACCTAATGACCATTGACTCAGAATACTTCATTGTGTTTGTTCTTCAAGTCCAATGCACTAAAAGGTATCACACCCACAATTTCAAAAGGACCGCTCCATCTAGACTTTAGCTTTGCGGGAAACATCTTTAACCTTGAGTTAAACAACAACACAGGATTGCCCACCTTGAACTCTTTGTTCCAGATGTATTTGTCATGAAGATATTTCATATTATCTTTGTACAAGGACGAACTTGCATAAGCATGGTATCGGAACTCATCCAATTCATTCAAATATGCAACCCTCAAGTTAGCGACTACATCCCAATCAAGGTTCAACTTCTTTAGAGCCCACATGGCCTTGTGCTCAAGTTCCACCGGAAGATGACAAGCTTTTCTGAACACCAACCGGTATGGCGACATTCCGATAGGTATTTTGTAAGCCGTCTGATAAGCCCATAATGCATCATCAAGCTTCTTGGACCAATCTGTCCGGTTAGCATTCCCTGTTTTGGACAAAATACTCTTTATCTCCCGGTTGGAGACTTCCACTTGACCGCTATCTTGTGGATAATAGGAAGTTGTGACTTTATGAGTAACACCACACTTGCTAGTAAAGTGTCGAAAGCCTTGTTGCAAAAATGTGACCCCTCATCGCTTATAATAGCTCGCGGTGTGCCAAACCTTGTGAAAATATTTTCTTCAAGAACGCCACCACACTTCTCGCCTCATTATTGGGTAGAGCAACGGCCTCAACCCATTTGGACACATAATACACCGCGACCAAGATGTAGGTATTTCCACAAGAACTTACCAAAGGACCCATGAAGTCAATACCCCACACATCAAAAATATCAATCTCCAAAATGGCAGTGAGAGGCATTTCATTTTTCTTTGAGATTCCATCGGCCCGTTGACACTCATCACATCTTTTCACTAGCTCACTAGCATCGTTATAAAGAGTGGGCCAATAAAAACCACAACTTAGCACTTTGACCGCGGTTATTGCTCCACCATGATGACCACCATATGGCGAAGAATGATAAGTCCCAAGAATTTCACCTTGCTCTTCTTCCGGTACACATCTTCTAATCACCCTATCCGTACAAATTTGAAAAAGGTATGGTTCATCCCAATAATAATCTTGACAATCCATTTTGAGCTTCTTCCTTTGGTTTGAAGAGAACTCATACGGGATGATTCCACACAAAAGGAAATTTGCTAGATCCGTGAACCATGGCACCTCTTTCATGGAAATAGCCAAGAGTTGCTCATTGGGGAAGGAGTCATTAATTTCAATACCATCATGCGGCCTCCCCTCCTCCTCCAAACGAGACAAATGATCCGCCACTTGGTTTTCACTCCCTTTTCTATCTTGGATGTAAATATCAAACTCTTGCAAAAAAAGCAACAATCTTAGCAACCGAGCTTTGATGCCCTTTTGCTCATAAGATAACGAAGAGCCGCATGATCTATGTGGACAATGACCTTTGCTCCCATCAAGTACAGGCGGAACTTCTCAATTGCAAATACAATGGCAAGAAGCTCTTTCTCCGTAAAGGTGTAGTTAACTTGGGCATTATTAATGGTCTTACTAGCATAGTATATTGCATGAAAAATCTTCTTGATGCGTTGCCCCAAAATAGCCCCAACCGCTGCGTCACTTGCATCACACATGAGTTCAAAAGGGACACTCCAATTTGGAGTGGTGATGAAGGGAGTAGTTGTCAACTTGAACTTCAACAATTCAAAAGCTCTCATGCAATCATCGTTGAAGTTGAACTTAGCATCTTTCTCAAGAAGCTTGCACAATGGATTCACCACCTTAGAGAAATCTTTGATGAAGCGCCGCTAGAAACCCGCGTGGCCGAAGAAACTCCGCACACCCTTTACCGAAGTTGGAGGTGGAAGTTTAGAAATCACCTTAATTTTTGCCTTGTCAACTTCAATTCCATTCTTTGAGAATTTGTGGCCAAGGACAATGCCTTCCTCAACCATGAAATGACACTTCTCCCAATTGAGCACCAAATTTGTTTCTTCACATCTTGCCAACACTTTATCCAAATTTGCAAGACAATCATCAAAAGAATCTCCAACCACCGAAAAGTCATACATGAAAACTTCAAGGTATTCCTCCACCATGTCCGTGAAAATAGCCATCATACACCTTTGAAAAGTCGCTGGTGCATTGCACAAACCAAATGGCATCCGCTTGAAGGCGAAAGTACCATAGGGACATATAAAGGTTGTTTTCTCTTGATCCTCCGGAGCAATAGGAATTTGGTTTTAGCCCGAATTCCCATCAAGAAAGCAATAGAAGCACGGCTGACCAATCTTTCAAGCATTTGATCTAAGAAAGAAAGTGGAAAATGATCATTCCTTGTGACTTTATTGAGCTTGCAATAGTCTATACACACCCTCCATCCAGTCACCATTCTTGTAGGAATCAACTCATTCTTGTCATTGGTGACTACCGTCATGCCCCCTTCTTTGGGACACATTAAACCGAAGAAGTCCACGAACTATCGGATATGGGGTAGACAACCCCGGCATTCAACCACTTGATAATCTCCTTTTGATAACTTTTTGCATATCCTCATTGAGTCTCCTTTGATGTTCAATATATGGTTTGGCACCCTCCTCCAAGTTGATCTTATGCATGAAAAATGCGGGGCTTATCCCTCGAATATCCGCCAAAGTCCACCCAATAGCCTTCTTCCTCTTGTAGCACCGGCAAAGTGGAGTCTACCTGATCATTAGTCAAACAAGAGGAAATAATAACCGATAAAGTAGAACAAGGACCAAGAAATTCATACCAAAGATGTGGAGGCAATGGCTTCAACTCCAAGGTAGGGGGCTCTTCAATAGAAGGCTTTGTAGGAGGATTTGTCCTATTTTCAAGATCCAAGGACAATTTTCGGGGTACATAGTTGTACGACCCCATTCCTTGCAAAGAGTTCACACATTCCATGAAGCCTTCCATCTCGTCATCATCAAAGTTGAGCAAGACGGCCTACAACATATCACTCACATTGATCATAGCACTTGTATCATCAACAATAACATCGGTCACCAAATCCACAAAAGAGCACACCTCATTGCTATTTGGTTGCCGCATTGATTTACACACATGGAAAACCACTTTTTTATCACCAACCCAGAATGTAAATTCTCCTGCTTCAACATCACAAAAAGCCTTCCCCGTAGCAAGGAAAGGTCTTCCAAGAATAATCGGCACCTTATAATCAACTTCACAATCTAGAATGACAAAATTCGCCAGAAGAATGAATTTATCAACACGAATCAAGACATCTTCAATCACTCCCAAAGGTCTCTTCATAGTACGATCGGCCATTTTCAATCTCATAAAGGTGAGTCTTGGTTTCCCAATTCCCAAGGTCTTGAAAACCGAATAGGGCATCAAATTAATACTTGCCCCATGATCACAAAGAGCTTTTGCAAACTCGGCACTTTCAATTGTACAAGGAATCGTGAAAGCATCGAGATCTTCCAACTTAGGAGGCATAGAGTGCACAATTGAACTCACTTGATGAGTGACTTTGATGGTTTCAAAATTCATTGACCGCTTCTTTGTCAAGAGAATCTTCATAAACTTTGCATAGCCGGGCATTTTTTCCAAAGATTCAACTAATGGCACATTGATTGAGAGAATTTTCATCATTTGAATGAACTTTTTGAATTAATTCTCACCATTTTTCTTGGAAAGTCTTTGAGGGTATGGAGGTGGAGGCTTAGGAATGGTGCCTTAACCTTTTGTACTACCGGTTTTGGTATGTCAATAATGTGATCCCTAGACGGGTTCACCTCCTCTTGAGTCTCTTCCACACTATCATCAATATCAATCCGAACTTCATCATTTGATTGTACCATATTGTTTGGGACCTCTTCTTCTTGTACCACTTGCTCATCATACATAAGTTGCCTTTGACTTGAAGTGGGTGCATTCCCACCTCTTCCACTTTTTGTAGTAACGACTATGGCATGCCCTGTGTTGTTTCCACCCTTTGGGTTTACTACCGTGTCACTTGATAGTGTCCCCTTAGGACGAGAATTTAGAGCTTGAGAGATTTGCCCCATTTGCACTTCTAAGTTACGGATCGATGTGTTGTGTGAGGCAAGTTGGGCATCCGAATCAGCATTCTTTTCCATCATTTGCTTTGAACATATTCTCAATACGCCCCATCTCGCTGTTTGAAGAACTTATACCATGGGAAGGATAAGGTGGCGGGTTGCTCGGTTGTTGATACATCGGGGGCCACTCTAATTTCCTTGATTATTGCCACTCTAATTTCCTTGATAGTTGTTGTTATTCCAATTCCCTTGATTGTTGCCACCACTCCAATTTCCTTGGTTGTTAGAATTCCAATTACCTTGATTTTTTTAAGGTAGCCATTGTTGTTGGTTTGGGCCTTGAAAGTTGTTCACGTATTACACCTCCTCTTCTTATTCATTATAAGAATCACCTTGATCAAAACCACTATCTTCTTGCACATGATTCTCCACTCGATTTTGCACTTGTGGACCCTTGGTCCTTCTTTTGTTTACCATCATGTTCACCCCCTCCATGGCATTGACTTGCTTAGGATTTTGCACTTATTGAAGTTGAGCCTTTGCTAGTTGATTCATGGTGGAAGTCAATTCAGCAATGACTTGCCCATGGTCATGCAACTCTTTGTGAAGGTGGATCACGTTCGGATCACCTTGTGGAACATTAGCCCGGGATTGCCACGCCGATGATGTTTCCGCCATTTCATCCAAAATCTTACACGCCTCCAAATACGGTGTAGTCATAAAGTTACCACTGGTAAGTTGATTCACTACACATTGGTTAGTTGTGTTAATCCCACGATAGAAGATTTGTCGAATCATATTTTTCGTCATATCATTGTTGGGACATTCCTTGGCCATTTTTCTATACCGCTCCCAAATCTCATGTAGTGGTTCATTCAGCTCTTACTTGAATGCCAAAATCTCATCCCAAAGTGTAGCCATGTGCCCCAGAGAGAAGAACTTAGAAATAAACTTTTCCGCCAACTCATACCAAGTGTGAATGGAATGGTTCGGCAATCGTTCCAGCCAATCTAAAGCTTTCCCCCGTAGAGAGAAGGGAAAGAGCCTTAGCCTCAATGCATCCTCAGAGACATTTATTTGTTTTCTCCCCCAACAAGTGTCCACAAACCCCTTCAAATGTTTGTACGCATTTTGATTTGGAGCACCGGTGAAGAAACCTCGTTGCTCTAGAAAAGTGAGCATCACGTTGGTGATTTAAAAGTTGCCCGCCCTAATACGGGGAGGGACTATTGCACTAGCATATTATTAATTGGGTAACACCCGGTGTGGAGCTGCTCGTGGTGGAGGTGGTGTGGAGTCGGGACATTGTCATGAGGCACTCGTCCTTTTCTATTGGCTTGAGGTTCAAGAGGAACCTCATCAACTTGCTCATCCTCGACGTCCACATCCCCCAAAGGCAAAATTCAGAGCTCATTGTTCGCCATGGTTGTATCTACGATTTCTCAAAGAAGTTAGTAACATGGAAGGAAAAGAAAATATTCCAAAAACACACCTAAATATATAGGTAACACCGTTTTTAACCCCAGGTAACGGCACCAAAAATTGATCACGTTTACGACACATCTCAATAAGAGATATGACACGGTCGTATGCGATAATAATTACCCAACTAGGAGTCGGGGTCAAATCCACTGGGAGTTATGATGAGAATTAGGAGTATATATTTGAAGCAAGCAATTGGGTTATCTAGATTTCACTTCCATAACAAGGTTTTGGTTTCCTATTTCCACTATTAATCTAATGATCGCAAGATAAAGAAAATAGACTAGAGATAAATGTTTTTAAGATTTTTTCCAAATGGGTAAAAGGCCTAGAGTTGTGACCATAACCTAGGTGTTTGCCTAATGGGATAAAGACGTTAATGCTTGTTTTGTTGACTAGGGTGTATTATAGCTCTCAACTCTACGTTACCCACTCAATACCTCTCGGTCACAGAGTGGTTTTCCCTAATTTGACTTTCTCAAGACCAAATGGGTATCACCCAAAACAGTTGATAAGAGCTCAAGTTGGGTTATTACTATCTCTAGGTTGTACCTTTTAATTGGGTTAATCAATCTCTCAATTGACCCAATTCCTTGTTAGCTAAGTTATCCTAGACTAGGTCCCTTTTTCTCAAGTAGAGACTACGTCAAATAGGCATGAACTAATGTATGCAACCATTAATTCTACAATTAAAGCATGAACTAAGCTAAATAATCAACACCCAATCATAAACAAGCACTAAATTAGATACCCATAAGGTTTACACATTAGGGTTGGGTCACAACCCTAGTAATAGTCTAGCTACTCATAATGAGATTTGAAGAAAATAAGGAAGAAAAGCTAATTAAACTCATAATGGAAGATTAAAATGATTAAATCTAATGTAAATACACCAAAGTAATGTAAAACTTCCTAAAGTAGTAAAGAAAAACGGCTACAACAACTTCAGATGTTCAAAACTTGACCTAATTTTGTGAAACTCATCTATTTATACAGGGCTGAAAATCTCGAACAAAAGTATCCCTCGGGAGGTTTTGCGGCCGCACAATTCCATGTGCGGTCCGCATATTTCTTCAGTTGGCAAGAAGTGGAGTTCTGCGACCGCACATTTCTAAATTTCGGCTGCGAGGCAATCTTCTGCGGCAGCACATTTCTGCACTACGGCCGAGAGGCAATTTTCTGCGGCCACACAATTCTTGTGCGGTTCGCAATTCACAAAGGATCCTGGACTTGGTCTTTTTACATATTCTCTGATCTTTGACTCTTAGCCCAGTTCTGCGGCCGCACAATTCATTTGTAGTCCGCTCATTACTGAAAACTCTGCTAGATTTTCCTTCTTGGTTTGTGGCCGCAGATGGAATTCTGCGGTTCGCAATTTCTTCTGCGGACCGCACTTTTGTGCTTCTGTGCCCTTTATTGCATTGTGCTTCGGAACACTCCTTTTTGGGTTGGATTTCATCTCAGAAGACCAAAATTCCAGCATTCCTACAGTTTGCACAATTTCATTAATTTTGGGAAAATAGTTCAATACTTTCGGACTAAAACAAAAGCTAAAAGATGCTAATAAGCAGTCAAAATTTTCACTTATCATGTATTTAGTTTTAGTTTTTCATAGACAATATTTTCAAACTTGTGTTGTATAGATCGGGGGCTTTGGCTCAGATTTTGACTGTGTTCACCAGTCTTGCTCAGGAGGTTTCTGTTCAGATCATGCCAGCCACTTCTCAGGCCGGTGGAGGTACCCAGACTCCCGCCGCCCGTACTCCGGAACAGGTGATGTAGGGACTTCAGACACCGGGGGTACTACTAGCCCAGCCGGTTGCAGTTGCTTAATCCCAGGTGGATCCTGTGATGATTGATGATGAACAGAGAAGACTAGAGAGGTTTGGGAAACTCCAGCCTCCATCCTTCAGTGGGGTTGAGTCAGAGGATGCCCAGGATTTCTTGGACAGGTGCCAATGGATTCATCGCACGGTGGGTATTCTAGAGGCCAGTGGGGTCTCATTTACTACTTTTCAGTTCACTGGGGCTGCTTTCAAATGGTGGGAGGCCTATGAGAGGTGCAGGTCAGTCGGTGTAGCACCACTTACATGGCATGAGTTCTCCGTTCTCTTCTTAGAAAGTTCGTGCCACAAACTCGCAGGGAGGAGCTGCGCAAACAGTTTGAGCAGCTATGACAGGATGGCATATCTGTGACCCAGTATGAGATAAGGTTCTCAGAGTTGGCTCGTCATGCAGTTGGTTGGTTCCTACTGAGAGGGAGAGGATTAGGAGGTTCATTGATGGCCTTTACTACCAGTACCATTTTGTTATGACTCGGGAGAGTGTATCAATTGCTATATTTGATGAGGTGGTTGATATTTCTCGGCGGCTAGAGATGGTTCGCAGTCAAGAGCATGAGGAGAGGGAGGCCAAGACGCCTCATGGTTCGGGCAGTTTCAGTAGTTGTAATGACCCGGCCGGTCATTTTGAGAGTTATAGCCATGATCCCCTGTTTACTGCTTTCGCCATATCTTTTTCTGCTTATGTGACTTGCCAGGAGGTTTTTGTTGTAGTTTCGGAGTAAATTAAGACACTTAGTCCCTAAACGGAAGCTTAAGTCTTAGGATTATTGACTATAGTTGAAACTTTATGAAGACGACTCCGGAATGGAGTTTCGTCGGTTCCGTTAGCTCCATTGGGTGGTTTTGGACTTAGGGGTGTGTTCGGATTGTGTTTTGGAGGTATGTAGTTGATCTAGGCTTGAATTGGCGAAAGTCGAATTTTTGGAGATTTTGGCCGGTAGTGGACTTTTTGATATCGGGGTAGGATTCTGATTCCGAAAGTTGAAGTAGGTCCGTAATGTTGAATATGACTTGTGTGAACAATATGAGGTCAATCGGGCGTGGTTTGATAGGTTTCGGCATCGATTTTAGAAGTTAAAGTTTTAAAGTTTATTAAGTTTGAATCAGAGGGTGATTCGTGTTTTTAGCGTTGTTTGATGTGATTTGAGGGCTCGACTAAGTTCGTATGATGTTTTAGGACTTGTTGGTATGTTTGGTTGAGGTCCCAGGGGCCTCGGGTGTACTTCGAATGCTTAACGGATTGAAATTGGACTTGTGCAAATTTGCTGAAGTTTCTGGTTTTTGGCGTTTTCGCACCTGCGGTGGGGAGACCGTAGATGCGGACTCGCACGTGCGGAAGGAGGAGCGCAGATGTGGATTTGGGCAGCTCGGGCTGGATTCGCAGGTGCGGATCTATTTGCGCAGAAGCGCCCTCGCTTCTGCGGTGGGATGGTGCGCAGGAGCAGTGAGAGTCGCAAGTGCGGTTCCTTGATCGCAGGAGCGCATCCGCAGGTGCGGCATTTGCCTCGCAGATGTGGACCCAGGGGACTTAAGTTAGGTCTGCACCTGCAATGGAATTTCTGCAGGTGCGGCATCGCAGGTGCGATTATAAGCCTGCAGATGTAGAATCGTTGGGCAGATAAGGGCCAAGTTCGAGGGTTTTATCACATTTTTAATTTTGGGACTTTGAGAGATCGGATTGAGGCGATAATTCAAGGATATTTCAGAGAAAACTTTGGGGTAATGATTCTTAACTCGTTTATGGTTATATTCCACTAATCTATAGTTGATTTCATCATTTAATTAAGGAATTTGGTTGAGATATTTGTGGAAAATGGGAGAAGTTCTTCAACTAAGTTTTTGAGTTTTGATTGGGATTTTGATATCGGATTTGGATAATTTTGGTACGAGTGAACTCGTGAGTGAATGGGTGTTCATATTTGGTGACTTTTACCCGATTCTGAAACGTGGGACCGGGTCGACTTTTTGGGACGATTTTCTAATTTCTTGCTTTAGTTTTGATTTCATTAATTAGATTAGTTTCTTATAGTTGTATTTATGGTATGTAATTGATTTTGGCTAGATTTGGTCCATTCAGAGTCGGATATTCATGAAAAAGGCATTGTTACCAATTGATTGAGCTTGGTTCGAGGTAAGTGGCTTGCCTAACCTTGTATGGGGGAAATCCCCTTAGGATTTGGTACTGTTGTGATATTTGAGCGTCGTGTACGTGAGGTGACGAGTACATACACGGGCTATTTGTTGTAAAACCCGATTTATTTTACAGAGTAGCAACCTGTTTTTCCTTTAATATGAGTTATACCATTTAAATGCGTATTAGTCTGTTTTCATTCTTAATTGAGCTATTCCAATATGTGTAGTTATCCTGTTTAGTCTAATATCGCATGTCTACATGCTTTAACTGCTTATTTGAACTTTGTGAAGCATGCCTAGTTGATTTCCTGCTTTTCCTTGTTCTTTACCAGTATAACTGTAGAAATCTTGTTGTTAACTGTTGTATTTATCGGTTTGATCTGTGTGTTTACTTTTGAGACTACGAGGCGGTTCCTCGGGATTTCTCCCTGTACATTTACTTTTGAGACTACGAGGCGGTTCTTCGGAAGTTCTCCCTCCACATTTACTTTTGAGACTACGAGGTGGTTCCTCGAGAGTTCTCCCTGTTGTTTACCCCTGGGTATTGTATTGTTGCCTTGTTGTGTTTCCTTTTGTTAAATTCTAGTCTCTCATTATACTGTATATTCTCCTGCCTTATTTAATATTTACCAGTGGGCCTGACCTGACCTCGTCACTACTCGACTGAGGTTAGTCTTGGCACTTATTAGATACCGTTGTGGTGTACTCATGCTACTCTTCTGCATATGTTTTGTGTGCATATCTAGGTGCTTCTTATCAGCCCCGCTACTAGCTGAGAGTGCTTGCTGTTGTACGGAGACTTCAAGGTATATTTGTCGCGTCTGTAGACCTCAGAGTCCCCCTATATTCTCTCATATGTCATTTACCTTCCGTACTTCTTTATTAGATTCTAGTGTGTAGAGATACTAGTTTCCTCATGTAGCTTGTGACTTACGATGTTTCGAGTTTTGGGAAAACTGTGTATTTATAGAGTATTGGTTATTGTACATGCCGAGCGGCATTGTTACTAGTTATTCAGTTATCCACTGCTATTAGTTGCCAAGTTTTACTTTCGTTTTTTTTGTTATTTTTCGCAATTTGTTAGGCTTACCTAGCCGTAGAGACTAGGTGTCGTCACGGCGTTATATGGAGGGAGTTTGGGTCGTGACAAATTAGTATCAGAGCTCTAGGTTCATAGGTGTCGTGAGTCACAAGCCAGTTTATTAGAGTCTCGCGGATCGGTACGGAGACGTCTGTACTTATCTTCGGGAGATTATGGAACTGTTAGGAAAAAACTATACTTCTTTGATTCCTTGTCGTGCAAAATGTGTTGACATCAAAAATTCTAAACTTTTGTATTCCATTTTTTCTCACAGATTGTGAGGGCCTATAACGGAGGATCTGAGGACCATGCACCCGCGCCCCCTGCTAGAGCCACGAGTGGCCGGGGCTGAGGTAGACTCTGAGGACGTCCATGCAGTGCAGCCAGAGCACCCGCGCGAGCTGCGACAGAGGAGCCCCAGTAGCTCCAGCTGGAGGGCAGGCACCTGAGGTACTTGTTGCTGCGCCAGCCCTCCAGGAGACTCTAGCCCATTTCATGAGCATGTTCAGTACCTTAGCTCAGGGTGGATTGATTCCACTTGCACCTGCCACATCTCAGGCCGGGGGAGAAGCACAGACTCCCGTCGCCGGTACTCCAGAGCAGCAGGTTCAGGTTGACCAGGTTCCGAGAATTTTACCAATGCAGCTAGTAGCTCCATCTCAACCCGAGGATAGGGTAGCAGTTTCTGAGGCGGAGTAGCTCATACTTGAGAGGTACAAGAAGTACCACCTTCCTACCTTCAGTAGATTGGCGTCAGAGGATGGACGGGGTTTTTTGGAGGAGTGTCACCGTATTCTCCGTACTGAGGGTTTAGCGGAGTCGAGTGGGGTTTCCTTTACTGCATTCCAGCTTAGAGGAGCAGCCTATCAGTGGTGGCATACTTATGAGTTGAGTAGTCCGGCTGAGGCAGCTTCACTTACATGGACTCAGTTCTCGGACATGTTTTTGAGAGAGTATGTCCCTTAGAGTCTCAGGGACGCATGGCGCACGAAGTTTGACCAGTTGTGCCAGTTCGAGAGAGGGTTCGTCAGTTTATTGAGGGACTCCACCCCAGTATCAGGATTAGTATGGTCAGGGAATTGGAGATGGATATTTCTTACCAGCAGGTTATGAGTATTGCAAGGAAATTGGAGGGCATGCAAGCTCGGGATACAGAGGAGAGGGAGGGCAAGAGGTCTCGAGAGTCTGGCACTTATAGTGGTACTCGTTCCCCAACTATAGTTTGCCATGGTAGGGGTAATGTGAGTCGCCCTATTCATTCAGCTCTTCTAGCCGCCAGTGGTATTTCGGCCCTTTTTAGACCCAGGAGCCTTATTATGCACTGCCAGTATCTAGTGTGCTTCCTGCGTGGGGTGCTTTTAGCGGTCAGTCCAGCAGACTTGGCCCGAGCCAGTCACAACAGCCACGCTCTCCGAGAGCTTGTTTTGAGTGTGGCGACACTTGCCATATGGTGAGGGATTGCCCTAGACTTAGGAGGGGTAAACCTCTATAGACTTCTCAGCCACTGCGTGCTCCACCGGGTCCTCAGGCAATGATTCCAGCAGCAGCTACCGCCCCACCTGCTCAGCCAGTTCGAGGTGGAGGTCGGGGAGGTCGAGGTTGCCCTGGAGGGGAAGTCCAGGCCAGATATTATGCTCTTCCGACTCGTACAGAGGCAATTTCTTCCAACTCTGTCATTACAGGTATTGTTCCAGTCTATCATAGAGACACGTCGGTCTTATTTGATCCAGGCTCTACATATTCCTATGTGTCCTCTTATTTTGCCCCGTATTTGGGCGTATCTCGGGATTCCTTGAGTTCCCCTATTTATGTGTCTACTCCTGTGGGAGATTCTCTTGTTGTGGACTGCGTGTATCGGTCGTGTTTGATTGCTCTTAGTGGTTTTGACACCAGAGCCGATTTATTATTGCTCAGTATGGTAGACTTTGATGTTATCTTGGGCATGGACTAGTTGTCACCCCATTATGTTATTTTTGATTATCACCCTATGACCGTGTCGCTGGCTATGCCAGGATTACCGCGATTAGAGTGGAGAGGTACCTTAGAGTATACCCCCAGCATAGTTATTTCATTTCTTAAAGCTCAACGAATAGTTGAGAAGGGGTGTGACGCGTATCTAGCTTATGTGAGAGATGTCAGTATTGATACTTCTACAGTTGAGTCAGTCCAGTAGTGAGGGATTTTCCATATGTTTTTCCAGCTGATCTTTCGGGCATGCCGCCCGACAGAGATATTGATTTTGGCATTGATTTGTTGTCGGGCACTTTGCACATCTCTATTCCTCCATATCGTATGGCTCCTCCTGAGTTGAAGGAGTTGAATGAGCAGTTATAGGAGTTGCTTGTCAAGGGCTTCATCCGGCCCAGTGTGTCGCCTTGGGGTGCTCTTGTCTTGTTTGTGAAGAAGAAGGATGGTTCTATGCGTATGTGCATTGATTATCACCAGCTGAACAAAGTTACAGTGAAGAACAGGTATCCATTGCCTCGTATGGATGACTTATTTGATCAGCTACAGAGTACAAGAGTGTTTTCCAAGATTGATTTACATTCAGCTAACATCAGTTGAAGATTCGGGAGCCAGATATCCCGAAGACTGCTTTCAGGACTCGGTATGGTCACTACGAGTTCCTTGTGATGTCCTTTGGGTTGACCAATGCCCCAACAGCTTTTATGCACTTGATGCACAGTGTGTTCCGGCTTATCTTGACTCTTTCATCATTGTGTTTATTGACGACATTCTGGTGTACTCCCGGACTCGGGAGGATCATGAGCAGTACCTGAGGACTGTGCTTCAGATCTTGAGAGAAAAGAAGTTATATGCAAAAATTTTAAAGTGTGAGTTTTGGCTAGACTCAGTGGAATTCTTGGGTCATGTAGTATCGAGTGATGGGATCAAGGTGGATCCGAAGAAGGTGGGAGAAGTGCAGAGTTGGCCTAGACCGTCATCAGCTATGGAGATCCGGCGTTTTCTTGGTTTGGCAGGGTATTACCGTCATTTTGTAGAGGGATTCTCATCTATTGCACCACCTATGACCAGGCTGACCCAGAAGGGTGCTCCGTTCAGGTGGACAGAGGAGTGTGAGGAGAGCTTTTAGAAGCTCAAGTCGGCTTTGACTACGGCCCCAGTATTGGTATTGCCTACAGGTTTGGTGTCTTATACTGTATATTGCGATGCATCGTGGATTGGTCTCGGTGCGGTGTTGATGCAGGACGGTAGGGTGATTGCCTACACGTCCAAACAACTGAAGGTACATGTAAAAAACTATCATGTCCACAACCTTGAGTTAGCAGCTATTGTTCATGCCTTGAAGATTTGGTGGCACTATTTGTACGGTGTCCCTTGTGAGATTTACATCAATCATCGGAGTTTGCAGCATCTATTCAAGCAAAAGGATCTTAACTTGCATCAGAGGAGGTGGTTGGAGCTACTTAAGGACTATGATATCACCATTTTGTACCATCTGGGGAAGGCCAATGTGGTGGCCGATGCTTTGAGTCGTCGATCAGAGAGTTTGGGGAGTTTAGCATATCTACCAGCAACAGAAAGGCCATTGGCGTTGGATGTTCAGGCCTTAGCCAGCCAGTTTGTAAGATTGGATATTTCTGAGCTGAGTCGAGTATTGGCTTGTGTGGTCTCTCAATTTTCTCTTTATGATCGTATCAGGGAGCGTCAGTATGATGACCCCCATCTGCTTGTCCTTAAGGACACAGTCCAGCACGGTGATGCTAAGGAGGTCACTATTGGGGATGATGGTGTATTGATGATGGAGGTCATGCTATGTGTGCCCAATGTAGATGATTTGCGTGAGTTAATTCTCTAGGAGGCTCACTGCTCGTGGTACTTCATTCATCCAGGTGCCGCGAAGATGTACCAGGACTTGAGGCAACATTACTGGTGGAGGAGAATGAAAAAGGATATAGTAGAGTATGTAGCTCGGTGTCTAAATTGCCAGCAGGTGAAGTATGAGCATCAGCAGCTAGGTGGGTTGCTTCAGAAGTTAGAGATTCCGGAGTGGAAATGGGAGTGGATCACTATGGATTTCATTGTTGGACTCCCACGGACTCATCGGAGGTTTGATGCAGTTTGGGTGATTGTGGATAGGCTGACCAAGTCAGCTCATTTCCTTCCTATGATGACTACCTATTCTTCTGAGCAGCTGGCTCAAATTTATATCTACGAGATCGTCAAACTTCATGGCGTACCGGTATCTATCATCTCTGACCATGGTACGCAATTTACATCACAGTTCTGGAGGGAAGTACATCATGAGTTGGATACTTGAGTGGAGCTGAGCACAGTATTTCACTCTCAGACGGACAGACCGTCCGAGCGCACTATTCAGATATTAGAGGATATGCTACATACGTGTGTGATAGGTTTTGGAGGTTCTTGGGATCAGTTCTTGCCACTTGCAGAGTTTGCCTACAACAACAGTTATCAGTCGAGCATCCATATGGCACCGTATGAATCTTTATATGGTAGGTCGTGTCGGTCTCCAGTAGGTTGGTTCGACCCGGGTGAGGCTAGATTATTGGGTACAGACTTGGTTCAGGATGCTCTTGAGAAGGTTAAGGTGATTTAGGATCGACTTCGCACAGCCCAGTCCAGACAGAAGAGTTATGCAAATTCGAAGGTTTGTGATGTTGCATTCATGGTTGGAGAGCGGGTCCTGCTCCGGGTGTCACCCATGAAGGGTGTTATGACGTTCGGAAAGAAGGGCAAGCTGAGCCCAAGGTTTATTGGCCCATTTGAGATGTTGCGACGTGTTGGGGAGGTTGCTTATGAGCTTGCCTTGCCTCCCAGTATAGCAATACTTCATCCAGTATTCCATGTCTTGATGCTCCGGAAGTATCACGGCGATTCGTCTCATATGCCGGATTTCAACCCAGTCCAGTTGGATAAGCATTTATCTTATGTTGAGGATCCGGTGGCTATTTTGGATAGGTAGGTTCGAAAGCTGAGGTCGAAGAACATTGCTTCTGTGAAGGTTCAGTGGAGGGGTCAGCCATTCGATGAGGCAACTTGGGAGACCGAGCATGATATGCGCAGCCGTTATCTTCATCTTTTCACCCCTTCAGGTATGTCTCTATACTCATTCGAGGACGAACGATTGTTTTAAGAGGGGGAGGATGTAACGACCCGGCCAGTCATTTTGAGAGTTATAGCCCCGATCCCCTGTTTACTACTTTCCCCGTATCTTTTTATGCTTATGTGACTTGCAGGGAGGTTGTTGTTGTGGTTTCGGAGTGAATTGGGATACTTAGTACCTAAATGGAAGCTTAAGTCTTAGGATTTTTTACTGTAGTTGGAACTGTGTGAAGACGACTCCGGAATGGAGTTTCGTCGGTTTTGTTAGCTCTGTTGGGTGATTTTGGCTCATCTAGGCTTGAATTGGCGAAAGTCGAACTTTTGGAGATTTTGACCGGTAGTGGACTTTTTGATATCGGGGTCAGATTCTGATTCCGGAAGTTGGAATAGGTCCATAATGTCGAATATGACTTGTGTGCAAGTTTTGAGGTCAATCGGGTATGGTTTGATAGGTTTCGGCATCGGTTTTAGAAGTTAAAGTTTCAAAGTTCATTAAGTTTGAATCGGAGGGTGATTCATGTTTTTAGCATTGTTTGATGTGATTTGAGGTCTCGACTAAGTTTGTATGATGTTTTAGGACTTGTTGGTATGTTTGGTTGAGGTCCCGGGGGCCTCGGATGTGTTTCGGATGCTTAACGAATTGAAACTGGATCTGGTTTTTGGTGTTTTCGCACCTGCGGTGGGGAGACCGCAGGGCGGACTCGCACGTGCAGAAGGAGGAGCGCAGATGCGGATTTGGGCAGCCCAGGCTGGATTCACAGGTGCAAATTTATTTGCGTAGAAGCGGCCTTGCTTCTGCGGTGGGATGGTGCGTAGGAGCGGTGAGGGTCACAGGTGTGGTTCCTTGGTCGCAGGAGCGCATCCGAAGGTGCGGCGTTAAGTCTGCACCTGCGATGGAATTTCCGCAGGTGCGGCATCGCATGTGTGATTATAGGCTCGTAGATGCAGAATCACTAGGCCGATAAGGGCCAAGTTTGAGGGTTTTATCCCATTTTTAATTTTGGGACTTTGACAGCTCGGATTGACGCGATAATTCAAGGATTTTTCAGAGAGAACTTTGGGGTAATGATTCTTAACTCGTTTATGGTTATATTCCACTAATCTATAGTTGATTTCATCATTTAATTAAGGAATTTGGTTGAGAAATTTGGGGGAAATGGGAGAAGTTCTTCAACTAAGTTTTTGAGTTTTGATTGGGATTTTGATATCGGATTTGGATAATTTTGGTACGAGTGAACTCGTGAGTGAATTTCATATTTTGTGACTTTTACCCGATTTCGAAACGTGGGTCCGGGTCGACTTTTTGGGGCGATTTTCTAATTTCTTACTTTAGCTTTGATTTCATTAATCAGATTAGTTTCTTATAGTTGTATTTATGGTATGTAATAGATTTTGGCTAGATTTGGGCCATTCGAAGTCGGATATTTGTGGAAAAGGCATTGTTACCGATAGATTGAGCTTGGTTCTAGGTAAGTGGCTTGCCTAACTTTGTGTGGGGGAAATCCCCTTAGGATTTGGTACCGTTGTGATATGTGAGCGCCGTGTACATGAGGTGACGAGTACGTACACGAGCTATTTGTTGTAAAACCCGATTTATTTTACTGAGTAGCAACCTATTTTTCCTTTAATATGAGTTATAACGTTTAAATGCGTATTAGTCTGTTTTCATTCTTAATTGAGCTATTCCAATTTGTGTAGTTATCCTGTTTAGTCTAATATCACATGTCTACATGCTTTAACTGCTTATTTGAACTCTGTGAAGCATGCCTAGTTGATTTCCTGCTTTTCCTTGTTCTTTACCAATATAACTATAGAAATCTTGTTGTTAACTGTTGTATTTATCGATTTGAGTTGTGTGTTTACTTTTGAGACTATGAGGAAGTTCCTCGGGAGTTCTCCCTGCACATTTACTATTG
This sequence comes from Nicotiana tabacum, assembly GCF_000715075.1. NCBI lineage: Eukaryota > Viridiplantae > Streptophyta > Magnoliopsida > Solanales > Solanaceae > Nicotiana > Nicotiana tabacum. Next base: position 36,691,474 of record NC_134102.1, on the reverse strand, counting down.
AGACTATGAGGCGGTTCCTCGGAAGTTCTCCCTGCACATTTACTTTTGAGACTACGAGGCGGTTCCTCGGGAATTCTCCCTGCACATTTACTTTTGAGACTACGAGGCGGTTCCTTGGGAGTTCTCCCTGCACATTTACTTTTGGGACTACGAGACGGTATCTCGGGAGATCCCCTGCTGTTTACCCCTGTGTATTGTACTATTGCCTTGCTGTGTTTCCTTTTGTTAAATTCTAGTCTCTCATTATACTGTATATTCTCCTGCCTTATTTATTATTTACTGGTGGGCCTGACCTGACCTCGTCACTACTCGACCGAGGTTAGGCTTGGCACCTACTGGGTACCGTTGTGGTGTACTCATGCTACTCTTCTGCATATATTTTGTGTGCAGATCCAGGTGCTTCTTATCAGCCCCGCTACTAGCTGAGAGTGCTTGCTGTTGTATGGAGACTTCAAGGTACATCTGCCGCGTCCGCAGATGTCGGAGTCCCCCTCTATTCTCTCTTATGCCATTTACCTTCCATACTTCTTTTATTAGACTCTGGTGTATAGAGATACTAGTTTCCTTTTGTAGCTTGTGACCTACGATGTTCCGGTTTTTGGGAAGACTATGTATTTATAGAGTATTGGTTATTGTACATGCCGAGCGGCATTGTTACTAGTTATTCAGTTATCCACTACTGTTAGTTTCCAAGTTGTACTTTCATTTTTGTTTTGTTATTTTCTGAAATTTGTTAGGCTTACCTAGTCGTAGAGACTAGGTACCGTCACGACGTTATACGAAGGGAGTTTGGGTCGTGACAGTAGTGCACCTTCTGGGGGCAGTCTTACCACAACAGAGGTCGTCCTTATAGGCCATCTCAGATGGCTCGTCCAGTTCATCATGGTGCATCGTCTAGCCATGGTTCATACAGTGCCCGTCCGGGTCAGTCATATCTCAGTGCCCTCTCAGCTCAGAGTTTATCTCGTGCTCCATCGGTTCAAGGTTCATCTATGCTAGGTCCTTCTAGCAGTTACTCCGGTACTTGGGGCCCAATTCAGTCCCCACCACCACCATTATCGGGGAGTTGCTTTGAGTGCGGGGTTTGGGCATATGTGGAGACTGTGCCCCCCGTCGCTCGGGAGGTCCAGTTCAACAGAAGAGTCATGCTATGTCTTCCGCACCAATTACTTCACTACCTGTCCAGCCAGCTCGGGGTGGGGGCCAAGCAGCTAGAGGTCGCCCTAGAGGGGTAGGCCGATAAGGTGGCGGTCAGGCTCGATTTTAGACTATTTTTGCCTGGCCATGTTGTTGCTTCAGATGCAGTGATCATATGTATTGTCTTAGTATGCCACAAGGATGCTTCTGTATTATTTAACCTTGGTTCCACTTATTCGTATGTATCATCATATTTTGCTCGTTATCTGGCTACGCCCTGGGAGTCCTTAGTTTCATCTGTTCATGTATCTATGCTAGTGGGAGATACTATTGTTGTGAACCGTGTATATCGTTTATGTGTAGTGACTATTGGGGGATTGGAGACTAGAGTTGATCTCTTAATTGCTTAGTATGGTTGATTTCGACGTGATCTTGGGTATGGACTGGTTATCTCCATGCCATGCTATGCTGGATTGTCACGCTAAGATTGTGACGCTGGCGATGCCAGGGTTACCAAGGATCGAGTGGAGAGGTTCTCTAGATTATGTTCCCAGCAGAGTGATTTCTTATTTGAAGGCCCAACAGATGGTTGGGAAAGGGTGTCTGTCTTGTTTGGCCTTTGTGAGAGATATTGGTGTTGATACTCCTAGTATTGATTCTGTTCCGGTGGTGCGAGACTTTCCGGATGTGTTTCCTTCAGACCTGCCGGGCATGCCACCCGACAGGGATATTAACTTTGGTAATGACTTGGTGCCGGGCACCCAACCCATTTCTATTCCTCTGTATCATATGATACCAGCTGAGTTGAAGGAATTGAAAGAGCAACTTCAGGAACTTCTTGATAAGGGGTGTATTAGGCCTAGTGTGTCACCTTAGGGTGCACCAGTTCTATTTGTGAAGAAGAAGGATGGTACTTTGCGGATGTGCATAGACTATAGGCAGTTGAACAAAGTTACAATCAAGAACAAGTATCCTTTGCCGCGTATTGATGATTTATTTGACCAGCTTCAGGGAGCGAGGGTATTCTCTAAGATTGATTTGAGGTCTGGGTATCACTAGTTAAAGATTTGGGATTCGGATATTCTAAAGGCGGCATTAAGGACCCGTTATGGTCATTGTGAGTTCCTTGTGATGTCTTTTGGGTTGACCAACACCCCAACAGCATTCATGCATCTGATGAACAGTGTATTTCAGCCTTATCTCGACTCGTTTGTCATAGTATTCATTGATGATATCCTGGTGTACTCTCGTAGCCAGGAGGAGCATGCCCAGCATTTGAGGATTATGTTGCAGCGACTGAGGGAGGAGAAGCTTTATGCCAAGTTCTCCAAGTGTGAGTTTTGGCTTAGTTCGGTGGCGTTCTTAGGGCACGTGGTGTCCAATGAGGGGATTAAGGTGGATCCAAATAAGATAGAGGCAGTGCAGAGTTGGCCTAGACCGTCCTTAGCTACAGAGATTCAGAGCTTTCTCGGCTTGGCCGGTTATTATCGTCGCTTTGTGGAGGGTTTCTCGTCTATTTCATCGCCTTTGACCAAATTGACCTAGAATGGTGCTCCTTTCAGGTGGTCAGATGAGTGTGAGGAGAGCTTTTAGAAGCTCAAGACTGCCTTGACCACAGCTCCAGTTCTAGTTCTACCTTCAGCTTCTGGTTCTTATACAGCGTATTGTGATGCTTCTAGGATTGGTATTGGGTGTGTCTTGATGTAGGGGGGTAGAGTAATTGCTTATGCTTCGCGTCAATTGAAGCCCCACGAGAAGAATTACTTGTTCATGATTTGGAGTTGGCTGCCATCGTTCATGCATTGAAGATTTGGAAGCACTATCTCTATGGTGTGTCTTGTGAGGTATTTACAGATCATCGGAGTCTCCAGCACTTATTCAAACAAAAGGATCTAAATTTGAGACAACAGAGATGGTTGGAGCTGCTAAAGGACTATGATATTATCATTCTGTATCATCCTGGGAAGGTCAATGTAGTGGCCGATGTCTTGAGTAGAAAGGCAGTGAGTATGGATAGCCTTGCATTCATTCCTGTTGGTGAGAGACTGCTTGCAGTTGATGTTCAGGACTTGTCCAACCAGTTCGCGAGATTAGATGTTTCGGAGCCTAGTCGGGGTTTAGCTCGTGTGGTTTCTTGGTCTTCCTTATATGATCGCATTAGAGAGCGCCAGTATGATGATCCCCATTTTCTTATCCTTAAGGACACAGTTCAGCACGACTATGCCAAGGATGTTACTATTGGGGATGATGGGGTGTTGAGGATGCAGGATCGGATTTGTGTGCCTAATGTAGATAGGTTACGAGAGTTGATTCTTGAGGAGGCCCACAGTTCACGGTATTCCATTCATCCAGGTGTCGTGAAGATGTACCAGGACTTGAGGCAGCACTACTGGTGGAGAGGGATGAAGAACGATATAGTGGGTTTTGTAGCTCGGTGCCTAAACTGTCAGCAGGTGAAGTATGAGCATCAGAGACCGGGCGGATTGCTTCAGAGGCTTGAGATTCGGGAGTGGAAATGGGAGCGTATTACCATGGATTTTGTAGTTGGGCTCCCACGGACTTTGAGGAAGTTTGATGCTATTTGGGTGATTGTGAATCGGCTGACCAAGTCCGCGCACTTCATTCCAGTTGGGAATACTTATTCTTCAGAGCAGTTGGCTAAGATTTACATCCGCGAGATTGTTTGCCTTCACTGTGTGCCGGTGTCCATCATTTTAGATCGGGGAATGCAATTTACATCGTAATTTTGGAGAGTCGTGCAGCGAGAGTTGGGCACCCAGGTTAAGTTGAGCACAACATTTCACCCTCAAACGGACAGACAGCCTGAGCGCACTATTCAGATATTGGAGGATATTCTACGCGCTTGTGTCATAGATTTCGGGGGTTCTTGGGATCAGTTTGTGCCGCTCGCGGAGTTTGCCTACAACAACAGCTACCAGTCGAGCATTTAGATGGCTCCGTATGAGTATTTTATAGGAGATGGTGTCGATCTTCGGTAGGTTGGTTTGAGCTGGGGGAGGCTAGGCTATTGGGTACTGACTTGGTTCAGGATGCTTTGGATAAGGTAAAATTGATTCAGGATCGGCTTCACACGGCGCAGTCTAGACAGAAGAGTTACGCCGATTGGAAAGTTCGCGATGTTGCTTACATGGTTGGGGAGAAGGTACTGCTCAAGGTTTCACCTGTGAAGGGTGTTATGAAGTTCGAGAAGAAGGGCAAGTTGAGCCCTCGATATATTGGGTCGTTTGAGATGCTTTAGAGGATTGGAGAGCTAGCTTACAAGCTTGCCTTGCCACCTAGTTTGTCGAGTTTTCATCCAATATTTCATATATCTATGCTCCAGAAGTATGTTGGCAACCCGTCTCATGTTTTGGATTTCAGCACGGTTCAGTTGGACGGTGATTTGACTTATGATGTGGAGTCGGTGGCCATTTTGGTTCAACAGGTTTGAAAGTTGAGGTCCAAGGATATAGCTTCAGTGAATGTGCAGTTGAGAGGTCATCCAGTTGAGGAGGCTACTTGGGAGACCGAGTAGGAGATGCAAAGCAGATATCTATGCCTATTTGAGACTCCAGGTACGTTTCTAAACCCGTTTGAAGATGAATGTTCGTTTAAGAATGGGAGGATGTAACGACCCGGCCGGTCATTTTGGGAGTTGTAGCCTCGTTCCCCCATTTACTGCTCATTTTATGCCTATTAGTTTCTTTGTGACTTGCCGAGGTAGTTGGTTCGGGTCCGGAGAGGTTTTGAAATGAGACGAGACACATAGTCTCAAGGTTGGAAGCTTAAGTTGAAAAGGTTGACTAGATGTTGACTTATGTGTAAACGACTCCGGAATGGAGTTTTGATGGTTCCGTTAACTCCGTTGGGTGATTTTGGACTTAGGAGTGTGTTCGGATTATGATTTGGAGGTCCGTAGTTGAATTAGGTTTAAAATGGCGAAAGTTGGAAATTTAGGAGTTTGACCTTGTAAGGCCCCGTTAAAATTTCCTAATGATTTAATATTTTAAAGTGCGACAACGGTATTCAGGAATAACGTATTCGAGTATCAAATGAGGTCTATGGGGTGGAACCGCATTATTTTGACATCAAAAGTGTTTCAACGACGTTGTTCCTTCGAGTATATGTGGTATCACATTAAGCAAACGATATCCAAATTGAGTTTTGATTGAAGCATTAGATCTGTATTGAAATTGCGGAACCATATCAAAAATAATCGTTGAATTCGGACATCGTATGAGAGAGTTATGCCCATTTCCGGGCAAAATAGAAATGATTTCCCATCGCCAGCGCCCAGGGTAGCGTGGGGCGCTAGCCCTGGCGCTGGGATTTTTGAGGTTCTGGAAATTGGGCCACAGGTAGCGCCCCACGCTGCCTATGATGCCCAAAATGCTATATACTCATTCGGGGCTCATTTTACCCCATTTTTCTTGACCGAACTTTGGGGTTTTCCTCCACTCTCTCAAGACCTCCAACTCCCCCCATCTTCAAGGTGAGTAATCCCTACTAATTTGGTATTTCATCCCCTCAATTCCACCCTAACACTAACCCAATCCTCCATAAAATACATAGATCTTCAAGAAATTTCTTCAAGAACTCAAAGGAGGGTTTTGCAAGATTTCTTCCAAAAGGTAATCCTACACCCTTAGACTTACATGTATGGATATATTATGAGAATATGAGTATGAATTAAATATTGGAACTTATGGTATGGTGATTGAAAGCCATAAATTCCCAATTTAAATACATAACCATTGTAGAGATTGAAAGGTGATTATTTGATGGAATTTTGTTAGTTGAGGGTGGATGGATGGTCATGTATGTGATGTATGGAGTTATGGATTGTTCAAGAATGATGGTGGGATAAATTATTGGTAAATGGTAGAATTGGATGAACTAATTTTATGGGTAAGAGATGTAGAGATTCATGCCTACTAGGTGTTTGATAAAATGCATAAATGGCCTAAACTATGGAATTTGTTACTAATATTGGTTCCATTGGATGTTGTCATTGTAGATTGAAGTTGCTTAGTATAGTAGATCGTTGTAGTATCATTAAGATAAGGATTGAGGTATGTATGGCTAAACCCCCTTCTTCTTAGAATCGAATTCCACGGTGTTCATGTAATTGAAGTAAGACCTTGATCATTATTGAATTGGCTATTCGTAATATGGTTGTGTCGAAGGATATATGTTCAATATTTATTCTAAATGGTTTTATCATGTCATCTTGCCATTTGAGGATATGTTCAAAATGTGTAATATGTGTTAGAAATGTTATGATTTCATGTCAAGATCGAAATAAAGGTTGATATGCCAAATTGTATGAAAAGCCTCTGTGTGACTAAGATTCCCAAATTGTTGTGTTATGTGAACTTACTGTCTTGAATGGGAAGCCTTATTGTGTTGATAATGATTATGATAATGATATTTAAATATGGAAAAGGGGACTAAAATTATGAAATACAGCCAAGTGCCAAGAATGATTTTGTAATTGAAATCACTAGTGCCAATGAATTGAAAGTATATGAAAGAAGTACGATGTGAAATGATTGACAGAAAATGGTTGATGTCTCAAGTGAGATGGCCTAGCCGATCTGGCCGAGATCGGACACCGTGTAAGAACACGGTGGTATTGTGGATTAAATTATGAAAATGGTTGATGTCTCAAGTGAGATGGCTTAGCCGATCGGGCCGAGATCGGACTCCGTGTAAGAACACGGTGGTATTGTGGATGAAATTGTGGATTGTGGCACTATGCTGGAAATGATAATTGAGATTGTGGATATGGTTGATGTCTCAAATGAGATGACCTAGCCGATCGGGTCGAGATCGGACTCCGTGTAAGAACACGGTGGTATTGTGGATTGTGGCACTGTGATGGAAATGATAATTGAAATTGTGGATATGGGTGATGTCTCAAATTAGATAACCTAGCCGATTGGGTCGAGATCGGACTCCGTGTAAGAACACGGTGGTATTGTGGATTGTGGCATATGGCACTAAAGATTACCCAACCTAATAAGATGGAAATTAACTTGAGAACTTATGTGATCCTTACTTGATGTTTTAGTATTTTTTTAAAGCTTTTATTGAACTCATGACTATTTCCCCCTTGTATTATTGTCCATTCTATTGAGATAGTATTTAGCTATACATACTAGTGCTATTCGACGGTACTAACGTCCTTTTTGCCGGGGGCTCTGCATCTTTAAATGGATGCAGGTGGTTACATAGCAGACAATGTTGATCACAAATAGTGTTGCATCCTCATTTTCTCAACAGACTCGGTGAGCCCCATTTCATTCCGGGGTCATGTATTGTACCTTATGTTTATATTGTGGTCACTTTTGAGGTATAGTCGGGGCTTTATTGCTGGCAGTATCATTGTACTTTTCTTTATCCATAGAGGCCCTGTAGACATAGTGTGGGTTGTGTATTGGTGTTGGGAAAGTCAAAATATGTTATATTGTGGTTGTATTATTTGTCCATTTGAGACTTTAAAATAAATGATGAAACTATTGGTAATGAATGGGTATTGTAGACATGAACACCTTTTTGCCTAATTAATGAAAACATGTATTATCTCCATTCGTGGATGAGTTTGGGTAGAATAAAATATAACAGCTTGCTCGGTCGGGTTCACTCGGTTGAGCGTCGGTCGCGCTCCTCGGTTTTGGGGCGTGATAGACCGAGAGTGGACTTTCTGGTTACCGGGCTCGGATTGGGGTTCCGGGAGTTGTAATAGGTCCATGGGATCAATTGTGACTTGTGTGCAAAATTTACGGACTTGATTTGATAGGTTTCAGCGTCGAATGTAGAAGTTGGAGGTTCATTTTGCTTGAATCGATGCGCGATCCATGGTTTTATTGTGGTTTGATGTGATTTGAAGGCTCGACTAAGTTCGTATCATGTTTTAGGACTTTTTGATATATTTGGTCGAGGTCCCGGGGGCCTCGGGGGGAGTTCGGGTGGTTAACGGATCAAGGTTTGGAGTTAAAGGGTTGCTGAAGCTGGGAGTCTTCTGGTGCAATCTCACCTGCGGAGCTTTGATCATAGGTGCGAGCTAGGAAGCGCAGATGCAGCCAGGAGGAGGGAGTGCAGTGGTCGCAGGTGTGAAGGTTTAACTGCACCTACGTGGTCACAGATGCGGTGAGGTTGAGCGCAGAAGCGAGGGGGAAGCGCAGGAGCAGAAGTAAGTCGCACCTGCGTGTGCGTAGAAGCGGAGAATGTTTCCGCAGGTGCGAAGGTCTGTCCCCGATGAATTTCTGCAGAAGCAGGAGAGTTGTCGCTTCCGCAAAGTCGCAGGTGCGGGTAAGTTGTCGCAGGTGCGAGAAAGCCTGGACAGAATATAAACGTTGGTTTCCGAGGGTTTTATCATTTCTTGACTTTGCAAACTCGGATTAGGGCGAGTTTTGAGATGGATTTCGAAGGGATTCTTGAGGTAAGTCACTTGTGGTTATTTTTATTCAATAATTATGTTTCCCCATTGAATTTCCCACCTAGATTGTGTAGTTTTGAGGTGTAATTTTGGGACTTTTAGGCTATGGATTTGGAGAGTTTAAATGGGGGATTTGAGTGATGATTTGGTGTCTGATTTTGGTAAATTTGGTATGGTTGGACTCGTAGTTGAATGGGCTTCTGGATTTTGTGACTTTTATCGCATTTCGAGACGTGGGCCCAGGGACCGACTTTTGAGTTGACTTTTTGACTTTTGATTAAGAACTTAGTATTTTCTTATGGAATTAATTCCTTTAGCTCGTGTTGATTGTATCAAACTATTTGTGGCTAGATTCGAGGCATTCGGAGGCCGTTTCACGAGGCAATGGCTTGTTGGAGTATAGTTTCGCATAGTTTAAGGTAAGTAACACTTCTAAATTTTGTTCTGAGGGTATGAAACCCTGAATTACGTGTTATGTGATTGGTGGTGAAGTGACGCACACGTTAGGTGACAGGCGTGTGGGCGTGCACCGTAAGAATTATGACTTAGTTGAATCCATGGAACCATATAGTTGATTAATCTTGTCGTTACCTGTATTTCCACCATGTGTTAGAGAAATTGAGCTGTTGTTATGTTAGAAAATCATGCTTAGGCTATGTGTTGATACTGTAGGGACCCACATAGGTCATGTTACATGTTGAATTATCTGTTAAATTATCATTTTATACTCAGCCACAGTTTTTACTTGCATATTATGTCTTAGTCTATGTTGTCCTTTATTGATACATTATATCATCATTGCTTGGGCCGATTATCATGATTCTTGAGAGCCCGAGAGACTGGAGAGATCTATGACTGAGTGAGGCTGAGGGCCTGATTCTGAGAATATATATGGGAGCGGGTTGCACGTCGTAGCATGTTTATTTGATTCATGCCATGATTGGCTTATTATAGCGCTTGGGCTGAAATTGTCCCTCCGGAGTCTACACATCCACAGTAGGCACAGGTACCTATTGAGCGCGAGTGCCGAGCGATTGTGAGGATGGAGTAACTGTGAGGAATGAGTGATTGTGAGGTTGGAGTGAATGGGAGGACTGAGTGACTGATACTCTGAGAGTATGCACACGATTTCATTACTATCTGTACATCAGTTGGTGTGCGTGTGTATATATATGTCATGTAGTTACTGAGATGTGCAATATCCTGTTTCAATTGAACTTGACATGATTTAACGATTTTGGCTTTAACTGTCGAACTTGGAAGCATGCCTACTTTCCTGTACTGAAATTCTGTAATTGAATTGTACTGTGAAGCTCGTCACTACTTTCAGTCCAATAGTTAGTCTTGTTACTTACTGAGTTGGTTGTACTCACGCTACACCCTGCACTTCGTGTGCAGATCCAGGTGTTTCCGGACATGGTGGGTGCTGATTATTTGAGCAGCTTATTCATTCGGAGATTTCGAGGTAGTTGCCCGGCGTCCTCAGACCTTGACTCTCCCTCCCTATCTTTCAGCTTTATGTATTTAGTTTCAGATTTTCATAGATAGTATTTTCAGACTTGTGTTGTATAGACGCTAATGTACTCAGTGACACCCTGGTTTTTGAGAATTTTTGAGTTGAGTCTTGACCTTTTATCCCGTTTATGAAATCTTTAATTATTAAACCTGTTTTAGTTCATTTTTGTTTTCATTTAAAAGTGTTGGACATGTTTTGAGGTGTCGGCTTGCCTAGTACCATGTTAGGCGCCATCACGACGGGCTAAGTTTTGGGTCATGACAATAAACCTATATGCAATGGAAGATCAATTTTAACTTTATATATATATATATATATATATATATATATATATATATATATATATATATATATATATATATATATGGTGACACTAACATACGTAAGAAATAATTAACTTGACAACAAACATGTACGGTAGAAGACCAATTGGTATTAAAGTATTTAAGTATTCTTCTTGGTAGTATTTGTTGGTATCATCTTCTATTGAGTCAAAACTGAAAAATATTTTATTTTTACCATAAAACTTAGCAATCAACTTTTTATTTAGTTGATCAACATATTCATTTCTACTAGTTAAGATAGCTCTTTAATTTCTATCGTGTAATTTGCAAAAATTGTGTTTTAATCTAATGATGAAAATATTTTCCTTATTAAATGTACTACTATTACCATTGGAGTTGATAACCACGTGTTGTAGAAGAACCAAATCATCTTTTATTGGATGCTCTTCTTCGTTTCCGACACGAAGCAAGAAGTCACTGAATGTTGGATCTTTTCTTACTTTTACATTTCTTGTCATTTGAATATTTTTCATTTGAGGTCATAAGTATAATTTTGGCAAGCTAGCTTTTACAGTTTCTGCTTTGGTCATTTTTGGAACTATTGATCGGGCTTGACAGAAATCACCTCCCAAACTATTACTTTTCTACCAAACGGTTCATCGATATCCAATATATCTCTAAAACTCTGGGCGATTGTTTCGATCGTCTGACGCTTAGCCAAAAGCACTTCATCCCATATTATCACTTTTGCTTTCCTTATAAATTTAGTACTATTGATCTGATTTGATATATTTGTGATGGTTGTTTCATTTATTTGAAGAGGTATATCAAATCTAAAGTGAGTTGTACGTCATCATAATAAATTCGTTGTTTGTACACCACTTGTTCTTATTGCTAACAATATCATGCCTCTTGATATGACATTTACAAGTAATGCATGACATAGGAATATTATTTCGATTCCGCCGGAGGCATCTACAAAAGATAATCCCGCTATACCAGGATCAATTTTTTATAATATAGTCTTGAAAGCTTAATCTTGTTCAGGATTTAGCTTTGATTGTGCTTCCTCAAACACTTGTATGGCCTTCTTAATATTATATTTTTTTCAATTTGAAAAATAACTTTACTCATATGATGAATTTAAAAAATAATTTAATTGGATTTTCTTGCTAAATAATTAATTGAAAGATTTAATTATTTAGTTTTAACATAAAATATAATTTATTTTCTGTTGATTTAGATTTTTAATATTAGTTCATCTCATGTTTGAATATTTAACTATGATTATAATTTTATCCACCATAAATTTTATTTTCAAAGAGTAAAAAGATCAATGACATTTCATTTTTAGATCTTTATGTTTGTAAAATCATTAGTGGTATTGGCTTTTACCAATATTTTTCTTTCTTTTATCACACATTTATATTCTTAAAATATTTCTTAGTTGTTCTTTAATAACTTGGTATATTTTTCTGTATTACACAAAAAATTAATAATAAAAAAATTATTTGAGTAGGAAAGCAATTCAAATATAATATAATAATATATTATCGTGGGATTTTTTTTCTTCTCAATTTCAATGCTTTATGCAGTCCATTTAACATTACTTTTTTTTTGTATTGAATATCATAAAGTGGTAATGTATTACCAATATGGAGGATTCTTATGAAATTGATTTTATTAAACCTTCCTATATATTTTTAATAAGAATTCAATAGACAAGATTGCATTAATTTTAAAATCTTAAATATTTAAAAAATTAATATAAAAGTTATTGTACAACAACAACAACCACCCAGTAGAATTCCACTAGTGGAGTCTGGTGAGGGTAAAATGTATGCAGACCTTACCCTACCCCGGAGGCATAGAGAGGTTGTTTCCGGGAGACCCTCAGCTCAGAGACAATAGATCCGTAACCACAACAGAAACCAGAAAAATAGTATCAGCATCGTAAAATACAGCAAATAAATGGAAAGGCCAAAATGTGAAAGACAACAACAACAACAACAAAATAATAATAATAATAATAATAATAATAATAATAATAATAATAATAATAATAATAATAATAATAATAATAATAATAATAATAATAATAATAATAATAATAATAATAATAATAATAATAATAATAATAATAATAATAAAAATAAAAATAAAATAATAATAAAAATAAATTATGAAACACAACAAAAATCGCTAGCAGTCCTAGACAAAACACTATCAGACTAGCTGGTGCAGCGAGGAGAAACATTCGACTACCCTCTAACCTACAACCCTAATGCTCGATCTCCACACCTTTCTATCAAAGGCCATGTCCTCAAAAATTTGAAGATGCACCATGTCCTGCCTAATCACCTCACTCCAGTACTTCTTAGGCCGCCATCTACCTCTTCTCGTAACTGCCAGAACCAAACGCTCACACCTCCTGACCGGAGCATCTGCGCTCCTCCTCCGCAAGTGCCTGAACCACCTAAGTCTCGCTTCACGTATCTTGTCATCCACGGGAGCCACACCCACCCTCTTCCGAATGACCTCATTCCTAATCTTATCCATCCAAGTGTGCCCGCACATCCATCTCAACATCCTCATTTCTGCTACTTTCATCTTCTGGATATGTGAAATCTTGACTGGCCAACACTCAACCACATACAACATGGCCGGTCTAACCACTGCCCTGTAGAACTTACCTTTAAGTTTCGGTGGTACATTCTTGTCTCATAGGACTCCAGACGCTAACCTCCATTTCATCCACCCCACCCCGATACAGTGCGTGACATCCCCGTCGATCTCCCCATCTCCCTGGATAATAGACCCTAGATACTTGAAACTCTCTCTCTTAGGGATGACTTGTGAGTCAAGCCTCACTTCCACATCCGCTTCCCCTGAAACGTTGCTAAACTTACACTCCAAATATTCCGTCTTGGTCCTACTCAACTTGAAACCTTTAGATTCTAGGGCCTGCCTCCATTCCTCCAGTCTCACGTTAACACTGCCTCGCGTCTCCTTAATCAGAACTATATCATTAGCGAACCGCATACACCAAGGCACCTCCCCTTAAATAGGGTGTGTCAGTGTGTCCATCGCCAGGGAAAATAAGAACGGGCTGAGCGCAGATCCTTGGTGTAACCCCATAACCATCGGAAAAGGCTCTGAGTCACCTCCCACTATCCTAACCCGAGTCTTAGCTCCATCATACATATCTTTTATCGCCCTTATATAAGCTACCGGAACACCTTTCACCTCCAGGCATCTCCAAAGAACATCCCTAGGGACCTTGTCATACGCCTTCTCTAGGTCAATAAACACCATGTGCAAATCCCTCTTCCTATCTCTGTATTGTTCCACCAACCTTCTAATAATATGGATAGCTTCCGTAGTAGAACGACCCAGCATGAACCCGAACTGGTTCTCTGATATAAACACCACCCTCCTTATCCTCTCTTCCATCACCCTCTCCCAAACTTTTATGGTATGACTCAGTAACTTGATACCCCTATAGTTGTTATAATTCTGGATATCACCTTTGTTCTTGTATAGCGGAATCATCGTTCTCCACCTCCACTCATCTGGCATCCTCTTCTGGGAATAATATTAAACAGTCCAGTCAACCACTCCAAGCCTGCTCTACCCATATACCTCCAAAATTCTACTGGGATCTCGTCTGGTCCGGTTGCTTTGCCCTGACTCATCTTACGCATCGCTCTTACTACCTCCTCAACCCTAATACGCCTACAGTACCTAAAGTCTCGGTGACTCTCCGAGTGCCCCAATCCCCCTAACACGATGTTTCCGTCTCCCTCTTCGTTCAACAGTTTATGAAAGTACGACTGGCATCTTTTCTTAATCCGGGCCTCTTCCATCAATACACGACCTTCCTCGTTTTTGATGCACCTAACTTGATCCAGGTCACGAGCCTTCCTCTCTCCCGCTCTAGCCAGCCGAAATAACTTCTTGTCCCCACCTTTGGCCCCCATTTCCTCATACAGCTGACCAAATGCAGCAGTCTTAGCCTCTGTGACCGCTAATTTTGCCTCCCTCCTAGCTTCCTTATATCTTTCTCTGTTCGCTCTCCTATGCTCCTCGTCGGTGCTCTCCACTAACTTAAGGTACGCCACTTTCTTTGCTTCCACTTTACCCTAGACCACGTCATTCCACCACCAGTCGCCTCTATGCCCGCCAGAGTAGCCCTTCGAGATCCCTAACACCTCCCTTTCCGCCTCCCTTATACATTCTGTTGTTGTCGTCCACATAATGCTAGCATCCTCATCGCTCTTCCAGCCCCCATAGCCGTTAACCGCCTCTCCAACTCCTGCGCATTGTCCTTAGTCAAAACTCCCCACATGATCCTCGGTTGACCCCGTGCAGACCTCTTCTTCCTCTTTAACCAGATACCGATGTCCATCACCAAGAGCCTATGTTGTGTCACAAGGTTCTCACTCGGGATCAACTTAAAATCCTCGCACAAACCCTTATCACACCTCCTGAGGATGAGATAATCAATCTGAGTCTTAGACACCATACTCCGAAAAGTAATCAAATGCTCCTTGCCCTCTTCTGAAAAATAGAGTTCACAATCACCAACTCAAAAGCTCTAGCAAAATCCAACAGTGAAGTTCCTCCTCCGTTCCTATCCCCAAAGCCGAAGCCTCTGTGCACCTCGCTATAGCCACCAGCAGACGTCCCAATATGACCATTGAAATTCCCTCCTATAAATAACTTCTCTGTAGGTTGAATACATTGCACCACCTCATCCAACGCCTCCCAGAAGCGCCTTTTAACCTGCTCGTCCAAACTCGCTTGCGGCGCGTACGCGCTAATGACATTCAGAGTGCTCCCTCCAACTACTAACTTAATCCTCATCAATCTGTCATTTATCCGTTTAACCTCTACCACTGACTCTCTGAGCTCCCTATCCACCAAAATACCTATCCGTTCTTGCCCTTCACGCCTCCGGAGTACCACAACTTATACCCGTCCGCATTTCTCCCCTTCGATCCTACCCACCTAGTCTTCTGAACACATGCTATGTTGACCTTCCTCTTTTGGAGAATTTTCACCAGCTCTATAGACTTACCCGTCAACGTCCCTATATTCCACGAGCCAATTCTCAACCTATAGGAACCCTTGCTCCCCTTCCCCTCTTGGGCCCCGTCCCGCCCCTGCCCCTTGCCTTACCCCCCGCCCCACCACCCTCCTTCCCCGAGGACATAACCTTACACTGTCATTACAAACCACAGCCGCTATACCTACGGAAGTCTAGAAGGAAAGAAAGCCAACACAGATCAAGCAAAGGTCCAAGCTCGAAGGAAACAAATAGTAACTACAGGCCCACTACTAGAATGACTAGATTAGTTACGAACTACTACGATAACAAAATAAACTACCACAGGAGAAAGAGAAACATGAGACGGGAGGTACCAATTCCCGCGAATATAACCTGGACTTTCGACTTGGTGTAATCCGGATGCTAAGAAACCCGCCGCACTGCCCTTGTTCTTGTCAGCCGAAATGCTCTGTTGCTTTTGCGCGTGCGCTTCCCTCCCGCCACCAAACGGCCACAAAAATGCTACCTGGATATAATAGGGGAGCCGAGGTGTTACTGAAGAACCAGACGATGTCAGTTACCACCACGTACCGCCACTACCGCTAGGTGAAACTGCTGAAATCTCCGCCGCAGCGAACCCTAAGCACTATTCTGATTAACCTGCATAAAGAAAAGGAGGAGACTAAAAAAAATGATGGTTCCGCTGCCTCTACTACCACTTTACAGTGGGCAACAAAGTTAAACGGGGAGGCAAAATAGGGGGTAACAGGGAAGAAAGAGAGGGGAAGAAAGAAGGGGAAATAGAGATAGGGGAGAAAGATAGAGAGGGGGGAAGGCGTGGGGGAAAGAGAAGAGAGATGAGGGGGGAAAGAGAGGAAGATAGAAGAGGGGAAAAGAAATCGAAGGGGGAATTGACGTCGTTGGTATTCGCCGGAAAATCTGCCGGCGCCGGTCACACCAGAAGGAAAGGACAAAGAAAAATAAGGAGAGAGAAAGAAGAGCAAGAGAGAGAAAGAGGGAAAAGAAAGAGAGAAGGGACGAGAGAGGAGGGGAGGGCCTTGGGGAGGGGGGGCTTACCTGTGACTCGCCAGCAATGGAGCGCCGATGGAGATGGGTGCAGGTACGTAGCAGGTGAACGTTAGGGAGATGGAGAGGTGAACGTTAGGGAGATGCAGTACTACTGTATTACTGTATATAGATGCTATTCTTAAAGTTAGAAGTTATTGTAGTCCAAAAAAATAAGTTATTACAGCTGTGTCCTTTCCCTATGAGTTCTTCTGTTTAATATTTTAGGGGTATTTTGGTCTATCAATATTATATTCGTGCTTTTATAATAATATAAGCTCTCATATTTCTAAATGGATTTGGACAATATAACACGTTTTCAAATTAAATTAGTAATATAATTTTTTTAAGAAGTATATCCTAAAAGTAATAGGATTACAAGGCTAATATCTATGCCGAAAAATAATTATACTAATAGGATTCCTAAAGGTAATCATGTAGGATTCCTAACGTGTAATATTATGTCCTAAAACTAATAGGATTACAAGGCTAATGTCTAGAATTCCGATTATGTCCTTTTCTTGTGAGTTATTATGCTTAATATTAAAAGGTTATTGTTCTTCTGTTTAATATTTTAGGGGTATTTTGGTCTATCAATATTATATTCGTGCTTTTATAATAATATAGGCTCTCCTGTTTCTAAATGGATTTGGACAATATAACACGTTTTCAAATTAAATTAGTAATATGAATTTTTTAAGAAGTGTATCCTAAAAGTAATAGGATTACAAGGCTAATATCTATGCCCGAAAATAATTATACTAATAGGATTCCTAAAGATAATCATGTAGGATTCCTAACATGTAGTATTATGTCATAAAACTAATAAGATTACAAGGCTAATGTCTTGAATTCCGATTATATCCTTTTATTGTGAGTTATTATACTTAATATTAAAAAGGTTATTTTTGTAAATCAATATTTTATTCATGTTTTTATAATAATATAGATAGATAAATATAGATAGATATAGATATAAATATTAATAAAAAATTATTTTACTAAACACGTAAATAAGCTGAAAAGGCTCTTATTAGCTTATAGCTCTACAAGTATATCAAAGTCATTTACCTTATTATCCCTCACATATTTTTATAAATTCTAAAGTACCTTTCCCTCATATGCCCTAACCCCACGTTATTTCTTTCCCTTCTTCAATCTCTCGTTCCTGCTTATTCTCCGCCATAGCAGGTAACCTTTCTTCTCTTTATAATTGCAATAAATATTTTTGTTGATCAAATTTGGTATTTTGTCACGTGACTTCCTCATTCATCTGTCTGCACATATTCTCCGAAATTAGCCTAGTAATTTTTATAACATACTCAAAGATAATACTAGTGATACTTATGCAACCTCAGGCAATGAGACAATCTGCAGAAAGTGCAAATGATAGAAGTTGAAATAGGAAGTTGTCAAGTATACAGAAAGAATAAGGGAAAAAAATCCCTCATAAATTGAAATAATTTTATCTAATAAATTTATAACTTTAAAATAAATCAAAAGTACTTAAATCAATTTAGATTTAAAATATGATAAGTAATTTATTTTAGTATTAAAAGTTTTAAGGATATTTTAATGGCACTTTTTCACCAAACATATTATTTGCTTATTTTAAGTCTCCGCACTGCTTTTTCTTTAAATTCAGCACTTTAAAAGTGCTTTTAAACCCAATTAAGCTAATCCAAAGGGGTTAGATTATATATTTTAGCTTTGTTGGAGAAGGGTAAAGGGGTGGGAGAATCCTCCACTGTATTTTGAACCGTGCGCCATCGACCTGGATTTCTCAGTTATTAAAAAAAGATTTGTGACGACGTTTTGCAGGTTCTTCAAGATGGTTGAAACACTATTCGAAGATATATTTACAGTCACTCAAAAAGATCCGGATGGTAAAAAGTTCGATAGAGGTATGCCAATTTATCATTCTTCCCCGCTGTAATTCATCAATTTGCTTATGCTCTGTATTAGTTGTTCTTGTCAATTTTTTTCTTTTCAATTGTTAATTGAATGAACTTTACACTATGTGAAGAAACGCTGTCGGTAGATGTGAATGACACTCTAAGGGTGTGACCTAGTGGTGAAATAAGTAAAGAACCATGAGGTCTCAAGTTGACAAAAAATATTAGGTGATTTCTTCTCATCTGATTAAGCCTTGGTGGACAGAGTTATTCGGCACTTGTATTGGTGGGAGGTAGCAAGTACTCGGTGAAATAGTCGGGGTATGCGCAAGCTAGTCCTGACACCACTGTCATAAAAAAGATGTGAATGATTGATGCATCACCCTAGATGATGTCCTAACTTTGCATTCCATGATAATATACTTGTTCTGACCATATTTATTTTTATCTCAAGGGGAAGTGATAATATGGTCATGTTACACCACTTGAAGAATAAGTTCAAGGAAATTAACTAAGATAGTTTGTTCACAGTAGACCAGGGATGATTAGGATATGACCTCTTGTCACGCCCCGAAACCGAGGAGCGCGACCGGCGCTCAACCGAGTGAACCCAACCGAGCAAGCCTATTAGATTTTCTTCTACCCAAACTCATTCATGAATAAAGAGAACATATATTTTCGTTAATCAAATAATAAAGTGATCATGTCTGCAATACCAATTTCTTACCATTAGTTACTTCATTTTAAAGTCTCAATTTCACACACATTTTTCATAATCTGAAGTGAAAATAGTAATTCAAACACAACATAACGAGTTTGACTTCCCCAACACCAATATACAACCCACACTATGTCTACGGAGCCTCTATAGATAAAAAAGAGTATAATGATAATGCCGGCAACAAGGCCCCGGCTATATCTCAAACAGAATACACAAAGTACAAAAGATTCATGACCCCGGGATGAAGTGGGGCTCACCAAGTCAGCTGGGAAGAAGGTGTACTGCTATCACTGATAAATATCTCCTGCTGTGGAACCATCTGCATCCATTTAAAGATGCAGCGCCCCCGGCAAAAGAGACGTTAGTACTGTCGAATAGCACTAGTATGTATAACTAAACACCCTCTCAATAGAATGACAAATAATACAAACAAGATTATCATAATATCAATGGAAGCCTTAATCAACATCAAACCTCAATTTAGGATATCAAATTAATTATCATATCTCACATTGGGAGATTTTTAGTATCGATATATTATTGTCCAAAATACCACTATTCGCAATACCAGTACCACCGTACTCTCAGCACGGAGTCCGATCACGACCCGATCGGCTAGGCTATCTCATTAGAGACATCAACCACAATTACTCTCAATATCAATACCACCGTCTTTAACACGGAGCCCGATCACGACCCGATCGACTAGGCTATCCATTAGGGACATCGACCACAATCACTATTTCAATTACAATTTCCAGCACAATCACCACCATATGTGCAGCATGGTGTCCGATCACGACTCGATCGGCTAGGCTGTTTTATTCGAGACATCAACCTTTTTATATCAATCATCGCATTTCATACTTCTTTTACCTCTTTACATTTCATTTGCACTAATGGCCATAATTATATAATCATTCTTGGCACGTTGGCCGTATTTAGTATTTTATGCTCACCTTTTCACTTTCAAACATCAACATTATCATTACCAACAACAACAATTCAATTCAAGGTGTGTAATACACATGTGAGCAATTAAGAGTGTAAGGTACATAGAGATATTTCATAAAATTTGGCATAATAGCCTTCGTTTGAACTCGACTTGAAGTCGAAACATTATTAATGCACAGCCCATACTTGAACACATCCTCAATTGATAACATAACATGAATAAAGTATTTAGGATACTTATTGAACATATAACTCTTGACCCAATCTTACGGAATAGCCCATTTTATAATGAACCACTCGGGACTTACATAATTTACATGAATATCGTGAGATTCAATTCTTAGTGAAGAGTTTAGCCAACATACCTCAATCGAGCTTCCTTAAACTCTAAAATGTTCCGGAATTCTTAGCAACTTCAATCTACTGTAGAAATATAACAAATTGAACCAAAATTAGGAAGATGCTCATGGTTCTAGCTTATTTGAGCATTTTATCAAACACTAGGTGTGCATTAAGGTTTCAAGGCCCTTTTATGGAGGATTCCATCACCCCACAACCCAATCTTTACCATTTTTAGCTCAACAATCTTCCTACGCCCTTTGATAACACATGCATGTAAAATAAATAACTCTCATGCCCAAAAATTATCTTGCTAATTACCCATTTCTCGAAATTGAGGATAAGGGTGTAGAATCTTACCTCTAGGATGAAGACCTAGTGAGTTTCCTTCTTAATCTTTCAAAATTTGAGCAAGAATTGAAGATCAATTGTTGAGGAACACCTTCTCACTCTAGGGCACTCTCTATCACTCTAAAATGTCAGATTTTAGCTCAAAAATGGCCCAAAGCGTGTATTTAACGAAGTAGGGTCGGGTTTTAAAAACCCAAAAATGGAGCTCCGGAACAAGGTCTGCGATCGCATAATCGATATGCGGACCGCATATCGGCCGCATAATTTGGCCTCCAAAACTGGACGCGATTGACCTGGTATGCGGCCATTATGCGGCCCGCAGACCTGTTCTGCGGTCACATAATGCACCGCAGAATTGGTCTGCGGTCGCATAATGCGCTGCAAACCTGGTCTCCAACCTGCCCTTGCCTGTCTCACTCTGCGATCATTATGCGGTCCGCAGAGTGATTCTGCGGCCGCATAGTGGGCCGTAGAAACGTCTTCTTTTGCCGAAAATTTTCCTTTACTCTCCGATGCATTGTTCAGCCCAAAACGTCCGAGTCGCGGCGAGCATGCTCGCCGCGAAGAATTTCTAAAATCCTTAAACATCTTAAAACCAATTCGGTACCACGAAATATTATTTTTCCTTTGCGAAATTTCACAGGGCCTTACACCACTTATCCCAGATAACTTGAGTTTGTCTTCGTTCTCTTCTTAGACAAATGAAACTTTGCTTAGATGGTTTGGCACCCTTAGTTGTCGATCGAGAAACAGGGGAACTTGTGAAGAAAAAGGCAGGTGTTGTTGCTTTATCATTGCGTCTATAGTGCGAGCCATATGAACACTTTGAAATAAGTGTGCTTTCGTTATGTAATTTGGCCCACCCCAGGATTCTGACGACAATTAGGAGAAAGAATAAGGTTAAAGGAAACAAAGGTGGTGTTTTTAAAGTTATCCTTGTCACGTGGACATGTCAAAAAAAGTATTCATGTAGTTTACCTGAAATGCCTATGATGAATTTTGATAAATTTTGTGCGTCTGTAATGGCTTTCTTATAGCCTATTTGGCCAAGTTTCTCCAAAGCCAAAAATATTTTTTTTTAAAGTGTTTTTTTTTTTCAAAGTTGAGGTGTTTGGACAAGCATTTAGAAGAAAAAAAATATTTTTGAGTAGAAGCAGAAGCTGTTTTGGAGAAGCAGAAAAAAGTAGCTTCTCGCCAAAAGCACTTTTGAGAAAAATACTCTTAGAAGCACTTTTTTAAAGTTTGGCCAAACACTAATTGCTACTCAGAAGTGATTTTTGAATTAATTAGCCAAACACAAATGCTTGACCAAACATCCAAAAGTACTTTGAGAAAAGCACTTTTGAGAAAAAAACTTCTCAAAATAAGCTGAATTTAGAAGCTTGACCAAACAGACTATTAGACATCCATGTTTGCTGGACTTCGTAGTCTTTCTTTTTTCTTGGTTTTCTTTTCCTGGGCAAACAACATCATCCGTCATACAGTAAGAGCGCTACCTCTGAGACAAAGATATGGTCTTGTGGTCTTATATGACCTTCTTTCCGATAGTCTCCAGTATAAATGATCCAATCTTTTCGTTTTATAATTACACCTTCTAGTGTCTTTCTCATGAGCGATAATGGGCATAGGAAAGGGCATGTGGTTGTGTGGTGGTTCATCAGACTGTACAGACCAAATTACTATTGGGAGCAATGAGCATTGAACACTAGAGTACCTATAAGTGTATTGCTCATTGCACATGCGATCGAGTAATAAAATAGAGTTGGTGCAGTTTCTTGACAAACTGTGAATTTTGGCATATGATAGACTAAATTTGGTTTATTATTGCCACCACGAATTATTAAGCTGCAGTAACACATATTTTTGCAAATGATGTGATCAAGAATATCTTGTGCATTTTGTAGTTAATCGTATTGAAGCACGAAGTGAGCAGTTTGATATGTACATGCTGTTGGATGTGAACACTGAGATATATCCTATGCGTGTGAAAGAGAAATTTATGATGGTTTTAGCATCTACTTTGAACTTGGACGGGACGCCAGATACTGGTTATTTCATTCAGGTAATTTGCTGTAATGATTTATGTCTATCCTTGTAGATTTGCAAGTGTTAGCCTAACTGATATAATTCTAATTTTTGTGATTTATATTAAGAATCCTAAAGATGGTACTTGAAGTTACTTGAAGTCTCCAGGATTTGTGTTTAACTTACCATGGCGAATTATTTTCATCAAGTAAGAAACATCATGTGCCTTTTGATGCAAATATATGTATATTCGTTAGAAAACTAACTTGCTATATAATGGCTTTTGGAATGTACTGTTCTTGAAGAAATGAGCCCCTTAAAATATTTTGGTTTTGTGACCTTGTCTATCTGGAAGTGTTTATTAAATCTCATCAATTAGATAGCTCTTCTATTAACTAGATCTAGAAACTAGTGAATATATTAGCTTATTTTTGATGTCTCTTTTGATGTGTCATAGGACACATTTTTGCTCCACAGAGGTGTGGTTCCTTATGATACAGTATGTGATGGCTGTTTGATTGCATTCTAAGATAATTGGCAGGACAAACTAGTGTTTAAGATAGCGTGTGGCGACAAATAGCGACGAGGGCCCGCTTCACTGAGGTGAGAGGCGAGAAGCGAAGCGCTCGCCTTTTTGATGTGAAGCGACAATTTATACAAAAAAATAAAATATTAAATTTGAAGCGACAATAGCAACAATATATTAATAAATATATCAATTCAAAAATTAAAAACTCAATAGATAGTGTTGCTCGATAAAAAACAGAGTTGAATGCTACTCTCTGTTGAGTGCTGCTCGATCAAAAACAGAGCAAAAATAAAAAAGAAGAGAGGAAGAAAGAAAGAAAGGAGAACGAAGAAAGAAGACTAAAGAAAGAAGAAAGAAAAAGAAATGGCAGAAGAAGAACAAAGGAGAAGAAGAGAAGCGTACCTGGCTGAGTCGACTTGGATGAAGAAGAAAATGGTAGAAGAGATGAAGAAGAAAGAAGAATCACTGTGGGTGGGTCGACTTGGAGAAAGAAATTGCTAGTCTGCTCGGCTGCTTGAAGCTTGAAGAAGAAAGAAATCCCTGAAAACCCTAATCGCGGGTCTTTTTCTTTTAATCCCTGCGCTTTTTCTTTTATTTTTTGAAAAAGCGACGCTACAGTCGCCTCTCGCTACACAGGCAGAGGCGAGCGCTATTTTGAAAACGCAACGCAACAGAAGAAAAAGGTGTTGGATGCTTGCATCGCTACGCCTCACGCTATTAGCGCTAAGGCGAGCGCTATTTACAACACTGGGACAAACAAATGGTATCTGCCAGATAAAGGTGTAATCATTTGGTATTGCCATAACTGGATTTTATCGCCATTCGGCACTGAAGGATCCATCTATAGTGCTATTTGGATGGTAACGAAATGTTATTTGGTTCTTTTTCTGTTCTTAGGATTTCATTAGCTTTAAAGAAAGAGGAAGGGAAAATCAAGGAAAGCAAGAATAGATAAGAAACGACTATGACATATGCAGCAAGAGTTTCTGTCATATATAAGATTATTTATAGATGGTGCAATGCTTTAAATTCTGAGCATCTAGAGAAAGAAAATTTGCTTTGCATTTCTTATATGTAAGATGGCCTCCAATTTTATGATTTCTGCTATTTGTATATTCATTATGCTTCAATATGTCATTATCCTCGCTGGAGCATTTGTTATATCGAGTGGATGTACATTTATATACATGGCTCCGTTCCTTTTACTTTCCACGAACACACTGTTCTGCAGAGAACTGAAATAACCCTCTTCTAAGTAGGTATACCTTACTAATGATTTTAGTTTCACTCATGGGCTAATGAGAAAGGAGCCCTTACAGTTGCTATTCTCTTCATTTCCCTTTTCTTCCCTTACCTCTGTAGAAATAATCTTGATTTTAATGTTAAATTGTTGATTTATTACATATATTATTAATCTGTTTTGTCAACTCGCCTGAGACTAAATCAGGCCCCTTTTTCATTTTTTTCTCCAACAATAACAACAATGATGCCTCAATTCCAAACAAGTTCTATATGAATCCATGTTTATCCTTTTTCCATTTCTTTCTCCTTCTCTCCTTTTTTGAGAAATATGAACACTGATAAAAGATGACTTCGGGATTTATTTTGATCTTTTTCACCTTTTCTCCTCTTTTTACATGAACATTGATAAAAGATGACCTTGTGATTTATTTGGTCTTTTTCGAAGTTTCTTTGCCTGAAATGAAAGCTTTACTGGGGTTAACATGATTCTAGCTTGGAAAACACAATTGGTGAATATGAAAAGAAACAAGTCACATGAACTGGAAATGTCAATCTGGCTCAGGCTTGATTTGAAACAGAGAAAACCAAATTTATGTGGTTCTCCTTTTAGTTTCCAGCTCTTGCATTTTGGAGAGACCGAAAACCTGTATGCATACACACATTTTGGTTTCAAAATCTTCTACAGATTTGAGTACTTTCTAGTTTCTACTGAGTCTGAATTTCTAATTTTCCTCAATGTCCCTTGGTTTTCTCAAACTCCCTGCTGATTTCCAACCTTCTTCTTGCTATCCTCCCCCCCCCCCCCCAGGGCTTGAAAAAGCTAACACCAAGCATTAGAACTGGCCTGTTATGGCACATCATGACAAATGTGGCTTTCATATTTACTTTGCTAGAAGCAGAGGGACATGCTTATCAGAGTTACTTATATTCCTTTACAAGACTTCTGTTCCTTTTGTATGAAGCAATTTTGAAAACTACAGGAACGTCATGGCCGCCCCAATGGTTATGTGAACTAACCTTCTGTCCGTACTTTGATATCTCTAAGACTTAAACCATGGAATCAAAATTTTCCCAAATAACCTTGTTTTTCTTTCTCCTTTCTATATCTTGATTTTTTAATGAATCTTTCTCATTTATCTTCTATTAAATGTTTTGGGTTCACGAGATTTTTGCGTTATTGTTTTCTAAAAGGTACTATGCAATCTCTATTTTTGTCAAATCCAGTTAACTGGGAACCACAATAAATTTGGTAACCTAGCAGAATTACCTAACATCTTTCAGTTGGTGTTTGCTTATGGATTTCCTTAAACTGACTTTATGGGTTGTCGAGCCAACATAGTAAATAGTACTGCCCGAAGTCTTCAGTTTTGAAAATTGTCACTATAGCCAAACCAGAAAACCTGTCTAGTGGTCATTTAACTTCCTAATCTCATAACATATAAATATTTTTTAAAGACTTAAGACAACTGTGATGCATAAGGAAACACATCAAGATCTTTCAAGTCTCCTTTGTGACAAATGTCATTTTTTGGAATCTTTTTGCCATGATTGTAATGTGTGGTATTTATTATCTTTAAGTTCGCTTTGGCATGTTTCCTCGTCGTCAAATAGCTATGGAGCTCCCTTTCAATGCCCATTCTCTTATTCCCCGCCTTACATTCTCCGCCATTGTACAAATTCCACAAACCCTAAAGAATTTGTAAGATGGGTTTTCAATCAACACGCCATTTCCAAAAAGATCTATTGCTTGATTTATGTGATTCTACGCCTTACATTCTTCGCCATTGTACAAATTCCACAAACCCTCCCCAGACCCCACTTGTGGGATTACACTGGGTTTTTTGTTGTTGTTGTTGTTGTTGTTGTTGTTGTTGTTGTTGTTGTATCTTTTATTGCTACATATTTTTATGGACTCGACTATGGATTTGTATCTGATGTGCGTGTATAAGCATCCGGTACAGGTAGATGCATTTTTTGTAGCTAATCTTTCGGTGTTTCTTGAAAGATCCATGCAATATCCACAACCATACCACATTGACATAATAACGGAGACCTAGGAATGAGTGGTGTGGAAACCTAGTCTGCAAGTATGATCCTTGTACCTGCTAACATCAGAAAGAATGTTTCCTAGCTGTTGTTATTCTCATCCTTGTGTACTTGAACATCCTCCTGTATGTATTTTATAGTTGGATGTTTATGTGCATCAGAAGTAGGCTAAATACATAAGAACCCCTTGTCTTTTTTCAATGAGTAGCCCATAATTTCCTTCAGTTTATGCATCCTCTTGTGTTTTCAATATATAGGCTTATCAATAATTTCCTTCACCAGTGAAGCTTACACTTGGTTTACTCAAACAGTGTACTAAAGTTAAATATTTTTTGTTCAATTTAATAATACACCTGGTCTGGAAATCCATATAAACTTGTTGAAAAATAGTACACAACATAAGCAACAGATCCATATAGGTTATACCAGCTACTTGGAGTTAAGTTTAGTCGTGATGATAACCCTTACTTAGGTCTAGTGTTTGTTAGTATATCAGTAGAAAATATAGAGGGAGGCTCTCATAGGGATTCACATAGGCGTACTTGTTGCTCTGAAACATGTATATAAGAAAACACTTCTATGGAAGTCTTTAATATGCCACATATTCTCCCATGGCTTCAACCCATGCAAACAAAATATTGAAACTCTGAGTAAACTTCCATGCAAAAGATGATGTGGCCAAACTTGAAACGATAATTAAGACTTCTGTTTGGCAACTTAAATATCTTAAGCTGCTAGGCTTGACCCCAATATCCTAGGTAAGAGATAGAATCTCGCTAATTGGAAGGAAAAGGAGGGCTTCGATCTATTCTAGTTCAGTTTCTTGGTATAGAAAGACCTCTAGCTAACCTCTAATGCAATTGTCTGGCTAAATGCATGTATGAACTTCTTTCTTTTTCTTCGTTTTTCATTTGACTGTCCGATACTTGTTATGTCTGGTGGTCAAACTCTTAGAAATCCAGATAAAACTTGATGGTATTGCAACGTGATGGCAGGGTAACAAGAAATCACTTGCTGACAAGTTCGAATATGTCATGAATGGGAAGCTATATAGGATCTCGGAGGAAGGTTCAGGAAAGCATGTTAAAGCGTATGTTTGGATAACTTTTCTCAAATTCAATTCAATTCCATGAACATGAATTTATTATTTCTGACATGTTTTTGCCTTGTCATTTGTGCACACCTTAGCAATATCTGCTTTTTGCTTCTTGTTTCCAAGAGTTGATATGGAATTGGCTCAGATTGACTTCTTAGATCTCCCATATGCGAAGATTAGATTCTAAGTGCCATTTCTATTTTATTCCTATGACTTATTTCTCAGTAAGAGTTTTTTCTATTGCATTTAATTGTGGAATATAAATGTACTTTCCTATACTCGGTTTTCTCTGTTTTCAACTTTTGGGCTAGAAGTCCACTTTTTTTGCTTAATGTGTAATCTATTTCAATTTAACGTCTAAATTTAGTGTTTGAGATTTGTCTATCTTCTGGTTGTTGGGACCAATCGATTTACTGGTTTTTGATAAGCAACATTTTATTAACGTAACAATGGATTTACTGTTTTTTTGGGTTTTCAGAGACATCTTTGTTTCTTTTGGAGGACTTCTGATGCAGCTGAGGGGAGATCCATCCATTGCAGCTAAATTTGAGCTGGATCAGAAGATTTTCCTTCTCATAAGGAAGGTTTGATTTAAAGAATTGGTAATAATAACTCAATTTTAACTTGAAGGCGACAGAGCATTTGTCAGCTAAGCTACTGGCACGTGATAAATTTCGCGTGGAGTTTAGTTTCAAGAAATCGAAAGAATGTAACTGAGATGATAATAGAGACCAAGGAATGGAGCTCTATATATGTTGTTGAGGTGCGGAAACCTAATGTGCAGTTATGATCTTTATATCTGGTGACATAAAGGGGAGAATATTTTCCAACTACTAGTATTCTGTGATGGAAATATTTAGAACTCTTATCAACTGGCAATATAATTGCAGTCCATGAATTAGCTGTTATTATTCAGAGCCTTGTGTGTGTTTGAAAAATTTTCATGTATGCATTAGGAGGTTGAATACATAAAAAGCACTTGTGTTTTCAGTATATAGACTTGAAACCAAGTGAAACATAATCTGCTTTCTCAGAACTTTGTAAAGTGAAACAAGATAAATAGAGCTTTGTACATGTGTTTAGTAAACTGCTTACTGAAGGTGGAGCAGATGAGTGTTACAACTGAGATCCGAACCTATAATCTTCAAGTTGTCGCTCCTATGCCTCGGCCAACCATCCGTCACACGAGGACAAGGATGAAGTATATAATAGACCTAACCTTTTTTTTCTTCTTCTGTATTTTTTCTTTCTTGATACAGAGACCTAGCTACCTAAGTGAGAGGGTGATCATTCATTCACCTTACACTTGTTACAAAAAGACAGATCAACTATGAAATATGTTCTAGTATAAATAGGTTGTTGTTGTTGTTGTTGTTTAGCTAAGCAATAATCAAAGTATGATATATGATCTCAACGAGCAATTTCCACAGTAATTGGACTTGTGACAGTATGAGTACCATCTGACCATACCAACTCTCCATATACGTGTTGATCTACCCCAGCAAGATAATAAGTAGTATTCACAGCTTTAATATGCAAACTAAACCTCTCCTTCTGACCTTGGCTCTTGAATATCAACACATTTGGTTCCACAACCACTGAGATTCCAGGAGGCTGGCCAACTCGAGCCGTGTAAGTACTCGGTGGACCGACATTTGTCAGTGTACGAGTCACAATTAAGTTGCCAGAAAGAGCTGGAACAGTTATTGAAGGATAATTGAATTCCAAAAGACTTGAATTACTAAGTGGTGGACATATATAAGGAGCTTTGTTGAAGGTGCGAATGACTTGACTATCATAGCCAGATGCACATAGAAAGTTTAAATAATCATTCACTTCTAAGTCATATACTAGTCCAGGATCAGAAGCAAGATTTGGTCTTATATGCCCAGCTCCAGATGCAAATGGTGTTGCTGCTTCCTTGGTGGTATCAAGCAACGGTTTTCCTGTATTATCTATTGGGCTTGCTGAAAATAAATAAAACCATTTGATACATTTGTAAAACTAGATCAAAATCAGATAAAGTATTATGACTGTGTAAAGAATTTTTATGCTACCTGTGTAATTTTAGCTTTTTTTAGTAAATTACATGCCTTTTTTTTTTATGATTAACTAATTCCACTTATTAAGGGGTAGTTAATTACCTTTAGTTATATTTTAAGTAGCTAATTCAACTTATTATGGGGCAGTTAATTATCTGTAGTCATATTTTGGGCAACCTAATAGCGTAGAAATTCTTTTACACTATTAGTAATTAAACCATTTTCAAAAGGATTTATTTTAATAGTTCTTTTACACTTTAGTATAAAAAAGTTAAAACTCTTTTCGAAATGGTTTAACTTACATCCACTAATAGTGTAAACGTTTTTACAACTATCTAAGTCATCTTAATACCAAAAGGCCAGCCCGGTGCACTAAGCTCCCGTTATGAGTGGGGTTCGGGGAAGGGCCGAACCATAAGGGTTTATTGTACGCAACCTTACCCTGAATTTATGTAAGAGACTGTTTTCATGGCTTGAACCCATAACAACAACTTTATCAGTTACGCCAGGGCTTTCCTTTAGTTATCTTAATACCATAACCTAAAAAAACAAGACAGATAAAGGGTGAATAGTTTTGAGAACAAAAAAAAGGGTATGTACCAGTAGTCATGAGGGCAGATCGAATGGCAGCAGGACTCCAATCAGGATGAATAGCTTTGAGAAGTCCTACAACTCCAGAGACATGAGGACAAGACATTGATGTTCCAGACATTACATTGAATGTTGTTCTACGATTGTCAAACACTTCATTTGAGGGGTTATTTCCTTCTGTATAGGCAGCTATAACATTCACTCCAGGTGCAGTGATATCAGGCTATATATACAACATTAACACAAAATTAATTTTGTACAATATAAATAATTAAGTAGCTAACCAATAATTCCTCTACAACAAACCTTGAGGATTGCAGGTGTAATCAAATTAGGACCTCTGGATGAAAAAGAAGCCATAGTTGGAGCAGGTTTTATGCCTAATATTGCCTTTGGTGCGGTTATTGAACCCATAGCATTGCTAGTTAATACAAGGTAGAACCATTAGTTTCATGAGCATCCAATAAAGTAGTCTATGGACTTATTGAACTCGTATATGTGCAATTTAATCACTTATATTTATAGAGATTGGGTTTTATACATTGACAATACATATAAAAGTATATTTATATAGTTATATTACTTATAAAGTAATTACAAATATATCTCTATGATAAGTATTAATTAGTAATCTGGTCAAAATGATAAATTACATATTATCGTAAGTTACATACACTGACCATGCAAAACATTAACCTAGCTATTATATTAGGTTAGTGCATTTTTACTAGGTTATCAATTCATGCAGATTTACTTGTAATTACTTTAATAGTAACATGATTGTATAAAAATTTTAGTATTTCATCGGGATATAGAACTCAAAACTTTTTATAAAGTAGAGTTAAAATTCTATACTTTGACGACCTAAAAAATATTTACATAATTAATAAAGTCACTTGTAAGTAAATCTTTATAATAAATATTAATTAGTAACCTAGTAGACGTGATACTACTAACTAACTTGTCATTATAGATTTATGATACATTAATAGTGTAAAAAATCTTTATAATATAGTCTATATAATGTAAACCCATTTATAATAGGAATGGTAAGTTTGTTCTTACACATCAGAGGTTTGTTTGAGTAAAGAGAAAGAGAGCATACTTTGTAGAATTGATGTAGGCAAAAACGGCAAGACCGTCGTTGTAAGTGATATGGGAAGCTGGGAGGAGATGAACGTCTGCAATAATGTCATTGCCACTCGTTTGGTCATTGCAAAGTATCATTCCAACAGCACCTCCAATTACAGCTTGGTGCCCTTTATCTACTCTGGTGTTATTTCCCCTTAAACAAACCAAAATCTTGCCTTTCACTTTACTAGCATCCAATGTTGCTTGCTTACAAAGCTTACTGCATGCATAAACAAAAATCTAAATGAAAGCTGGGAAAACGTACTGTGGCGAAGGAAGCTAAAGCGGACAAGTCGATCTGTTTTATTTTATATGACGGTATTGTTTGCCTGTTTAATTTTATTTTATATGACAGTGTTTGCTTCAACATAGAGGTTAAGAAAGAAGTATTTTGGCACATACTCAAATCAAACTATCCTTAGAACTTATAGTCTTATATATGACATGACTTTTCTATGATTATAAGAATATATGTTATTAAGGTAAAATAAGAAGTTTAAATTTAAAGAATTACTATTATATATAGAATTGTACCATTTTTGTACTAAACAGAAAACGTGTCGTATAAAATGGAATAAAGAGAATATTAGATTAGAAGTAGGACGATCTTACGCATCTTCAACTGTTGCATTTGCAGCTTTAGCTAGCTCCCCACTAATAAGTGGATAGAATTTTTCTTCTGGCAATGGATAAGAAATGCTCGTTCCCTACTTGATGAAGAGAACAAATTTTTTGATATATGTGTCATGATAACAAAATAATCAATGAATCATGTATGAATAAAGAAATACGCCATTCCTTTAATATTATATGTGACGATATTTGATTATTAGGCATGAAGTTTAGCAAAATATATCGATTTTTCACACGTCAAAAATATCATTACAACTTGAGATATTAAATATGTGATAGACATTTATTAAAAGAGAAAGAGTGTCGTATCACAAAACAAAGGAAGTCGGTTACACATCTTTCTACTTCAAGAACTAATAAGGCTCGACAACTTATATGACATCAAATTGGTGAATTCTCAAGAAAATTTTGAAGTTGAATTTAGAGGGCCAAATAAAATGCTAATCATAGATGTACATACTGCAAAATATAGAGAAATTTAGTCAAACTATAACCTTGATGGTAAGTCCATTTTGAAGTTTGACGTTGGATTCAAATTCACGATCAATAGTACTTGCTCCCACGGTTATCATCCAAGGTGCAATATTGCCTACAGTTGAAAGCATAGGTCCTGAGTTTCCTGCAGAAGTAACCACTACAATACCTTCTTTCATGGCGTGAAACGCCCCGATCGCTGCCGCGTCTCTAAAATATGGGCGTGGTTTTCCCCCAACAGAGGCGGAGATCACATCAACACCGTCATCTATGGCGAAATCGAATGCTTTGAGGATATCAGCATCAAAACACCCTCCTCCTTGTTTTGCTGGCCAACACACCTTGTATTTAAAGAGAAATGAAAGTATGTTTTCACCTTATATTATTGTTTAAGCTTTTAATTACAACGGGAATAAGCTAAACGCTATAATCAAATGTACAAAAGTTTACACTATCATTTCACTTCAAAGATAACTATTTGTAATCGTTCACATTCGAAAAATAAGGTTGTGTTACCTACTTCTAACAGGTTAAAATACACCAATAATGTAAAAGTCTTAAACTTTCCGGTGTATATAAGTTAAATCCTATTTTCACGAGCTTAACTTCTTTTAAAAAAATTAAAGAAAAAACGAGCTTAAATGTAATTTTTTAAATACTATCCGATCACCTAGCTAGAAAATAACTATAGGTAAGGATCATAAAAAGTAGGATTGGTTAGTTGAAAAATAAGATATGTTACATGGTTAAAGCACACTAATATACAGTGTAAAAGATCTTTATGTTGTCAAATTAAATCTTATGTTCATGTTATAGTGGTTTGAACTTTTGAGTGAAATGGAATGCTATAATCTAATACTCCATTACCTTATAAGCAGCAACTCTAGCTTTAGGTGCACCACCTTTTGCAGTTCCATTGTACACTCCTATGACACTTGCGTTGGGAGCAAAGTTACCAGCCGCAGTGGACAGTGTGTGTGTTCCATGCCCTTCGGTATCGCGGGAAGAGTTTGGAATATTACTTGTATTATTATTTCCCCTTAAATCATCATATCCCTTGTGGAAATACCTAGCTCCTATAAGTTTCCTACAATTATATATCAAATCACAACGTTATATTGACCATTTTTTTTTGTAATCCGTCCAACTCGTTTAAGTTTAACCAACTAAACGCAAATTATTAGTTTGACTATAGTTTTAATTTCTTTTAAGTTTGACTCAACCAGCCTATTTATCACCTTTAAATCAAGTAGAATAGAACTAGCATGCATTTCCAATTAATGTTATATACCTATTGCAGGAAAATGGAACCTTATCGTCATTTTGACATTCACCCTTCCATCTTGATGGAATGGGCCCATAACCTTCGTCATTGAAACTTGGATTTTCTGGCCAAACACCTATAGGAAAAAAGTGAAACCTATATATTATAAATCTCTATAATTCAAATCTAAAATGAAAGGCTGAGCAGAAAAGAAATACCTGTGTCAAGATTTCCAATGATAATGTCTTGGCCAAACTTGGCTTTTTCCCACAAAGAACCTGGGGTAACTACACCGTTGTCTTCCAAAGACAAAAAATCCCAAGAATGGAATGTGTGTAATTCTCTCCTTTCATTTGGGAAAACAGAAATCACCTTAGGATGCACTGCAGATGATAACACATATACTAATATTGTTTATCAACGGAGTAATGATTAATCAGATAGTAAAAACATGATTAGACGGATTCACCTTTCAATTAAGTTTAAAACTTAAAAACTCTTCCCTTCTCATAAATAAGGCTTACGTACATTGAATTAGAGCTACAAATTTCTCTTCCAAATCAGCTGCAAAACCGTTAATACGCCTTCTATATGAATAAAATATGGATTCCTTTGCTTTATCTTTGCTGCATGCAAAAATAAATATTAGAAATAAATGTTAAGATGGGAACTCTATCTATGAGCAAATTATTTTCACATAAAGTTTTTCATACCATCCCAAGAATGTTGCGAGGAAGTTAATGTGGAAATCTGATACCCTTTGGAGAATAGCTCTAGTAAGAGCTGAGCCATGCGAGTGGGATCCCATATATACCACATAAGACTGTAGTCGAAGAATATGAAATTAGACAGAAGATATAAAATTTACTAGTCCAACTAATTCAAATTCGTGTTGCGTAGGTAAGTTGCTCCTGTCCAGAAATTCTCCATTCTATATCCATTCCGTCAAGTTTAAATTCCTCTCCACCTATGTCCATTCCTAACGCTCGAACACGATTAAAAGTGAAAAGATCACCCATCACATGACAACCCTCGGTGGTGGGGTGGTGGTAGAAGAAGAAGAAATATTAGAGACACATATAAATGTTGTATTATTCAATTCATGTTTAATTATTCTAACCTAAGATGGTTTCACTTTTTCTAAACCTAAAAGACCATGATTACAAGTCAACGAATTTTTATAAAAATAAACAGGATCAAGCAAACTTACCTTTTTGGTCGCAGAAGCTGGTGTTGTCCATACGGAGAATAAAATGAAAAAAAGAAACAAAATAGAAATTTTTGGAGAAGACATCGTTTTATAAGGGACAGGGATTAATATTTCCTATATATGATTAATGTGCTTGATATTGCAACTTCTACGGAATTCATCATACGAAGAGAGCCATTTTTTCTAGGTGTTTGATGAAACAATGATAACTCAAAGAAGAGAGAAAAAGAAAGTGTCAAGTTTATTTTAGTTTTGTTTGCTTTCATTTTATACTAATGATGATAGGATTTGTGAAAGTCATAGAAAGTCGAATTAATTGCCTTTTTTGATTTATCCAACACGTGGGTGATTTCCCTCTTTTCTTGTAATCTCCAAGTTGCAATAATCATATATACAACCAGTGCTCGTTGAAAATGCTATACTTCAATATTTCACAACTGACTTTTTTGTGAAAGGCGAAAGTAAAATTACTGTGCAAAATGCTGTTCTTGGACTTAAGAACAATCTCATGCTGGAAGCCTGGAACAAGTTTCAACTTTGCCCATTAAAACATTACTTCCATCTATTACTGTAAATATACCTTTAATTTAACTCTAAAAAGCTCGTTCCATCTTATGTTGGTGATGTTTCATTCGGTAAGAAAAGAAGTAAATTAAAATATGAAAAGAAAACACGTGGCTCAATAATATTAACATAAGATGTGATTATTATGTTATGTCGTTTATAAATCAGAATTTGATATAGTAAAATATTTTAGCAATTCTCATTTGATCAAGAATTAGAAAACATTTTAAGTGATTTCATTTGGTTGCGTGGCGTTATCAGCTTGTTAAACATTATCACATCTTGTTCATCCTTAAATTCTATAAATAAATGATCAAGAAAGAACATTTTCTTTTGAAGGAAAGAATTTATTTATTTATACTCCAAATCAGTCGGCTCAAACAAATTAAATGATATATTTTCGAATATCGCATTGACACTGTGGATTAATACGTGGGAAGAAACATGAATCACACTAGTTTGGATCTCCATTTTTAGTTTGATAGCGAATTTATTGGCGTACAATGTTTTCTTCTTTTGTTTCTACGTTAAAATGACTTGAGTTTGATTTTGGAATATTTCTTTCACATATGGCTAAACACATGCATTCTCTCTGCTAGTCGACCAAATGCATTTGCTGGATGCAGTGTTGGACATGGTACTGCCCGAGGAGGATGGTGCTAAACCGTCTATTGAACATTAAAGAAGACTCAATGATGCTATGCAAGAGGTGGTCAAAAAGGAGATTATCAAATGGTTGGATGCCAGGTTTGTCTACCCCATTTCCAATAGTTCATGGACTTCTCTGATTCAATGTGTCCCAAAGAAGGAGGCATGACGGTTGTTACCAATGATAAAAATAAGTTGATACCTACAAGAACGGTCACTGGTTGGAGGGTTTGTATGGATTATCGAAATACTAGCAATGTAGAAGGATCATTGTCACGGCCCAAAATCCTAAACCGTCGTGATGTCGCCTATCTCAATACTAAGCAAGCTGACAACCTCAATAAGCCACATTTTCTCTTAAGTTTGAAGTCATAATATTTGAATTTCCATAGAAAAATCTCACAAATTACTGACATAAGATACATTCCCAAAACCTGGTGTCACTGAGTACATGAGCATCTAAATAATAACAAAGTCTGACGGCAAAAAAAAAAAAAAAAAACAAATTGTCTGAAAATGTAGAACAGTACAAAAACTGAAAGGAAAGATAGTCAAGGTCTGCGGGCGCCAAGCAGCTACCTCGATAATCTCCAATAGATAAAACTCCGAGAACTAGCAACTGTTGTGTTCAGAAGTACCTGGATCTGCACACGAGGTGCAGGGTATAGTATGATTACAACCAACTCAGCAAGTAACAATACTAAATAAAGAACTGAAAGTAGTGACGAGCTTCACAGCTGAGTCCAGTTACAATAATTTCTAACATAATAAGGTAGATATGCTTTCAAGTTCAACATTCAAGGCCAAAACAACAATTTCATGTCAAGTTCGACTGAAAAAGAAGATAATATCTTTCAGAAATTTCCAGTGCAGTGATATATGACAACTGTAGTGCAATAAGAATAAAATCAAATGCATCCCCTCAGGACCACAGTCACCCAGCCATTTCATTCACTCACCTACTGGCACTCGCACTCAGTAGGTACTTGCGCTCACTGGGGGTGTATAGATTCCGGAGGGGCTCCTACAGCCCAAGCACTATAATCTGCACGGACAACTCACGTGCTGCACGGATAACTCACGTGCTGCACGGACAACTCATAAGGATCCGCACGGACAACTCACGTGCTATAGTATAATATCTCACAATCAGGCCCTCAGCCTCACTCAGTCATAAATCTCTCCAGTTTCTAGGGCTCTCAATAATCATGAGAATCAGCCCAAACAATAATGATATGATGTATCAATAATGGACAATAGAGAATGAGATAAAATAAATAAGTAAACTGTAACTGAGTATAAAATAACAATGTAGCAGATAGTTCAACATGTACACGGCCTCTGTGGGTCCCTACAGTGCCAACACATAATCTAAACATGATTTGTGGTTCAATTTCTCTACTACATGGAGAATTTACAGATAACAACGAATTATTCAACTATACAGTTCCATGGAATTTGACCAAGTTATAATTCCTACGGTGCACGCCCACACGCCCATCACCTAGTATGTGCGTCACCTCAAAACCAATTATATAACACATAATTCGGGATTTCATACCCTCAGGACCATATTTAGAACTGTTACTTACCTCAATCCGAGCAATTCTTTATTCCAATAAGCCTTTGCCTCGCGAATCGGCCTCCGAACGCCTCGAATCTAGTCACAATTAATTCAATTCAATCAATTCAAATTATAGGAATTAATTCCGTATGAAAATACTAATTTTCCAACAAAATCCGAAATTGCACTCAAAAATTGCCCGTGGGTCCCACTCCTCGGAACCCGACAAAAATTATAAATTATGAACGCCCATCCAACAACGAGTCCAACCATATAAATTTTACCAAATTCCGATATCAACTCGACCCTCAAATCTTCAATTAAAATCTATGAAGATTTTTACCATTTTCAACCTAATCTTTACCCATTTGAACTCAACAATCTTTCCATAACCTTATTTGTACGTGTATGTATAAATGATACTCTTACGCTCAACAATCATAATCTCAATCACCCATCTTTATCCAAACTCAAAATTGAAGAATTGGGGAAAGAAATTCTTACCTCTTTGAAGCCCTAGCAAGATCCTTGTGAAAATTTCAAACCTTGAACAAGAATTCATGAACAATTGACTAGGTCTTCACTTTCTCTCTCTAAGATGCTCTTACCACTCTCTAAAATATCAGATGAAAGCTCCAAAAGAGTCCCTTTGCCTCAATATATCGAAATAGGGTCGGGTCAAAAATTAAAACAATTAAAGCCCCGACGCAGATCTGCGGTCGCATATGCGACCGCATAATGTTTCCGCGGTCTGCAGAATGGGCCGCATAATTGCCTTCCGGAATTGGGCGAAACTGACTCAGTCTGCGGTCATTATGTGGCCCGCAGACCTGTTCTGCATTCGCATAATGTACCGTATAACTGGTCTGCGATCGCATAATGCGCCGCAAACCTGATCTCCAAACTTGCCTCAACTGCTTTACTCTGCGGCCATTATGCGATCCACAGAGTGATTCCGCGGCCGCATAGTGGGACGCAGAAATATATTTTCCTGCCCGAAATTTTCTTTTA
Organism: Nicotiana tabacum; assembly: GCF_000715075.1. NCBI lineage: Eukaryota > Viridiplantae > Streptophyta > Magnoliopsida > Solanales > Solanaceae > Nicotiana > Nicotiana tabacum. The sequence continues at coordinate 36,652,651 of NC_134102.1, read as the reverse complement.
CTCACCAGCGCATTGTTCAACCCAAAAGGTCCGAGCCTTGTACTAATTGATCTACTTCGGCACCACAAAACCTTAATTTCCTTAGCAAATATTCTCCGGGGTCATTACACATAAGTCAACATCCGGTCAACATTTTCAACTTAAATTCTAAACCTTGGAACTAAGTGTTCCAAATTATTCCAAAACCTCACCGGACCCGAACTAATCACCCCAGCAAGTCACATAACAATTGTAAAGCATAAATTGAGCAGTAAATGGGGGAACTGGGTTGTAATACTCAAAATAACCGCCCGAGTCATTACAATCATTTTTCTCTCTTTCATTGATCAAATGCTTGATAGATTAGCCGGTCGTGCTTTCTATTAATTTCTTGATGGTTACTCGGGATACAACAAAATTCTTATTGCATCAGAAGACCAAGAGAAAATTACATTTACATGTCCATATGGTACCTTTGCTTTCAAACGGATGCCTTTTGAATTGTGTAATACGCCGAATACTTTTCAACGGTGTATGATGGCTATCTTCACGGACATGGTAGAAAACTACATTGAGGTCTTCATGGATGGCTTTTCGGTAGTTGGGGATTCATTTGGTGATTGTCTTGCTAATTTGGACAAGGTGTTGGTTAAATGTGAGGAAACAAATTTGGTACTCAATTGGGAGAAATGACATTTCATGGTTGAGGAAGGCATTGTCCTTGGCCATAAGATTTCAAAGAATGGTATTAAAGTGGATAAGGCGAAGATTGAAGTTATTTCTAAGCTTCTACCTCCTAGCTCGATAAAGGGTGTGAGGCATTTCTTGGGGCATGTGAGATTCTACTGGAGATTTATCAAAGACTTTTCTAAAGTGGTGAACCCTTTGTGTAAACTCCTCGAAAAGGATGCCAAGTTCAATTTCAATGATGATTGTATGAGAGATTTTGAACAATTGAAGCTCAAGTTAACAACCACTCCTATCATTACATCTCCAAATTGGAGTTTGTTGTTTGAGCTCATGTGTGATGCAAGTGATGCAGCGGTTGGGGTTGTTTTGGGGCAATGTATCAACATTGTTTTCTACCCTGGTATACTATGCTAGTATGACCATGAATAGTGCCCAAGTCAACTATACCGTTACGGAGAAGGATCTACTTGCTATTGTATTTGATATCGAGAAGTCACGCCCTTACTTGATGGATGCCAAAATTATTGAGCACACGGATCATACGACACTTCACTATCCGATGAACAAAAAGGAATCTAAAGCTCGTTTGATGAGATAGGTACTTTTGTTGCAAGATTTTGATATTGACATCTAAGAGAAAGAGAAAAGTAAAAATCAAGTGGCGGACCACTTATCTCGTTTGGAGGAAGAGGAGAGGCTACATGATGGCCTTGATATCAATGATTCTTTTCTCGGTGATCTAACTCTTGGCACTTTCATTAAAAGAGGCACCATGGTTCGCGAATTTGGCAAATTTCCTTGTGAGTGGTATCATTCCGGAAGAGTTCACTTCAAACATAAAGAAGAAAATCAAGAGGGATTGTAAAAACTACTATTGGGATGAACCATACCTTTTCTGGATTTGCATGGATGGGGTAATTAGAATATGTGTGCCTGATGAAGAATAAAATGATATTCTTGAGGCTTGCTATTCTTCACCTTATGATGGTTATCATGGTGGATAGAAAACAACGGCTAAAGTCCTACGTTGTGGTTTATATTGGCCTACTCTCTACAAAGATGCAAATGTTTGGTGAGAAGATGTGATGACTGTCAACGGACCAGTAGAATTTCAAAGAAACATGATATGCCCCTTACAACCATCTTTGAGATTGATATCTTTGATGTTTGGGGCATCGACTTATTGGGACCTTTTGTGAGTTTTTGTGGTAACACCTACATTTTGTGTAATGATCTAATCGGTCATTTTGACTTTTAGAACTCCGTTCCCTAAAATAAAATTTTTCGTATGTGCTTTTAATGATTTATGACTTGCGGGAATGATTGGTTCGGGATTTGAAAGTGTATGGGTTGAAATTGGAACACTTAGTTCCTTAAGTTGGCTTTAAAAGGCTAAGTTTGACTTCAGTCAATATTTTGAGAAAATGATCCCGGAATAGAATTTTGACGATTCCAACAGCTCCGTATGTTGATTTTGGACTTAGGAACGTTTTCGGAATTTTATTTGGAAGTCCGTAGTTAAATTAGGCTTGAAATGGCTAAAACAGGAATTTAAGTTTGGAATTTTGACCGGGGAGTTGACTTTTTGATATCGGGGTCGGAATCCAGTTCCGAAAATTTTCATAGCTCCGTTATGTCATTTATGACTTGTGTGCAAAATTTGAGGTCAATCGGACTTGATTTGATAGGTTTTGACATCAAATGTAGAAGTTGGAAATTTTAAGTTTCATTAAGCTTGAATTGGAGCATAATTCGTGGTTTTAGCGTCGTTTTATATGATTTGAGGTTTCAAATAAGTTCGTATGATATTTTAGAAATTGTTGGTATATTTGTTCGAGGTCCCGAGGGCCTCGGGTGAGTTTCGGATGGTTAACGGATCAAAAGTTAAACTTAAAACAGCTGCTGTAATTTTTCTCTTCTGTTGGAAATTCTGGGTTGTGATCGAGCCCAAGATTGAGGCCCAAGATCGAGGCCCAGGATCGAGACCCAAGATCGAGGCCATGATCGAGGGTCATTATCGAAGGCAGGGCTCGAGGCTCATGATAGAAAGCCTATGCTCGAGAGCCATGATCGAAGACAAAGGCTCGAGGGCCATGAACGAAGCCACAATCGAGGCCGAGGATCGAGGCCGAGGATCGAGGTCATGATCGAAGACCCAAGCTCGAGGTCCATGATCGAACCACGATCGAGGTCGAGGATCGAGGTCATGATCGAGGGCTGCCTGGGCAGAATTATAAAGGAGGGCATTCGTCTCATTCGCCATTTTTGACAAATTGGAGCTTGAGCAGAGGCGATTTTTGATAGATTTTCAAGGAAAGACATTGGGGCAAGTGATTCTAACTCGGATTTGGTCAATATACATGAATATATCATTGTTTTCACCATTTAATTAGCGTTTTGAGATTGAAATTTGAAAAATTTTAGAAACTCATAGAAACGAATTTTTGAGATTTCGATATCGATTCGGAGTCGAAATTGAGTGAAACTGGTATGGTTGGACTTGTAATTAAATGGGTTATCGGATTTCGTAATTTTTGCCGGATTTCGAGATGTGAGCCCCACTGGCAAATATTTAATTAATTTCGAATTTTTATTGAAAATATAGTATTTTCTCATGGAATTGATTCCTATAATTTTTAGTGATTGTGTCGAATTATTTTGGCTTGATTTGAGCTAGACAGAGTTGGATAATCGTGAAAAATGCCTTCTGGTGGATTAAATTGGAGCAAATTGAGGTAAGTCTCTTGTCTAATCTTGTGAGGGAAAAATTACCTCATAGGTGATTAAATTAATAATTGTTGCTGATTGTGGAGGCTACGTACGCACAAGGTGATGAGAGTCTGTGCGTAGCTACTATTAATGCTAAAGTTCGGGTAGTTTAGGACTCAAAGCATGAATTAGTTATGCAAATTATATTCTTTGTTTAATTAATTGTTGGATTTAAGTTAATCAGTATCTTTTCAAATTTCTTTAATATTTCTAGAATAATAATAAAATTACTTAAAAAATTATTCTGAAAATAATTAATATATATTTAATTTATTTGTTGGCTTGCCTAGCTGTAGTATTGGGCGTCATCACAAACCTATAAGTGAAATTCGTGACATTTTGGTCGTCGCGGTGGACTATGTGTCTTCATTTTGAGTTTTGGCATGCCACTAGCATCTTAGTCGGGTGCGCAAAAACATGTCAACCATGATTTGCAATATTTCCATTCTTGAAATTTTAATGTGATTGTTTTATAACTTTAAACAGAAATTCTCCAATTTTTACGGTTACACAGGCCACCACCCCCCCCCCCCCAAAATATCTAACTTCTTTGTAACTAACATTTCCACAGTAAACGTATATATGTTAGACAAAGTCAATTGTTCGTATTAATTGATGATTAAAGATGGCAACGGGGACTTATGTTCGATTAACAAAGGAACAAGAATCCTCATTGCAGAACATTACTCCTGGCGAGCTTAATCAACCCATCGATGTCCAAAAGGTTCATTCTTCACTTATCTTTTCTTTTATCATTTATAATATTTTGAGATTTGAATTTTCTTCCTCAATCATTTACATACACTTCTAATTGTCATGAGAATCCTACTTATATCTATTGAAATAGATTGTCCTTTTGAATTATTATAGAAAAACCTTAGAAGTGATGGTAATAGAGTAGCAGATCTAATCTCACACTTTTACAGGTAAAAATACCAAAAAACACATCTCAATCACTATGCAAGTATGAATCAAAGAACTTAAAAGTATAACCAGATTAAATTTAATCCTAATCTCCATCGAGAATACTGTCTTAGTTCTTTTTCTTTTCCTTAAATCCTATCTGATTATCCGTATAACGACATTTATTGCTAGATTTTTTGGAGATCTATCTTTCTTAGAAAAAAAAAACAAACATGTACCAAACGCACATACGAGTGCTTACTTATATGTTTAATACATTAATGTTATCAATGCATCATAGATTTATAAATGATTCGATTGCGTGTGTAACGTAAATTAAAATAGATTTATACACACACGAAAATGGAGTTGATTGATGATGATCTATTCATTTTCTTGGAAGTTCGAAGAAGGATGAAATTTTGTTTTATTTACTTGTTTTAAAAAAGAAATTTAACGGGGACCAAGTAGAGAACAACCCCATCTAAAAGGTAAATGAAAATTTTAACTTATCTTTGCCTTTCTTTTATTTGTATGTAATCAAATAAAAAATGAAAATAATCAGTTTAAGGTGAAGTTTGTTTTTGTTGATTGGAATTGCTTTTTTGTTCGTTTGTTTCACTTCTAGCATTTTGAAATTTTCATACACATTCAAGCAAAATAACTTTGCATATGACACTGATGAGAAATACGGTTACATTTTTTTCTTCACGAGGTATATGATCTTTTTATGTCATATTTTTAGCTAAATATTTGTTTTCATCATTTGACAGCAAACAACTGCTAGATGTGAGCATTGTGGGCAAAATTTACCTCCATCTTACCAACCTCCAGCTGATGAAGATTGGCAAACTGGAATTTTTGGATGTACAGAAGATGTTGATAGTTGTAAGGATCTTACTAACTATTTTAGCTATTCTTTAAATATCTGTGTATTTAACAATATATCAATAGTATATAACACTTCCAAATTAATTAGTGTTATACTAATTTGTGTTTTAGGTTTGATTGGACTATTTTGCCCATGTGTTTTGTTTGGACGGCACATGGAAAAGTTGAATGATGAGATATCAAGCAGAGGAGCTTGTATTGGTCATGTGGTTTGCATTGAAGGTGGAATCACTCTTGCTGCACTCACTGCAGCATTTCATGGCATTGATCCTGATACAGCATGCCTCATTACTGAGGGCTTGTTATTTACCTGGTGGGTTTGTGGTATTTATACTGGCATGGCTCGTCAGATGTTACAAACAAAATATCATCTTAAGGTAAACTAAACTTCTTCTTTTTTTTTATTTTACTTCACCTGATGGAGTCAATTAAAAAATGCACTAATAATGTAAGAATTCTTTAAACAACATCATTTTTAAGATTTAAGTTATATAACTATACGTACAGGATTCACCATGTGATCCATGTATGGTGCATTGTTGTTTGCATTGGTGTGCCTTGTGTCAAGAACACAGAGAGATGAAGCTTCATTTATCGGCCAATGATACCCCAGCAACAACAGTTGTAAGCCCACCACCAGTTCAAGAGATGAATGCAAGTGGAAATGATGATCAAGTTGAAGCTAATTCTTCTGGAAAAGAAATTGTACCATATGATAATTTGGAGATGCAATCCTTATAAGAATGCTCTATGTTTTTTTCTTTTCTTTTGGCAGCATTTTACATTGTTTTAAATTGAAGAATTTAGTCATTTGACAATAAATAGTAAACTTTTGTGACAGTAGTAAATTAATTAAGCTGGCAAAGTTTTGTTATTAGTATTAAGTTGATTAAATAATGACATTGCCTGTGGGAAAAATACACTTCATTCTTTTTCCTTTTACTCAACTTTCCTTTATTCTTGCTTATTGGATACCTTATGAAACCTTACTTCTCTTGTCTACTTGATTTTTTTTTTTTAAAAAAAAGATCAACAAGCTTATGAGAAAATTTATTCGTAATTTTAATAGATTGAATTTGTATTTCATATGACAAAAATATAAATTAGACAAGAAATAAAAAATCGGAAGTCGAGAAAACGATATATATAGTTGGTTTTTTGAAATAATAATCAACTAAAACAGAAGTAGTAGCATCCTACAATTATACTCTTGGGGCTAGAGGTGTCAGATGGGCGGGTTGAGCCAATTTTGGATGGGTCAAAATGGGTTGAGCCAATTTGGCGGGTCAAATGACCCGTTCAAAAGTTGCTTCGGCTAAGATGGACTGGGTCAAGATTGCTAAAATTTGGGTCATAGCCCAACCCGTCCAACTCCTAGCAAGCTTTACTTAATATGTGTTGTTTTCATATGAATTGTATAATTATTAAATAAGACTTATTTTTTTCTTTTGTTATGGTCATATATAACATCAAACGAAAAAATTATTTATAAGATATTTTGGCAAAGTTACTCACGGATCAATTTGGACTAAAAATTAGCCCAACTTTAAATGAGTTGAGATGAGTTGAGTCAAAATGAGTTGATTTCAATAAATGAACGGGCCAATAACCAGCCCAACCTTGGACGGGTTTGGTAGGTCATTTGGGCTTGAGCCAAATTTGACAGCCCTAGGAGTCTATTTGGTAGCTGGTTAGGGGTAAGATATTCATATATTAGGAGTAACATAACTAATATGCATGTTTAGTACTAAAGTAGCCTTTAGTTATTTTGTACAAAAATTAATATAACTAATACCATATTTGGTTGATATTTTATAATTCTACACAAATAAAACATGTACTAAAGTTATGAGTTAATCTGTATATTATTTTATACGGAGTAAAAGATGGAACAATTACGTGTATTAATAATATATAAACTAAATATTGAAATAACAAATTTAGCCCCTATCACTTGACACATAAAGAATTTCCTTTACTTTTCCGATATTCAATATAAAAGCCAAGTTTTCCTCAGAATCGATTTTTTAAATTATATTTTATCTCTCTATAACAGCTTTTTACCTATAACTGCAACAACTATATTTATAGCAAAACGCTCTTTGTAAAATTATCCCTCTATAACAGCCATATAGAATCTTTAAGATTACGAATAATAATTCTAAAAATATGCACACAATCTTTTCCATTAAATAAAGTTTCTATCTTGTACTATAAGATATAAGATTTGAAGATTTGTACATGACATCTTTTCCATTGGATAAATTCCAAAAATATTTAGATAGAAAATTCAACCGTTAAGCTCTTAGATTGTTTTCAAGAGAAAACTATTGGATACCTTTTGTTGAAAATTTGGATACGAATATTCGCCAATTCAAGCGTTATATCGCCAGTAAGAGAATGAAATCTACGAAACAAGCTACAATTACAAAGTTTTCCCATCAATCTTGAAAGAATTTATTTTTCTAGGCAGTTTTAAAATGTCTGTCTTAGAGTTTAAATCTTTATACGTTTAGTTATGAATTTATTAATAATTGCTTTCTTCAATATTTAACTTGGGAAATATGCATATGTTTTGAGTTTTTAAATTTGACTAATTTAGGTGAATAATTTTTACTACTATCATACTGTTTGGAGAGCAGGAATGGAGATGCCGAATCGCTGATGCTGCTCACTCAATACTAGGCTCTTCCTCTTCTCAATCTATTAGAGACAAAATCAGTAAACTGAAATATATTTCTCTCGATCTGACGCCTACATGTTGTTCTCTCCTTGAGGTTAGAAGTTTTTGAAACCCTAAACTTTTCTTTGCTTCTTTATTCTCCTTTTTTTTTTTTTTCCTTTTGTGTATCCGGTGAGAGACGAATTTCTTGATAAAATCCTATATTTTCTCAATATTTTCTAGTAAACTTGAAGTTTGAGTACACTCAAATCTGATGTGGGGTTTGTTTTGTTAAAAAAAAACTTTTTCTTTCCAATAAAAGGGGATTCTTGGATAATTAGTTTCTACTTTGCAAAGTTCTGAAACACCGAAGGTCTAAACCTTGGTGATTTATCAAATAACAAAAAATAATACTCTAATAAGACTACATAAGACTTGAAACTTGTCTGTTCTAGTGTAACAACGGTGAAATTTATTTGTCCAGGAGAAAAAAAAAACAAGAACGTAACCTGAAAATTAAGTTTTTAAAAAAATATGTAATGTATGTTTCAGTTATGCTCAGTTTAATAATATTTTTTGCATTTTTGTAATGGAAAGCTTTTGGTGGTTTTTGTGTAGCTACTTTGTAAAGTCCCGATGTCGTATTTTTTGTTACCTCGTCGAATATCCACAAATGTACATATATGTGGCCTTAAAGTAGGCTATTTTTGTATAACAAATATACGTGGAAATGTTTAACGTTAGTGTTTTTGTAAAGTAGCCAACTCAGATGCACCCGAAAGACAAAGCTTAACTGATGTATTTAATTACTACTTGTAGAGAAAGTGATGTTTTTAATGTACATGTCTTCAAAATCTAGAATAGAATCTTGGTATGGTTGGTGGAAATATCTACTTTATTTATGGTTAAACTGAAATGAGAAATGTCTACTTTATCTTGATAGGATTCTCACTTCTGCTTTCTGTTCTCTAACATATTGAGATGGTTGAGTGTATTGTACTGGATATGGGTGTACATGGACTAGGTTGGTTCGGTTTTTATTAAAATCAAATCAAACCAATTATATCGGTTTGGATTGATTTAGTTTTGTCGGATTTTTTGAATTTTTGGATTTTTTTGTTACATGAATATTATTTCAATTTTACTTTGTTAAATTTTTGATAAGTAAATATTTGGTAAAAATTAAAACAATTGAAAAACATATGATCTATTAACATATTCTTATGGGAGAATTTCTTAGTAACACATGATAGTTATTTTTTTAATTGTATGCAATAATGTTTTGTTGATGTTCATTTTTAAGGTTAACCGAATTTAATAATTAAACATTAAAACCAATATGATAGCTAAATAATGACATGTTCTATTTAATTTTACATTATCGAAATACTACTTCAAATTTAAAAAAGATATATGAATTTAATAGATCTTGACATATGAATATGGAAGAACAAAGAGATTGACGCATTCCAGTAACACTTGATAAGAAAGTGATTATACAACCCATTATTTAAAGTTAATAAAAATGGGAGCACTTCATATTTAACCAAATATTACATCCCATAAGAGAATCGCAAATATTTCTATATATATTTTTAAAAATATTCTAAAAAAAGTCTTAAAAGTATATATAAAAATTATATATTTATATGTCGGTTTGGTTCGGATTTTTTTACTCAATATCAAACCAAATTAAACCAAACCTAATCGCACTTTTTAACCGATTTGATTTGACTTTTCGATTTACTGCAATTTTTCGATTCGGTTTGTACATCCGGCCCCTAGCACTGGAGCTGGATTACTCTGCATGTTCTATTGGGAGAAGCTTTGAATTGGAGCCACTTCTGTTTTCACCCTAGTAATTTTTGCCGCGGAGAATTCATTTTGCTGATTGGCATGTTGTTGCCTTGTCATTAAGTCTTCCTGTTTTATCCAATTAATTTATCACAAACTAAGTTTAGAGATTTCCAATGGAAAGGAAACTTGAAAGAAAAGAAAATAATTTTTGGTTGGTGATGTAAGACTTTAGGTCATCTATAGTGTATTGCAAATTGCAATCTTGCACCAATGTCATGACCCGCAAAATGCACAAAATATAATTTCATGCTAAACCTTATCTTGGTCCAAACTCCAAAAATTGGCTAATAATTATTCCTTTACCGTCCTAGCTGCTGCTACTACTACTACAACTACTAGTATAGTGGGCACACGACAGCGTTTTTATGAAGCTTTCCGTGCAAGGAAATTAGGAAAATGCCTCTTTCCACTTATGGTTAAAATAAGGAATTTGACGTTATTAATGATCATAAAATTAATCATACTTATAAATGTAAGAGGTATTACTATAAATAGAAGTACTAATGTTCTTCTCAATAAAACATTTTAACTTTAATTGTCACATTAAAAATAAATCTCAATTACATATTAATCTGAGAAAGACAGAAATAATTCGAAAGCTAAATAATTGGGAGCTTGGCTGGTGGATTTCGAAACTTCATGTGGATACATAATTGGTACTTCTAATTTGTTATGATCCCTTTTCTATGCTATGGATGCGAAAAAGAAAAAGAAAATAATAAAATATTCAACAGACTTTATCATATAACTCATAAGCAAACGTTCAACTGCAAATTAAATTAAAAATTAGTTGTTTTACCCCACATGGAATTGATGAACGTGAAGCTTAGAACAGAACTCACATGGAATAGAAGGATTTTGGTTGGAGGAAAGTTTCCAAATAAGATGGTGGATAGAAAGAAAAATTAGCTCTAACATCAATAACCCACTAGACGAATCTTAAATCAGTACGCCGGACATGCCGACATGATATCATACTTTTAAAAATTTAAAATTTATTTAACTTTAAAATTTTAATTTAACCCTTACTGACATTTTTCTATAGCTACAAAAAGTTTATATCATAAGAGTATAAGACTATAATTTTCAAAAAAAAAATAAAAAATTAAGCGTATCCAAGCAAGTACCTACACTTAAAATGAAAGAGAGAGTACTAGTACACAGTAATACCAGTATGTCCCTTTTCTCATTTCCCTCGTCCATTACTAAGGCCCATCCCCAAAAGGGCCGAAGCAAAAAGATTTTCAAAAAGCAAAAGAAAGGAAAAAACCACCAATTTAATGGCTCAGTAAACTTTAAAAAAAAGAAGAATTTTCAGAAATCACTATTGTATAGTGGCTATTAACTTCTATAGCTATCATATACATAATTACTTTCTATAGCTAATATTTAGTTGTTACGGTAGTATATTCACTGTATTCGTGCTGCTGTATTCATGAATACAGCAACAAAAAACGCCTAAAAATCATAGTAGTCCAGTTATATGCGCATGTATCCACACGTATTCGCGCCATGTGTTCATGAATACAGTAGCAAAAAGCGCCTAAATCAGGCAGTCCAGTTGTACGCACATGTATTCACATGTATTCGCGCTGCTGTATTAATGAATACAACAGTAAAAAGCGCCTAAAATCAGGGCAGTCCAGTTGTATGCGCATGTATTCGCATTATGTATTCATGAATACAGTAACGACAATCACCTTAAAAATAGGTATGTCCAACTGTCTAAGAGATAGGAAAAGCATAATGGCGTATTTCATGCCTCAATGGTAGTATATACCATAAATACTTATTTTGCTATGAAATATAAAAGGTAATTATAGAAAATAATATTTTAAAATAATTTTGATTTATAATAAATAGGGTGTATACCTTTGCTATATGAGGTAAAATTTCCTAAAAAGATTGATTATTCTGATGCCCAACAACAAATACCATTCTTTCTGTTCACTCATCAGCAGCCCATCCCCGTTGTCCAAGATCCTCACATTTGGTAGTCAGCCCATTCTGAATACAATGACGGTCATGCCCAAGACCAAGCCCAATTAAGTCAATTTATCCTAGTTGCAATTTATCTGTGATTAAGAATTTAAGATAGCAGAAATAAATTGAGATATAGGATTTAATCAAATGAGTTAATTTTATTTAGATGTAAAAATTGTTGTAGTCTAATGAGTATCCATTGTTTCAGACGCCTTTCATATTCTCAACAACTACTAAAAATTAAAAATATGAGAGGGACCTGGAAACTCCCAAAGAGCGGAAACAAAGCTTTTCGATTCACTCCTCGTTCTCTCTTAAATGAATAAAGCTCGACCTGCCCTGTTGCCGACAAGATTAATTTATATGTCCATTTCATATCTGGTAAATTCTCCTCCATAGGTCCTTTATATTTTCGAATTGGACGGAACCATTTAAATTACAATCAAGAAAATAAATTATATGGAGAATTTTGAGAACAATACAACAACAAAAAATCTAGTTTAATCCTACAAGTGGGGTTTGTGAAGGACAGTGTATACGCAAACTTTATCTCTACATGGTAAAAAGTAGTAAAAGTTTGAGAACAATAATAATACGTATAATTGGAAGGATATTGCAATAATTAGTGACACGGTTCTTGCTTGATTCACATGGCATTACATGTTTGTGAAACGACAAGGCACCAAATAACATTAAATCCTACGACAACAAATCATAAAAATTACGCACACTTTCTTCCAAAGATGAATGATTCAGACGTTGTTGTCTGTATTTTTCTTAGTAGTTTCTACTTCCCTTAGGATAGTTGCTAGGTGCATTGTTTTCATTGATGTTAACTTCCGTGAGCATCTAATTTTTACCCACATGAAAAATTACTCTAAAAAATAGTACAAAAATAATTTTAATTATTTTTATAGAATTTTAGGAGTTTTTCTTTTATTTGTTTTGCATTTATTCGCATTTTATGCATAGTTACAAATATTTTAAATCGTAAAAATCATCAAAAAAATATTTTATCTTTCATTTAGTGTGCTAATTGTATTTAGGAATTAATCATAGGTTAAAAGTATGGTTAAAATAAAAATCACAAAAAATATTCATTAGCTTTAATCAATTAGTTTAATTAATTAGTTAAAACTTAAAATGCTAATTAGGTCGTTTTGCAAAATAAATTCAATTAGAAGTAATGTGGCTATTTTTGAAAGATCAAAAGAAAGAAGGAAATACAAGGGCTATCTGCTTGCTATCTCAGACTACGCCTAGCAATCTCGAACGCCCAGTTGCGTTTCAATACCAATACCCAGCCCAAATCCCCATCCAAATAGCCGGTCCAGCTCCGCCCACTACCCAAACGACGTTGTTTGACACCAAAACTACGTCGTTTCCTAGCCTCTTCTTCTTCACTCTCTCATCTGCATCCATAGTTCCATACACGCAATTCTCACCCAAAAATCAATCTCTCTCTCATCTACACACATCTCCCCTTCAAAATCAAGTTGAAAATTATTCCCAAAATTGGATTCTGGATCTAAAACAAATTTCAAGAGCCAAAAGAAAAAAAAAGCGAACAAAAACAGAAGGACATAGGCTAAAACAACGAATTTCTGTCATTATTGAAAGCTGTTGTTCATGGTTCTGGGTTTTCTAAGGCTGTTCTATGTCGAAGCATTGCCGAACTTCTGCTGTTGTATTGCTAGGTCTGTTTAGCTGAGCTCCACCCTTCACTGATTCGACTCTAGTTGGCCATTTTGATTCCGTTCGCGAAATACTAGGTACACACCTCTAAGTTTGTGTTCTTATTTTTGAAATGAATGAATCTATCTTTTCTTCAATGGAATCCTTACTTGTTGTTTGTTTTTGTGTGACTGATTTTATATAGAGTCAAGTAGCAGATCCGAATTTCAGACTTGTTTGTGAGGTCTATTTGTCTTCGAATCATATAAAAGTTTATCTTTAAGTTAGCTTAAGGCGTGTGAATAGCCAGATTATTATCATGTTTAGCATCTCCATATTACTGTAAATCGTGTATTTGTGGATGTTAACGAAAAGTAATTGGGCTGTTTGCTACTGAAATGTTCGCTCATTGAGGATAAAGTGTGAATGCTGAAATTAAGCACGAACAGATACGAATCAGGCGTTTAAGATTTGTCGGCTGCGATTTGTAGAACAATCCTTAATTTCAAAATATTTGAGTCTCGCTAGTTTTCTTGTTTGTTAACAGAGGGTCTATATGTATATCTTACCTGATGCTTCTTGCTTTGTTTTGGAATCTATTTGAAGAAATTGATCCTTAGTTCTAATTCCTAAATGATTTGAATACTTTAATATCTCTAGAATATTTGTTGGCAGTGGTTGGTTATTTAAATTTCATACGAATTGTTGTTCATAAATAGGTCATGGGTTTCGATCTCGAGAGATGAGAATTACATTTGACATTAAAATAAGAGTTGGAGCTAATAGAAGAGGAAGAGAGTATGGACAAAAATGCATTCAATTTGCGTGGCTCGATAACTTTAGTATATACTTAAATAAGCTATCCCACCTCTCCATAATTAATTTACTTTATTTCTTGCATACTTTCCATAAATCAAGGCCTTGCAATAATCCCAAACTTAGGAAATGAACAACCATGAATACGCTAGAATGCTTTAGGCGCGTTTTTTTAATTTATTATCGTGATTATGTACGCGTTCGCGTGACATAATTATGATTCCCAAAATAAATCAAGGTACGCGTTCGCGCGACTTTGGCCAAAACAATCTTAATAATTAATAAAGCGTGATTAATTGTGTACACGTATGCGTGACATAATTTTAGCGCCCCAAATAAAACGAATATACACACATGTGATCCGTTTCAAAGATAAAATCCATAAACGCCATAATTAAAAGCGGTAAAAGGCAAAATGTACGTAGGTTCTAAAATGCTTAATTAAACAACTAATTAAGCCAGGTATGATTAAAGCGATCGTGCTAAAACCACGGAATCCGGGAGTGCCTTACACCTTCTCCTCGGTTAATAGAATTTCTTACGTGGGAGTCCCTCACGGAATCCGGGAGTGCCTTATAAAAGTTATTAAAGACAAAATTAAAGCAAGAAATGATTTTGCTTATGATAATTTGACCATGACAATTATTATTATATGATTTTCTCCGTAAAGGAGATATTCACCATATGGATGGTATGACAAAAGATCTTATAGTACAAAATCAATTAAGAGCTCCGGAAGAGCTAATTTGTTACTACCCGGATGAGTAAAATTGTTCATGACATTAATATTGTAGTAAGTCTCAAAAGAAACTTTTTGAGTTTCAAATGTACAAGCCAAGTGGTTGGCATATTGAGACTATAAATGAAAGAAAGATTGAATATCTTTAAATTACTATAATCATACCGGGTAAATATAAAAGGTTACCCGACTTTTCTTCTATTTGTACTACACAAGTATAAGCATGATGATGTAAACTAGAGGTTTACTGAAACAAATATTATTTGGCATGACCGGTTGGCCATCTCGGTTCAATTATGATGCGAAAATTAATTGAGAATTCACGTATATTGAAGAAATATAAGATTCTTCAAAAATTCTCTTGTGCTGCTTATTATCATGATATACCAGTTAAGATTGAGATTGAATCCCTTGATTTCTGGAACGAATAAAAGGTGATAAATATATGGGCCCAGTCACCTGCCATGTGAACCGTTTATTATTATATGATTTTAATAGATGCATCTATTGTATGGTCACATGTGCATTTGTTATCAACTTGCAGTTTGACTTTTGCAAAGTTGCTTGCTCAAATTGTTAGAGCACAGTTCCAGAATATAAATATGGTGATTTATCTTGATAATGCTGGTTTAAATCCAAGTTGGTTTAGCAGAAATTGTATGCCTCCAATTATAGCTAAACCATTGGTTATGAGAACAAACTTCCAAAACAAAATTTGGTATGAGATGTATTATTTAATATACAGCAGCACTTGTACGCATCTAGCCAAGTTATGAAAATTTCTCCCTATCACAATCGGTTTCAAGGTCAGGAACCAAATAATTTTCATCTAGAAATATGGGTGTGCTATATGATTTAATTATGCCATCACAATGCACTAAGATGGGTTCCCAAAGAAGGTTGGGAAATGTGTTGGTGATCCCAACATTAGGGAGAGAAAATGGGCAGCTTAGAAAGTGATACGTGGAATGAATTATTATGAATACATATAGATCCTCGTACAAGAAAATATGAACTTGAAGTTCAAGTGATAATTCATTTGCAAATTATTGCCAGACGCATTTGCTGACCCAAAGCTAAATGTCATATTTCAGTTGCTAATGCTCCAAATAGAATAAAGTCCATGAAGGACAGAGTCTATGGCACGCAAGAAGCGTAACAGACCAATCAGTTCCAAAGATAAAACTCCTTGAAGAAGGAGAGGAGCAAATTTTCAAGATGGTCATAATAAGGAGGCAAGTGCTCTAGTAGAGCACCACGACATAACACTTCATAAGATCTCATGGGAGAGGCTCAGGTACCTGATAATAATGAGATCTCAATAAGTTATGTCTTTATTGAGTGATGATGGAACCGATGCAAAATGATCGTCGATGATATTGTTGATATAATGTAGCGCTCAATATTATTAATATTGACGAGAATCTTGAGCTCAAATCTGTTATGAAATTTGGGCAGATAAATGATTGGCCAAATGAAAAATACGCAATGAAAATTGACTTCGCCTGAAAAATGTGAAGTCGGACGGATAGTCCTAACAGCTGAAAATATAAAGCCAGTGGAGGTATAAATATGTTCTTGTGCGAAAAAAAAAGTCAAGTCGATAGACATAAAGACGACTTGTGTCACAAGAAGATTTGTAAATATCCTGGCATTGATTAATATAGAGACATGTTCTCCTGTGGTGGATGTAGTCATTTCAGGTTTTAATCTGGCAATACATGAAAAACTTGATATGCGTATAATGGAAATCATTGAAGGATTTAAATTGTTCTGAAGCATATTAAGGTTCCCAAGAAATTTATTAAATAAAGCTTCAGCAAATTCTTATGTGAATTAGAGCGATCATGGCGTACATGATTTGTTTTTGTGTCTAGTGCAATTGGTGCACTAATGTATCTTGCTAGGACCATGAGTATAACAATATGCTAGTGAGATATAATTTTATTCCTATATGAAGATATTGGAATACTAGGAATCATTGATATAGGTTTGTTTATTGTAACAAATATTGTCAAGGTTTTGTTGGTTATGTAAATGCAGGCATTTTTTTGAAGTTTGTTTTTCAAACAATCTATTTGTATGTGAGGATACTGTCATATTATACTTTCACAAGACTGTCAATTATTGGTTCAAGTCATGCCAAGATATTAACAATTGATAAAGCAAGTACCTCAATACACAATAGACGTGTGACAAATGGCCTACAAATTGAACATGTAACAAATGAAATTTTTGTTCATCAATCAACATACACTGAAAAGGTTTTAAAGCAATTTTACATGGACAATGCACATACATTGAGTACCCCAATGGTTGTGAGATCGCTTGACATAAATAAAGATCCATTTCGGCCTCAAGAAAATGATGAAGAGCTCGTTGGTGATGAAACTCCATATCTTAGTGCAATTACGGCACTGATGTATCTTACCAACAATACCCAGCCAGATATTGCTTTTGCAGTAAGCTTATTAGCAAGATTCAGCTCCTCCCCAACAAGAAGACATTCGAATGGTGTTAAGCATATATTTAGATATCTTCAGGGAACTCTAGATATGTGATTGTTTTATTCTAATGAATTCAAGGCAGAAATGATTGGCTATGCCGATGCAGGTTATTTTTCTGATCCACATAAAGCTTGATCTCAAACAGATTATTTGTTTACATATGGAGGTACATCTATATCATGTCGTTCAATGAAACAAACAATAGTTGCCACATCTTCAAATCATGCTGAGATAATAGCTATTCATGAAGCTAGGTGGGAATGTGTTTGGTTGAGATCAATAACTCAGCATATTCAGGAAATGTGTGGTTTTCTTATGAAAAAAGATAATCCAACTACACTATATGAAGACAATGCTGCTTGCATTGCTCAACTGAGAAGAGGATACATCAAAGGAGAAAGAACAAAGTACATTTCACCAAAGTTATTTTCACGCATGATCTTCAACAAAATGGTGAAATTAATGTTCAACAGATTCGTTCATGTGAAAATTTGACTGATCTGTTCACTAAGACATTACCAACTTCAACATTTGAGAAGTTGAGACAGAAGATTGGAATGCGCCGTCTTCAAGAAATAAAGTGATGTTTTCATGAAGGGGAGTAAGATACGTGCTGTACTCTTTTTCCCTTAGCCTAGGTTTTGTCCCACTGAGTTTTCCTGGTAAGGTTTTTAACGAGGCAACAAATAAAGCGTATTACATATATGTGTACTCTTTTTCCTTCACTGAGATTTTTTTCTCACAGGGTTTTTTCTTAGTAAGGTTTTAACGAGGCATATTATCTATGGACATCCAAGGGGGAGTGTTATGAAATCTTGAATTATGGTGGATGTCCATAACCACCAAAGGAGTAATGATGACTACTCTTCTCCATTATCTCCATAACCTACCCCATGATCTTCCTCTCAAATTCTTAATGAAATATTCATGTAAAATATTTATGTAGTGACCATTCCACTAAATAGTGGCCATTCCACTCATTCTTCACCTTTCATGCTTATATAAAGGCCTTGTAATAGATAGGAAAGAGAATAGAATTGAAGAAGAAATAAGAATCTCTCCTATCTTAGCTTGTTTTTCCTTGTTCTATATTGTTACTTTGAGCTATATTTTATAACAGGTTTCAATATTTGGAAATAATGCAGATTTTTAAATACGAATTAAGTGGCAATTTCGTAATTAATTTGAAAAAAATCTGGCAACCCAATTCTTAATAAAATGACCATAAATTCCTCATACGATGTCGAAAACAGTTGCTATGGTTCCAAAATTACGATACGGATATAATGGTTTAATCGAAACACGAATCAAAGGTCGTTTGCTCAATATGATAACCTTTATGCTCAAATCGACGTCGAAACCGAAAACAATCACCATACAACTCAAACTTATCCAAAACTCATCGGAATTTAACCAAACTTTGTGGACATGTCCAAAATCATCATACAAACCTATTGGAATAATTAAAACCCGATTCCGAGTCCGTTTACCCAAAAGTCCAACCTTGATCAACTCTTCCAACTTAAAGTTTCTAAAACGAAAATCATTCTTCCAAACCAATCCCGAACCGCTCGAAAATCGAAACCATCCATACACGCAAGTAATAATGTATAATATGAAGGTACGTAAAGTCTCAAACCACCGAATGGAACGCTAAAGCTCAAAACGAGCAGTCGGGTCGTTACAGCTAGTCTAAAAATTATGCTAATTCTTTTTATTGGGAGTCTGCTCATAGTTTTATTATGATCTTGTTGGTTGATGATTCTGTCTAATAAATTTTTTTGTTTGAATTCAAAAGGCAAACTAATATTAAAATATTTTTCTCGATTTGGACGGCTTTGGTAATTGAAAGAAAAAAAATAAAAAGAGAAGGCCTTTTCTATAGCTAACACAACATTACTACGTTGTGGAATTGCAACGTGGCTTAGGAGAAAATTTTGTAATATAGGTATAGATATAGATATTGAATATAAATTACTATATGTCACTCAATATCTCTGACCCAACTAATTCACTTTTAAAGTGAGAGCAACTTCCTACTAGAAATTTGTCAGTTCACAATATTCAAAATCCAAGACCTTTGATTTAGAATGAAATGATTTCTCATCATCCATCCCACAATATTATGGTATTTACCCCTTTATTCCTATGACCAAATTGAGGGAAATAAGAAAATAAAATATAGAAAAACCCGAATATCAATCTTGACCCGTCAACTATGAAGCCCTTACTCTTTCTTTCCCTCCGTTTCTTCTCTTTTTCCTTAAAATCCTAAATAAAAAGGCAGAACTAATCCAATTCCAAAAACCCATCGAGATAGGCAAAAAGGTACACGATTTCACGATTTTCCCAAACCCCATTTTCTCAGTATGCAAATCTTGAATTTAACTGAATTTATTTCTAATTTTCTATCACAGAAATGTCCACTTATGCAGAAGATTTCTCTCAATTTGGTATTTCAGTGGAGGTAAATCCCATCCATTTCTACACTTAATTCAAAATTTTTACAATTTTGGGTTTACTTTTGTGTGTATATTTTAATGTATACAGGAAAAAGACAAACTTGTAGCAGAGGTGATTCGTTATGTATTATTCAAGAGTGAACAAAATTCAGGGTGTCCTATAAAGAGGGAGGATTTAACACAATTGATTACTGGCAAGAATTACCGTCAAAGAAGTTTACCTGCTTTTGTTATTAATGAAGCAAAATCGAAGCTTTCCTCCATTTTTGGCTTTGAAATGAGGGAGCTTCAACGCTCTCGTTCGTCTACTCAAAATGCCCGCTCCTCTCAGCAAGGTTTTGCTTAAATTATTGCTCTTAATACTCCAATTATAAATATGAGAACTTTTCTCTTTTGGGTCGTTTTATTTGAGGAACCGGGATTTATACTTGATTGGGTTCAGGATGCCACTGAATTTAGGGACCATTTGAGTTAGTGGGTTCCAGTGTTGTCAAAGGCTCATTTAAGGCGCGCTTAAGCCCTAAAGCTCAGAAAAGCTTAGGGAGGGCGCTTTGCCTCACTTAAGCTGCGCTTCAGTGTAGGCAAGGTACCAAGACGTGCCCCTTATCGCCCATGAGTTCTATCTTGAATGGAGCAATGCTAGACTACAAATATAATTGGCAAATAAGTGTATTAGTTGTTAAAGAAAAGAATATGAATCAATTTGTTACTTTTCTCTTGAATTTCATATATATATTTTTTTCTTGCATTGCACCTTTTTTAACTAAAGCCCGCACTTAAATTGTGCTTTGCGCTTAAAGCCCCAATTGTCCTAGAACGTTTTTTAGAGCTTTTCGCCTTTGACAACACTGGTGGGTTCGGAATTTTAATATTTGTTCCTATTTTGTAAATTTCTTAATACATATATATAGGGTCTAAGCCGAAGGTAGTGAGAACTTTCTTATTTGCCATTTTACTTCTTCAAAATTTTAGTTATATTAAGTAATTAAAACTCCAAATTATGTGCCCCAAACTTTGGTCTAGTGGTAAGAGTGGGTTAGGTACAAGTCAAGGGTTTGAACTCCGTTACGTACAAAAGTGAAAAACTAATATTAAGTAGAGAAGGGTAGAGGAGCTGTCCTAATATCCACCGAGCTTCGAATTGTATCACCACAGACTCTCGGGAATTTCTCGGTTATCAAAAGAAACTCCGCATATATGAATCTTAGTGTAGTATAGGGCTTTAAATGGGTGATATGCCATTTTTTCCTTCAATTAGCTAGAGTGTCGTCTAAATTCGCTTTCTGCGATATTTAAGAAAATGGCCTTTGTCAAATACACTAAAGTAAAGTAAATTGGTAGAAGTTTCCGTAGATTTTGATTTTTTTTGTTTTTTGTTTTTACTTTTAGAATAGAGAGAGAATAGAAATTAAGGATACCGCTCTCCTAGAAATTTTATCAATCCCTAAGCTTCCACTAGATGTCATAGCACAGGCATTCAATCTTCATGAAGAAGGCGAAGAGAGCCTCTTCTTGATGTGCAAAATATAGCCAGTTTCAAGCCGGATAAGGAACAGGTTGCAGAAGGTCAATGATGAACATTAGCATCCATTTTAGTGTGAAATGTGGGTCGGAAAATAGCAGAATGGATCCAGAGAATTCATATAGCCAATGCCAACTAGTTTAGGATTAAGCTGTAGTTGATTTTACTGAGTAGTTCAAAACTTGCATTATTTCCATATGGTGTTACATATTCTTTAGGTCGTCGATTTAGCTTCTTTATTTATCAAAAAGATGAATTCTGTAGGCATACCATTGAAAACTCCTGTTGCATTCTGTCTGAATATCTCTTAGATACATAGTAGGAAGTGTGTATATTTGCTCCTTATATTAAGCTATAATCTTCAAGAACAAACTGCAGTTGCAACTTTCATTGTATATTAGTAGTGTTAGATATTGGGGCTGCAAAATGGAATTCATCAGATTAAGCTGCAAACTTCTTATAGTGTTTGTTTAGCTCATTGGAATCATAGGCTGCATATTTTGTTATTTAATTGTGTATTTCCAATACGAATTTTTCATGATGGACAGTGGCAGTTGATGCGAAGTCGTATATCCTCATAAGTCAGCTACCTAAAGATGTATACGAGGCATGTGTGCAGGATGAAAACAAATCACATGTCACTGGTCTTACTTTTGTGGTTATCAGCATTGTCCATCTTGCTGGAGGCAAAATTACGGAAGGTATGTTTGCATTTCAAGTTGTACTTGAACATATTTAATTATTCCTATTTTCTCTGTTTCCGTTTCTTGCTAATATCTAATGAGAAATTAAACTTAAAATTGCTGCCATGAATGTGTTGAAGAAAATCTTTGGCATCAGTTGAGAAGGCTGGGATTGTCTGAAACTGATGAAAACCATCCTGTTCATGGAAACCTCAAACTGGCATTGGAAGCACTTGTTCAACAAAGGTTGGAACGGACAAACTTTTTGTTAGTCCATGTCCATGTCCATGACTCTCAGTTGTGCTTTCTGCCTTTCTGGTGTTAACTTTTTGTTTTTGCACATTCAGATATTTGCACAAAGAGAAAGTTAATGGTCCTGAAGGTAATACAACGTTTTATGAACTTGCGGAGAGAGCACTAGACGGGCCAATTAATGATGGAATGAAAGAGTATATATCAAAGGTATAATTCAGACTTTTGGCATGTCTTATATTTTTACTATTCTATTATTGCTTGAATGGCGCTATGTCCATGTTGTGCAAGGGTAAGAGGTAACAGAGTTGCATATAACTTAGAGTCTATGTTGTGCAGACTCTCTAAAATGTTGCCACACTCGTGTCGGATCCTCGAAAAATACACTGCTTTTGAAGGATTTGACACGCATGAAAAATCTGGGCAAGTTTAAGGGGCTGCATATGTATTCAGCCGACCTTGATCATGAAGTTTCAATCATTTTGTTAGTAAACTTTTGCTGCGTCCTTATGGTTCCTGAATAGTTATTTGAGTAGATCTGTGCGAGAAATATATCGTATTGCTAAGGTATCACATCTCCTTGCATCAACATGAATATATGCCTGTTGTCTAGGACTTTGGTGCCCCCCTTATCGGTGAGTTGTGGTGATAACGGTAGCTACACACCGTAGAAAGTGTTTCTAATTTCACATTTATAATTGATGCTCTTTGCAATTTGATAAACTAGCCATTTGGTCAATTCCAAAAATTCAGATGGAGTAACTATTAATCCTTGAACTATCCCACTGCAGATTGTGAACAAAGACATTGCCTCTGCGGATTGCTGACTGGGATTCTTCACACGTGTTTTTGGCCGTAATTCATAACTGTATAAGATTAGTCTTTGAAGCTGTTAATTTGGTATGATGTTTAGATTAATCAGAGGGGTACCTTTTTCGTTCTTGGTCGACTTTTGTGAAGTACAGCTCATTAGTGTATTTAGGCAGCTGTGTTTAAATTACTGTCGTACTAATTAGTACTTATCTGTTTAGAAGTATTAATACAACCCCTCTTTCAGCTAAAATCTTGAATTAGTGTTTATTGGGATATTATTTGGCAATATATCATGCATCCATCTTTTACATATTTTTTGGCGGTGTTGTTAAAGACTCACTTTAAGGCACAGTTGCGCCCTGAAGTTAGGTGCAAAACTGGTTGTGCACTTCACCTTGCTTGATTAGCACTTAAGTGCAGTCACCAAGGCGCTAATGCACCTCATTGCGAAATAGTGCAGACATGCATAATAAAATCACTTAATTGTAAATTTTTTATTTCATCTGTCCATAAAATTGTTATTTATGCTTATAATTATTGTTCTTGGGTTTTTCTTTTTTGGCGCCTTTCTTTATTAAGGCGCTTTCCGCTAATTTCTAATTAAGGACCATCTTCGCTTTTTTGTGTCTTTTGGATAACATGGGTAATTCATTTGCTTGAACAATTAAGCAATTCACATCGTTGTCCTTGTCCACAATTTAACGAAGTTTTTAATATTGGAGGTCTACATTAACAATTATTCATCCAATAAAATCAGTAATAAAAATGACTGCTAACAAGCACAAAGGAAACTTTTTTTTCCCCTGTTGATAAAAGTTAAACTAGTGCTGTCATTCCCGCAGGCTATGCAAATCTTCCCTTAGCTGTATTGGTAGCTCCAAATCAGGTTCAAATGCTGTTAGGGGAGAAAAATATTAATCTAACATGTCGTTCGTTACATGTTCCAAGCTCGGAGGATTCCACTGCATGTAACAAGCAACTAGATATTCTAAGAACAGAACTATTGTTAGTTGACACTCTTCAATAGGTAAGTAAGGCCAGATTACTCCAGAAAATGCTTAGTTTAGCACCAAATAGGGGGCGTACAAAGGAAATTGATAAATCGTATCAAACCGATAATTCGAGTCAAACAGGGGGAAAAAAATCTGAGTATGGTTTGATTTGATTTGGTTTGGTGTTGGGAAAAGAAACCCGCCCATAATTGGTTTGGTTTGATTTTACTAAAAAAAAGTCAAATCGAAACTAAAACAACCCGTCATTACATGTATAAAATTTTTAAATTTTTTATTATAATGTAATTTATAAAAAAAATTCCAACTTTTTCATAGTTCTCTCTTTTAATGTATTATTTCAAGTTTGGACTTATAATTTTTGAAGGTCAAATATGTTTTATAGCCCACTAAAGTTAGTAACTCAAATAAAGCCCAAAGCGAAATCAAATCAATGCTAATGCTAACAAAAGAAATTCAATTCAATACTAGAAAAGATAATAGTGTTGGATATCTATTTTTTTTAGTTTTGCATTGGTTTAGACAATGAAAGTGCATAACTTATTTCTTATTGTTTAGTCATGTAATTAATACTTATTACTTATTAGCCGTACTTATTTTAGCATGACTTAGTACTTTTAGATATGTTTAGTTTCATTATGACTTATTAATTAGCAATATTTATTTTATGCGATTTCATTATCTTTATTGTTGAGTATTTTAGTATAGTGTTATGATTCATCTCACATTATTTCGTATTATTTTCTTGGGTAACATCTTATATAGTATTATCCTATTAGGACCAAACAAATATCGGAGCACAAGTTATATGTTTTATGCTATGAAGATTTTACCGGAAAAAATATAAAAAACCTAAGAAAAATCGAGATTAAAATATCCGACTTTTATTGGTTTGATTTGGCTTTTACATTTAAAATTCCGACACAATTAGTTTAGTTTGATAATTTAAAAACCCGAATAAACCCGATCTATGTACACCCCTACTACCAAGCAGTATGGTGGAATGGAGGAAATTCTTCCATCCTTAACTAAGGTCTCAGCTCTTGGAGAAATTCTTGGTAAGGAGCAATTCTCCTTTAGGAGGCCTTACGTGATATGAATCCGAATTATACGAGCCAATCTGTTTCAGATATCGAATGACTAAATAAAAAATAGCTAAGACTCAATCCCAAATGAATTGGCTCAGCAATATGAATCCTTGATGAGAATATTCTCCATTTAAATGGACGGTTAAACCGAAAAAAAAAAGAAATAAAGAAGAAGAGATAATATTACCTAATGTGTGTGTTTCTTTGTTTTTTTTTTCTTGTTTGTGTATTTTCGTGTTTTCTCCCATTTAATTGTATTGAAAATGTGTTTCTGCCTATATTCCAAAAGAGTGACAAAAATGCATGCTTAAATGCTTTAAATGTGAATTGTTTTCTATGGCAAATTGGCAACTACCTACACTCTAACTCCATGATATTTGCCCCACATGAATATCTCATTATCATTCTACAATATTGTGACTATCATAAAAGACTACAGTTAAGCATCACCCTCTACTTAATACTACCATTACATGCCACTAATTGTTATCTTTAACCGATCATTGGACAATAAGTTCGAAAAAATTATTAAATTCATACGATCGGACACCGTATATGATATTGTAGCTCCGCCCCTACGTACATTCTTTTACCATTCGCGCTGCTGCTGCTACAACTAGTATGATAGTAGGAGTAGTTAGGTCTCAATGGTTCATGTCAGTCATTTAATTAAAAATTACATAATTGTGATTTCTTACATTATTTTTTAAGTCATTAAAATTAGTTGACCAAGTGATTCATGCTAAACCTTATCTTGGTCCAAACTCCAAAAAGTGGCTAATAATTATTCCTTTACCGTCCTAGCTGCTGCTACTACTACTACAACTACTAGTATAGTGGGCACACGACAGCGTTTTTATGAAGCTTTCCGTGCAAGGAAATTAGGAAAATGCCTCTTTCCACTTATGGTTAAAATAAGGAATTGGACGTTATTAATGATCATAAAATTAATCATACTTATAAATGTAAGAGGTATTACTATAAATAGAAGTACTAATGTTCTTCTCAATAAAACATTTTAACTTTAATTGTCACATTAAAAATAAATCTCAATTACATATTAATCTGAGAAAGACAGAAATAATTCGAAAGCTAAATAATTGGGAGCTTGGCTGGTGGATTTCGAAACTTCATGTGGATACATAATTGGTACTTCTAATTTGTTATGATCCCTTTTCTATGCTATGGATGCGAAAAAGAAAAAGAAAATAATAAAATATTCAACAGACTTTATCATATAACTCATAAGCAAACGTTCAACTGCAAATTAAATTAAAAATTAGTTGTTTTACCCCACATGGAATTGATGAACGTGAAGCTTAGAACAGAACTCACATGGAATAGAAGGATTTTAGTTGGAGGAAAGTTTCCAAATAAGATGGTGGATAGAAAGAAAAATTAGCACTAACATCAATAACCCACTAGACGAACCTTAAATCAGTAGCCGGACGAGCCGGCATGATATCATACTTTTATATTTAAAAATTATTTAACTTTAAATTTTTAATTTAACCCTTACTGACATGGTTCTATAGCTACAAAAAGTTTATATCATAAGAGTATAAGACTATAATTTCCAAAAAAATAAATAAAAAATTAAGCGTCGAAAGCAAAAGAAAGGAAAAAACCACCAAAATTTAATGGCTCAGTAAACTTTAAAAAAAAACATAGATTTCCTTTCGAAAGAACTATATTACACACCATTCTTTCTGTTCATTCATCAGCAGCCCATGCCCATTGTCCAGTCAGCCCATTCCGAATACAATGACGGGGATTTGCAGCCGTACCCTATATTTGTGCCACCTTTTAACATGTACCCTATTTTTTAAAATTATTGATTTAGTAGCCATCTCACAAAAAACCCGTAATAATATGATAATTATACCCCTGACAGAAGATATAAAACGATCTTCTCCTCTCCTCTCAGCAACTTTATAAAAAAATCAGAAATTTGTCCATATTCATCTTCAAAATCACACTTGCATGAAGTTGTTTTACCTTGAAGCTAAAACTTCATGCTAATGTAGCATGAAGTTGTTTCATGTTGAAGCTAAAACTTCATGCTAATGCATGCTGAAATTATTTATCCTGCAGTCTACAGTTTTTTCATAAATTTTATCCGAAACTTCAGTCTAAACATGCTGAAATTATTTAGTTTATTTGCTAAAACTTCAGACTAAAGATACTTAAGTTATTTAGTTCATTTGCTAAACCTTCAGACTAAACATGCTTAAGTTATTTAGTTCATTTGCTAAACCTTCTCACTAAACATGCTTAAATTATTTAGTTCATTTGCTATAATTTCAGACTAAACATGCTTAAGTTTTTTGTTCATTTGCTAAAAGTTCACACTAAACATGCTTAAGTTTTTGTCTTGTAGTATGTAATTTTCTAATGAGTTTTTGCTAATACATGCTGAAGTTATTTAGTTCATTTGCTAAAACTTCAGACAAAGCATGCTGAAGTTATTTAGTTCATTTGCTAAAATTTCAGACTAAACATGCTGAAATTTTTTAGTTCATTTGCTAAAACTTCATACTAAACATGCTTAAGTTTTTATCTTGCAGTATGTATTTTTCTAAAGAGTTTTTGCTAATGCATGCTGAAGTTATTTAGTTCATTTGCTAAAACTTCATACCAAAACATGCTGAAGTTTTGTAACGCAGTCTACAGTTTTGTCCTGAGTTTTATCTGAAACTTCAGTCTAAACAAGCTGAAACTTTTTAGTTTATTTGCTAAAACTTTAGCCTAAACATGCTTAAATTTTTGTCCGGCAGTTTGTCAATAGTCTTTTATTAAAGAATGGCAAAATCGTCTTTTTAAAATGCTTTTAACAAAAAATGGGTATGTATGCAAACGAAAAAATAAAATGGGTATAAGTTAAAAAGGGGCGACCCAATAGGGCGCCCCATGCAATTTTTACTACAATGACGGTCATGCCCAAGCTCAATTAAGTCAATTTATCCTAGTTGCAATTTATCTGTGAATAAGAATTTAAGATAGTAGAAATAAATTGAAATATAGGATTTAATCAAATGAGTTAATTTTATTTAGATGTAAAAATTGTTGTAGTCTAATAAGTATCCATTGTTTCAGACGCCTTTCATATTCTCAACAACTATTAAAAAAAATAAAAAAATGAGAGGGACACGAAAACTCCCAAAGAACGGAAATAAAGCTTTTCGATTCACTCCTCGTTCTTTCTTAAATGAATAAAGCTCGACCTGCCCTGTCGCCGACAAGATTAATTTATATGTCCATTTCATATATGGTAAATTCTCCTCCATAAGTCCTTTATATTTTTGAATTGGACGGAACCACTTAAATTACAATCAAAAAATTAATTTTATGGAGAATTTTGAGTACATTACAACAACAAAAAATCCAGTTTAATTTTACAAGTGGGGTTTGTGGAGGACAGTGTATACGCAAACTTTATCTCTACATGGTAAAAAGTAGTAAAAGTTTGAGAACAATAATAATACGTATAATTGGAAGGATATTGCAATAATTAGTGACACGGTTCTTGCTTGATTCACATGGCATTACATGTTTGTGAAACGACAAGGCACCAAATAACATTAAATCCCAGGACCACAAATCATAAAAATTACGCACACTTATTATTTTCTTCCAAAGATGAATGATTCAGACGTTGTTGTCTGTGTTTTACTTAGTAGTTTCTACTTCCCTTAGGATAGCTGCTAGGTGCATTGTCTTCATTGATGTTAACCTTAATTTTCAAATGGGCTGGCCGGGGCCATAAGATCGATAGCTGCAACATTTGTCAGTACAACCAACATTATTTCTTGTTTAAGCTCTCTTATGATTGGATTCTTCTGAAAATTTTAATGGTAGTGGAAGCTAGCAAATGAAATTATTCCTTTTTGATAAGGAAGGGCCCTATCCCGCATTAGATTTAAATTTAATGGTTGAATCTTAGTTCTTAGTTTTCTACTAGTTTTTATGTCAAGTTATTTTATTTTTCTTATTGTTTTACTGCTTCTTAGCTTCTCTACTATCATTTTTTCTTTTCATGACTGCTAGAATTATGTTTTCATTGAGCCGATAGTCTATCGAAATTCGAAAACAATATCTTTAGTTTTATAGAGGTAGAAATACAGTCTGCGTACACACTATCCCGACCCCATTTACGAAATTTTCACTCAATAAATTATTGTTGTTGATTCAATCTTTGAGGTTCGTACCACCCTATACAATTTACATTTGAAGTTGCTTTGGTTTAGAACTTATATTTGTTAAAATTTTGGCAGTTTTTTACGGAGATACTTATGTTCCGTGTCAAGAATATTAAAAGTGATATATGA
The DNA here is from genome assembly GCF_000715075.1 of Nicotiana tabacum. Lineage (NCBI taxonomy): Eukaryota > Viridiplantae > Streptophyta > Magnoliopsida > Solanales > Solanaceae > Nicotiana > Nicotiana tabacum. The sequence continues at coordinate 36,623,023 of NC_134102.1, read as the reverse complement.
TCATTAATATCTCGCCCATCATTAAGAGTTGTGGGATGTTGACAAGACAATAAAGGATATAAGATGTTTAGCTTTTTTTATTAGACGTGTTTCGTTTGGATTTGAATTAATTAATTAGTCGGATATGTTCAGGACCTCAGGTAATGACAAATGCTTCCTTACTTGCTGCAGCCTAATTAAGAATCATTTCAATTGCCTGACCATTTGCAGTAATTAGTGATCAGTTACGAGCATACCTTGCATTGTAATCTGATTATTAGACATGTTTTCCCATACTTTTCTTGTTGTCCATCTAGACGACAGTGTCTTGCAAGGTAATATGCTCATCATCACTCTAGTTAATTAGAAGCAGAGAAGATTCAGAATTTAAACTAACTCTATGCGTTCATATATATTACATGTTGTAATTTAGTTGATTGTTTACACATAAATTTATAATATATAGAGTATTCACATGCGTTTGAGTTAGCAAGCTTATGAAGGATTAATGCATATAATATCTTAAGCACTTCATATCGCACAAGGGAAAGTGAAGTATTTACTATGTAAGATCATAAAATACAAGTTCATGTAGTACAGATATTATAGGTAAATCGGTGTACCAAAGCATCATATAAATTGAAGTGGTATAATTAGGATCTCGAAATGGTTTTATTATGCGTATTGTATCAGATTCAGAGGTTTACCAATTGTTTGGCAACAAGTGATAACTAATGGAATGGAACCACATATGTTCTACTAGTAATTTATTTAATCTAAAATGAGTTGTATTAAAACAAAATGAGGCACACAAACTAGTAAAATGCAAATTAACAGAACATATTGAGACAAATGGTTTCAAACTAGTAAACGACTCACAAATTGCTTTCAACGGACAAATGTTTACGACAAGTCTGAGGTTTTAGTTGTCTCTTCTGTTTGCACTTCTCAGTATCCACTTTCCAATTAACTCCACGAGGTATAGGGATTAGATCTTTCAGGGAGCTGGCAAGGGGCCATGTCCATTGGTCCTCCTCTTCAATTTTTGGTTACTTTGTTTGGTTCATTTAATAGTTATTCGAGGATTACAAGGGGATTACAAGGTGGGAATCGAACCCTCACCGACAAAGTGAAAGATCAGGTAACCAATCATCTGAATACAAAAGTTAATCCCATTACAGCTATATTTTTATATTATACTAAAATATATAGTAATATATAGTGTGTATATTATTTACCCTTAAAACGGATAACAATTAAATTTGTACGCGGTTTTAAGGATATATGGATTAATTCAACACAAGTAATCAAGAATGTTAGATAAACGAATTAAAGATAAAATAAATAACCAAACTAGTTGTGACATTGATTCCGAGCTAGGATTTAGGATGGACAATAGTTTTGCCTTCGACCGGATCCTCAATTCGAAGCCAAATGTATATTAAGAGCTATGATAAAAATAAGAACCCTTCAATAGCTAGAGAGCAGAGAAATAAGTTTGTATTGCCTTGATATGCGTGTTACAATGTGTCTATTGAATAAAAAAACTTTTCCTTTATATGGTAGGGGAGTTTTATCCCTAGTACAATTGTAAAAAAGAAACAAATCCTCCTTGTACGTCAATCACTGATACACTACCGACATCGGACAAGATCCGCATTGTGATATCCGATTGGGTACGGATATCACGGCCGTGTGCAATTGTTCGTAGTGCTTTCCGAGGTCTTGGAACTCGTTCCGGGTTTGGGGGTGTTGTCTTGTCAGGCCAGGTGGAGAGCACCCCGTTCCAGCTTTGATTCAAAGAGTTCTCAGATTCAGTCTCTATCTCAAACATTCATACTTCTTACTTCGTTTGACTCACTAGGAACTTGGGGTGTGTGCTAACCCCGAATTCACTCGTATACATATAGTCCCCTCGTTTCTTAGAGAGTAGGTTCGCCGAAATGATGGGAAATGATAGATGAACCCCGGTTCCTTCCTTCGTACGTTACAACCGAGACGATGAATAAGCCGAAATATCCCATCAGTCACATCATTCTGACTTTGGACACGTGTCAATCATCGGCTCGTGTCACGACCCAATTTTCTCTCTGTTTGGGTATCGTGATGGCACCTAGTCTTAGGGACTAGGTAAGCCTAACAATAATTAAAACATCAACATTATTTAAATAGAATCTCTTAAAAATTCCCAAAACCGGTAGTACAAGTCATAAGCTCTATAGAGTATTTGCTAGAAAATTTCTAAATACAACTCTCTAGAAATAAGAATAAACAGTGCAAAACGAAAAGTTGAAGGTGACTCTGAGGCCTGTGAACGCAGCATCAGGTTTACCTTGAGTCTCCACAGCAAAAGTCCACACAGCTAGCTAACGAACAAGTACCTGGATCTGCACAAAAATATGCAGAAGAGTAGCATGAGCACACCACAGCGGTGCCCAGTAAGTATCAAGACTAACCTCTGTGGAGTAGTGACGAGGAACAGTCAAGACACCCACTGGTCTAATAAACTGAACAGATATAAGTACACGAACAACAGAAGTATGATGTCTACACGAAGACTATGCAATATGGCTCATAGTACAAAAATGGCAATCAGGAAGGAAACAACAATTATCAGCGGAATATCATGAAACGACACAGAAAGGTGAATGGAACACAACCTAAATCCGAAATCACAAATATAGCAAGGACAAATAATAACTCAGCAACTACAACCGCTTTTACATCAGGTTTTAGTCAGCAACTCCATGAGGTACCGAACCTCGGACAAATGACAACTTATGGGTCTCAAGACCTGAACTCTAACACTTGGCCTCTTGTGCCCTCATAACATCTCATAACCGCACTGACGACGCACGTGCCAATAGAGCCATTCTCACATAGAAGGCAAGTAAACAAAGGTAAGCATCTATGCTCAACAATATCAAGGACACCACTTATCCGATAAGAGTGATTAACTACGTATATGCTTGTGCAAGTGTCCTACCATAGTCCATATAAGCAAATAAGCATAAGGAACAAGAACGGACATCACGTAGAATGTTTTCTCACAGCTTTCACAAGATAAAGCTCACACAGGTACGTATACTACTATAAAAATATCAACAACAAAAATGCCCCCAGGCCACAAATCATCACAAATCAACCCCTGACACAGCCCACCTTGTCTCACCACGTGTGAAATAGTAACATAAATGCCCCCTTGTCTCGCCACACATGCATAATAATATTCCCACCTTGTCACGCCACATACGCAACCCACACATATATATATCCCACCTTGTCACGCCGTATGTGCAAAATATCAATAGTAACAATAGCACGGCAGAAACCTCGTGAAACCCCATAACAACAACCGCACGACAGAAACCTCGTGCATCACAATAATAACAACCACACGGAATAAACCTCGTGCATCACAATAATAATAACCGCACGGAAGAAACCTCGTGCATCACCACAAAAAATACAACAACAACAATGGAAATGATACAAAGTACGACAAGTAAATCAACTCAAGAACTTTTAAATCACAAGAAAATATGGAACCAATTCACAAGGAATAATCACAGTCTGAGATGCTAGGCGTAAAGAGAACAACTCAACAAGGAAAAACTAATGTGTAGCAACTATCCCACAATATACACCTCAACAACAGGGAAGCTAACACGAGTCAAATAATTCCAAATAAAAATAAGTCGACTCAGATATAGGATATCTAAACTTCTTTTAAGGTTGAGGAAATTACGAAGGATATTCAACAATTCAATTAAAGATAAGTAGCGGAAAAATGATCATAACCTCAATTAAGACTGAACAATTATAGGATGAAATAATATTAATTTCAAATAAAGATAGGCAGTTATAAAAAGATAGCATGACAACAGAGGAGGTAAAATCTTCAATTAAGTCAAATAAGAGTCAAATAGGCAATAAGAGTGAATCCTGAAGCTATTAATTCTAATTAAAGCATGTAAAGGTGAAACTAGTAAATAGGGACTTAATCACATCAAGAACAACTTCATACTCGGTGAATGTAAGGACCTAAGAATCCTAAAAGGCCAACTTTCCACAAATAAGTCCGAGCACGTACTCGTCACCTCACGTACATGGACTACAATCAACATAGAAGACTCAAACCCTAAGGGAAAATCCCCCACACAAGGTTAGGCAATATACTTACCTCAAAGAAGACAGACCGATACTCAAAAATAAACTTCTCGGGTGAAATGACCTCCGGGCGGCTCAAATCTAATCAAAATAACTTCAAAGCACAAATAAAACTCATAAGAGACTATTCCGGATTATTATAAAGTGTCAATCTTTATCAAAATCTAAAAATTGGTCCAAAAGTCGACCCTCGAGCCCGCACCTCAGAACTCGACTAATGTTACAAAACCCGAACACTCATTCCGATATGAGTCCAAACATACAAATATTATCAAATTCCGATACCATTTCGTCCCTCAAATCATGATTTTTTATTTTGGAAATTTTCTTCCAAAACCAACATTTTCCTCAACTCAAAACACAAATTAAATGATAAAAACAAAGATAAAATCGCAGAATATAATAAATTCTAGGTGAAGAAAACTTACCCAATCGATTTGCTTGAAAAACCCACAAAGAATCGCTCAAAACCGAGCTCTAGAACTCCAAATATGGTGAAAATGGCAAACCCTCGGAATAGAGGACTTTATATTCTGCCCATGTGTTTTGTGCATCGCGAACGCAGAGGAAGGGACGCGTTCGCGAAGAAGAAAAACAAAAGCTGCCCAGTTGTTCTTCGCGAACGCGACAACACGTTCGCGAATGCGACAACACGTTCGCGAACGCGGAAAGGAAAAATATGATGGCCCAACGACTACTCTTCGCAAACGCGTGAAGTAGTACGCGAAAGTGACACGCGAACGCGTAAGTAACACGCGAACGCGAAGAGGAAAATGATCACTAGTGCCCAGGGCCTGGTTTGCACTTCGCGAACGCGAGATAGGGAATGCGAACGCGAAGAAGGGGGTGGCAGAACTTCGCGAACACGAGAGGGTGACTGCGAACGCGAAGAGGAAATATTTCAACCTCCAAAATAACACTACGCGAACGCGAACGCGATGAAGGAAACTAGATGACAGATAACAACAGTTCAAAATAGGGGGAAATGACCCGTAGCCCATCCGAAACTCACCCGAGGCCCCCGGGACCCCGTCTAAACATACCAACAAGTCCCATAACCTAACACGAACTCGCTCGAGGTCCCAAATCACATCAAACAACGTCGAAAATATAAATCGCACCCCGAATCGAACTTATGAACTTCCAAAACTTCCAACTTTGAAAACTCATGCTGAAACCAATCTAACCAACTCGGAATGATGCCAAATTTTGCAGGCAAGTCCCAAATAACATAACGGAGCTGTTCCAACTCTCGGAATTGCATTCCGACCCCGATATCAAAAAGTCCACTTCCGGTCCAAATCTCCAAAAATTTGACTTTCGCCATTTCAAGCCTAAATCAGCTACAGACCTCGGATTTACAGTCCGGACATGCTCCTAAGTCCAAAATCACCCAACGGATCTAATGGAAGTGACGAAACTCCATTCTGGAGTTGCTTTCACATAGTTCCGACTACAGTCAAAATCCTAAGACTTAAGCTTCCGTTTTAGGGACTAAGTGTCCCAAATCACTTTGAAACATTCGGTAACCGAATTCAACCACGCACACACGTCAATACACATAATATGAAGCTGCTCAGGGCCTTATGCCGCCGGACGGGACTTAAATTCTCAAAATAACCGGCCGGGTCGTTACATCCTTCCCCTCTTAAACAAACGTTTGTCCTCGAACGTGCTAAGAATCGCCTTGAAGTCTTGAAATAACTGAAAGTACATACCCAACATACACCTGTGGGTGACACCACGCCACCCCAATCCACATAAGCCTGAAGACACCATCTAAACTGTAATTTATCCTTTCTGCCAACACAGATAAGCTTTAGAGTAAAAAATTCTCACCTTCCATTTATCTTCAAAAGACCCAATTCTAAATCTATAACCGATATCAGTCTCAACCAGTTGTAACTACTCATGCCTACACCCAAAAGGTACGACCACACAACAAGAAACACCACATATAGGCCTATAATAATATTTTTGATCACAATAACTTCCCGAAATCAAAACCAGCACCGGTAATTAGCCTCATATTCGTTAGAACCCTGTTCAAACCTCCACAACACTGACAACGATGCAAGAAACACGAATACCTCTTAACTATACCCCATAATCAATAAGTCACAACTAACACCACCGAGCACACACCCCACAAGCTAAAACTCAAGAAGCATATAACGAGAATGACTGAATACGTAAAGAGAAACGCATAAGAGGAATATCAAACAAGCCCGATAGGCACAACTCTTTAACAGTACCATACTACAAATCAATTCAAAAGGAAAAATCAAAGTACCTGAACAAATCATAAGGATCTCATCCTAGTATCACCCTCCACCGCGGCACGCAGCCCGACTCAAACATATCAAATCATACTAATAGAAATCTTCCACTAACTCAATTCTGCCAATAAAATCTCAACACTTGTTAAACTCTCACCCCGGTAGAGTATCAAATCACAATTTATAACCAATTTACTCAGGAATCACATCAAACCTACCATAATGGACAACGTGAATTTACTTATAGTCTCGTAACTTTCAATAATGAATAGAAACAAATGATAGACACGGCTATCACTCATATAATCTCCCAACAGGGTAAACATCTAAACATAATACTAAGTCATAAACTCACCCATAGGTGGGACAACAAGTAAGGGAACTCGCCCCGATAAGCAGGACCGAATCAAAATACGAATGGTGCCCCTCTGTAACAAATAAAAAGCATACCTGTATGACATCATCTGGCGCAGTGGCCTCAATCCTACTATATGAAACACATCAACGGGTGGGGCCTTCTCCTCTTGGGCACCCTCTACTCTCCTGAATACTCCGATGTGACACATCTGTCCGGAATCTAGGACAATCTCTCACCCTGTGGCTGGTATCTCCACACTCGAAGTAACCTCTCTGCTGATGTGGCTGTGGGAACTGTGCGGTACGGGTACTTTAAGACCCATGAGAACCTGAAACACTGTACGAAGCCTGAAGTGCAAACTGAACTGGATGAACCACAAAACTTCTACCATGTCGTACCCTACCTCCACAATAAGGACTAGTAGATCTCTCCAGTCTATGAGGCCTCCTCACCTCCCTGTCCTCTCTCTCCCGATCTCGCTTGTACTCTCTCTCATGGCCTCGCCTGTCTTCTCCCTCCTGGTCCTATATGCCCTCTACTCGATGAGCGATCCCTACCACCTGCTGAAACGAAACATCTAACTCTAACTCTCGAGCCATGCTGAACCGAATATCATGCCTGAGTCCCTCAATGAATCTGCAGACACGCTCTCTAACTGTGACAACCAAAGCAGGCGCATACCTGGCCAAATCACTGAATCTCATAGCATACTCTGACACTGACATAGTACCCTAGCACAGCTTCTCAAACTCCGCGCGCCATGCATCTCGAAGGGACTGAGGCACAAACTCTCTCAGGAACATATCTGAAAACCGAACCCACGTAAGTGTAGCTAACTTGGCTGGGCTACCTAACTCATATGCCCGCCACCACTGGTAAGCCACTCCCCTGAGCTGGAACATAGTAAAAGCAACCCCGCTCGTCTCCACAATACCCATAGTATGGAGAATGCGGTGACACTCTTCCATAAAACCCTGTGCACTCTCTGAAGCCAAACCACTGAATGTAGCAGGGCCATATTTCTTGAACCTTGCAAGTCTAAGCCGCTCTTCCTCGGATGCTGCTTCCCTGACCACGAGCTGAACTGGAACCACATGCTGTGTCACCATGACACCTGGAACCTGCCCAACATGAACTCGCTGCTCTAGGGTATGGGCGGCGGGAGTCTGGGTTCCTCCCCTGGTATGTGAAGTAGCTGGTGCAACCGGAATTAACCTCGCCTGAGCCAATGTACCAAACATGCTTAGGAACTGTGCTAAGGTCTCCTGAAGTCCGGGGGGTAATAAAAGGAGCCTCCGGTGCCTGATCCCTAACTGAAACTACTGGAAGCTCATCAACTGCTGCTCTGGTAGGTGCTCTGGCTGCGACACTTCCTCCTCGTCGGCCTCTACCTTTGCATCTCACGATACTTTCTCCAAGAGCAGCATCGTCTATAACTGTAGCTCGTGTCCTCACCATCTGTGAGAGAGTGGAATGATACAAATTCAAACTCCGAGATCAATAAGCTCGCACGATAGGAATGAAAGAAGTGAGATTGTCCTAATAGTTCTATAGCCTCTCGAAGATAAGTACAGACGTCTCCGTACCGATCCGCAAGACTCTACTAAACTCGCTTATGACTCGTAGCACCTATGAACCTAGAGCTCTGATACCAACTTGTCACGACCAAAATTTCCCTCCGTTTGGGTATCGTGATGGCACCTAGTCTTAGGGACTAGGTAAGCCTAACAATAATTAAAAGAACAACATTATTTAAATAGAATCTCCTAAAAATTTCCAAAACCGGTAGTACAAGTCATAAGCTCTATAGAGTAATTGCTAGAAAATTTCTAAATACAACTGTCTAGAAATAAGAATAAACAGTGCAAAACAAAAAGTTAAAGGTGACTCTGAGGCCTCCGAACGCAGCAGCAGGTTTACCTTGAGTCTCCACAGCAAAAGTCCACACAGCTAGCTAACGAACAAGTACTTGGATCTGCACAAATATGTGCAGAAGAGTAGCATGAGCACACCACAGCGGTGCCCAGTAAGTATCAAGACTAACCTCTGTGGAGTAGTGACGAGGAACAGTCAAGACACCCACTGGTCTAATAAACCGAACAGATATAAGTACATGAATAACATAAGTATGATGTCTACATGAAGACTATGCAATATGGCTCATAGTACAAAAATGGCAATCAGGAAGGAAACAACAATTATCAGCGGAATATCATGAAACGACACAGAAAGGTGAATGGAACACAACCTAAATCCGAAATCACAAATATAGCAAGGACAAATAATAACTCAGCAACTACAACCGCTTTTACATCAGGTTTTAGTCAGCAACTCCATGAGATACCGAACCTCGGACAAATGACAACTTATGGGTCTCAAGACCTGAACTCTAACACTTGGCCTCTTGTGCCCTCATAACATCTCATAACCGCACTGACGATGCACGTGCCAATAGAGTCATTCTCACATAGAAGGCAAGTAAACAAGGGTAAGCATCTATGCTCAACAATATCAAGGACACCACTTATCCGATAAGAGTGATTAACTACGTGTATGCTTGTGCAAGTGTCCTACCATAGTCCATTTCAGCAAATAAGAATAAGGAATAAGAACGGACATCACGTAGAATGTTTTCTCACAGCTTTCACAAGATAAAGCTCACACAGGTACGTATACCACTATAAAAATATCAACAACAAAAATGCCCCCAGGCCACAAATCATCACAAATCAACCCCTGACACAGCCCACCTTGTCTCACCACGTGTGAAATAGTAACATAAATGCCCCCCTTGTCTCGCCACACGTGCATAATAATGTTCCCACCTTGTCACGCCGCATGTGCAAAATATCAATAGTAACAATAGCATACTAGAAACCTCGTGCAATCCCATAACAACAACCGAACGGCAGAAACCTCGTGCATCACAATAATAACAACCGCACGACGAAAATCTCGTGCATCACAATAATAGCAACCGCACGATAGAAACCTCGTGCATCACCACAACAAATACAATAACAACAATGGGAATACTACAAAGTACGACAAGTAAATCAACTCAAGAACTTTTAAATCACAAGAAAATGTGGAACCAATTCACAAGGAATAACCACAGTCTTAGATGCTAGGCGTAAAGAGAACAACTCAATAAGGGAAAACTAATGTGTTGCAACGATCCCACAATATACACCTCAACAATAGGGAAGCTAACACGAGTCAAATAATTCCAAATAAAAATAAGTCGTCTGAGTTATAGGATATCTAAACTTCTTTTACGGTTGAGAAAATTACGAAGGATATTCAACAATTCAATTAAAGATAAGTAGCGGAAAAATGATCATAACCTCAATTAAGACTGAACAATTATAGGATGAATTAATATTTATTCCAAATAAAGATAGGCGGTTATGAAAAGATAGCAAGACAACAGAGGAGGTAAAATCTTCAGTTAAGTCAAATAAGAGTCAAATAGGCAATAAGAGTGAATCCTGAAGCAATTAATTCTAATTAAAGCATGTAAAGGTGAAACTAGTAAATAGGGACTTAATCACATCAAGAACAACTTCATACTCGGTGAATGTAAGGACCTAAGAATCCTAAAAGGCCAACTTTCCACAAATAAGTTCGAGCACGTACTCGTCACCTCACGTACATGGACTACAATCAACATAGAAGACTCATACCCTAAGGAAAAATCCCCCACACAAAGTTAGGCAATATATTTACCTCAAAGAAGACAGACCGATACTCAAAAATAAACTTCTCATGTGAAATGACCTCCGGGCGGATCAAATCTAATCAAAATAACTTCAAAGCACAAATAAAACTCATAAGAGACTATTCCGGATTATTATAAAGTGTCAATCTTTATAAAAGTCTAAAAATTGGTCCAAAGTCGACCCCCAGGCCCACACCTCAAAACCCGCTAAATTTTACAAAACCTGAACACTCATTCCGATATGAGTCCAAACATATAAAAATTATCAAATTTCTATACCATTTTGTCCCTCAAATCATGATTTTTCATTTTGGAAATTTTCTTCAAACACCAACATTTTCCTCAACTCAAAACACAAATTAAATGATAATAACAAAGATAAAATCACGGAATATAATAAATTCTAGGTGAAGAACACTTACCCAATCAAATTTCTTGAAAAACCCACAAAGAATCGCTCAAAACCGAGCTCTAGAACTCCAAAAATGGTGAAAATGGCAAACCCTCGAAATAGAGGACTTTATATTCTGCCCAGGTGTTTTGTGCATCGCGAACGCGGAGAAAGGGACGTGTTCATGAAGAAGAAAAACAAAAGCTGCCCAGTTTTTCTTCGCGAACGTGACAATACGTTCGCGAACGCCGAAAGGAAATATATGATGGCCCAATGACTGCTCTTCGCAAACGCGTGTAGTAGTACGAGAATGCGAAGAGTGTAATAGAATATCTACGCGAACGCGTAAGCGACACGCGAACGCGAAGAGGAAAATGATCACTAGTGCCCAGGGCCTGGTTTGTACTTCGCGAACGCGAGATAGGGAATGCGAACGCGAAGAAGGGGACTTCGCGAACGCTAGAGGGTGACTGCGAACGCGAAGAGGAAATATTTCACCATCTAAAATAACACTACGCGAACGCGAAGAGGAAATATTTCACCATCTAAAATAACACTACGCGAACGCGAACGCGATGAAGGAAACAAGATGACAGATAACAACTGTTCAAAATAGGGGGAAATGACCCGTAGCCCATCCGAAACTCACCCGAGGCCCCCTGGACCCCGTCTAAACATACCAATAAGTCCCATAACCTAATACGGACTCGCTCGAGGTTCCAAATCACATCAAACAATGCCGAAAATACAAATCGCACCCCGAATCGAACTTATGAACTTCCAAAACTTCCAACTTTGAAAACCCGTGCCGAAACCAATCTAACCAACCAGGAATGACGTCAAATTTTGCAGGCAAGTCCCAAATAACATAAAGGATCTGTTCTAACTCTCAGAATCACATTCTGACCCCTATATCAAAAAGTCCACTTCCGGTCCAAATCTCCAAAAATTCTACTTTCGCCATTTCAAGCCTAAATCAGCTACAGACCTCGGATTTACAGTCCGGACACGCTCCTAAGTCTAAAATTACCCTATAGAGCTAATAGAACCGACGAAACTCTATTCCGGAGTCGCCTTCATATAGTTTCGACTACGGTCAAAATTCTAAGACCTAAGCTTCTGTTTTAGGGACTAAGTGTCCCAAATCACTCTAGAACATCCGGTAACCGAATTCAACCACGCACGCACGTCAATACACATAATATGAAGCTGCTCAGGGTCTTATGCCACCAGACAAGACTTAAATTCTCAAAACAACCAGTCAGGTCATTACAGCTGGTTACCTCCGAATGTGAAATGTCGCATATTGATTACAGTTTCTTCTATAAAAGATTCGACTATTTGTACTTCTTTCACTTTTTGATCCTAGCTTTTACCTTCGAATTCTCTAGCGGCTATCAACTCATTCAAATCATTATCTCTTTATCTTTAATCTTCAAATCTTCATAATTGTTCTTAGGTTTCTACCCAGATCTTCATCCTACCTTCAGACCTTCATACTTTTACTTCAAACCTTCATATATTTCCTTCAAATCTTCATATCTTTCCTTCGAACCTTCATATTTTCCAGATCACAATGGCTAAGACTTTTAAATCAGTTCCTCAATAGGCTTTCTCTTCATCTTCCCACCCTGCCACATGTACCGAGGCGGCCGTTTCTGAGGTGGTTGCTCTCGAGAAGGAAGCTCCTGAGGTGGTTTCTCCCGAAGTGACTGTTACTGAAGCGGCACTAGATCCCCCCATGAAAAGCGTTATACCCAGTGGCTGTTCAATCGGAGACGACTTCAAAGTCGAGAAGGTCTCATCCAAACAAGACCGAGGTGAAGGGCATCGAGATATATATGCTCCATTCCCGAAGATACCCTTCCTATAGTCCGAGAGAGCAGTAAATGGGGAAGGTAAGGACGTGGTAGTCCCCGAGCCTAAGGACGATATTACTACCCATGTAGAGGGGTATTTAAGTATTTACACTTACCCCTTCACGCTGGGCCCGGTAAACCCAATAGTTCTGGTCTTTTGTAAAAGTTACGAGGTGTGCCTCGGTCAAATCCACCCATCTCTTTGGAGGATCGTGATCCTCCTACGTTATTTCGTGAACAACACCGAATCTCCTCGGTTCACCCTCGACCACCTACTCCATCTGTAGAGTCCCTGAATTTTTTGAGGGGGACTAATCAAGCTCGTTCACCGGGCCAGCAAGGCTCCCTTTTTAAGTGTTAATGAGGATCGAGATCGAGGCTGGTAGGGATGTTTTGTTCGGGTAAAAACTAAAGATTTGATCCCTCCCAAGTTCCTACCATTTCCCGAGAAGTGGAATGCATCTCGTAAGTGTAGTTTTTCTTTAAGTGTCAAGTCTCCTTTGTTTCCTTTCTCATCATCGGTATTTGTGGTCGTGCAGCTATTGCTTGGGTTCCAATGCAGTCCCCCGGCTTAAGGAGTGGATCGAAGGCATCTGCAAGCAGATGTCATAATTCGAGCGCTCGTGCACAAGCTTTTGAAAGGCAGATGGGATGCTTCTTCTCATGGTAAGGATCTTCTCTGAAAAGTTATTGTTACGCCCCAAACTTACGTAACACTGGCCTTTTCTCTTTCTTTCGCAGGTTTGCCTAAGACCACCGAACTTAGGCCACTGGAAGGGGACAAGGATGCGTCCTTATCCATTGATCACTCTATTACGGGATGAACCTGGGCTGCTGCGGGGGAGAAGAAGAAGAGGAAAATAAAGTCTTAAGGCTCCTCGGGTCCCGAGGTGAAGCCAAAAAAGAGGGCGGCTTCCCGGGCTCATAATCCCAAGAAGAAAACCAACTCCCAAGTGCCGGATTATGACTCGCTTCGCCGGCTCAGGGACTAGTCTGAAGAAGGCGACATCTTTGTTGCTCACGGATCGACCCCTACCGGGGAGCGGGCGTCAACCGGGGAAAGGATCCATGAGGCCGATCTCCTTCCAACGAGAAGCCTCTTCTCTTCCAAAGGAGACGTCCGATGTGATAGACATCATCGAGACGTCCTCCTATACTGAGTTCATGCTTGAATAGGCCCAAACCGGTAAGGAAACATCAAGTGAAGGAGTTCACGGTACGTATAACCCTCTCTACTCCTTCTTCGATGGCGTGGAGATGTCTACTTTAGAAGATATTTTTGGGCTGGGTGACCTGGAGATCCCGAAGAAGGGAGCGCCTTCGGAATATGGCAGGCCGAGTTCGATCCCAAAACTAGTAAAGCAATTTCCTACTACGAGTGTAGATCCAGGCCGCAAGAGAACAATCATTCTTTCGGTCCAGGAGGATGCTCAGGTTCTATCTACTCCAGTGTGCATAGCCATCTACCTCTGATGCCTGGTGACCGAGGAGGACCAGGAAAAGACGAACGAGGTGGGCGCGTCGAGTCTCTTCAAGGAGGAACAGTAGGCACTGAACCGGGTAAGGCATCAACACCCCCTCATGAATTCCACTTAGTTTTCAATATCTCTTACTGTTTTCGTTGCTTCGCAGGCCTTAGTGCTTCACCATGAGAGCCTCCTCCGATACTGCTTCAAAATCAACCAGCTCGAGTTCGAGCTTAAGGAGCAGGTTCGAAAGAGGGACATGTACAAGCTTCTCAGTGAGCAACAAGACGAAGCCGTCAAGGATCTTCAGGCCGAGCTGGACAGGGCTCAGAAGGAAGCTTCGAACCTTAAGCGGGAATATGCCGACTTGGTCAAAAAGGTAAAGGTCTTTGATGTTAAAAATGAGGAGCTAGTCATGGTGGCTAACAACACAACCTCACAGGTCCAACAGAAGATCGACCTGATCGACCAACTCCAAGCCGAGATGAACGAGGTCTAAGCCATGGACGACGGGTGGAAAAGCAAAATGGACCTGCTGGATTCGGAGAAGGAAACCACTAAGATGGATCTGGCATCAGTTGAGAACCAACTCCAGGTGGCGAGGGACAAAGATGAAAAACGGTATCAGCTGAATGACGATCTCCGAGCACAGCTGAGCTCGACCGTCATAGAGCAGGACGCCCTCGGTAAAAAATACGAGGCCGTGAAGTCCAAATTAGATACAATCTTCGCCGATGCCGAAGAAATGGTGGCCCAATACAAGGCCGATGTGGAGGCAGCCAAGATCCTCCTGGAGGCAAAGGCCGAATATATGAAGCGACTGTCCCGAAGAGAGACCTTCGAAGAGATCCACGCCCGAGGTTTTGACCTATCGGATGAGATTGAGGAAGCCAAAATGTTAGAGGTCTAGTCGAAGAAGCTTTACGAGCCTGAAGGTGCTGAAGGCTCTGAGGGTTTCGAGGGATCTGAAGGCTCCGACGGCTCCGGCAAAGATGCCGAAGGCACCGAGGGTTCCGAGGGCTCCGACGGTTCCGATGACGAGTCGGGCCCCATTGAAGACCAGACATAGATGCCTTAGTACTTTTTTTAGTTTTGTTTGTTCCCTCATGTATATTTTTTGTGTTTATTTTGAGGCCATTTCTATTGGGCCTTTGTAAATATACTTCGGAATATATATATAAAATTTTCAATTTCTGACAATATCGTACCTTTTCTTTTCCAGCATCTTTTCATAATTTCTATTCGTGTAATATTTCTACTGCCTTAGCATATAATCAAATGTAGTTATAGGACGTTCATTTTTTAGAGGTCTGAATAGGACCTGACCTAGATACAATTTTGTTTGATCGAGGCTTTGAAAACTCGGTGTGACCGGAGGTTTTTTCAAGATGCTTAAGCGATTTTTAGACGATATTTTTGCCGAGGGTAACCTCTTAGCAGCTTTTGAGTTCTTATAAAGGCCTTACTTTATGATTATGAGCTTCGGACGTCCCCAAGACATTTTTAGGGTGGTCGTAGCCTTTTGTATTTCGGCACCGTCTCATAGGTTTTGTGCCTCCGAGATTTGGTAGCCCGAGTTGTCCGAACTTTCTTCAAACGACAGTCCCCGAATAGGGGTAGACCTTGGGTTTGATAGTGTAGCCTGGATTTTCCAAAATTTATTCGGACGATAGTACCCGAATAGGAGTAGCCCTTGGGCTATTAGGATCCTGAATTTAAGAGGAAAGAAAATGCGAAAATAGCAGGGCAAAACTTTCTTTCATTTCTCAGTGTGTAAAGTACATGATCAAAAGCGCATAAAAACTTGTATCATAGCTTGAGTGGACTATGTGAGCATGGTTCATACGACCGTTTGGCCCTTACAGTGAATCCTAATCATCAAGCCTTGGCTTCTAGTATACAAAGTTTTTCTTTTTTCTTTGCTAAAAAACCTTGATCCTTAGTCCGAGGGTAATGGCCCCCAGCATTCGAGGTCGAGTTTGAGAGGGCTCAGATACTGTTGACATGAAGTGGAAGATCATTGACTCCAGTATGAGACCGGACTTTGAATCTAAGTTAGCACTTTTTACTGTTTCCTCGTTAAAAGCCTTACCGAAAATCCATTTTAGGACAAAACTGGTTCAAGAGTAAAAGAGTACAACATGTGCTTTCAGACCTAATAGCCACATCCATACTTGGCCGTTGCCTGCAAGTGTTAGTCCGATTCATAACATGATTAAAGAGTAGTTGAGATCGTACCTTAGCAGTAGTACTGCTTTAAGTGTGTCACGTCTAGTTGTTCGGAAGTTGAACACCATTTCCCGCTTTGAGTTTGTATGAGCCTTTGCCGGTAATTCTGATGACTCAATACGGTCCTTCCCAATTCGGTCCTAGCTTCCCCTCGTTCGGGTTCCGGGTGTGTAATATTACTTTCCTCAACACCTCACCGATCTAATGTCGGAGGTTAGCTCTTCAGTTGATGTATTTTTTTTTTCGTTGTTTCTGGGCGGCCAACCGGACTAAATCTGCCTCACGTCTTTCATCCTATAATTCCAGGCTTGTGATCATGGCCTTGCCATTTGACTCTTCGGTCGCACATTAGAATCTAATGCTCGGCTCTCCCACCTCGACTGATATCAAGGCTTCGGCCATGTAGACCAACGAAAATAGAGCGGCCCCGGTACAAGACTTCGAGGATGTACGATATGCCCACAGGACTTCGGGCAAGATTTCCTTCCATTCCCCTTTGGCATCGGTCAACCTATTTTTAGGTTTTGAAGTATGGTCTTGTATGTTGATTCCGCCTGTCCGTTCCCACTAGGGTGGTAAAGTGTTGATAGTATCTTCTTAATCTTGCGATCTTCGAAAAATCTATTTACCATGCTGCCGATGAATTGTTTCCTATTATCGCACACGACTTCGGCTAGTATCCCAAATCGACATATTATGTGGTCCCAGATGAAGTCAATGTCTTCTTTGTCCCAGACCTCTTCGAATGCTTGGTCCTCGACCCATTTGGAAATATAATCATTCATGAATAGTATGAATTGAGCTTTACCAGGTGCCCATGGTAGGGGACCGACGATGTCCATTCCCCATTTCATAAATAACCACGGGGACAGGACCGAGTGGAGTATCTCTCCCGGCTGATGGATCATTGGTGTGTGTCTCTAGCAGTCATCGCAATTTCGTACGAAGTCCTTTGCATCCTTCTCCATTTCAGTCCAATAATAGCCGGCCCTGATTAACTTTTGAACCAAAGATTCTGGCCCCGAATGATTTCTGCAAGTGCCTTCATGAACTTCTCCCAAGGCGTGCTTGGTATCTCCTGGCCCCAAGCATCCTGCTAACGGGCCGTCAAACGTTCTCCTGAACAATGTCCCTTTGACCAAGCTAAATGTGGCAGCTTTGGTACGGATGACTCTTGATTCTTTGGGATCCGAGGGTAATTTCCTAGTCTTCAAGTAGTCTATGTACTTGTTCCTCCAATCCCAAGTTAAACTCGTTGAGTTTACTTTGGCGTGCCCTTCTTCTATCACTGGATTTATGAGCTGTACGACTGTTCCCGAACTGAATACATCATCATCAACCGATGATCCCAAGTTAGCCAGAGCATCAGCCACATTGCTCTGATCTCAAGGCACGTGCTGGTGGGTCCATTCCTTGAATTGATGCAGCATTACCTGTAACTTGTCTAAATATCTTCACATTCATTCCTCTTTCACTTCGAATGTCCCATTGACTTGATTTACCACGAGGAGGGAATCACACTTAGCTTCGACTACCTCGGCCTCAAGGCTTTTAGCCAATTCCAGACCTACAATCATGGTCTCATACTCGACCTCATTGTTAGTCAATTTCACAAAAGGGTCTAAATTCCTGAGGTAGTCCCCAAGGTGAGCAATAATTCTCTTTTGACTTCGGGCACTAAGGCCGGCGTAAAGCCGGCCATGATGTCGGCCAGAATTTGAGATTTTATGGAGGTTCAGGGACGATACTCGATATCGTAACCGCTAATTTTGATGGCCCATTTGGCCAACCATACCGAGAGCTCGGGCTTATGCATGATGTTCCTTAATGGGTAAGAGGCTATGACACAGATGGGGTGACATTGAAAGTACGGTTTTAACTTTATGGAGGTGCTTAGCAAAGCGAGCGCCAATTGTTTCAGGTGAGGATACCTTGTTTCGACCTCGCCTAGAGTTTTACTGATATAGTAAATAGGGAATTGCGTACCTTCCTCTTCCTGGACTAAGACTTCACTTACCGCCACCTCGGAAACCTCCAAGTAAAGGTACATTGGCTCATCCGCCTTTAGGGTGTGGAGCAGGGGCGGACTTGAAAGGTACCATTTGAGATCTTCCAAAGCTTGTTGGCATTCTGGGGTCCAGGAAAAGTTACTCTTCTTCTTCAACAGTGAGAAGAGCCGATGGCTTTTGTCCGAGGATCTCAATATGAACAGGCCCAGGGCGGCTATACGCCCGGTCAGCCTCTGAACGGCCTTGACGCTGTCTACCACGGTGATGTCTTCTATGGCTTTGATTTTTTCCGGGTTGATCTCAATCCCTCAATTGGATACCATGAACCCGAGGAATTTTCCATATCCGACCCTGAATGTGTACTTTTCTGGGTTCAACTTCATATTGTATCTCTTCAATATATCGAAGGTTTCCTGAAAGTGTTTCAAATAGTCCTCTGCTCGTAGGGACTTGACTAACATGTCGTCAATATAAACTTCCATTGATTTTCCTATCTGTTCTTCGAACATCCGGTTTACTAGGCGTTGATAGGTGGCATCAGTGTTCTTTAATCCGAATGGAATTATGTTATTAGGTGTCGAATTTAGTGATAAAGGAAGTCTTTTCTTGATCGCCCAGGTCCATCCAAATTTGGTTGTACCCGGAATATGCATCGATAAAACTAAATATCTCGTGCTCTTCCATAGATTTGATCATTCAATCGATGTTAGGCAAAGGAAAAGAATTCTTAGGGCATGCCTTGTTCAGTTCTTTACAATCCACACACATTCTTAGCTTATTTCCTTTCTTTGGTATTACCACTATATTGGCTAACCATTTCGGGTATTTAACTTCCCGAATGGATCCTATTTTAAAGGATTTAGATACCTCGTCCTTGATGAATGTGTGTTTGACCTCGGACTGCAGTCTCCTTTTCTTCTTAACCAGATGGAACTTCGGGTCCAAACTCAGCTTATGAGTGGTTACCTTCGGCGGAATCCCTGTCATGTCAAGATAGGAACAAGCGAAACAATCTATGTTAGCTATAAGAAATTCAATGAGTTTTTTCCTGAGCTCGGGAGTCAACTCCGTTGTTGCGGCCAAATGCACACGCAAGTATACGCGGTCGTCAAGTAATAAAGTGACTAAAAGTCGAATGTCGAACCCACGAGAACTTGTGATTAACTATTAACTAAATTAGACTATTCTAATTATCTAAACAAGAATTAAACCTAGAATTATGTGACCTTAATCTAATTAAAATAAAAAGAAAATAAATAATGAACTCTGAACAAAGGAAGATCAGATTTTTATGTTATCAATGTAATGAAAACGATCCAAGGTTATGGGCTATCTAACATTCCTATTGTATTCTTCAATTGGATTGACTAACTAATTTATCTAGCTTATTAGTTGACAGGGTTAATATTGCTCATAAGAATTTGTCGAGTTCTTACACGCCTATTCAAGCTAACCTAATGCCTATATGTCTATGGAGTTAGAATCAACAAGAAAATATTTATAATTCATGTACATCAACCAAGCAAGGCAATTAAGTATATGTCTATCCTAACCGCGAATCCATTCCCTAATGCCCAGGTTCAAGAACTTGCTCTACTCAAACCTATATGCAATCTAGAATTCTCACTTTCGAGTTCAATTCTAGATTCGTAGATAGTATTCAATTGGTGATCAAGAAATCAAATAATTAAGCGCAAGATTGAATAAATAAACTAATGTGAATACCTATTTTTTGTACTATTTTAACACCTCCTAAAGTCATTAATGTTTTGTTACTTTAATTATTTTTCATTTTTTTGTGTCTTTGATTGCATATTTCCTATCATAAAAATACCAAAAAATAGTTCTTTCTTCATTTGTGTATTTTAGGAATTAACTAACTATTCAATTGGTGAATTAATATAGTTAATTGATCATTTGAATAAGTTACTTAATTAATTTATTTGTTTGTGTAAATTTAATTTAATAAGTAGGATTAAGGAAGAAATTGGGCTAAAGTTGAAAGAGAAAGTGGCCAAAAGTGCAAGATAAGGGGCTTCCCTTGAAATGGTCTGAAACGACATAGTTTTGCCTCAAAACTACGTCGTTTCATTAGTTTCAAAACTACGTTGTTTCATTAGTGACCCAAGATCAAATCTCACCCCATGATCACCCCTTGAAATAGTGGTCCATATTTGATCTCTCAAGAGGTATTTAAAGCCTCAAAAATCTGAAAAATGCCCTCATTTCTCCCATAATTCTTTTCTTCTTCCTCTCTCTTCTCTCTCCCATATCCGCCCCCCACCACCGCTGTCGCCCGCCGGAAATCGCCCACCGGTGGCGGCCAACACCCAAATGACCCCAA
This sequence comes from Nicotiana tabacum, assembly GCF_000715075.1. Lineage (NCBI taxonomy): Eukaryota > Viridiplantae > Streptophyta > Magnoliopsida > Solanales > Solanaceae > Nicotiana > Nicotiana tabacum. Next base: position 36,602,218 of record NC_134102.1, on the reverse strand, counting down.
ATTTACACCATGTAATCTACACAACCTCCTCTTTCCATATCTCCAAACCAAATCCTTCAAAACCCCCTCAAAATCCTTGAATTTTAGATCTAGGAAACTTTAGCCGCCATTTTTTTGCCCAAAATCTTGAAATTCCGGCCACTACCACCCCACAATACCTACATCAATAGATATAGCTCATCAAGACCTACCTATTGATGTCAATTCCATCACAAAAATCCGGCAACTTAAAATTCGGCCAAATTCCGGCGACCACCCCGAACGCCCTCGTTTGGTATACCCCTATTCTCATTTCCTTTGTCTATTATTTCTAATTGAATTGTATTTAGTGTATGTCTGGCATAATTTATAATTTTTTTTATTTTTATTTTTATTATTATTATTAGTTGTGTTTAATCTATGTTAGCTTAGTCGTTTATAGTTATTAATCACTGATAATTAGTTATTCATTAGTTTTGAAATAGCTATTCGCTTAGTCATGATAGTTTAAGATAAAAGTTTCAAGTGCTTAGTGAATTTATTTTTATTGGATTTGAGTATTTGAATTTTGTGTTGATAAAAGCTAAAATTAAAGAAGGAATAGTACAAGTTTGGTTGTTTTTACTGTGCAAAGACTTTGGAGTACAAAACTCAAAAGTCATTGTATGGTGACAAATTCAATACTTTTTGACAACTTTTCAATAGTGTTTAGCACACAAAGTCAGTCTTTTGGACAGACTTTTGGTGAACCAAAATCTGTCCAAATAATCTGATTTATTTGCCTATTTAAAGGGCTGCTCTTCTCCTATAAAAGGGACACACACTCTATCTTATACGAATACATCTTTAGATTTGTTTGAACACACATCTTTGAACAAAAAATCAGCAACTGAATATTTTAGTAAGTTGAAATTTGTGAGCTTTGTGAGTGACTCCTAGCGTGTAAAATCATTAAGAAAATAGAGCAATCGTTTGGCTAAGTTCTGAGATTGTTAGTTACTAGTTTCAAGTGTCTTCGTGGGATTTTCTGGGCTGTTTCTCACACTGATTGGCTGTTGTTACTGTTGCTGGAATTTCTGTTCATTCATCGCTGATCTTTGCTTTTCTGTTATCCAGGTATTCCCATATGGTACTGTAATTTTTTGGGGTCAACAATAAATGAAAATGAAGCTATTTGAGTTCTTTTCAATTTATTATAAGCTTAATAACATTCTGTTTCTTATATAGTTTTGTATGTAAGCATGCGTAATACACTATAATCTTGTATTAATGAGAAAATGCTTCGTTAATCCAAGGAGGGTTTTCATGTTCTTTAAGTGATGTGTTTGTATTATGTAATATTGTAATTTTTTAAAATAAGGCCAAATATCTGAAGATGGCAACATTAATACATTTTAAAGTGTTAAACTTAGTAGTATCAAGTTCCTTCTATAGGCTATTATATTCTCCAAGTGTCATGCGCTCAAAGTGTGTGGTAGTCAGATGAAAGGTTTAACTTACTTCCCCTTTTGGATCTGTTATCTTCTTTAAGATGTCGAAAAAAATAATAAAATAATCAGGAACAAGGTTGATTATTTTTGCAAAAAAAAAAGGACCTAATTTTATTTGTCAATAAGCATAAGCTAGCCAAAGTAAGTTTTTTCTAGAAATATTTTGCAGCAGGTTAGTTTCGGTGCAAATCATTGGCCAAAAGTTTTAAAATAATCTTTTCCTAGCTTAGAAGCTTAATGAATTTCTTAAAGAATTCAATACTTAGGAAATATGTTTTCTTCCCTACATATGTCTTTCTCTGCTCCAAGGAACGAGTTCATTACAGGAGGATTGAGTCTAAATTGGATTATGTCTAAGTTAATCTTTTTTTGTACATTAAAATTTTTTAATGAATTGATCTTGGGCTGAATTTTGTTTTAATTGGACTTTGGGCCATATTTCCTAATGCTTATCAGGCTCATTCACATAATAATTTCAGCTAAGCCCAAGAAGAATATAACACCTAGCAGGCCCAGTAACTTTAAAGTTCATTTGCCCATTTCTTCCCAAAAGTTGCTGGCCCATTTGTATTTAACTCAATGGCTGCCCCCTCTTTAAAATAACAAGTTGGCCAAATTTTTATTTTTATTTTATTAGTCAATTATTCTCAATAAATTAGATTTTCTTTTATTAAAATAACTTTACAACTTAATCGCCTTAGTAATTGATTTAAACGCTAGGCAATTAGTAGGCGCGCTTCAACTTCACAGAATCGCTTGCGTAGCGTGATGTTTAACATTCAATAAATTAGTCCAATAACCTCATACCATACCCATTAGTTTTAGTTAATCCTTTGCTAAATTTACGGATTCGCTTGCGTAGCGCCATAGTTGACTTTTAATAATTTTCAGAAAATTAATTTTCTCAAATATAGTAATTTCTCAAAAGTATTACAAATAATTGATTGTCATGATTTCAGATTCGCTAGCGAGGCGAAATTATGATAAGTTAATTAATTTTGTTATTCGATTACGCATTCGCTTGTGTAGCGTGGTTATGATAACGTAATATTATCCAAATTATTTTGTTTAATAATTCTAATAATCAAGAGATAAAAAAGGATAAGTAAAACATGAAAATCACATAAATCACATTTTATCCAAAATTAATCCAAGCCAAGTTTTAAGTCAATAAAGCGACCGTACTAGAACCACGGAACTTGAAGAATGCCTTACACTTTCTCCCCGGTCAACATAATTCCTTACCTGAACTTTATTTTCGCAGACCAATAATAATAGAGTCAAACCCTCCTTTGACTAGAGATTCAAATAAAAGGTGACTTAGAACACCCAAAAATCAATTCCAAGTGGCGACTCTGAATAATAAAATAATCCCTACTCAAGTTTGTCACTTTAATTAAAAAAATTCTTTAACCCACAATCAATAACACAACATATCTTTTTTGGGGTAGAAAAGGGGTATGACAACTAATATGATAAATCAAGAAGCCAAAATCAGTATCTCAATAACAATAGTCATGAAAGAACCATAACCCTAGAACGTGAAGTTTAGCTCCACATAGACATGGTAGCCAAACGAAAAATCATACAAAGAAATATAAAAATTACTAAGTTTGGTGGAAGAAGATGAAATACGGCCTCCACAGCGGCTCCTTGCTCTCCCTAGGTCGAATCCATTTCAAAAAGTATGTTAGCTTTCCTAAAAGAGGCGTTTTTGACATATATATTGCGTATAAAAGTCGTGGGCCAAAGTTTTCCTTTTCCTTTTCCGTATCAGCTTCAGGGATTGATGCTGGGGTGGATGCTTCACGTCCGCCTCAGCTTCAACTTCTCAGCATCGCATGCTGGGGTGGATGCTTCGCATCCACCCTCAGTTCCTCCATCCCTATTGTGCCCAAGTGCGGATGCTAAGGTAGATGCCTTCTCTCGACTTCACTGCTAAGGGTGAACCAACTAGCCTTTTTTGCAAGGTTGGATGTGATGCATCCACCCTCTTCTCCAATAGCCAGAGCATCGTTTCTTCATATTTTTGTATTTCAAACATCCTAAATCATCGCATACAACTTAATTAGTCATAAAACCAATAATTAACGCATGTTGGGCATTATAAATACCAAATAGCACCAAAAGGTGGTTAAAATATGGGTAAAGTAATATTAAAACATATAGAAATATGCCCAATATCACCACCCCACACTTAAACCTTTGTTCGTCCTCGAACAAACCATCACTATATTAGACAAAACAAAATTAGGCTCCTATCATTCAAAGCACACCACACTTATGACCATGGTTGATTGCAACAATTAAACTCTAGCATATGCATTCAACACACAATTCCCTTTAACTTATGCCATATTTCAAAAATATTCTAAACGAAAGCAACATGCTCTTAAGAATCCTAACCTCAAAACCCGACTCAATGTTACATTGCACTCATGACTTGAACACCCAACATCATAGAGAAGTCTAATAACGTAACCATCCCTCATGAAACCATGTGCCCTCACAACAAAATCAAGGAGAGTTATTTGAATCCACACATTCGAATCTCATGATCAAATATAATTGATGGACCTCACATATATCAGAGAAATATCCCACTCTCACAATGAAGTCACATGCACGCAAATGGTACCATAGGCTTGCCCATAATATAAACCTCTACTAATGTAGGCTCGCTCGATCTAAAATCAATTAGGACTTTTTCATGGTTATAATATGGGCTAAGGAACAGATAAGATATATTTTAGGAATGATGACTAACCCTCTTAAGCACTTTAACATATCACATGATAAACGTTAAGTGCATTTTCGTCAACACCACATCAGTTTCACAAACACAATCACCCCCAACAATGTTTTCGCTTTCTTTAAGCACTACCTTAATTTACATCCTACTAGAAAGAACAAGACAACAATTTATTCACCTATATTTTTCCTTCTCTTTTTTTTTTCCAGATTTTTCTTCTTTTTATTTTATTTTTTAATTTCCGCTAGTGGTGTATTATTTCACAAAATAAGTGCACCCTTATTTCTTTGATTGGTTCCACTCAAAATCCACCCCACACTTAGTCCCTTCCTTACTTCTTTTAGTGCTCATTTTACAATTAAAGTGCGTTAAAAGGTAAAATGATAAAAAAGTATCAATTAAGAACATGGATATAAGCTTGCAATGTGGGTGTCAAATAAAAGTATATAGGCTCAAAAGGTTTAACAAGGGATAGATTTCATTTGTGATAAGATAATAAGCTCAAAAAGATCAAAGAAAGCCTAAAATTATTTTTCAAATCGAACATCACCTAAAATTTTGCTTCAACTCACATACCGGGCAAGTTCTAGACACAAGTACAATACATAGACTACACAAAAACCTTACCATACATAGCACATGACTCACTAAGGGACGGTCCCATTCCGACTCTTAACTAATGCAAGTATTCACGGAGCCACTAGATATTAAGCATAAATCACAAAGTGAATTCAAGTCAAGAAAATGAGACATAGGCGTCACAAAACATGCTATCCAATTTATAAAGGCATCATGATCAATTTTAAAATATAGGGAAGGTACTACACATGCCAAAGCCTAAATATACTACTATCAAATAAGTCAAGAGAGCCTAGAAATCTCATATTTCTTCCTCCATTTATTTCCTAAATTTTAATCTACTCTAAAAATAAAAAAATTACTACTACCCGTTTCAAGTTATATCCCATGGAAAAGAATCGAGGCACAAAGAAAAACTACGGGGGATTATTACTACCTAAAACACAAAAAGACATACTTTTGTATTATTTTTTTTATTTTTTATTTTTTTGCTAAACTTTAATCCCTCAAGAAAACTGTCTAGGAGATCCATCGTCAGAAAAAGTCCAATTCGTTTTTTTTAATTTTAAAATTAATCACCTAAAATACTACACTACTATAAAAAAATAAAAACACGAAACTGAAAAAAATAAGAAATTAACATACTAACATAATACTACTAATGATCTAAAGGAATTCTCCCACCTCACACTTAAAAGAGTGCAGTGTCCCCAATGTACAACTAAAGCAAAAATAACAAGGGTGGACAAAAAACTTCCTGAAACGCCAAAGGCCGAAGCACTAGCAGCTCACGGGGTACTTAGACTTCTCCCAAGGATGGTCCTTTGTGCGGGTACCTCACACTAGTTTCAACCATCTTGCTCGCTTTTTCACACTTCCAGTTGCTTTTCTTCCTATGCTCATAATCCTACAAAATAAAAATAAATACTACAAAAATAATATAATAAAAAAAAAATCAACAAAAATAAAAGAAAGCAATAAATCTGGGTTACCTCCCAACAAGCGCCTAATTTAACGTCGCGGCACGACGTGAACCACTTTTTCCTCCACCTTGAACTTATGAACTGTACCCCTAACAGGGCACCCCGTCTGCGGCTATGCTCCTTCGGTGGGGCTACAAAGATAACCAAGCCAAGTAATAAATTTTTTACTTTGCACTTCTCGGCCTTTAGATGAGGAATGTAATTTTTGATTTTTGGCATGACAAATTCAAGAATATAGGCACTCTCATCCTCACTCTTTGACTCCCCCATAGGCTCCGATGGCTCGATTACTATCTTACTATCTAAACATAATGTGAAAAAAATGATTGGAATGAGGTCTAATGCATCCTAACTCATGAATTGTACTACTATTTATATCCCCATTTATACACACTCAGGTCTCTCAAAGTAATGTTATCTACTCCCTCATATGACTCTAGAGTACTCTTCTCAATATTGGCATCCTCAAGAAAACCATGGTCTAATGATCTGTATTCTCGTTTTAGCTCCTTAATTTGGTCTAGAAGATTTTTTTCATATTTACACAACTCATCATTAAATTGTTGGGCGTTATACGCATCAACCTTTGCACTCAAATCTACATCCACGTTACGCACATCTGAGCCAAAATTATCAATTTTAGGTGAAAGCTCATCTCTCTCCTTAGACCAATCACTCACCAATGTTGTTAGAAGACAACGTCATTTCGTATATTCGCTTAATCGAGAATATTTGTCCCAATACCAATCCTTACTCCCATATTCAAATTCAAACTTCCCAGAGTTCAGGGCATGATAAGACCAAAAAGATGGGCCATAAAAGTCTTCCGTCAATCAAGCTTCTTCATTAATAACCTTACCTCCGTATATTTTTTCCCCAAATATCATGTTGAGAGAGCTAGAAATACACTAAGAGAAAAATTAAATAGTTATAAAAATAAAAATATTTACAAAAAGGAAAGAAAAAACATGTAAAGATAAAAGTAAACGAATAATCTAGAAATAGGCTAATTCTAAGTCCCTGGCAATGACGCCAAAAACTTGTCGCGGCCAAACGCACACACAAGTATACGCGGCCGTCAAGTAATAAAATGACTAAAAGTCGGATGTCGAACCCATGAGGACTTGTGATTAACTATTAACCAAATTAGACTATCCTAATTATCTAAACAAGAATTAAACCTAGAATTATGTGACCTTAATCTAATTAAAATAAAAAGAAATAAAATAATGAACTCTGAACAAAGGAAGATCAGATTTTTATGTTATCAATGTAATAAAAACGATCCAGGGTTATGGGCTATCTAACATTCCTGCTGTATTCTTCAATTGAATTGACTAACTAATATATCTAGCTTATTAGTTGACAGGGTTAATATTGCTCATAAGAATCGGTCGAGTTTTTACTCGCCTATTCAAGCTAACCTAACGCCTATATGTCTATGAAGTTAGAATCAACAAGAACACATTTATAATTTATGTACATCAACCAAGCAAGGCAATTAGGTATATGTCTATCCTAACCGCGAATCTATTCCTCGATGTCCAGGTTCAAGAACTTGCTCTACTCAATTCTATATGCAATCTAGAATTCCCACTTTCGAGTTCAATTCTAGATTCGTAGATAATATTCAATTGGTGATCAAGAAATCAAATAATTAAGCGCAAGATTGAATATATAAACTAATATGATAAATCAAGAAGCCAAAATTAATATCCGAATAATAATAGTCATGAAAGAACCATAACCCTAGAACGTGATGTTTAGCTCCACATAGACATGGTAGCCAAATGACAAATCGTACAAAGAAATATAAAAATTATTACGTTTGGTGGAAGAAGATGAAATCCGGCTTCCACGACGTTTCAAAAAGTATGTTAGCTGCCCTAAAAGAGGCGTTTTTGACTTATATATCGCGTACAAAAGTCGTAGGCCAAACTTTTCCTTTTCCTTTTCTGAATCAGCTTCGCGTCCACCTTAGCTTCAACTTCTCAGCATCGCATGCTGGGGTGGATTTTTCGCATCCACCCTCAGTTCCTCCATCCCTATTGTGCCAGGTGCGGATTCTAAGGTAGATGCCTTCTCCCGACTTCACTGCTAAGGGTGAACCAACTAGCCTTTTTTGCAAGGTTGGATGCAACGCATCCATCCTCTTCTCCTATAGACGGAGCATCGTTTCTTCATAGTTTTGTATTGCAAATATCCTAAATCATCGCATACAACTTAATTAGTCATAAAACTAATAATTAACGCATGTTGGGCATTCTAAACACCAAATAGCACCAAAAAATGGTTAAAATATGGGTAAAGTAATATTAAAACATATAGAAATATGCCCAACATCACCCGTTCCTAGGTATACCTTCAGATTGGGTAAGTGTTTGATCAATATGACTTGCTCCAACTCCTTTACCGTCGGTTTGGTGGCATCAGAATCATCAGGAGCAATGAATGACCTAGGAACTCCGTTATCATCCTCCTCGCGTACTCCTCGCTCTTCTTGTTCGGTCGGGGCTGGTATCGTTGATTGATATTTAATTTCTTCCTTCCTGGTCGGCTCCATGTTCTTTGATGTTAAGACCAACTGGCATTGGGATCACCTCATCGACTACGAATATTTCCTTTATGGCCGGCTTCTCTCCGTAGACCGTCTTGATTCCTCCCGGCGTAGGGAACTTCAGTGCCTGGTGTAATGTTGAGGGTAGTGCTCCCATGTTGTGAACCCATGGCCTTCTGAATAAGGCATTATACCTTATGTCCCCTCTGGTCACATAGAATTTCGTATCTTGCATCGTCCCGGCGGTGTTCAGTGGCAGGGTTATTTCTCCTTTAGTAGTTTTGCACGCCATGTTAAATTAGTTCAATACCCATACTGCCGGCACTATTTGGTCTTGTAACCCCAACTTCTCTACGACCCTCGATCTGGCCGAGCTTCCTGGATCAATCAACGCACATTTAACTCGAGATTTATTGATAAGTACTGATATCACCAATGCATCATTATGAGGTTGTAAGATTCCCTCGGCATCCTCGTCGCTGGATGAAATGGTTCCCTCCGGGATGTAATCTCGGGTGCGCTTTTCCCTCGTGATGGATATTTTAGTGCGCTTTATCATTGGCCCCTAGGGGATATCGACCCCTCCAATGATCATGTTGATAATGTGCTGAGGTTATTCTTGTTCAGTCTATTTGTTGGAGTCCCTGTTCCTAATGTGGCTTCTGGCTTGATCACTTAGAAACTCTTGGATGTGCCTGTTATTAAACAACCGAGCAACTTCTTCTCTCAATTGTCTGCAATCCTTGGTCCTATGGCCATGAGTGCCATGATACTTACACATCAAGTTAAGATCTCTCTAGTAGGGTCGGATTGCAATGGTCGAGTCTAATTGGTTTCCTTGATGTGCCCAAAGGCCGATACAATGCTGGCTGCATCAACATTGAAGTTATACTCTGATAATCTTGGTGCTTTCCTTCCCCCGAGCGGCCTATCAAAACCATTCTTGCTCATCAGACCTCGGGTATTGGTCCCACGGTCCCTTCTCTTCTCGTTTGTCGTGGGGTTATGCTCGGGCCCGTTTCCCCTCTGATTTGCACTGTATGGTTGATACCTATCTCGGACCGGCCTTGATTCATGATCAATGACTCTCTTAGACATGTCGTCAGTTTTGATGGGATAAACAGACCCAGAAGGGGCTCCGAATTGGTCGTCCTCGACTCTGATCTTTGACTGGTACCTGTTGTGGATGTCGGCCCAAGTTACCGCCGGGTACTCTACCAAATTTTGTTTCAGCTGCTACGAAGCCAAGGAGCTTCGGGGGTTAAGTCCTTCAGTGAATGCTTGAACGGCCTAATCATCCACAACCGGAGGCAAGTCCAACCGTTCCACTTGAAACCCTGACACAAACTCCTTGAGCATCTCGTTGCCCCTTTGCTTAGCGTTGAAAAGGCTCGATTTTCTGATCTCGACCTTGATGGACCCGTCATGAGCTTTTACAAAAGCATCCACGAGCATAGCGAACGAATCAATGGAATTTAGGTACAAATTGTGGTACCATATCATTGCTCCTTTTGACAGAGTTTTCCTGAACTTCTTTAATAACACTGACTCGATTTCATCGTCTTCCAAATCGTTACCTTTGATGGCGCATGTGTAGGAGGTCACACGCTCATTTGGATCTGTGGTTCCATTATATTTTAGAATATTGGGCATACGAAACCTCTTCGGGATTGGCTTTGGTGCCGCACTTGGAGGAAAAGGCTTTTGGATAAATTTCTTAGAGTCCGGACCTTTCAATATCGGGGGCACTCTTAGGATCTGATCACCCCGGGAATTATATGTATCCATCTTCTTATCGTTTGCCTCAATTTTCATTTCACCTGATTCCGCCTGTTTCGTTAATGCTTCAAGCATTTTCATTACTTCGGGGCTGACATCGAACTCAGCTTCACCCAGTCTTTCGGTGATCTGCTCATTTTTTCGGGTATTTTCCCGGGATGGTTCGGGATCAACTTTGCTGGGGGAGCGACTTTGATTTTGCAGCTGCACTATCGCCGCCTGTTGAGCCTGCAACATTTTGAAGATTAATCGTAGACTGACCCCGTCGCCTTCGCCTTCTGGTGCTCCTCGAGTCGTTGGCCGGTCTCCTCCGCGAACGCTGTTCTCGGGGTCGGTAGGCAGGTTGGCATCGATGGCCACCTACAAGTTAGCATCGACTGGGTCTGCAACTGGGACTCCGTTGGGATCACCAGGGGGCACCTCACTACTAGGTACCAGATTATTGTTTTCTCCATGATGGCCAGACTCAGCTTCAACGTTCAAGTGAGCAGATTGAGAATTTGACATTTTTAAGCTCACCTGAAATTGAGACCTTAAAGAACAAGTGTAAAATAGAGTGTGTTACGGAGATTTGTATCAAAATACCACTATTATCCTTAGCCCCACGGTGGGCGCCAAACTTCCTATCCTTAAAATGGATAACAATTAAATTTGTACGCGATTTTAAGAATATGTGGATTGATTCAACACAAGTAATCAAGAATGTTAGATAAATGAATTAAAGATAAAATAAATAACCAAACCAGTTGTGACGTTGAGTCCGAGTTCAAATTTAGGCTGAACAATAGTTTTTTCCTCAACCGGATCCTCGATTCTAAGCCAAATGTATATGAAGAACTATGATAAAAATAAGAACCTTTCAATAGCTAGAGAGTAGAGAAATAAGTTTGCATTGCCTTGATATGCATGTTACAATATGTCTATTGAATAAAAAACTTTCCATTTATATAGTGGGGGAGTTTTATCCCTAGTACAATTCTAAAAAAGAAAAAATCCTCCTTGTACGTCAATCACTGATACACTACCGATATCGGGCGAGATCCGCGCCGTGATATCCGGTTGGGTGCATATATCACGGCCGTGTGCAACCGTTCGTAGTGATTTCCGAGGTCTTGGAGCTCGTTCCAAGTTCGGGGGGGGGATTGTCTTGTCAGGCCTAGTGGAGAGCACCCCGTTCCAGCCTCGATTCAAAGAGTTCTCAAATTCGGTCTCTGTCTCATACATTCATACTTCTTACTTCATTTGACTCATGGGAACTCGGGGTGTGTGCTATCCCCGAGTTCACCCGTATACTTATATAAATTTAAGGTATTTAGTTTTTCCCGAGATTTGAAATATAAAAGAGGAAAAACTAAGAAGAGAAATCCTGAAAGAATTGAGAGATGGTAGAATAAGCCATAAAGAGGGAAAACCTAGGAGAGGCTGTGGTTATTTTTTGTTTATGGAAGAGAAAGAAGAGACCAAATTAATAATATTGACATAATTAATGATAAGGATTAATTGATTGCTTATTGCCATGATTGATAAAGATGAGAGATCTAGTGTCAAAAGGTCGAAAGATCAAACAATATACCGATTCCATGATGTTACTTACTATTAATCTTGTGCATAATCATTATAATATGCTAAAAATGTAAAAAAATCTATTATTTGTAAAATAAACAAAAAGTGATGATATTATCTTAAATAATTAGCTGTGTAAATATTTCTTTCTTTGTCATAGTATTTGAGCCAGACACATTCTAATTTACTATTTACTCGATGTTGGGTTCCTATATTATATTGTTCACGCTCCAATTATTAGGCCTGAGCGTGCGGGGTGTCAATTTTCCACATCAGTTGGTGATGGTGCACTTGGATTCTTAATATGATCTTGTACAATGCTCACTTCATGAGCTAATGCAAAATCACTAATGCAACATAGATTTTCGATATAATATTAAATTATGTATTACAATATTGTCTTTTTCAAAAGGTATTAAAAGACATTTTTTTATTCGGGGCATGAAGTTTTATTTCTAGAGCTTTAAAATATGAAGCTCTCCTGTTACCAATTGGCTTTCCAATTTATTCAGAGAATGAACTATTCTTTGTTGGCAAAGTAATTAAGTTCATTTCTGTCTCATAATCTTAGCTTAGATTCTCCTCATTTAACACAAGAGGAACAATTAAATAAAACGCGTGAACAGATGAGACATTATTAGTACTACTAGTTGTTATACAGTGAAAAAATAATTTCTAAAGCAAGTTTAGAAATGAATCCTAGTAAGATACGATGGTTACTAATAAAATTCATATTCCGACACCCTTGACCTAGGGGTAGATGAATCAAACATCTTTAGTTCAGAAAATAAGTAATTCATACTTCGAAAGTACTAGTAATTATAGATGTCAATCAAAACCGTACCCCATAATATATTGAATAAGGTTCAGTATTGAAACATGAAATCAAGAAATAACACAAATATCAATTATAGGGGCTACTCTTTAAACATGAAATCAATAAATAACTGACTGCGGATATCATTTAATGCCGCGGGGAAAACACTGCATTAAGTATGTTGGGATTTATTATTGTTTACTCCCATTTTTTCACAAAAACAAAAGTGATATTAATTATATTCTGATATTCTTTGGTTGTAATTTTACGGCAAAACTTTGAACGATGTTAGCAACAAAATGTAAATGCTCGCCTTAGACCAACTAAATTGTAGTAACTATCACATTAATGTTATGAGTTCCACGCAAAGTGGCATTAACATTTTGCATTGTTTATTGAAAAGGTAAAGTCTTAAAAGCTTTTTTTCGTTTGGAGCATGAAGGTTTACTTATAGAACTTTAAAGTATATATGAAGCTTCAATTCATCAATTCGCCTACTAATTTTAATTCAAAATGAACAAATTAAGATTTCATGTTGCTGAAGTTATTCGCAAAGTAAGTTCATTATAAGTTCATTTATGTATCATAATCTTAGCTTAGATTATTCTCATTCAACTCAAAGTGCAACAATTAAATAAAACGCGTAAACAGATGACATTGTAGTCCTAGTAGTTATTAATTATACAATGAATACAAGTTTTCTGTAACATACTTGGAAATGAATCTTTTAGTGACACAAGTAGAGCACTAATAAATAAAGTATATATTAATTCCGACACCCTTGACCTAGGAAAATTAAGGGAGTAGATGAATGAAACATCTTTAGTTCGGAAAAGAAGTTAACACTAGTTCAAACTTAGCATGTCATTCAAAACCCCAATTGAATAAGGCTCAATAATGAAACATGAAAGCAAGAAGTAACTCAAACATCAAGGTGGGGGCTACCCTTTTTTTTTTTTTTTCATTTAGTATACAAAACCTACTAGCATCACTAATCTAGATCATGACTACGGTCGCATATAGCCCAATAGAGGTAGACTGATTCACGTACCGCACTCAAAGTTCTAGTTAAGGATGTATTGATCGATCCAAAACTATGTATTCTTTTTCTTTATTCATTCGTCATTCAAACTCCATCATGACTAATTCTTATTCATGAACGTGTAGGGTCCGTTGAAAAGGAGAGGCTTTTTCTATAGGAATCTTTTCATTTTCGAAGCTTGAACTCAAAACTCTCTAGTTAACAAACATGAGTAGAAAGATCCATCCGTCGCACCGCTGGTGGGGCTATTATAGTACTATGTTGGACTCATGTGCTGAAGAAACCTAAGTTGAGGACTGAGGAGAGGCAAATGTATGAAAGATTGAAGTGAAAAATTGATGGCTGGCCGCATATGTGTCAGTATAATTACCCCAAAACAAGTGCTCTGCTTCTTCATTCATTGCCCTTACCAACAGACAGCTCTCACTCTTAAATACATGGGCCTTTCTTTTCCCATTTTGGTGTATTTCTTCATTGATTTGAGATGTCCTTGATTGGCTGATCTTGTTAGATGCCTATACATTACATTGACTATTACAAACACTTCACATATAATGCATGTACACTTGCACTTATGTATATGTGTGTATACACAATCGGAGTTAAACCTATAGTCGGAAAAGAATTATGAAGTTGATCTTACTAAAAATCAAGCAATAAAAAGTATTTGTAATTATACTATAGTAGCCATCTTGCCAGAGAGCTATATAGTCTAAAGGCGTTCAGTTGAATTTCCTTCGGATATAATATTTGCATATTATAGGTTAAGAAAGTTCTTTTGTACACGTATATAAATTGTTGAATTTCCTTCGCATTCAATTTATAGCGTAACAGTAAATTTGATTCAAAAATAAGTTTGTGTTATAGGCTTAAATCTCAATTGCGACACTACTATTTTTTCGGATTCTATGTAAGAATTGTTTGCTCCACTGTCTCACTCTTCTTGATCTCATAAGCAAATAAAGCTAAAAAATATCGATCTACACGATGAGCTGTTCTTTTGACTTTTGTGACCAAAGCTTCACTCCAATTGGGAAAATCGATACGTAATTATGCGCTTTGATATTGGGTGTTCAAAATCGAACCGAAACCGAAAATCGAATCGAAATTGAAGCTTAATGGTTTATTGGTATCGGGTTAACAGTTTAACGGACGGGGAACGGATTGAATTTTTTTTATTAACGGCTTATCGGTTTGGGGATGATTATTCAATTTTCTTAACGGATAATCCGTTAACCCGTTAAGAATATATATATAAATATCAAAAACCCTTCCACTTCTTCCCGCTATTAGCTTAGCTTATTCTCCCACCCTACAACAAGATTGTTTAAACTGCTATCTATGGTTCACCTCTGCTTTTATTTTTTTAAACTAATGTATGTTGTCTATGTTTAATAGAAGAACAGTACTGTTGTGCCACAACTTTTATCCCACAATATTGACGATAGTACTGTCTTGAATTATGTTATGGGGAAAAAGCGCATTTGCGTTTCCTGTAAATTGTTTACTGCTTATAATCCATCCCTATTTCTATACATAACTGCCTTTTGCTCGGTGTTGTTTGTATGGTTAATGATATAGCGTGAAATGCCTGGTTGAGAGTTTAAGTTAGAAATTTGTAGTTGTTGTTTGAACTTTGAAGCTGCAGAAATTCAAGCACTGTTAGGCGTTAGCTGCAGGCCAAATATTTTTGTGTAGACTGCTCACTTATGGATTAATCATTTTGAAATATGTATCCTGGACTCACTTTGAATATAGACTGGAATTTCCTATTCTGAATTAATATGCTAGGCGTTAACAGACATATGTATGTCTGGACTCATGTAATGTAGTCTGCTTTGGGATTTAATGGTAGGCGTTAACAGACATGTATGTCTGAACTCATATGTAGTCTGCTTTGGGATGTAATGTAGCCTACAATGTGTTCTGCTTTTTCACTCTACAACACATGATACACTACATCATTCTTATATAGGCGTTAACAGACATGTATGTCTGGACTCAATGTGTAATTTTCTATTCTGAATTTGTATGCTAGGCGGTCAGTAAACAATTAATGCACGCAATATAGATTGCATTAGGCCAATAAACCGCCCGATAAGAGCTAAACCGATACCAATCCGCCTGATATCTTATCGGGTGGCTAGCAGATTAATACATTTAAAAGCCGATAACCGTTAAGCCAAACCGTTAAGAGTAATTAACCGCTCAATCCGCCCGATAAGCAGCCCTACTTTGGTATACCAGTTACTTTTAAAAAATTTGGGTTGGAAGGTCAGGCTTTGGTTAATATCGGTGATGCTTCTCTTTTGTTAGAGGAAGCTCAGCGTTATATTACTCGGGTAATGATTCTTCCATACTTGGCTTCTTTGTTCTTTTCGATACTTGATGGTTCCGATATCGGTGATCCTTCTTTGTTTTATTGGTGTTGATGATAGTTTCTAACTATGCAGGCCATCGGTAGGTTTCGAGTTGATCTTAGCCAGTGTGAGGCCGAACTCCGGAAGGTCCTAGGTGAAAGATATGACCTTCGGCTTCTTTGTAGCAAAAAGGAGGAGGCTATAAAGGATCTTCAAGTGGATTTGGCTAAGGTTCGTGAAGAAAGGGTCGAGCTCGATCAGCAGGTGAGCCTCGTTCTGTTAAAGTATGGATTCGACTCGACTGTGGAAGTTAACCCTTCGTTGTCTCAGTTGCAGCAAAAGATCGAGAAGATCGGGCTACTTCGAGAGGAGGTCGATCAAATCCGGGCCGAATGCAACCAGTGGAAGGAGACTATTGACCGCCTGGCAGCGGAGAAAGAAACCATCTTAACAAAGTTATTATCAGCCGACGTTCAGCTTCGAAACGTCAAGCAAAAGGTGTCGGTTCAGGCTAAGAAAATCGATGAGCTTGAGATACGACTTGCTGAGGCTAAGGCGGAGGTTGAGTCGTCGAAAGTTTTGGCGGATAAGTCTATTGCTGTATATCGAGCTGATGCTGAGGCCGCTCAGGTGAAGGCCCGGGAAGCGGCGAAGATTGCCGATGCTCGAGCTCATTGGGTTGCCGAACTTGTTAAGTGTAGATCTCGGAGGGAGACCCTCGAGGAGATACATGCTCGAGGTTTCGACCTTACCGAAGAGGTAAGAAAGGCAAAAGAGCTTGAAGCGGAAGTTGAAGCCTTGGCTTCTGATGATGATGACGATGATAACGATGATGGTAGCAAAAGCGGGTCCGAGGGTGGGGAAGACCCCGACCCAGAAGCTTAGAGTCTAATTCTCCATATCTGTAAATTAATTACGTAGGCAATTTTGTATATATATAACAAGGTCGATTTTGATCGATCAGATTTGGAGTGACGTTTTGCTTGTTGAGTTGATGATAATGTGGTGGTTAACGTAAACTCTGAGTAAACGTAGCTTTTTCAATGTTTCAAACTCGATTGGGTCCTTGTTCGAACTCCGCAGCTCGTAGGCTTTAACATTTGAGTGTCTATTTCGAACTCGATATAGAAGTAGCCCGTGGGCTTAATATTCGAGTGTTTATTTCGAACTCGAGATAATGTGGTAGCCCGTAGGATTAATATTCAAGTGATTATTTCGAACTCGAGATAATGTGGAAGCCCGTAGGCTTAATATTCGAGTGATTATTTCGAACTCGATGTTGAAGTAGCCCGTAGGCTCAACGGTCGACTGAGTATTTCGAACTCGATATAGAAGTAGCCCGTAGGCTTAATATTCGAGTGTTTATTTCGAACTCGAGATAACTCGATATGCCCGTAGGATGGTTGCATAATAAATCTCAAGTCATTGTACATATGTTTTGGGGCAATCTATATGAGCATGGTTCATTTTGACCATTTTGGCTCTTATAATTTTTCCTCTATTGTTGTGAGAAGACTTTGTTGCATCTGAACTCGATGTATTTGAGGGCCTGGTGCCCCCCCGGTATTCGAGGCCGTTCAGGCTAAGGGTCGAAAACCTCGGATACTGTTTTAAAAGCGCAGCACGATCGATGGTTGCCTCATTAAAAACCTTGACGCAAAAACCCATTTGGGAAAAAACCGGTCTAAGGAAAAAAGAGTGCAACACGTGCTTTTGAGTAAAAGAATACTTCTGTTCTTTGTTCGAACTTCTGTACGGGACAGTTGAATAAATATGGGAAAGGTCGGACCTTAGCAGTAGTACCATTTTAGATGTGATACATTCCTACTGCTTGATAGCTGTTTGCCATTTATGATGCCGAGCCTGTACGATCCTTTCTCAAAGTTCTCGAGCACCTAGTACGGTCCTTCCCAATTTGGTCCTAGTTTTCCTTCGTTTGGATTTCGAGTATTGATGGTGACTTTCCTTAACACCAAGTCCCCTGGCTTGAAGTGGCGAAGTTTAGTTCTTCGATTGTAATACCTTTCGATTCGTTGCTTTTGTGCGGCCAACCGGATAAGGGCAGCTTCTCGTCCTTCGTCCGATAATTCAAGGCTGGTGTTCATAGCCTCGTTATTTGATTCTTCCGTCATGAATCGAAATCTGGGACTAGGCTCTCCGACTGGTATCAATGCCTCGGAGCCATATACTAAGGAGAATGGGGTCGCCCCTGTACTGGATTTCGATGTTATTCGGTATGCCCAAAGGACTTCGGGCAGGATTTCTCTCCATTTTCCCTTAGCGTCGTTCAATCTCTTCTTCAGGTTTTGAAAAATAGTTTTGTTTGTTGATTCGGCTTGTCCGTTTCCGCTGGGGTGGTACGAGGTTGCTAGTATCCTTCTTATTTTGTGGTCTTCGAAGAATTTTGTGATTTTGTTGCCAATGAATTGCTTCCCATTATCACATACTATTTCGGATGGTATCCCGAATCGGCATATGATATGATCCCACAAAAAGTCGATAACCTCTTTTTCTCTTACTTTCTCGAACGCCTGCGCTTCAACCCATTTAGAAAAATAGTCAGTCATAAACAAAATAAATCTGGCTTTACCTGGGGTCGATGGTAGGGGGCCGACGATGTCCATTCCCCATTTCATGAATGGCCATGGGGATAGGACCGAGTGAAGTTGTTCTCCGGGTTGATGGATCATTGGAGCAAACCTTTGACATTTATCGCATTTACGAACAAATTCTTTTGCGTCTTTGCCCAATATCGATCCAATAATACCCTGCTCTGATCACTTTTCGAACTAACATGTCGGCACCAGAGTGATTACCACAAGTGCCCTCGCGTACTTCCCGGAGGATGTAATTGGTATCTCCCGGACCTATGCATACCGCCATCGGTACATCGAATTTTCTTCGATATAACGTTCCGTCCGCGGTCAAAGTAAATCGAGCAGCTTTAGTTCGAAGGGTCCTGGACTCTTTGTGGTCTGAAGGGAGCTTTCCGTTTTTTAAGTATTCAATATACTTGTTTCTCCAATCCCAGGTTAAGCTAGTAGAATTTATTTCTGCGTGCCCTTCTTCGATTACAGATCTTGAAAGTTGAACTACAGTTTCCGAGTTCAAATCATTCACCTCGACCGATGATCCCAAATTAGCAAGCGCATCAGCCTCGTTATTCTGTTCTCGTGGAACATTTCGTAGACTGCATTGTTTGAAATGGTTCAAAGTGATAAGCAGTTTGTCCAAATACCTTTGCATTCTGCCTTCTCGGACTTCAAAGGTTTTGTTTACTTGACTCACCACCAGCAAAGAGTCGCAACTGGCCTCAACGACCTCCGCTCCCAAATTTCTAGCTAGCTCAAGACCTGCAATCATGGCTTCATACTCGGCCTCGTTGTTAGTTAACCTGATAGTTTTAATAGCTTGCCTAATAATGTTACCCGTGGGAGATTTTAAAACTATGCCTAGCCCAGACCCCTTTACGTTCGAAGCTCCGTCCGTAAAGAGGATCCATGCCCTCGTCGATAAATTTGATTTTAACAGTAGTTCTTTTTCGACTTCGGGTACGAGGGTCGGCGTGAAATCGGCCACGAAGTCTGCTAAAATTTGAGACTTGATGGCCGTTCGAGGTCGATATTCGATATCATACCCGCTGAGTTCGATGGCCCATTTGGCCAATCGGCCCGATAGTTCAGGCCTATGTAAAATATTACGAGGTGGGCAGGTGGTTAATACGTTTATGGGGTGGCATTGGAAGTACGGTCGTAACTTCCTAGAGGCACTAATCAGCGCAAGCGCCAATTGTTCCAAGTGCGGATATCTAGTTTCCGCTTCCCCTAAGGTCCGACTTACATAGTAAACAGGAAATTGCGTACCTTCCTCTTCTCGAACTAGGACACTGCTTATGGCGACTTCTGATACTGCCAAGTATAGGTAAAGTTTTTCGTCGGTTTTTGGAGTGTGCAGCAGTGGTGGGTTCGATAGATATCGTTTCAGTTCTTGTAATGCTAGTTGGCATTCCGGTGTCCAAGCGAAGTCGTTCTTCTTTTTGAGTAGAGAGAAAAATTTATGGCTCCGATCTGATGATCTCGAAATGAATCGGCCTAAGGCTGCTATTCTTCCTGTTAACCTTTGTACAGCTTTCACGCTGTTCACGATAGTGATGTCTTCAATGGCCTTGATTTTGTCTGGGTTAATCTCGATTCCCCGATTTGACACCATGAAGCCGAGGAACTTACCCGAGCCGACTCCGAAAGCACATTTTTCGGCGTTGAGCCTCATGTTGTATTTTCTCAGAATATCGAATGTTTCTTGCAAATGGGTCAAATGGTCCTCTGCGCGCAGGGACTTGACTAGCATGTCATCAATATAGACTTCCATTGGTTTACCTATTTGTTCTTCGAACATTCTATTTACTAGGCGTTGATAAGTAGCTCCTGTATTTTTTAGCCCGAAGGGCATTACGTTATAACAATATGTTCCATATCTGGTCACAAACGAAGTCTTTTCCTGGTCTTCCGGGTTCATCTGGATTTGATTATACCCGGAGTAGGCATCGAGAAAAGTAAGGATCTCGTGGCCGGCCATGGCATCGATCAAGTGATCGATGTTGGGCAGTGGATAAGAATCTTTGGGGCATGCTTTGTTCAAGTCCTTGTAGTCTATACATATTCTAAGTTTGTTTCCCTTTTTAGGCACTACGACCACATTGGACAACCATTCGGGGTATTTTACCTCTCTAATGGATCCTATTTTGAGAAGTTTAGTTACCTCATCTTTTATGAATGCGTGCTTCACCTCCGATTGGGGTCTTCATTTTTGCTTCACCGGTCTGAATCTAGGGGACACACTTAGTCAATGTGTCGTTATGTCCGGCGGGATTCCTGTTATATCTAAATGGGACCAAGCAAAGCAATCGATGTTATCGATAAGAAATTGAATGATTTTCTTCCTGAGTTCGGGGCTCAAACCCCTTCCCAGGTATACCTTTCGTTCGGGCCAGTGTTCGATCAAAATGATTTGCTCCAATTCCTTAATAGTTGATTTGGTGGCATCGGAGTCATCGGGGGTCACGAAGGATCGAGGGATCCACTGATCATTATCTTCTTCGATGCTCTGCTTATCTGGCTGGGTCGAGACCGATGTCTTTGGTTGCTATTTGGCATTCCGGTCTTCGACTGTGCCTTCTTTTGAACCCGATCCATTCACCGGCGAAGACGAAGATGTTAGTTTTGCTTCCTTGACGGAGAACATTTCCTTTGCGGCTGGTTGTTCTCCGTACACTATTTTGACACCTGTCGGTGTTGGGAATTTGAGGACCTAGTGTAGGGTCGAAGGTACAACTCTCATGTTGTGGATCCACGTCCTTTCGAAAGCGGCGTTATATCTCATATCGCCTTCGATCACGTGAAACTTTGTTTCCTGAATTGTTCCGGCGACGTTTATCGGTAGGGTTATCTCGCTTTTGGTGGTTTCGCATGCCATATTGAATCCGTTTAAAATCAAAGTTACGGATACGGCTCGGTTTTGTAGGCCGAGCTATTTTACGACCTTCGATCTGATGATATTGGCCGAGCTACCTGGATCAATTAACACACGCTTAATTTTAATTTTATTCATGAGTACGGATATTACCAGTGCATCATTATGGGGTTGGATGATTCCCTCTGCATCTTCATCATTGAACGATAAAGTCCCTGAGGGAGTGTAATCTTGAATTCGAGATCGTTTTTCCCTCACAATCGACATTTTAGTGCGTTTGAGCATAGGTCCCTGAGGGGTATCGACGCCGCCGATGATCATGTGAATGATGTGCTGTGGTTCTTCTTCTTCGTTTTTCTTGCCGAAGTCCTTGTTTTTAAAATGGTTCTTCCCCCTATCACTCAAAAATTCCCTAAGGTGCCCTTTGTTGAACAAGAGGGCTACTTCCTCTCTTAGTTGTCTGCATTCTTCCGTTTTGTGACCATAGGTGCCATGATACTCGCATATTTGATTGGGATTCCTTTGGGCCAGATCGGTCTGCATGGGTCGAGGTCATCTGGTATCTTTGATGCGTTCGATAGCCGATACGATGGCAGATGCATCGATGTTGAAGTTATATTCCGATAATAGAGGAACTTCTATAGGATCGGCATATTTATCAAAGCCTCTCTTTCTCATAAGTCCCCGAGAATTTTGCCCCCGATCATACTTGCGGTTATTCCTAACTATCTCATGTGCCGAACCGTGGTTCACCCGATCTGTGATGTACGGCTGGTATCGGTCTCTGTTTGACCTTTGTTCTCTATTGGTTTCCTTCAGAATTTTAGTGGTTGCGCGGTTCTGACGCGTGGGTTCATACGGAAATCCCAATTGATCATCTTCGACCCTGATTTTTGATTGATACCGATTGTGTATATCCGCCCAAGTTATTGCAGGGTATTCGATCAAGCTTTGTTTCAGCCGACGTGATGCTGTCGAACTTAGTCCGTTCAACCCTTGGGTGAAAGCTTGTACGGCCTAGTCGTTTGTGACTGGTGGCAAATCCATGCGTTCCATTTGAAACCGGGATACGAATTCCCTCAGTATTTCGTCACCCTTTTGTTTTACAATGAATAGATCTGATTTTCTCGTTGCGACCTTTATGGCACCAGCATGTGCTTTTACGAACGAATCTGCTAACATGGCAAAAGAATCGATAGAATTTGGTGGCAAGTTGTGATACCAGATCATTGCTCCTTTTGCGAGGGTCTCTCCGAACTTTTTCAATAATACGGACTCGATCTCATCGTCTTCCAAATCGTTGCCTTTGATGGCACATGTATAGGAGGTGAGATGTTCGTTAGGATCGGTCGTACCGTTATATTTGGGAATTATGGGCATACGGAACTTTTTTGGGATCGGTTTTGAGGCCGCGCTCGATGGAAAAGGCTTTTGTATGAATTTCTTCGAATCCAGCCCTTTCATCATGGGCGGAGCCCCCAGGATATGATCGATCCTAGCATCATATGTTTCGAATTTTTTGTCGTTGGCTTCGACTCGTTTTGTGAGTTCCTCGAGAAGTTTAGCAATTTCAGGAGCGGTTCCTGATTCTCGCTCGTTCGATTTCACTGTGTCGGGCTCCGTTCTGGGGGTTACTTCTCGAAGAAGTGGATTGGAGTTTGGATTACTTTGCATATGAGTTTGGCTCTGCAACTGAGCTATCGCTACTTGTTGGGCTTGTAGCATTTCGAAAATCATACGCAAGCTGACCCCGATTTCCCCCGTGCTGTGGGTGTCTCGGGCTATGGGTCGAGCGCCACCCTGAACGCTTCTTTCCTGCTTGGAACGCTGATTTGCTTCTAGAGCTATTCGTGAATTGATATCTACTGGTACTTCGGCTCGAATTCGGGGTTCCTCGATTCTAGCCTCGTTGCCGTTGTTGGGTAGCCTTTCGGCCACGGGCACCAAGTTGTTGGTTTCATCCTGAAGGCCGGCTTCGAGGTCGATTGGCAGAGCCATTGCTGGTATGAAGTTGTAAGCTGGAGTGTACTGTATATTTGTATCAAATAATCACTTGTTATCCTTAGCCCCACGGTGGGTGCCAAACTGTTTACCCGAAAATTCGGATAACGTTGAATTTATGTATGGTTCTAAGGGTAAGTAGATTCCTTTGATCTGAAGATAACAATACACGTATTTATGATGCAAGATAGAAAATGATGAACAAAGATACTTAGTGAGCTTTAGAAAGATAAACACAATGAATTCTTAATCCCAGGGAAGATGTCTTCTATTACAATCTATCTTGCCTTTTATAGCCAAGGATCACTACTTTATCTATAGCAACATAATGGAATAATATTACTAGTGGAGGACCCATGATGGTGTGTCTCCTCCTTAATTCCCGCCAAGATTCTCTCCTTTGGTGCGGTTGTAACAGCTTTTTGTCTGTGAGCTCGATACCGACTCGAGCTCGGTGTCGGATCGGAACCTCGGCCTTGGTTTCGAGCTTGGTGATCACTTTCGGGCATCGATGTTCGGGACCTGTATCGGTCGATGTTACCTCGGTCGATTCGGACGCCCCGAGCTCGACGCCCCCATCTCGGAATTCGTTCGGGTTCTCCATGAAGATACCCCTTGACTGAGATGCCATCCTCGATTGATCTTCATGATCGAGGATCGGTTTTAACCGTATACAAGCATATAATTAGTCACGTGTCAAATTAGTCAAATAATTGTTAGAAAGACTTTGAGGAGTCATAATCTAATGATATTTTTTATCAACCCATAGCATGCAAAAACCCATGTTTTAGTGTGGTACTAAGATTAATAAAAAAAATTGTAAAAAAGACAATTGAATTTTGTATTCTTAAACTAAAGATGTGTAGGACATACCAAAATACCATTTGGATTATGTGGTTTTAACGTATCATGTTAGTTCTAACTATAAGTAAGTATCATTAAGGGTAGATGTTGGAATTATAAGCTTTCCATACCTAAAATAAAAAGGTGACGTTGTTTGAGAAACGACTAAAAAATAAAGCAAGACAGATAAATTAAAAATAAAGTATTATTAATTAGAGATTGCAAATGGGAATGTTCAGTCAATAATTAATGGATCATGATCCAACCAATCTAAAGTTTGTTTGAGTGATAATAGACAGGGTAAAAGGTAAAGATGGGTAAAATAACTTTTCATAACATAACTTGTCTAACATGGCCTAACACTCCATCATTTTTATTTTATTCTTTAATTTATGTTTCTAAATAATTAATTAGCTTATATTGTTTCAGATTTAAAAAATATATATAATTCTTATTCTCCAATTTTGATTTTATGTTTTGTTTTGGTTGCAACATGTTTTGACTCAATATTTGATATATTATTTCGAGTTCGATCAAGTTAACATCCAATAGTCCCGCAATTTATTTATACTTGGGTGAATTGGGAAAATTATACTTTGTAGGAGTAAGGTCGACGTACACACTATCCTCCCCAGATCTTACTTATGAGATTTTAGAGGGTTGTTGTTTGTTGTTTTATATAAAGAATTGACTTTGTTGCATCTTCATGTTGAGGTAACTAGGAACCTAAACTAGCTGGAACCTACTTCAAAAGAAATAAGACAATCGAATTCTTGAAAATCATGAGCAAATGTAAGTTGTTTTAACATTCTTCCCCTCATGAGTCATTTCATACTATAATTCATCACATTGCTAAACTAAATCCTTTCAGTTGCAACAAACTAGCGAGTCAAAATGCCATTTCTCTTGTGCTGAAAGAGAGAGTGGCTGTTGATGACAAAGTTATTGACGTGTGAATAAATCTCAACTTCTTAAGTGCATAAACTCTTACCCGACAAAGAGTCAACGTCTATGTCAGCTTTTTTCCACCAAAAGCAACCAAACTCTGACACTTTTTTTTTCGAAAAAATATCTTAAACAATTATTTTTGCAAATGGTATTCTCCATCCGTGTATATATACTATTAAATTTAGAAAAACATGTTTGAAAATAACTTTTGAATGATTTCTAGTGTACTTATGAGTTGCGCAAGAGGTTCCGTGACCGTGAGTGGGCATCTTTCCACTTGGTAGTAGTATTATTATTGAACAGGAATAACTATAAGTCGTACGTTAGATGCTACCTCAAATCCTCGTTTGGCTTCTTGCTGCCTTTACAGAATCGCCCTCATCCTTCCCGTTATTTACATCCTTAACCCTTACTCAACACGACTTATGGATGCACCTCCTGTCGTTTTGAGGTGTGGATGGATCTTTAAAATCGATTAAATAAATTGAATAGCATCGAATCAATTATGAGGTTCTTTTAATAAAATTATAAGTTTTTATATAAATTTGTAATTACACCGAATAATTAAGATATATTTTAAATTTTTGATAAATAAATTGAAATATTATCAACTTGTACCGAATAAATTTATATATGAAAAATATAGTTTATTCAATAAGTTTAAAGATAAGTGTTTACCCGTAAAATAGTAAATTTGAATTTGTATCGTGGTCTATAGACACATGAATTAATTTGATCCAAGAATATAAAATAATGAAGAATAGAAATGAATTAATTAAGTAAATTTAAAGAAAACACAAACTTGGCTATGAGATGAGCTTCTCCAACAGCAGTAATAAGAACTATATGTAGAACAAAAAAAATAAATTTGTTAATATAATAAGAGCAGGTTTTGCCTTTTGTGTACAAATAATTTTTCGTGTCCAACTCTGAATACAAATTCTCCTATTTATAGCTCAATTCAAGTAGACAAGATCCCTAAATCAAACTCTTCTATAATATGAATAAAATCTCTCTTGATGGTTGTATAACGGTTGAGTATTAATGCAAAGATTCTTTGTAACGGCTACTCATTAAATGTTGTCGTTTCCAACTGATATCTTTCTTTCAGATCTTCGTCCCCGGTTCCAATGCATTCAGAACTTATTTAGCACCGGTCACATTCGTAACCTGTGCCAACTATTTGCTAACTCATATCTTACTTGCCTTTAGTTTCACGTGTCAACTCGTCGAGCATCCACCTGTCATTTATTAATTTTACCCCATACAATAAGAACACATTAAACCTCGTGCCTTGGGAATATAAAAACGACTACAAGCCAACAAGTAACTAACATTTGAAGTCCCGATTCTCAAATATATTCCGCTACTCCTATTAAAATTGAATTAGTTTCAGCATATTGAGATTGAGTAGCAAGACACAAGGTATTGAATATATTTTATTTCGTGTAATTTAGATTTCTCTATTTAATCTTCTAATAGACTCCATTCTTGAATTCCAATATTGGTTCCCTAAGTACACGCAAGTATACGTGATTAACAAGTAATAAAGTAATTCAAAAGTCGGATGTCGAACCTACAGAGACTTAGATAATCGTTCCTAAGCTAATTAAAATCAATTTGCTGGCCAAGGGAATCAAAAGTGATGGTTTTTCTACTAAACTATTTTTGCAGAAATTAAACAAGTAATTCGCTAATACTAATACAAAGCAAGAGATTGTGATGGGATTTTAACTAGAGGAGATGAAGATTCTAGGGTTGTCGTCATTTTATCAATCCTATTGAGTTCGTAATTACACATGTTAATCCGAATTATATATGATTGCTAGTTTACTAGATCGTTTATATAAATAGCATGTTCCACAATACTATCCGTCTATCCAAAATATATCAATCCTCTTATCACGATCCAAAAACCAAGTAGTCGTGATGACACCTAACCCAACCAGCTAGGTAAGACAAATAACAATCAACACAACTCTAATGAAATAAAACAAAATCAATAAATGAAATAACTGAAATTTTCATACAATAACCCAAGGATTGATAGTACAAGTCATGATCCGCTCGGTGTAATCACATCCTCAATATCGCAATCTCCCCGGTGTGGTCACAAGCACAATATCACAATCCACCCGGTGTGGTCACAAGCACAATATTACAATCCTTCCCACGTGGTCACAGGCACAGTATCACAATCCACCCGGGGTGGTCACAAGTACAATATCACAATCCGTCTGGCGTGGTCATGGGCTACCAGTCCAATCCATATCACACATAAAGAAGATATGCAAGAGTACATGTACATGATCAAAGAATATCAAATTTCATACTTATAGACTAGTGTAAGTGACATGCTAAGGTGTATACATATACTAGTATGATATCATAGCTCAAATCAGGTAAATACATCTCAAAATAACAACTATCATGTTCAAGCAGGCTCAAGTAGCTCACAATAGGGGTACAAGTAAGAGAAGCATCACAACATGAAGCTTATCAATTAATTCAAGGCATATCATAGCCTAAGCGATACCTCGAGAATGGATCATACTCGGGTGCTCGCACATGGGCTTAGCCCCACACATGTGAGCCACCCATAGCACGTAACTATCACAAATAACTCAGGCAACTAGTGTCTTAACCAAGTTAAGGTAAGATACTTACCTCAAACAAGCCAAATCAATATTCTAGAAGTGTCATCCCGCACGAATCGACCTCCGAACGGCTCAAAACTAGCCAAAAGCAATTCCAAAATATCAAATAATGCCGAAGGAATCAAACCCAAATAATAAAGGTCGAATCTTTAATCAAATATTCAAAGTCAACCAAAGAGTCACCCCGGGCCCATACCTCAAAACTCAACAAAACTTACAACATTCAACAACCCATTCGGATACGAGACCAACTATACTAATTTCATTCAATTCCGACTCTGAATCAATGTTCAAATCTCAAATATCCACTTTAGAAAAGTTTAGACAAAAACTCCCAATTTCTCTTTTAAATTCATCAATCAAATGTCAAAAATTAACGATGGAATCATGTAATCTGTAACAGCCCAGCCCGCTAGTGATATTGTCCCTCTAGGCCTAGGCCCTCACGGGTTTAAAATGCGTCACTAGGGTCTAAGTCATGTTTACTTATATACCTGACATCTCTCCCATATTTTGTCGGCGTGAGATTCACCTAGGGTGTCACATACACCCCCCTTAGGGACTCAGCGTCCTCACTGAGGTTTGCCCCACCACTATTCAAGGTTGTACATGGAGTGGCTCTGATACCATCTGTAATAGCCCTGCCCGCTAGTGATCTTTTTCGCTCTAGGCCTAGGCCCTCACAAGTTTAAAATGCGTCTCTAGGGTTTAAGACATGTTTACTTATATACCCAGCATCTCTCCCGTATTTTGTCGATATGGGATAAGCCTAGGGTGTCACATAATCAAATCTGAGTCAAAATACTATCCTAATCCAAATCGTGGAAATCCCCTCCAAAATCGCCCAAATCCGAGCTCTAAACTCAAAATGTGATAAAATGAACAAAACCCTCAAAATATAAGCTTCTGCCTAGGGATTTCTGCATTTGTGGACAAGACACGCACATGCTTGCTCATATTTATGAGCCACAATCTCACACCCGCGACTTCAACTTACCAGACCAAAAACCGCACCTGAGCAAAAGATACCGCATATGCGACACTGCAGAATCTCAATTACTATCGTAGATGCGGACACTTACCTCAAGCCTCATTCCTGCATCTGTGATCCTTATACTGCCGATGCGACCGCGTACCTGTGTTCGCTCACCCGCAGAAGCGAAACACCTAACCATGCCACAACCTCGCAGAAGCGACCCAAACCACGCAGAAGCTATATTCGCATATGCACTCCAACATGCGCAGACGCGAAACACTAGAACCAGGTTTGCCCATAAACATAAAAATGATCTGAAACTCTCCCGAGCACCTTGGGACTCTATCCGAACATACTAACAATTCTCAAAACATAAATCATACCTGCTCGAGGCCACAAATCACCTATAACAACATCAAAATCACGAATCACACCTCAAATCAAGCTTAATGAACTATTTTAAATTTCCAACTTCCATACTTACGCAAAACACATCTAAACAACTCGGAATTACCTCAATTTTTGCACAAAAGTTTCAAATGACATAATGAACATATTACAACTTCCGGAACAACAATCTGAATTCGGTATTATCAAAGTCAACTACCGGTCAAACCTACGAACTTTCAAACCTTCAATTACCAACCTTCGCCAATTATGGCCAAAACCTTCTAGAAACATCCAAATGCAAATCCGGGCATACGCCCAAGTCCAAAATTACCATCCAGACATACCAGAGCCATCAAAACTCCGATCCGAGGTCACGTACACAAAAGACAAACGTGGTCAACTCTTCCAATTTAAAGTTTCTAAATTGAGAATCATTCTTCCATATAAATCCCAAACTACTTGAAAACCAAAACCGACAATACACACAAGTCATAATACACCACATGAAGCTACTCATGAACTCAAACCACCAAACTGAATGCAAATGCTCAAAATAACAGATCGGGTCATTATATTCTCCCCTACTTAAACATGCGTTCGTCCTCGAATGTGCCAAGAGTCGTTCCAAAGCCATCAAATCATCGTATAACCTCACCATACACATAACCATGGGTGATACCATGTCACCCCAATCCATATAAGCCCGACAACACAACCTAACTGAAGATCCTTATTTCAACCTTAGTCCATAAACCTTAGAACCCAAATCCCCAACATTTGAAACTTATTATAAGACCCGATTCTTTCATCTATACAATGTATAAGTCTGAACAAGCTATATCAATTCATAAACATATTCCAAGACATAATTACATGATATACCACATAACTCAAATACTCATAGCAATAATTTTCGACCATAATAGCTGCTCAATAATAAATCTGGTACCGGTAACAAACCTCATATCAACTAAATCTTTGTTCTGAACCTCCATATACTGCCATTGATGAATGAAATAAGTAGAAACTCATAACCACTCATCAGATCAACAAGTCATGGAGTTCTCTCACCCGATAAGAACTATAGCAATATTTTAAGCTGATTAGTGACGTTATTCTTCCCAACATACCTTAATCAAATCTGGTAGCACTCATTCCAGGTCCAATAACCAAATCTTGTCCAGTACAAGCTGCTCGACCGATATGCCACAACACTACCACCTCAAGCCATATACCGTGCAATCCGTTCACCAAACAAGCAACAACTCGAATGCACCCAACGATGGAAAGAGAAACAAATGAGGGAACCTTCTTGCAAGCTCAACAGATATCACCACGAAGCGCAATGTTATGAACCTATCACACAAAGGAGGAACAAAATACACAAAACAAGCACAAGGATCATTTTCCAGCAAAACTCCACTGCGAAGTGTGACCCAATCCAAACACCAGTCCACATGGAATATCTCGAGCCATGATGCTCACAGTCAACCACCATATGCATGCCAACAACAAATACGTGAAGTGGATGACCGTAACCATGGAGAAACGAATAGCACAATATACCACAAACAGGAAGACCTTAACCAAGGCGCAATCAACTGTTCAGCACCCCAAAAGCCATCTCGCTCGAAATCTGCCACAAGGCTCAAACAGATTCGCATCATGTGTGTAAATAGCCAACAATATCACAACCCATTGTAGCATAGAAGAGTAACACGAATATGACCAACTCTGACCAGAAGATACATCCCTAAATAATAGCCGTGTTGAGTTAAAACATTCGACCCGGTGTAGTATACACGTCTTCATTAGGCCTGCCAACGGGACCCCAAATCAACTCGGGTCATCCACAAATAGATACATAACACTCCAAAAGTCCACAATAACCTAAACATAACACGTACTATCAGTTGTTTAACTTTGGACATACCTTCACAGTCCGCAATCAAGAAACAATCTACCTCTGAGAACTCCAGTTTCCAAATCCCTAGAATACCAGAATTACCATATCCTACCCAACTCGACCACTCAAGTGACTGACACATCCATCATACATAATCATCTCACGAGAAATACCTTCATAATTCTTCTATGCCACATAGAAAAATATGAATATCAGCAGGCGATTACCGTAATACCAGTCAAGCATCCACAAGTTAAAACATAATGCGACTTTCTGAAATGTACACTCTTCTCAGGTAATACCAAATAGTACTAGCATTCTTCTAAGCATTTGAAATTGTCCATGCTGTCTAGAACTCATGACCTTCCCTTCGAACGGAATCTCAACCTCGTACATGTAAACCTCAATCCCACACGTCGTACCACATCTATCATGCCATCATATGAACATGCGAGAATCCCCATTATCAACTTTGAATCACAAGCAAGATACACATTCCGTCATCAAGAAACCTTATACCCGACCCGCATCCAAGAGAAAATCACTACCCGCAACAAACTCCCCATGCTTGTAGAAAAACATCTGGCCCAACCCATGGTCGAAACCGTCGAGAACTCTTTGAAACCCATTTACACATAGCCAAGCCCTCAGAATTAAATCCCTCTAACTCAACCAAGTTACGCAGATCGCCAAACCCAACAACATTGCCACAACACACCTACAAAGCCTCACCACACCAAAAGAACCAAAAGAATCGATCGTATCTATTACCATGCCAACCCGAATCACTACCAAGATGACCCATTTCTTTGAATTCCTCTCAACTTTCCTTCAAGTTAACACTTCTCCTTGCTAGTATACTACGATCCTTAACCCAAAGCTCACCACGAGAGATGCTAGCATGAAACCACGTCGTCTTAAGACCCATAGGCCACTATATTCCCTCTGAAGTACCCAATAATGTCGCAACAGAGATACCCATTCTGAATAGACCTTCTGTGAATATAAAGCTTTTTATTTAAGTTTTCTTATACCGAAATGTAGAATCACTAATGATACAGAAATACCGCAAGTCCTGATACCATTCAATGTAAATCTCAAATCTCAGCCATGCAAATTCGGGAAATCTTCAAGTACCATATATGATTCATGAATTCATTAGAACTTTCTCAAGAGTCATCCACTTTGCTCTAATCTCCAATGCACCACCAAAATGCCCCGAATGACTTGTACTTTGTTAACACACAAACACCTCAAGAAATAACCCACATCTCTTTAAGCAATCAAGTGAGTCCTCGCAGAAGTGACTCAAATCATGCAGAAGCGAATAACTAGAACCAAGTCTGCCCAAAAATATTAAAATAATATGAAACTCACCCGAGCTCCTCGGGACTCCGTCCGAATATACTAACAAGTCTTAAAATATAACGCGGACCTACTCGTGGCCTCAGTCACACATAACAATATCAAAACCATGAATTTCACCTCAAATCAATCTTAATAAACTATTTCAAATTTCCAACTTTCATACTTACGCCGAACACATCTAAATAACTCAAAATCACCTCAATTTTTGCACACAAGTTCTAAATGACATATCAAACATATTCCAACTTCCGAAATAATAATCCAAATACGGTATCACCAAAATCAACTATCGGTCAAACTTATGAACTTCCAAACCGTCAAATTGCCAACCTTTGCCAATTAAGGCCAAAACCTTCTAGAAACATACAAATGCAAATCCAGGCATACGTCCAAGTCTAAAATCACCGTCCGAACCTAACAGGCCCCTCAAAACTCCGATCTGAGGTCACATACACAAAAGTTAAATTCGGTCAATTCTTTAAACTTAAAGTTTCCATATTGAGAATCATTCTTCCAAATAAATCCCGACTGACTCGAAAATCAAAATCGACGAGACACACAAGTCATATAACACTACATGAAGCTACTCATGACCTCAAACCACTGAACTGAATGCAAATTCTTAAAATGACCGACTGAGTCATTATACCTATATTCATACGTTATTAAATCTATCATGAACGCATGTAATACGACATTAAACTAAGCAAGATTGTTAGGTATATTCCTATCCTATCCGCAAAATGGGTTCAGAAACAAGCTTTATTTAATTTTACTCTAATCTAAACATGTCATTTTCAAGCATAGCATAGATAGTGGGGTGAATCGGTATTTACAATAATTTACAAGTTAAAACAAAAATTAATGTAATAACCATGAGATGATAATTCAAATTGACGAAGATGTAATTAATAAACATAAATATTCATGTCAACCACAACCCTAAAAAATATAGTTCTTAGCCACTCATGTTCATAGTAACAGTTGTTCAAGTATTTTGCATTAACAAATAACAAAGAAAGGATGAAGGGATGAAGAAATCTATGATATTTCCCTCCGAAGTTGTTCCATACGGTGCTTTTGCCTCCAAATATTATCCAACCCCTCACTAATCACATTGGGGAAGTATTTATAGACTAAGATCGGAGTCTCTAAGTCTAAAATTTAGTAGAAAATATTTAATTCACGGACTGTGGGTTACTAGGCGCCTGACCTCACGAGGCCAGGTCTGGGGCGTGCCTGGAGCCTCATGAGGCCAGGCCTAGCGTGATCTTTTAGTGGCCTTATGCCAGGCATCTCTTGATCTGGCGCATGGTCTTGCTTTTTCGCCTTTACATGATCGTTTTTTATATTTTTGTCATCTTTTTGTGCAACCTTCACTTGTCTTTACATTCCAATGATTCTACACATAAAACAACTTAATTAAGCTCAAACGTCGCACATATTAATATCAAAATACCAAATTTTAAGGTAATCAATGCACTAAAAATATAGAATTCTAGCAAACCCAACATGCCTAATATCTTTCTTGTGTCATTTATATTTTCTTTCCTTTACTTAATTTTTTTTACGTTGTTCTAGAATAGTAGGATGGATCTTTATTCTGGCCATCTTTTTTGTTTCCTCGATTCATCACCTTATAAAAAGTAAAAATATCTAGAGAGTTTTGCTTAAGTCTTATGCAAATTCACATGTTATCACGTTTTAACTTCTACTAACGATGTGCAAGTTTGCATGTTATCGCATTCTAATTTTTACTAGCGACTCTTATATGATATTTTAAAAAAATAAAAATTAACCGAACCGTATCGATATTAAAGGAAAACATAGATGATTGGGACAGTTTCAAAAGTCTAAGTTTGGTTATACAAAATAGAGTAATCGAAATATTAGTATGCTACAAAACTGTTAGAATAATCGACCGAGCCGAACCATTGATACCCCTACATATTGTCCTCATGAAGGATTGATCTTTTAATATTATTTTTATGTTTTATTTTATTGTAAAAAATAATTTTTTTTGTATTATATGATTTGCATTAGTATTTTTCACCAAGAACACCATAGTTCTTTAATTTCAGAAGCTTTAAATTCTTGTTTGGTAAAATTGGAGGTTAATAATTAATCATTATTATTAAAATTGTTTAAATATTAATAATTTATACTTACTTTTGTATTTCAAACACCAATTTACCGATTTGATTTAAAATCTCAAAATTTTATTATTGGTCCTTGGAAAGCAATGAATAAGACAAAATAGATCTTCTTGATTTTATGTTATTTGATTAAACTAGTGATTAAGAATCAGTTGTGTTGGTATTTGGAGGTTTTGTTTAGAAATTAAGATCTTTTGGAGTATATTTGGGGCGGTTTGATAGAAATTAGAATTTAAAATTTGAAAAATACTTTATTGAACAACACAAATAAATTATATCAATCGGATAAATTTTGATGAATAATTTAATAAATAAATCGAATGCAGATAACATAAAGTCATGCCAATCTAGTAGAGTTTGATGAAAACTTGACAAGTACAAAGTCTGGCCAATAGGAAAAAGCTTGTGAGTTATCCTAATAATAATTAGGTTGAATATAACATGAAACCCTATAAATTTAATTTGTCATGACTTTTTCTTTTTGAAAAAAAGCATGCATCTCAGGTATTATTCATATCGGAAATGAGTACATCGTGAATCAAAGATGGGGCACACTGGTTCACTGAACTTTTAACAAAAGACAAAGAAATAGATGTAAAGTCGCACATGAACAATTTACAATCTTGCACAATAATATCAAATTAAAGAGTTGCCAGTATCGGATCTTTCCCAAGCTTGCTTGGCCAAAAGACAATCCATCTCAATAGTAATAGGAGATATGTGATGCTGCATTTTCAACAAACTCAAGGCTTCACGAACTGTTAGAATTTTAGCACTTACTGCATCATGTGAAGCTTTCAATGGAGTACTAAATCCTCGAACAAAATTTCCATGAGTGTCGCGAATCAACATACCAGCCTATGCACTTCCAGAGTTAACATCATATGAAGCGTTAATGTTGCATTCAGCGTACCCGGATAAGGAGGAAACCACTTAACAACAAATTCTGGCCCAGCCACAGAATAAATATTATCATCAGATAGCATGCACCAAAGTCCACTCTTTCCAGAAATGACTAGCTCTAAGAATGATAGTCTCTGGCCGTATAGTTTTTCCATTCCAAACCAAATTATTGCGGACATTCCATCTCCCATAGAAGCATGATAGCCTCCTGCAGTTTTTCACTCGTGACAGCTGCTACTAGCGCCGTGAACCATTCCATGAACGAGGTTCCCACTGGCCACCACCCCATAGAAGATTTAAGCCATACTAGTTTTGCTGCATTGCACATGACTAAACAGTGCATGATAGATTCGGCATATTGAAGGCATGCTGGACAAATATTGCTTTGAAGAACCTTTCTAGAGAATAAATTTTCACCAGTTGGTAAAACTCCTTTCAATGGCCGCAGAGCAAAATTTGAAACCTTTGGTGGCATTTTTAAAGTCCAGAGTTTATTCCAACTAGGAAGATTATTATTTTGTAGCACCAAGTAGCCACTCTTAACAGTACAATTTCCTTTTCTATCTAACCTCCACATCCAAATATCATCACGGAGATTTAATCCCTGAGGAATGTGTTTGATACAATTTTTCTCCTCGACAGTAAAGAGGGTTTCCAAGAGTTGTAGATTCCATATTTTTGTATATTCATCTATCAAGTCCGCCACACAATGATTCACGGACTCATCATCTGGAATACTTTGTATGAACATGGATTGCCCCGTTGGTAGCCATGGATCATGGTAGATCCGTGTATCAAGCCCATTTCCAATCCTTTTCACGCACCCCTTCTGAAGGAGATGTTTTGCTGCACAGAGAGAACGCCAGATAAAGCTAGGATTTGATCCCTGGCCCGCACTAAGAAAGTTAGAGTTGCGAAAATATTTAGCCTTGAGAAATAATATCACGATGCAAAATCCACATGTCGTTATGACACCTAACCTGACCCGTTAGGTCAGCCGATTAACAGTTAACACAATTCTAATAAAATTAATGTGATCAATAATTGATATTTCTGGATTAACAATAACCCAAGGACAGGTAGTACAAGACATGAGCTACTAAGACTAGATTATTGCAAAAAATGGATATAAAATAAATACAACTTCTGTTTGAAATGTACATAAATAGAATTCAACTCTAGAACTACCTAGGGACAAGTGGTAGCCACATCCGGAAGGCACGAACATCTTCAGAGTCAGCCCTCGTCATCCACCGCAGCTCCGCTCCAAAATCCGCATGCAAGGTATAGAAGTGTAGTATGAGTACAACCGACCCCATGTACTCAGTAAGTATCTTGACTAACTTGGTGAAGTAGTGACGAGGCCTTTTAGTTAAAAGATATTCACTGATATAACCTGTACAATAAACTAGCAATAGAATAATACTACAATATAACAGAAAAGAGTATACGAAATGAATATGCGAAGCAGTAAGTAAGTACTAGAAGAGATCACAATTTAACATTTCCCAATATCTCGACCAATCCTTTCTTTAGAGTGATAACCAATAAACCACGATAGTAACTCCATAACTTTCACAGTGTGAGAAACATACTTAAGGTTTCAAGTCAATGGCACGGCAACACCCTTCGTGCATTTATCTCACCCTCACCAAATATACGTATAACAGTACCAACCGGGTGAAAAAAATGCCAATAACAATAATGACAAAGTGAAAAATACATAGGTTGTAATAACGAACAAGGCAGTACATATGGTCAACGGTAACAGACTAGGTAAAAGGCATAGAAATAATGACAACAATTAGGAAAGAAGATTGTAAATTTTACTAACTAGCATAGTAGAAGGCCTGGGTGCAGATATAATAAACAAGAGGGAAAACATGATATTTATGTGCTAACAACTAGAAGGCATAAATAACTAACATGATAGAAAGCTTATACGAAAGTGCAACAAATGAGGAACGGCATGGATATAGATATAACAACAAAAGGGAAAACATAATATTTGCAAGTTAAACAAATTGAAGACATGGGTAACACAACAACAATTGAGATAGACAATAAAAATAGAACAACAACGACAAGTCCCATAAAAAACATAGGTACACTAGTAACAACTCAAGGTAAAGGCGTGAACGTATACACAAAGAAAGGATATCACAACATAATGACTGTCCCTCATCTTCTCCTGCACGGAAACACCCTTCATGCCATGAACCCATAATAATACAAAAGCATGATAATATAAATGAAATAGCACGACATCACCCTTCGTGATTTTACACTCATCATCACATGTTAATGTAAATGAGATCATGATAATGTAAGTGAAATGGCACGGCATCACCCTTCGTGCTTTTACTTTCATCCTCAAATGATAATGCATGTTAAATGGCACGGCATCACCCATCGTGCTTTACACTCTTCCTCACATGATAATGTATATGCAATGGCATGGTATCACCCTTTGTGCTTTAGGCTCTTCCTCACCAAGCATATGCATACCAATGGCAAGCAAGGTAGGAAGCGTGAATAACATCAAGGAGAGTGTTTAAGCGAATATTCCAAATGAACATCAATCACAGCTTTCAAGCCAATAACAATTCAATAAACTTCAAGTACCTTATTATTTAAGTATTTAGACAAGTCTCAAAAATGATCTTTAACTCAAGTATAGAATCCAATATCTCAAGAATAACGATCATAGCGATGTATCAATGATTAAACATACTGATGAACGAATTTAACACATCAATGGTTTCACAAAAATCTGTCAAATTTTAATCAAGTTATAATGAGCTAAATCTTGGTTCCTAGCATTTAATTTCATATTCTTGGTAATCTAGAAGTCAAGTAGGACATGAAACGAGAAGGTCACAATAGTTCTACAAGACACAATTATAACACAATCTACCCCCGAGCATGATTAACCCTGGAACATGCATATATGCTCGTCACCTCATATATGTATCACCCCCGCATGTAGCAAACAATGGCAATTAGTAAAAAAAATTTCTTCAACAAAGTTAGGCAAGACACTTACCTCAAATCGGCCAACTCAATACTCAAATTAGCTTTTCCTTTACAAATTCACCTCTCGGCTCAATCTAGCCAAAGACGACTTAAATACATCACCTAATGTAAGAGATAACAATTTCAATTAATAAAGCTGTGATGTTTATACAACTTTTAAAGAGTCAACAAAAGTCAATCCCGGGCCCGTCCGATCAAAACTCGGGTCCAAGGATAGGTCTTGACTACCCATAGCCGCATGAGTCCATATGCATGTTTTATTTCTAAATCCGAGTTCAATTTGACTTTCAAATCCCAAATTTTTATTTTTTAAAACATTGACAAAAATCTCCAAATTTTTCCCTTAGATTCTCATGAATTTGATGTTAAATTTAATGTATAATCACGAAATATAATTGAAAGTTGATTAAAATTACTAACCCAATAGTTTGGTAGGAAACGTCTTCCACAAAATCTCCTCCCATCGAGGCTAAGGTTCAAAATATATCAAAATGAAGCTAACTCTCGGAATTACTCAGCTATATGCAGGCTGCAGATGTCGCATTTGCGACATGGGGTGCGCAAATACGAACCCCGCAAAAGAGGACAAGGCATCACAAAAGCGAACGAGGAGGAGTTCAGTCAAACCATGGTCAAACCTAGGAAAAGTCTAAACCTTAAAATTGCCAACTTTCGCCAAATGATGCCGAAACCGCCTAGAAACATCCAAATACAAATTCGGGCATGCGCACAAGTCCAAAACTATCATTCAGATCTATGGAACCATCAAAACTCTGATCCGAGGTGAAATACTCAAATGTCAAATCTTGGTCAATTCTTTCAACTTCGAGCTTTTCAAATGGGAGGCACTCCAAAAATTTATTTACGAACCACTCAAAAACTCGAGCCGACGATGCATGCAAGACATAATACACTAGGTGAAGCTACTCATGACCTCAAACTGCCGAACCAGACGAAATTGCTCAAAACGACCAGTTGGGTCGTTACAAATAATTTTTGAATTTTGAACTTATAAATATTCAAAGTCCAGTAGTCTTTCCTGGAGTTATTTCGTATTTTTAGATAGGGGTATTTTTGTCAAAACTTATATTTTTGCATTAATAAGTAGTGACTTTGTCAATGAAATTCAAAATATGGCTACACTCTAATAGCCGACCTGAAAAGTGGTTATTTACCAAGATCATCCTATTAAATATTTTATTTCACCTATTAAGGCACTATGAAGGAATACGAACTCCTAATCGAAAAAATAAAAATTAAAACAACATAAAAATAAGTAAAACGTAGCCTATGGAGGTATGCACGTATTTTTGTTAGAAATCGGTAATAGCTATTTTTTAAGTCGGCTATTAGAGTTTACTTGTATTATAAATTGTCATAGTAAAATAGGCACTCATTAATGCGAAAATACAAGTCTGGACAAAAATACCCCTATCTAAAACTCGAAACACTTCTAGGAACAATTTTTGGACTTTGAATATTTATAAGTTTAAAATTCAGTAATTGTTCCCGGAGTTTGAATGGGCTGAAGCAGTAATTCTCAATTATTGAAATATAATGTGAATTCAAAAACCATAAATTGTTCATAAATTTTCCTAGATTTTGTACTAGTAAAGGTTCAAAAATCAATAATTTTTCGTTGATTTTATATTTAAAGGTTAAAAATTACTGAAGTATAATGTGAATTTAAAAACCATGAATAGTTCCTGGATTTTACACTAGTTAAGGTTAAAAATTGTTGAAGTATCATGTGAATTTAAAAATCATAAATCGTTCCTGGATTTTATACTAGTTAAGGTTCAAAAATTAGTAATTCTTTCTGGATTTTGTATTTGAAGATTAAAATTGTTGAAGTAAAATATGAATTTAAAAACCATGAATTGACCCAGATTTTACTGGATATTGCATTAATAAAGATTTAAAATCAGTAATTTTTTGTAGATTTTGTATTTAAAGGTTAAAAATTGCTGAAATATAATGTGAATCCAAAAATCATGAATAGTTCTTGGATTTTCCTGGATTTTGCACTAGTAAAGGTTAAAAAATCAAGAATCGTTCATGGAGTTTGGATTTTATACTAGTGTAGGTTCAAAATTTGATAGATTTTGGAAATTCCAACATAGTTTATGATTTTGGGCATATTTCTATATGTTATAATGTTACTTCACTCACGTTTAAACCACTTTTGGATGTTATTTGATCTTTAAAATGCCCAACATAGGTTGATTATTGATTTTTTGACTAATTGAGTTGTGTGTGATGATTTAGGGTGTTTGGAGTGTAAAAGTATGAAGAAAATGTGCTCTAGCTATAGGAGAAGAGGTTGGATGCGACCTAGGAAAAATCATATTTTTTTGCTCCCTTAGTGGTGAAGTCTGGCCAAGGCATCTGCCTTAGCATCCGCATGGGCACAACAGAGATGGAGGAATAAAGGGTGGATGCTTCCCACCCTAGCATGCGAAGCTGAAGGAGTGGAATATATAAGCCAAAAATGCCTTTTTTAGGCTATCTAACACATTGTGAAGCGGAGAAAAGCCATTACAAAGCGTGAAAACCACGAAATTCGTCTTGAGTTCTTACCTTTTCCTTCTTTTATTGATTTTTATGTATTCTTGGGAATTACTTGAGATTGTTACCATGAACATGCGTGGCTAAGAACCCTATTATTCTGGGGTCATGGGTGCTATATGAATGTTGATGTTTGATGTTTGAATTGACAAATTTGATTTTTTCATATTGGATTGTTTATTTAATTCTGTTTTTAGTTATTTTGTTGAGTAGCTAACAGTGAAATACTATCTACGAATCTAGAGTTGAACTCGAAAGTGGGAATTCTAGATTACATATAGAATTAAATAGAGTAATTTCTGAAACCCGGGCATCGGGGAACAGATTCGCAATTAGGATAGAAATATACCTAATTGTCTTGCTTGGTTGAAATACAGGAAGTGTAAATGTGTTCTTATTAATATTAATTCCATAGAAATACAGGCATTAAGTTATCTTGAATAGGTGAGTAAGAACTCGACATATTCTTATGAGTAATATTAACCCTGTCAATCAATAATCTAGATAAACCAATTAGTCATTTTAAGCCAAGAACGCAACATGATTGTTAGCTAGCCTATGATCCTAGAATATCCTCCCCTACTGATTATTATCCGAAATTGCTTAAGTGTTGTAGTTGATTTCTAGTTATTTCATTGCTTGATAGTTTTTAGAAAGTAAATTTGTCAATTACATATTTTGTGAGAAATCTCTTGAATCGATAAGTTGTTTGAGTTTGAATCAGTCAAAAGTTTGTTGGGATTTTAAGCTTGTGTAACTTAAAGAGGGTGAATGAGAAATGGAGGGAAAATATAATATTTGAGTTTCCCTTAGCAAAGGGACATTGTCCCATATCGGAGGAAGAAAAGGCTTTTGATGGGTATACGCCGTCGTCGTCGTCGCTCGCTCGGCTCGGCTTCGGATTCGGATTTGGATTTGGATTTGGATTTGGATTTGGTCAAAGATCGATTGATTGATTAATCTTTTTGGATAAATTTTTTTTCAATTATTTAATTAATTAATTAAATAATTAACGAAAAATTCAATCCGGAATAACCCATGACCCGCGACCCGGTTCGGTCAGGCCCGTTTTCTTTTCCGGATTATTTTAAATATATTTTTCCCGCAATATTTCAAACAACCCTTTTCCAATAGCCATGGATGTTTCTGAAAGGTTGCAAATCTTTTTAGAAACAATGCCAGCAACTCTATAAATAGAGTTTGAATCCCAGAATCTTTCCTTACGAAATTTTCTGAGCTTCTTCTTTTTCTTCTTCTTCTGCAACAAAAATTCCAGTGTGTTTTACAACCTTCGAGTGGCTCGCTGTTCACCGGCGTTTTGGTACCAATACTCCGGTGAGTTAAATCGTTCTATCCTGGGAGGATATATTCCAGCACCTCGGGTACTTGAGGGAAATAATTTCCTTAAGGACACACTATGTATTCAGTGGGCTCGATTTATTCCTATACTGTCTTTCCAGAAATTATTTTGTTAAACAAGTATTACTAACTTTCTATTTTTTTTCCAGAAAGTTTAATTGTTTATTACAGCAATACAGAATTATAACATTCTGAAGGAAATTATTTTATTATATTCTGTATTTTGTTTGTGGAGATTAAAACCTGTGTGGTTTTCTACTCCTTCTCAATTTTACTATTTTGATTTGAATATATAAAAAACTTCATCAGAGTATTGAAATTCATAAAATGATTTGAAGAACATAAAAACTTCATCGTTTTTCTGTGAAACAGTATATAAAAACTTCAATTTTATTTATTATACATACTATTTTTGTTAATAACAGTATTGTTTACTGTTCTAATTTTGCCATTAATTGAACTCTTCTGTTGTTTACAGTGAGAAATGATAATTGATAACGGAAATTCTTCTGCGACTATTGCGGCAACGACGATAGCCTTGTCAAGCCGGACTGCTGTTTCACCGACAGAGAAACCGGGAAAATTTTTCGGAGCCAACTTCAAAGGATGGCAGCAAAGGGTGTTCTTCTGGCTTACCATACTTGGTATGCAGAAATTCACTAGTGAAGAACCTCCAGTGCCTGCTGCGGACATGCCGGAAAACGAGAAATTCATGATTGTTGAGGCGTGGAAGCAGGCATATTTTCTTTGCAAAGGCTATATCTTAAGCGCTTTAGAGGATGACTTGTACAATGTGTACAGTGCGATGAATACTTCGAAAGAATTATGGGACGCACTTGAGAAGAAGTACAAGACTGAAGATGCATGCTTGAAAAAGTTTGTGGTTGCCAAATTTCTAGACTATAAAATGATAGATAGTAAAACTGTTGGAACCCAAGTTCAGGAGCTTTAACTTATTTTTCATGACCTTATTGCTGAAGGTATGGTCGTGAATGAAGCATTTCAAGTGGCTGCAATGATTGAAAAATTGCCTCATTCGTGGAGAGATTTCAAGAACTATCTTAAGCATAAGCGCAAAGAAATGAAGTTGGAAGATCTTGTGATTCGTCTCAAGATTAAGGAAGACAACAAAACAGCCGAGAAGAAGTCTCATGGAAATTCAACGATCATGGGAGCTAATATCGTTGAGGAGACTGCTCCAAAAAGTAAGAAGAGAAAGAGGTCTTCTGGACAGACTAAGGAGCAGAACAAAAAGAAATTTAAGGGCAGCTGCTACAATTGTGGAAAAACCGATCACAAAGCCCGTGATTGTCGTCTCCCGAAAAAGTATAAGAAGAAGGGACAGGCCAACATAGTGGAGAAGAATGATGACATTGATGATCTGTGTGCAATGCTTTCGGAATGCAACCTAGTTGGAAATCCGAAGGAGTGATGGATTGACTCTGGAGCCACTCGACATGTTTGTGCTGTTAAGGAAGTATTTGCGACTTACTCTACTGCTGGTCCCGAAGAAGAGCTTTCCATGGGAAA
Source organism: Nicotiana tabacum (assembly GCF_000715075.1). Taxonomy (NCBI): domain Eukaryota; kingdom Viridiplantae; phylum Streptophyta; class Magnoliopsida; order Solanales; family Solanaceae; genus Nicotiana; species Nicotiana tabacum. Next base: position 36,558,207 of record NC_134102.1, on the reverse strand, counting down.
TACTGCAACAACCAAGATTGAAGGTTATGGGAAGATATTCCTGAAGATGACTTCCGGCAAGGTGTTAACGCTCAACAACGTTCTTCATGTTCCTACTATTAGGAAGAATTTAGTTTCTACTTCTTTGCTTGTTAAGAATGGATTCAAATGTGTATTTGTTTCTGATAAAGTTGTTGTAAGCAAGAATGAAATGTATGTTGGAAAGGGCTACCTCACAGAGGGCCTCTTCAAACTAAATGTAATGGTTGTTGACAGTATGAATAAAATTACAGCTTCTTCTTATTTATTGGAGTAAAATAATTTATGGCATATTCGTTTAGGACATGTCAATTACAAAACTTTGCGGAAGTTAATTAATTTAGAAGTGTTGCCTAAATTCAAGTGTAATAAATCAAAATGTCAAATATGTGTTGAGTCTAAGTTTGTAAAACATCCTTATAAGTCTATTGAAAGGAATTCAAATCCTTTAGACTTAATTCATACTGACATTTGTGATATGAAGTCGACACCATCTCGAGGTGGGAAAAAGTATTTTATTACTTTTATTGACGACTGCACTCGATATTGTTATGTTTATTTGCTTAATAGTAAGGATGAAGCAATTGAAGCATTTAAGCAATACAAGAATGAAGTGGATAATCAATTGAATAAAAAGATCAAAATGATTAGAAGTGATAGGGGTGGAGAATATGAATTTTCATTTGCAGAAATATGTTCGGAATATGGAATTATCCATCAAACTATTGCACCTTACACACCTCAATCCAATGGAATTGCAGAAAGGAAAAATCGGACATTAAAGGAAATGATGAATTCTTTATCAATAAGTTCCGGATTACCGCAGAGTTTGTGGGGCGAAGCTATCCTTACAGCTAACCGGATACTCAACAGAGTACCTCACAGCAAAACGCAATCTATTCCATATGAATAATGGAAAGGAAGAAAACCCAACTTGAAATATTTCAAAGTGTGGGGGTGTCTTGCAAAGGTACAAATTCCTTTACCTAAAATGGTTAAAATCGGACCAAAAACTGTTGATTGCGTTTTCATTGGATATGCTACAAACAGTAAAGCATGTCAGTTTTTGGTTCATAAATCCGATAATCCTGAAATTCATGTTAATACGGTAATAGAATCAGATAATGCTGAATTCTTTAAAAGCATCTATCCATATAAAACTGAATGTGAGTCGTTAAGTGAAAGACCTAAACGACCTCGGGAAGAACCAAAGGAAAATACTCCAAGTATAGAAGATCCAAGGCGTAGCAAACGTCAAAGAACATCTACTTCCTTTGGACCAGATTTTGTGACATTCTTGCTTGAAAATGAGCCTCAAACTTTTAAAGCAGCTATGTCATCTTCTGATTCAGCGTTTTGGAAAGAGGCAGTCAATAGTGAGATTCAATCAATTTTGGATAACCATACATGGAAATTGGTAGATCTTCCTCCGGGAAATAAGCCTTTAGGTTCGAAATGGATCTTTAAACGAAAAGTGAAAGCTGATGGCACTATTGACAAATATAAGGCAAGACTTGTTATCAAAGGTTATAGACAAAAGGAAGGCCTTGATTACTTTGACAATTACTCGCCAGTAACGAGGATAACATCTATTAGGGTGTTAGTGGCACTAGCGGCCGTGTATGATCTTGAAATCCATCAAATGAATGTTAAAACAGCTTTCTTAAATGGAAAATTAGAGGAAGAGATTTACATGGAACAACCTGAGGGTTTTGTGGTCACTGGTAAAGAAAAGAAAGTGTGCAAACTTGTTAAGTCACTTTATGGACTTAAACAAGCACCCAAACAATGGCATGCCAAATTTGATCAAACAATGTTGGTAAGTGGGTTTAAAATCAATGAGTACGACAAATGTGTTTACATTTAAAACACTCCAGGTCATGAAATCATTGTTTGTTTATATGTTGATGACATGTTGATAATGAGCAAAAATATGGCAGATATAAATGCTACTAAGCGCATGTTGGCTAGCAAATTCGATATGAAAGACTTAGGAGTTGCTGATGTGATCTTAGGAATCAGAATTCACAAGACTCCACAAGGTCTAGCATTATCACAGTCTCACTACATTGAAAAGGTACTTGACAAGTTCAAGTATTTGGATTTCAAAATTGCCAAGACTCCAATTGACGTGAGTTATGCACTTCAAAAGAATGAAGGTGAAAGTGACTCACAACTGGATTATGCAAGAGTATTGGGAAGTTTGATGTATATCATGAATTGTACACGACCAGATATAACACGTGCTATTAGTAAACTGAGTCGGTTTACAAGTAATCCCAATCACATACATTGGATGGCAATGAAATGAGTTTTGGGGTATCTCAAACATACCCAAAATTACGCTTTGCATTATAATAAATATCCCTCCGTGATCGAGGGATATAGTGATGCAAATTGGATCACTGGATCATCTGAAGTTAAATCCACGAGTGGATATGTTTTCACAATTGGGGGTGGAGCAGTGTCTTGGAAATCATCCAAACAAACGTGCATCGCCCGTTCTACAATGGAATCTGAATTCATAGCTTTAGATAAGGCCGGTGAAGAAGCTGAATGGCTCCGGAATTTCTTAGAAGATATTCCATTTTGGCCCAAACCTTTGGCACCTATTTGTATAAATTGTGATAGTCAAGAGGCAATAAGCAGGGCAGGGAGCGTTATGTATAACGGAAAATCTCGTCATATATGACGGAGACACAATACCGTTAGACAACTACTCTCTAGTGGTGTTATCACAATTGACTACATAAAGTCAAGAGATAACGTGTCGGATCCACGTACAAAAGGCCTATCTAGAGAGGCAGTTGAAAGATCATCAAAGGGAATGGGGTTAAGGTCTAGGACAAGTCATCATGACGGTAACTCTACCTAGTAGACTGGAGATCCCACGAGCTAGGTTCAAAGAGATCAAACAAAGTTATGAATGGCGGTTCAACATTGTCAAATAACTCAACCCATTCTCGTGATGAAGACAATGTTCAAAAATCGAGGTAAAGCATTAAGGCTTTTTGATGAGTCAACAAAGCTTAAAGGTTTTTAATGATTTGCTAAGTCTGGCAGGATATGACCAGATAGTGTGTCTATAGGATTACACGTTTAGAAATCACCTATGTGAGTGTGAAGTGTAAGCCGCTTCAAGGGGAATGAAAGTAAAGACCCATTCTCTAAGCACTCATGAAACCAGACAGTGTTCATGGCTGAAACGAACACAACCGTGAGAACCATAGATGGTTAAGGATTGATTATATGACTTATGTTGTCTAGGTATACAACAAATCTCGACGGTTCAAAGATATCAAATCTACCGATTGACCGAGTATATCCGAAATAAGTTCACTACGGAAAGTTCAAAGGGAAACCTACTTATCCAGATGCAATTAATTCTTGCATGTAAAACACACACGCGTCCGTGAATTCCTTTATTTTATAGCCATTCCCCATTCATGTGGGGGATTGTTGGGATTTTAAGCTTGTGTAGCTTAAAGAGGGTGAATGAGAAATGGAGGGAAAATGAAATATTTGAGTTTTCCTTGGCAAGGGACATTGTCCCATATCGGAGGAAGAAAAGGCTTTTGATGGGTATATATATAATTGCTCTTAAAGAGTTAAGAAAAAGGCAAGCCTCGCGACGTCGTCGTCGCCGCTTGCTCGGCTCGACTTCGGCTTCGGATTCGGATTTGGTCAAAGATCGATTGATTGATTAATCTTTTTGGACAAAATTTCTTTTAATTATTTAATTAATTAATTAAATAATTAACGAAAAATTCAATCTGGAATAACCCATGACCGGCGACCCGGTTCGGTCAAGCCCGTTTTCTTTCTCGGATTATTTTAAATATATTTTTCCCGCAATATTTCAAATAACCCTTTTCCAACAGCCATGGATGTTTCTGAAAGGTTGCAAACATTTTCAGAAATAATGCCAACAACTCTATAAATAGAGTTTGAATCCCAAAATCTTTCCTTACGAAATTTTCTGAGCTTCTTCTTCTTCTTCTTCTACAACAAAAATTTCAGTGTATTTTACAGCCTTCGAGTAGCTCGTTGTTCACCGGCGTTTTGGTACCAACACTCCGGTGAGTTAAATCGTTCTATCCTGGGAGGATATATTCCAACACCTCGGGTACTTGAGGGGAATAATTTCCTTAAGGACACACTGTGTATTCAGTGGGCTCGATTTATTCCTATACTGTTTTTCCAGAATTTATTTCGTTAAACAAGTATTACTAACTTTCTGTTTTTTTTTTCCAGAAAGTTTAATTGTTTATTACAGTAATACAGAATTATAACAAAGTTAATCATAAGTATTCGTGGGAACGATACTCTACCCACTACTCTTACTTGACGACCACGTATACGTGTGAGTGTGTTTGATCGCAACAATTTACTAGGGTACCATTTGTCAAAATTTCGAACTCTAGTATCAATGACTGGAGCTTTATTTCGTATTATAATTGGGAGCAAAATATGTTAATTTAATCGGATTAGTAACTACTTTGCCATTACAATGTAAAAGGTGACCAAGCCATAGCAGGGCCGGCACGTGATTTTGGATGTACTCGCTAAGGCAACAATTCCGAAAACTGGCTTCTCTATTCTATTCTTTTAAGTATAAAGTACCACTTATACTTAATATAAGTATAAGTTTTTGTATCTTGGTTCTAATTTCAATATTTTCTTTTCATAAGTTCAAGATTAATTATCCGTTTTTCTTTTCTTTTGGTTATATATTACCTATAAGGTTTTTCGTTGTAGGAATAGATTGTCCTGTCCTCACTAATTCTTATTTGCTCCAAGGTTATTCATGTTCTGAGGTTTGATGACAAATGCAAATGTTAAAACGGAAGAAACGGAAAATGCATTTCATAGTCACGCAAAATAAAAAGGGGGACTAATAACTAATGATAAAAAAAATTATCGCAAGAGTGCACACCGTTATCAAAATGTAAAATCTTTTAGGTTAGCCGTTTCCAGTATTTGTTCTTTTCTTGGACCAGCTTGTTTGGAAGGTTGTTATAAGTCAAGACATCTCTATAACAACATCCCTATATAACAATCATTCACTATAAAAATTAAATTTTTTTCATAACCAATTTTTAAAGTTATATTTTACCTTTTTATAACAACTTTTTTGCCTATAACAATAATAACCATATTTATAGCATAACACTCTTTGTAAAATTACCCCCTATAACAAATATATAGAATCTTTAAGATTACTAATAATAATTTTAAAAAAATGTACACAATCTTTTTCATTGAACAAAGTTTCTATTTTGCATAAGACATAAGATTTCAAGATTTGCACATGATATCTTTTCCATTAGACAAATACCCAAAAAAATATTTAGATAGAAGAATTAACTGTTAAGCTCTTAATTAGATTATCTTCAAGAAAAATCTATTGGATATTTTTTTGATAAAATTTGGACACAAATATTCACCAATTCAAGAGTTATATCGCTAATAAGATAATGAGATCTACGAAACAAACTATAATTACAAAGTTATTCCATTAATCTTGAAATAATTTATTTTCCTAAGTAGCTTTAAAGTGTGGGCCTTAGCATTTATATCTTTATACGTTTAGTTATAAATTTATTATTAATGTATTAGCTTTGTTCAATATTTAACAAGTGAAATATGCATATCTTTTGAGATATTTAAATTTGAATAATTTTCTTATCTTTTATATGTGACGTAATAGTTGATTTTTGGATAATTCTGATCTATAACGGCCAAAACATAATGTATTTAAACCTCAAATGTTGTTATAGGTGTATAACAACAATTCACTATAAAAAATAATAATAATATCGGAACAAACGAGGCTGTTATAGAGAGGTTTGACTGTATATCGCTTTTATAATATATTGTATAGTATTTAATTGTATTGAATCGTTAAAATACATACAATGTTTGGATAGATTGTATTGTCATCGTTTTATGATGTCATACACCAACAATACGAAGAATAAACTTGCAATATTATAAAGAAAAATTAAGGTACGAGGTAAAATTATTATATAAAAGGTAGGATAAAAGATAAAATAATATTATTTAATAATAAGGAAGGGCAAGATGAGAGAAAAATATAAGGTAACGACGCGATCACACCAAATCGGTCACGATGAGGAAGTGACACTTTTTATCGTTACTGTCACGACCCCAATTTTCCCTCCGTAGGATGTCAAGATGGTAACTAGTCGCTAAGACTAGGTAAGCCAAACACTTACTGAATTAAATAACAAAATTTAACCAGAAACAATTATTAAGCATGAAACTGAGTTTTCTGAGTTTTACTGAGTTTTAAGTACTAAACAGAGTTTTACTGAGTTTTTCCAAAAACGGCAGTACAAGTCATAAGCTTTACTGAGTTTTCTAGGAAATATCCGTAAGTACAACTGTTTCGGAATAGAAATAAATAGTACAAGTACAAAATTAGAAGGTGACTCCAGGCCTGCGAACGGGACGACAAGTATACATTAAGTCTCCACAGCACAACTCAAACAACTAGCTAGTGATCAACCCACTTCGAAGTACCTGGATTTTCACAAAACAATGTGCAGAAAGCATAGCATGAGTACACCACAGTGGTACCCAGTAAGTATCAAGACTAACATCGGTGGATTAGTGACGAGGAACGGTCAAGAGACCTACTAGACTTTACAACCCGTACAAGTATGAATGTGAAACTAATAGGAAAATGTACGTTAATATAAAACTAAGCATGGTAAGATAACTAAACCATACTCACAATAGTACACTAGAAACAACAATTAGCAATATGGAGTAAACAGGTAGTAATGCCGTGGAGTACGCTGAACAGAGTTTAAGTCCGGTGAAACCCGGTAAAGAAAACAAGTAACAACTAAATAAGAGCAACCGCTTCAACACAAGATTTGTTCAAGCATTTTCCACAAGGTACTTCACCTTATAGTCACATTTCACGGGTCCCAATTCATGAACTCTAATCACTTGGCATCTTGTGCCCATATTACAATTCATAACCGCATGGACAACTCACGTGCCAAGGGAGTGACAATATCTCATATCCGTACAGACGACTCACATGCCAACAATAACAATGACTCATGACCGCACGAACAACTCATGTGCCAATAGGATAACTCTCACACAAAAGGAAAGTAAACGAGAGTACATGTAAATGGTCAATAACATCAGGGTTCTTCTTCTTAAACCAATATGGGTGATTAGTTATGTGTATGCTTGTGCAAGTGTTCGATCACAACTCAAGTCAACAAGTAAGAGTAGAGATAATGAATGGCACATAGGAAACAATCACCACAAAATGTACAATGTATAACTCACACAAGGTAGGCACACCGCCATACAAATATCATCAATAACAATTGCCCGAGGCCATCACAAGTCATCACAAATCTTTCCCGATATAGCCCACCTTGTCTCGCTACGTGCGCAATAATAAAGTAAATTCCCGCCTTGTCTTGCCGCACGCGCATAATAATATTCCCACCTTGTCTTGCCACATGTGCAAACCCACATATATAGCCTACCTTGTCACGCCGCATGCGCAAATATCAATAATAACAATAGCACAAACAACTAGCATGCGAACACCCTAACCATTCTCTCAACAATACCACGTGTGCCAAAAACATAACAACACAATATAATGTCTTTCACCACATGTGCCCATATGCCACAACTCTTCCTCAAAATAATTTTAATACCACAACTATGCATAGCCCTTGGCTCAACAACACTGAGTACAATAACAACAACAATAATGACATGGGAATAAGACAAGTAAATCAACACAAGAATTACATAGCACAAAAAAATGGAAGAACGATCTCACAATAAAAGACACAACATGTAATAATGGTTTCAACAAGAATAGATCAACAAGGGAAAAGATAATGTGTAACGACGATATCCATTAAGAGTAGCTCAACAATTGAAGGGATAGCATGTAACAATGATTTCACATAAGTACAACTCGACGATAAGAGAGATATCATGAATCAATGATTCCAAATAAGGATAAGTCAACAATGAAAGAGGTAACAAAAACTTCAATTAAGGTTAAGTAATTACGGAAGTGATAACAATAACTTCTATTAAGGTTAAGGAATTACGGAAGAGATAACAATAACTTCAATTAAGGCACATAAGAGTTTATTTGGCAACAAAGGGTAGAACATGAATCAATCAACTCCAAATAAGAAATGTAAGCGTGAATTTAGTAAATGAAGAATTTAACATGATAAGAAGACTTCATATTTAATGAACGTAAGGACCTACGAGCCTAAAACGGTCAAATTTCCACAAATAAACTCGAGTACGTACACGTCACCTCACGTACACGGCCTTCACATGACACAATTAGCACAAATGACTCAAATCCTAAGGGGTAGCTTCCCCCACACAAAGTTAGGCAAGATACTTACCTCGAAGAAGCTAGACCGACACTCTAAAATGACCTTCTCGTGTGAAACAACCTCCGGACGACTCAAATCTAGCAAAAATAACTTAACACCATGAATAAAAATTATAGGATATGATTCCGGATAATAATTCTTTGATCTTGAAAGAAAAATAAGAAATCAACTCAAAAAGACAGCCCCGGGCCCGCACCTCGGAACCTGACAAAAATTACAAAATCCGAACACCCACTTCGATACGAGTCCAACCATACCAAAATTATCAAATTCCGACATCAAATCGCCTTTCAAATCCCCAAAATTTAGCCTAAGAAGTTTCATAAATGTTTCCCAAATTTCCAACCCAAATCGCTAATTAAATGAAGAAAACGATGTTAGATTCATGTATAACAACCAAATCCGAGTTAGAATCACTTACCCCAATCAACTCCTTGAAAATCCCTTCAAGAATCGCCCAAATCCGAGGTCTCTAGCTCAAAATATGAAAAATGGGTTCAAACCCTCGATTTTGAAAATAATAGCTGCTGCCCAGATACCCTTTTTCGCAAACGCGGAATGTACCTTGCGTTCGCGAAGCACAAAATACTCAGATGCCAAATTCCTCTTCGCGAACGCGAGAGCCCCTACGCGAACACAATGAACAAACTCCCTATACATTCGCGAATGCGTGGACATATTCGCAAACGCGAAGAACAAACTTCACCTGCCTCCCAGATACCCTTCACGAACGTGAGACATCTCCCGCGAACGCGAAAAAGGAAACCAGACATCAAAAATTCTACAGTTCGACAAGGCCAAATTCAATATGAATCTCATTCGAGACCCCCGGGACCTCAACTAAACATACCAACAAGTTCCATAACTTAACGCGGACCTGCTCGAGGCCTCAAATAACATAAAGCAAGATCAAAACTACAAATCGCGTCTCAAATCGAACCTAATGAACTTATAAACTTTTAACTTTACAACTTGCGCCGAATCATATCAAATCAACCCGGAACGACGTCAAATTTTGCATGAAAGTCTCAAATAACACAACGAAGCTATTCCAATACTCGAAATCGCAATCCGAGCCCGATATCAAAAAAGTCAACTCCCGGTCAAACCTCTTAACCTTCTAAGACTTCACTTTTTCAATTTTCGCCAAAATGCATCAAATCAACATACGAACCTCCAAATCCAAATCCGGGCATACGCCTGAGTCCAAAATCACCATACAAAGCTATTAGAATCATCAAAACACCATTCTGGGGTCGTCTACACGAAAGTCAAACTCCGGTCAACTCTTACTACTTAAGCTTCTAAAGCAAGAATCTTTCTTCCAACTCAATCTCGAATCATACGAAATCTGAACTCGACCACACACGCAAGTCATAATACATAATACGAAGCTACTCGAAACCTTAAGCCATCGAACATGACGCTAATTCTCAAAACGACCGGTCGGGTCGTTACACCCCCCTCTTAAACCAACGTTCGTGCTCGAATGTGCCAAGAATCATTTCGAAGTCATCAAATCACTGAATGACATTACCGTACATATACTTGGGGGTGATGCCATGTCACCCGATTCCACAAAGGACTAACAACACCATTTGCACTAAAAATATCTCCTCCAACCCACACTAATAAGCCTTAGAAACAAATTTTCACTATCCGATCATTTCCCAAAGATCCAATTCCCACATCAATACATGGTATCAGCCTCAACCAGCTGCAACAACTCATGCCTACACCCACAAGGTACAACAACATGACTTAAGACATCACACATATACCCATAACAACAACTTTGCCACCATAGCTGCCCATAATCAAATACAACACCGACAATTAACCTCAAATAACCTAGAACCCTGTTCCAAACCTTCACAACACTAGCAATGATGCAAAAAACATAAATACCTCATAACCATTCACCCAAATCAACAAGTAACATCTAATGCCACCTGGGCACGCACCTCGCAAGCTAAAACCCAATAAGCACCATGCGAATATGACTGAATATTGAAGAGAAATGCATGAAAGAACTATCAAACAAACCCGACAGGCACAACCCCCTATTAGTACCATACTATGAATTTATAAGGGAAAATCAAAACATATGAAACAATCACAAGGATCTCATCCTAATATAACTCCACTACGGCACACAGCCCGGTCCAAACATATCAAACCGCATGAAAGCACAAGGATCCCGTCTTCAGCTCTAAATCACAAGTAGAATATACATTATCCCACCAAACCTTCCACTAATTACATTTCACGATACAAAATCACAACACATAATGAACTCCCATACCGGTAAAGCAACTAAATCACATATCATAACCAACCATCCAGAAATCACATCAAAACCTACCGTAATGAGTAACAGAAAGTCACTTCTAGCCTCATAGCTCTCAATAGTGAACAAAACAAAATGATAGGCACGGGCTACCACTACAAAATCTCCCAATAGGGTAAACACATAAGCATAGTACAAAATCATAAAACTCACCCATATGTGAAGCAAGATAAGAGGACTCACCCCGATAAGCAGAACCAAATCAAGATAAGAATTCCTAATACAAATCGAAACCATACCTGTAACAACACCATCTAGTGCAGCGGTCTAAGCCCTACCATGGAAAGCATATCAACTGGCCGGGACTCCCCCTTCTTGGGCACCCTCTACCAGTCTGACCTGCACCCCTAGCTGGCGGTACAGAGATAACAACAACTGGGGCAGAACTCATAGCTTGAATACCCTGCTGTGGCATATCTGTCCGGAGTCTAGGAAAATCTCTCACCGTATGGCTGGTATTTCTACACTCAAAGCAACCCTTCCGCTGACGTGGATATGAAAGTTGTCCGGTGTGGGTACTCTGAGACCCATGGGTATCTGAAACACCATGCGAAGCCTGAAGTGCAAACTAGAATGGCAGACCCACGAAACCTCTACCATGTCGTACCCTGCCTTCAAAATAGGGACCAGTAGACCCTCCCAGTCTAATAAGCCTCTTAGCCTCCCTGACCTTTCCCTCATGAACCCACATGCCCTCCAATTTGCGAGCGATTTTTACCACCTGCAAGAATAGAAAATCCGTCTCTAACTCCCGAGCCATGCTGAATCGGATACCATGACTGAGCCCCTCAATAAATCTGAGGGCTCGCTCTCTAACTGTAGAAACCAAAGCAGGTGCATGTCTGGAAAAATCACGGAATCTAACGGCATACTCTGACACTAAGATAGTGCCCTAGCGTAGCTACTCAAACTCTGCACGCCATGCATACCGAAGGGTCTGGGGAACAAACTCTCTCAAGAATATCTCTGAAAACTGAGTCCATGAAAGTGAAGCTACATCGGTCGGGCTACCAAAATTGTATGCTCGCCACCACTGATATGCCGCTCCCTTAAGCTGGAACGTAGTAAAAGCAACCACACTTGTCTCCACAATACCATAGTGCGTAGAATACGGTGGCACTCATCTAGGAAACCATGTGCATCCTCTAAAGCCAAACCACTGAAGGTAGGAGGGAAATACTTCTTGAACCTCGCAAGTCTAAGTTGTTCCTTATTAGATGTTGCTTCCCTAACCACGGGCTGAACTAGAAAACCAGGTTGTGTTGGCATGACACCTAGAATCTTACCAACGTGGACTCGCTGCTTTGGGGTACGGGCAGCGGGAGTTTGAGCTCCTTCCCCGGTCTGTGAAGTGGCTGGTGCAACAGGAATCAACCTCGCCTGAGCCAATATGAAAAACATGCTCAGGAACTGTGCTAACTTCTCGTAAAGTCCCGGGGTAGCAACAGACGCCTCCGGTACCTGCCCCCCAATCAGAGCTACTGGCGGCTCCTCAACTGCTGCTCTGACAGGTGGTCTAGCTGAAACACGTGCTCCTCCTCAGCCTCTGCCTCTATCCCGGCCCCTAGATACATCAGATCTAGGGGCAGCGTCATCAGTAATAACAGCCTGTGTCCTCACCATCTATGAGAGAATAGAATGACAAAGGCTCAAAATCCGATATCAATAAAATCGCACGATAGGAATGAAATAAGTGAAACTATCCTAATAGTTTGGTAGCCTCTCGAAGATAAGTACAGATGTCTCTGTACCGATCCGCAAGACTCTACTAAACTCGCTTATGACTCGTAGCACCTATGAACCTAGAGCTATGATACCGACTTATCACGACCCCAATTTTCCCTCCGTAAGATGTCGTGATGGCACCTAGTCGCTAAAACTAGGTAAGCCTAATACTTACTGAATTAAATGGCAGAATTTAACCATGAGGAATTATTAAGCATGAAATTGAAATTTTCTATAGTAAACCAAACATCCCGAGTGCAATACAATATTCCAAAACTGGTAGTACAAGTCATAAGCTCTACTGAGTTTTCTAGGAAATATCCCTAAGTACAAGTATTTCAGAATAGAAATAAATAGTACAAGTACAAAATCAGAAGGTGACTTCGGGGCCTGCGAACATGACGACAGGTATACCTTGAGTCTCCACAGCAAAACTCGAATAGCTAGCTAGTGATCAACCCACTCCGAAGTACCTGGATCTGCACAAAAATATGCAGAAAGTGTAGCATGAGTACACCACAGGGGTACCCAGTAAGTATCAAGACTAACCTCGATAGAGTAATGACGAGGAACAATCAAGACACCTACTAGACTTAACAACCTGTATAAGTATAAATGTGAAACTAACAAGGAAACGATGTCAATATAAAACTAGGCATGGTCAGATAACAAAACTATACTCGCAATAGTACACTAGCACCAACAATTAGCAATAGGGAGCAAACAGGTAGTAATGCTGTGGAGTAAGCTGAACAAAGTTTAAGTCTAGTGAAACCTGATAAAGAAAACAAGTAACAACTCAATAAGAGCAATCGCTTCCACACAAGATTTGTTCAAGGATTTTCCCAAAGGTACTTCACCTCATAGTCACATTTCATGCGTCCCAATTCATGAACCCTAATCACTTGGCATCTTGTGCCCACATTACAATTCATAGCAGCACAGACGACTCACGTGCCAAGGGAATGACAGTATCTCATATCCGCACAAATGACTCACATGCCAACAATAACAATGACTTGTAGCCGCAAGGAAAACTCACGTGCTAATAGGACAACTCTCACAAAGAAGGCAAGTAAACGATAATACATGTAAATGGTCAATAACATCAGTGTTCATCTTCTTAAACCGATATGGGTGATTAATTACGTATATGCTTGTGCAAGTGTTCAATCACAACTCAAGTCAACAAGTAAGAGTAGAGAAAATGAATGGCACATAGGAAACAATCATCACAAAATGTACACTGTATAAGTCACATAAGTTAGGCACACCGCCACACAAATATCATCAATAACAATGCCTCCAGGACATCAAAAGTCATCAAAAATCATTCCCGACATAGCTCACCTAATCTCGCCATGTGAGCAATAATAAAGTAAATTCCCGCTTTGTCTCGCCGCACGCGCATAAAAAGATTCCCATCTTTCATCTTACTCGAGCTTGATTCTTTCTGGGTTCATCCATGCACAAGACCCGTTGTATCGTTCGTCCCTGGTTCCGATCTATGGGTACCTTCAGTCTCACTCGAGCCAATAACAACTAACGTCGTTCCTCGTTCCATAATGGGAAATCGGGGGTAACTCTATCCCCATTTTTACATGTATACAGAAGTCCCCTCACTTCTCGGAGAGTAAACTATATGAGTGATGAGAAGTGACTAACTGGCCCTGGTTCCTTCTCTCGCACACCATGAGCAAGCTGACGAACCAAAACATCCCATCAGTCACGTCGATATGATTTTGGACACGCGTCAGCTATCGGTTGATCACCGCCGGTAGTTACCGAATTTGAAACGTCATTCATTCATTACTCTTTCCCTATAAAAGTTCTGGTTCCCTAATTTCACTTTTTACTTTCTGATTTCAAACTTCCTAAATTTACCCTTGAGTTTTTCATATCTTTATCCGTTTATCGATCCTTCAAATCTTCATAACTTATTCTTAATATCTTCATAGTTCATATTCAAACCTTCACACTTCACCTTCAAATCTTTATTTCATACCTTTAAATCTTCATGTCAAGTCTTCAAATCTTTATATTCTAAGATAAAAATGACGAAGACCTCCAAATCGGTATCTCAAAACATTACACGGACGACCTCTTCCTAAGCCACTGACACCAAGGTAGTGCTTCCGGTCCATGATCCCCTTTACAGATTTCATCCTCGTAAGCTGCTCCATATATAATGACTTCAAAGTCGAGAAAGCCTCCACACAAGGGGATCGGGGTGAGGACGTATGGAGGTGCATTTGCTTCATTACCGAGGAGACGCTCAAAGTTGTCTGAGAGGACTGCAAATGGGTAGGCAAGGACATAGTCGTTCCCAGTACCAATGAGGACATCATGACATACGTGGAAGGATACCTAAGTATTTACACGTATCCTTTTATGTTTGGTCCTCTTGATACTTTGGTCCTCGAATTTTGTAAGAGGTATGAAATTTGCCTCGGGCAAGTTCACCCGTCCTTCTGGAGGATCGTAACTCTTCTCCGCCATTTTGCGAACAATATGGAGGAGCTACGGTTCACGGTAGATCACTTTCTCTGAGTATATAGCCCCCGAATCTTCCGAGGGGGTTTAATCACACTCGCCCGTCGAGCAAATAAGACTCCATTATCGTGATAGTCGAAGATAGGGACCGAGGTTGGCATGGTAGGTTTGTTCGAATAAAGACCAAGGACCTCATTCCTCCTAAAATCATGTCATTCCCCGAGAAGTGCAACCCGAATCGTAAGTTTACTTCCTCCTAAGTCATCAATGTCCTTTCTTGTATCTACTTTTCATTCCCATGACATGTTCCATTTGATATGCAGCTGTCCCCTGAGTACCCAACGTGGTCCTGCATTTTAGGAAGTGGGTCGAGGGTATATGCAAGCAACTCACCTATCCTAAGCGTGAGTGGCGTAAGCTCTCTAAAGGCAAGTGGGAGGCTCGTTCTCATGGTGAATTATTTCCTGGTAGTTTTTTATCAGTGTTATGACTAAGTCCTTCTTTCACACGTTTTCCTAAGACCACCAGGATTTGGGAAACCACCGATACCATGGTCTCAACCCTGTCTTCCAAACCCTCATCCTCTCTGTAGCCCATTGCTGAAGCTACTGCAAAGAAAGATGGAAACTTGAAGAAGAAAAAGAGATCCCCTGACTCCTCGGATGCTTCTGCCGAGGTCAAGAAGAGAAAGAGGATTATGCTCAGGGTCAGAAAGAGCACCAAAAAGATTTTTGATGCCCGGGTCCCTAATTTAGAAGCTCTTCATTAGCTCAAGGATTTTTTCGAGGATGACGAGGACATGGAATTCATCACCCACGAGCCGATCGATGCAGACCAATATTTGGTGGCCCCTAATGGAGATGCTCGTAAGGCTGAATCCTCCTCAGCTCAGGGGCTCGATGAAGAACATGTGGCTAGTACTTCACAAGAAGTCTCTCTGGTCCCGAGATGAGCTATTTCCAAAGGTGACGCCGTTATCTATATTCAAGAATCACCACCCCGGCTGGAGGCCACTTTAAATAAAGCTTAGGATGTTGAAGAGAAGCCTACCGAAACATCTAGGGCTGTGGATTATGCCCTTAACTCATTTTTTAAGGATGTGGATGTCGATATGCTGGAGGACTACTCTGGCTTTGGCCACTCGGAGATCCCAAAAAGGGTCGTGCAACCGAGATTAGGTGGGATGAGTCCGAGCTCAAAGCTCGAGAAGCAGCTTCCTTCCCTGAGTGTGGACCCCGAACAAAAGAAGACGATTATGTTCACGGTGTCAGCAGATATTAACATGTTGTCCGGGCCAGTCAGAGTGGCCATCTATCTCCGTTCTTTGGTAACTGAAGAGAACCAAGTGAAGATGAACGAGGTATATAGGACACGTCTTTTCAATGAGGCCCAGTAGGCGCTAAATCGGGTGTATCCTCTTTCCTCTTTATTTTAATGAGTTCCCTTCGTCTTAGCTGTTTTTAACAATTTTCTTTCTCTATGTATCAGGCCTCGGTGCTTAATAATGAAAGCTTTCACCGATCCAGGATGGAGGTGAGCCACTTCGAGTTTGAGCTCAAGAAACAAGTCCGGCAAACAGAGATGTACAAAGCTCTTTGTGAACAGAAGGATAAAGTATTTATGGACATGGACAACCTCCCCGCCCTTCAGGCCGAACTGGAGAAGGCCTAGAAGGAGGCGTCAAAAGCAAAACAGGACCGTGCTCTTCTGGCCGAGAAGGTAAATACGCTCGAGATTAATAATGTGAGCCTATACGACGATGCTAACGCCATAACCGCACAAATACAAGAAAAGATAACTTTGATCGACCAACTCAGGACCGAGATGGACGGGGTTATGGTTTCAGCCAATGAGCTGAGCGGCAAAATGGACCTCCTAGCATCGGAGAGGGATGCCACCAAAGAGGACTTGGCATCGACCAGAGTGCAGCTTCGAGTGGCAAAAGAGAATGCTGACAAATGGGCTCGACTGAACGAGGAACTCCAGGCACAACTCGCCTCGGCCATCATAGAGCGTGACGCTCTTGGCCAAGAGTATACTACGCTGAAGTCCAAATTGGAGGTGGCTTCGAATGAGGTCTCGGAAGCCCAAGATATGCTGGCTCAGTATAAAGCCGATGTCAACATAGCCGAAGCCTGAATCATAAATGTGAAGTGTCTATCTCGGAGGGAGGCTCTCAAGGAGATCCAAGAGGGGGGAGGGGGGGGGGAGGGGTTGACTTAGCGGCCAAGATAGAAGAGGCCAAGAGGTTCGAAGCCGAGGCCAAAGCGAGGTACCAACTCTAGGATCGAATAACGAGTTGGTCTCTGTTGAAGATTAGGCAAGAAATATCTTAGCTTAGATTATTTTTGTCTTTTCTTGTATTTATACGTTTTGTACTTGGGGGCCATTTTCTCGTGCCTTTGTAAATACCTTTTGGTGAATATATATGAAATTGCCCTTCGGCTATACATTGTGTTCTTTAACTTTTTTGCATTTGCTTATGCTTAGGACTTAGAATATATAACTTGTGTCTCAGATTCAGTATAACTAATATATCATCGACGCCTTAGCATAAACTTTGTCATCGCTCAAATTGTTCGACCTCCAATAGCCTGAATAAGGTCCGGGTCAAATAGCGACTCCGAGTTGCTTTGACTTTGGAGGATCTGACAAAAATGAAACCAAGTCGAGTAATTTATCCGGACACAGTTAACCTTTGTCAAAGGTGGCTCTTTCTTTGGCCATAATTTGAAACAGATTGATTTGATCAGATCGGACATAATCTTTATAGACTTAAAATGTGTAAGGACCTTACTTTTTATATTTACGAACTTAGACGTCTCCAATTCATTTTATGTATCGGGGCCGAAGCACTTATGGATTTGGACATCAAGTTGGCCGTAGCCTTTTATATTCAGGCTCTACCTCAAATACTTGGTGCCCTAGGGATTCAATAACCTGATTTACTCGGTCTTTTTGTCAAATGGTAGTCCTCGGTTCGGGAGGACCCATAGGCTTAAGGATCTTTTAATAATTGGGCACGGTCTCGTGGACTCTTATTGATTTTGGGGTTTCATGCCCTCGGTTAATGATGGCCCATGGGCTTAGAAGGTTTTGAACTAAATATTTATTCTAAGTGACAAAATGGTAACATTGCTCATGTAAGCGTGAACCGATGAAGCATAAAAGGTGAATCTCCCATTTTATTACTTTAATTGTAGTATAACTAATATAAAAATTACCCGCCATGGCGAGAATTAACTATCTGAACACGATTCATTTGATCGTTTGACCCTTACAATAAATCTTATTATTCAAGCCTTGATTTTTGATGTCGAATAAAATTGTCTTTGAAATTTCCGAACTCAGATCTTCGGTTCTTGATTCAGGGTGTGATAGTCCCCTAGTACTCGAGGCTGAATTTTGAGGGCTCGAGTACTATTGATTCGATGCGGGCAGTCCCCAGTCCCCAATCCCCGGTCCTGGACCGGTATTCAAAACTAGAGTAGCACGCTTACTGTTGCGTAGTTAAAAACATGATGTAAAACCTATTTCAGGAAAAAAAACAGTCGAAGGGAAAAAGAGTGTAACACGAGCTTTTAGACATAATTCTTGGACTTGACTTTGATTGAGTACCTGCACGGGTTAGTTCGAAGGTTAATAATCCTCAAAGAAATTTAGGTATTCATACATCAGCAGTAGTATCGCTTTAAGTGTGCCATATTTCAGTTGTTTTGCAGTTGTACGCCATTTTCGGAATCAAGCTGGTACGAGCCTTTTCCGGTTATACCGATGACTTTGTATGGTCCTTCCTAATTTAGGCCTAGTTTCTTGTCATTCAGATTCTTAGTATGTAGTGTGACTTTCCTCAATGCTAAGTCCCCGACTTGGAAGTGTCGAAGGTTTTCCCTTCGGTTGTAATATCTTCTCATCCATTGCTTTTGAGCTATTAACCGGACCAGGACGGCTTCTCACCGTTTGTCCGCTAAATTCAAAATTGTCGCCAGAGCCTCATCATTTGATGTTTTCGTAGCATATTGAAACCTCAAGCTCGGTTCCCCCACTTCTACTATGATCAAAGCCTCTACGCCGTAGACTATAGAAAATGGTGTCTCTCGGGTACTCGACCTCGAGGTTGTTCGATACGCCCATAGGACCTTGGGCAAAATTTCCTTCCACCTTTGTTTTGAATCGGTCAATGGTTTCTTTAGGTTTTGCAGTATGGTCTTGTTTGTCGATTTTGCTTGATCGTTTGCGCTAGGGTGATAAGGGGTCGATAAAACCTTTTTTATTTTGTGGTCTTCGAAGAATTTATTGACCTTGTTGTCGATGAATTATCTCCCATTGTCACATTTAATCTTGGTTGGTATCTCGAACCAGCAAATTATGGGATCCCAGATGAAGTCGATAACCTCCTTCTCACTAACTTTGTCAAATTCAGGTACTTCTACCCACTTGGAGAAGTAATCGGTCATAAGCAAGATGTACTAAGCCTTACCAAGTGCCCATGGTAAAGGACCTACGATATCCATTATTCGCTTCATGAACGGCCAAGGGGAAGGACCGGGTGAAGCAACTCCATGGTTGGTAGATTATTTGGGCATTCCTTTGACATTCGTCGCATTTTTGAACAAAATCCTTTGCATCCTTCTCCATTTCATTCCAACAATACCCGGCCCTGATCAATTTACAAACCAAAAATTCCTCTCTAGAGTGTTTTTCGCAAGTCCCCTTGTGGAATTTCATCACAACGTAATCGATCTCCCCGGGACCCAAACATCTTACTAGTGGTTCAAAAAACGATCTTTGGTACAGTTGTCCTTCAACCAATCTTAACCTAGCAGCTTTAGTTTGAAGGTCCCTTGATTCATTAGGAACCAAGTCAAACATGTTGAATTTTCCTCGGCATGACCGACCTCTATCACTGAGCTCATCAATTGCACCACTGTTCCAGAGTTGAATTCTTCGGAGTCCACTGACGATCCTAAATTAGCCAATGCATCGGCCTCACTATTCTGATCTTTAGATACATGTTGTAGCGTCCATTCTTTGAACCGATGTAACACTATTTGTAATTTATCCAAGTACCTCTGTATAAGGTCTTCTTTGACTTCGAATGTTCCATTGACCTGGTTAAAAACGAGGAAGGAATCATACTTGGCTTTGATAACCTTAGCCCCCAGGCTTTTAGCCAATTCCAGACATGCAATCATAGCCTCATATTTGGCTTCATTGTTAGTCAATTTCACAGTTCTAATTGATTGCCTTATTATGCTTCCTGTGTGGGGGGGGGGAGTTAGTACGATACCCAACCCGGACCCTTTCGCGTTGGAGGCACTATCCGTGAATAGGGTACAGACCCCCGAGCTAGTCCCCGAGGCAAGTAATAATTCTTTATCCACCTCGGGGATCATGATCGGTGTGAAATCGGCCAAGAAGTCTTCCTATATCTGGGACTTTGTAGTTCTTTAGGGTTTGTATTCAATATCATACCTGCTAATATCTACGGCCCATTTTTCTTGCCGGCTGAGAGTTCGGGTTTATGCATAGCATTTCTTAATGGGTATGAGGTCACGACACATATAGGGTAACATTGAAAATATAGTTTTAGTTTCCTAGATGCGCTTATCAAGGCAAGCGCCAGTTTTTCTAGGTGTGGATACCTTGTTTCGACATCACCTAGGGTTATACTAACATAATATATAGAAAATTGCGTACCTTCTTCTTCTCGAACCAGGACACTACTTACCGCTATCTCGGATACTGCCAAGTAAAGGTATAGTTGCTTGTTTGCCTTTGGGGTGTGCAGCAAGGGAGGGCTTGATAAGTATTTTTTGCGTTCCTCCAAAACCTTTTGGCACTCCGGGGTCCAGGAGAAATCGTTCTTTTTCTTTAGTAACAAGAAAAATTGGTGGCTTTTATCCGATGACCTGGAAATGAATTGGCCCAATACGGCTATTTGCCCTATCAACCTTTGCACTACCTTGAAGTTGTTAACCACATTGATGTCTTCTATGGACTTTATCTTATCTTGGTTGATTTCTATTCCCTGGTTAGATACCAAGAATCCGAGGAACTTGCCCGATCGGACCCCGAAGGCACACTTCTCCAGGTTCAAATTCTTATTGTATTCCCTTAGTATGTCAAAAGTTTCCTGCAAATTCTTCAAATGGTCCTTTGCTCGCTGGGAATTAACTAACATATCATCAATATAAACCTCTATTGATTTCCCTATTTGTTCCTCGAACATTCGGTTAACTAGGCGTTGATACGTGGCACTAGCATTTTTTAACCCAAATGGCATCACGTTATAACAGTAAGTGTCAAACTTAGTTATAAAAGAAATTTTCTCTTGGTCTCCCTGGTCAATCCATATTTGGTTGCATCCGGAATAGGCGTCGAGAAAGCTCAGCTTCTCGTTCCCTGCCATTGCATCGATCATTCGGTCGATGTTAGGCAAAGGAAATGAGTCCTTTAGGCATGCCTTATTCATATCCTTATAATCTACACACATTCTAAGTGTTTTTCCCTTTTTAGGTACGACGACTACGTTAGCTAGCAAATCCGAGTATTTAACTTCCCGAACGGAACCTATTTTTAAAAGTTTAGATACCTCGTCTTTGATGAATGCTTATTTGACTTTGGACTATGGCCTCCTCTTCTGTTTAATCGGGTGGAAGTTGAGATCTAAATTAAATTTGTGAGTTGTTATCTCCGGTGGGATTCCTGTCATATCTAAGTGGGACCAGGCAAAATAATCGACATTAGCTTTAAGAAAATAAATGAGTTTTTTTCCCGAGCTTGGGGGTTAGCCCAGTGCCCACGTATACCTTTCTATCCGGCAGATGCTCGAACAATATGACTTGTTCCAGTTCCTTGATTGTTGACTTGGTGGCATTGGCGTCATCAGGTGCTATTAAGGATCTCGGGACCCTGAAATCATCTTCCTCATCTTCTAGATGTTCCTCCCATTTTTCTGGCTCAGTAGAGGCCGAGACTTGTGATTGTTATTTGGTGCCTTTCTCTTCGATCAGTCCCTTATCTTTTGATGTCCTGACCACAAATGTTGGGATCACTTCTGCGATGGCGAACATCTCCTTTGTGGCCGGTTGTTCCCCATAGGCTGTTTTGACTCCACCTGGAGTTGGAAATTTCAACGCTTGGTGCAACGTCGATGATACTGCCCTCATACTATGAACCCGCGATCTCCCGAACTAGGCATTGTACCTCATGTCCCCTTCGATCACATAGAACTTTACTTGTTGAGTGGTTCAGTCCGTGTTGACCAATAGGGTGATTTCACCCTTCGTTGTCTCGCATGCCATATTGAACCCGTTTAGTACTCGAACTGCTGGTAAGATCTCATAGAACAGCCCCAGTTGTTCCATAACTTTCCATCAGATGATGTTGGCAGAGCTACCTGGATCAGTTAACACGCGCTTAACTCGATATTTATTAATAAGTACAAATATTACCAGTGCATCATTGTGAGGTCTAATGATTCCCTCAGCATCCTCATCACTAAACGAGATGGATCCTTTCGGAACATAATCTCGAGTTCATTTTTCTCTTGTGATGGATACCTTGGTGCATTTTATCATCGATCCTTGATCAACGTCTACTCCTCCGATAATCATATTAATCACATGTTGGGGTTCTTCCTGTTTGACCTGCTTGTTGGCGTCCCTATTCTTGAAATGGATTTCGGCCCGCTCACTTGGGAATTCTCGAAGATGTCCATTATTGAACAAACGAGCCACTACTTCCCTTAACTGCCGACAACCCTCGATTCTGTGCCCGTGAGTACCGTGATATTTGTATATCAAATTGTGATCCCTCTGTGCCGGATTGGACTAGAGTGGCCTCGGCTTTGGTCTCCTTGATGCGACCGATGGCTGACACTATACTCGCCCCATCTATGTTGAAGTTATATTCTGATAGCCTCAGGGCATCTCTAACTCTGGGTGCTCTGTCGAACCGGTTCTATTCACCAACCCTCGATTGCTTGGACCCTGATAATTTTTTCTTTCAGTCCTGGTCGAATAGCTACTAGGTCCGTTTCCCCTTCTATCTGAATTGTAAGGCTGGTATCGATCTCGGGGTGGCCTCGACGCCTAATCCCCTACTCTTTTAGACTTGTTGTTCGCCATACTGGGATAAACCGACCCCGAGGGGTTCCCTAATTGGTCATCCTCGACTCTGATCTTTGACTGATACCTGTTATGGACATCAGCCCAGGTAACTGCTGGATACTCTACCAAATTTTATTTCAGTTGTTGAGACGCAACCGAACTTCGAGGGTTGAGACCTTGAGTAAATGCCTAACTGCCCAATCGTCTGCAACCGGTGGCAGGTCCATCTGTTCCATTTGGAATCTCGACACTAATTCCCAAAGCATCTCGTTATCCTTATGCTTGACTTTGAACAGGTCCGATTTCCTCGTCTCAAGTTTAATGGGCCCTGCGTGAGATTTAACGAAGGCATCTGCAAGCATAGAAAATGAATCAATAGAGTTTTGAGGTAAATTGTGATACTATATTATCGCTCCCTTAGACAGGGATTCCCCGAACTTCTTCTGTAGTAGCGACTCGATCTTGTCATCCTCGAGGTCGTTGCCTTTTATTGCACATGTGTAAGAGGTTACATGCTCATTTGGATCTATGGTCCCATTATATTTGGAAATATCAGGCATTGAGAACCTTTTCGAAATCAGCTTTGGTGCCGCGCTCGTGGGGAAATGCTTTTGAATGAACTCTTTGGAATCGTCCCTTCAATATAGGAGGTGCCCCCAGGATCTGATCGACCATCAAGTTGTAAGTTTCCACTTTCTTATCGTTTGCCTCTATCTTCTGTTCTTCGGATTCTATCTGTTTTGTCAATGCCTCGAGCATTTTTATCACCTTAGAAGTTTCCCTGTATCTGGTCCCATTGGGTTCTGTAACAATCCGTTTTTCCATTTGAGTATCTTCTCCAACCCGCTCGAGTTCAGATGCGTTGTGATTTTGACTCTGCAGTTGTGCTGTGGCAACTTGTTGGGCTTGCAACATCTCAAAAATCAAGCGTAAGCTAACTCCATCGCCTCCTCCTCCGGAGGCCTCGCGAACCGACAACCGAGGTGACTCGTGAACGCTATTATTGGGGACAGTTGGTAGGTTAGTGTTGACAGCAACCTGTGAATTGGCATCGACTGGATCATTGATTGAAACGCCATTAGGGTTGACATGGGGTGCACTGTTGCTTGGCATTCCGTTGTTATTTTCACCGTGGTGGCCTAACTCGGCGTCAACACTTAAGTGAGTAGATTGAGAATCTGACATATTGAATAGTCCTGAAATCAAACTTCGAAGAGTAAGTGTAAAATAATGTGTGTTATCAAGATTCGTATTAAATTATCACTATTATCCTTAGCCCCACGGTGGGCGCCAAACTGTTTGCCCCTTAAAATGGATAACACTTATTTGTACGCAGTTTAAAGGGTACGTGATTTAATTTAATACATGTGATCAAAAAGCAGTAAGTAATTGAATTGAAATGAGTTAAAACTATCAAACCAAATGTGACGAAGTAATTAAGCCTCTTGTTAGACTTAAATGCTTCCGGTTAGTTTCAATCGCGCCCTCGAGATAGAGCTCGGTTGCAACTCAATGAATGAACAGCTGAAGAACACTTAAACAATTGCTAAAAGCCAAAGTAAATTTTATTGTCTTGATATACGTGCCAAAAGTCACCCAAAAAATAATAGGGTTCTCCTCTTTATATAGTAGAGGAGGTTTAACTCTAATACAAGTCTAAATAAGGTAAAAATCTTTTTCTCTCCTTTTTCCCACAAAAATACGATTTGTAACTAGTACCGAGCGTGATCCACACCGCAATATCCGGCTGATGGAGGATATTTCGGCTCCCTATTTTGTCTCTTTTAACCGTCTTTCCTTAACCCTCTATCTTTCATCTTACTCGAGCTTGCTTCTTTCCGGTTTTGGCCATGCCCAAGACCCGTCGTATCGTTTGTCCCTGGTTCTGATCTATGGATACCTTCGGTCTCACTCGAGCCAGTAACAAGTAACGTCGTTCCTCGTTCCACAACGAAAAATCGGGAGTAACTCTATCTCAATTTTACCCGTATACACATATGATTAAAAATCACGAGAGATTTGACTAAAAATATTTTAGAAAACCCAGAAACAAAAAGATAAACAAATAAACATTCCGGCCATAGGAAGTTAGGAACCATACAAAGGGGAAATAAATAAAAAGGAGAAGAGGATTAATGTTTACGCCAAACTAAATAGTTAATAAGGGTTTCATGTAAATAAACAACGTAAAACATGGACAAACTGTTGGGTTTTAGTCGTGATCTTAGGCTAATTATTAGCACGCGGCCTGGACTTTTTTTTATAATTAACCCTAGCTGGTTTGCTTAACTAAACTTAACCAAATCAATAGTTGGCCTGCATAAACGGTTCAAAATAAATTGGCCCTTAGTACTTTGAGTTTAGTAATAGCATCGCTACCAAAGGTTATGATGATATGAATAAGATCTCTATATTTTTTATCAGATATCTCAGGTTTAAGCTATGAGAATAATTTTTTTTTGTTTGAATAAAACGGCTTCCCTCTTTGATGGACAATAGTAGAAGAATGTTACTAATATATACTGCGGTGACGAAGTAGTCCTTTGAGGTAGTGCATTAATGTGGGGGTAGTGTTATTCTATCAAACTACCTAACTGTAGTTGAAAATTTGGTGGTAATGAACTATAGACCAATGTAGACAGGACTCTGATTTTTCTTCACTCTTCAGCCCAATGAAAGCTATTTCTCTAATGATAGGCTCGAACTCTCACACTGTGGAAGTGTACAGTTCAAATATTATTCCCCTTGGACCACAACATCCCTTATTCACACTTCTATTTTGTTTACATTTTCGAAAATTGTACTTAATTTATACTATATACTATCGATGTAAAATTTATTTATAAAAATATTTGCACAATTATGTCACTTGTTTTTTTTTATAGTTAAATCACTTAATATGCATTAATTTGGTGACATTAGAAAAAAAAAATGGAAACTAACCTTTTCATCACAGGTTAGAATTCATTGATATTTTAAAAAAATATTATATTGTTCGTGATATCTCTTAAAGTTAATTTTTTTAGATGACCTCATAGTATAAAAAATCACTAATATATTATCAGTGTATAAAAATTAAAACCCTAATAATTTTAGGCATATGAGTTATTTGTAGTTTGCCCTTCTAACCTATACGGTTGGAACATCAATCCCGTTGAAGTTCCTTCTATAAAGTAGTTTAGCCTTCTCTATCCCTATTTATGACAAATAAATCGGTTTTTATGGATGTACATGAAATTTATTTATATCTTATTATATTTTTAACACACTCTTCATTCCGGAGCTAATTTATTTTTATTTTTTTCATGTTTCAAGTACATGAAAATTCTCTTCTATAATAATTGGCCGTGAAACTTGAACACACTGAGCTAGCGTTTGGCCATAGATTCCCAAATTTGTTCTGAAAAATCTGATTTGGGTGAAGTTTGGTTTGAAGATGAAAATGTGTTTGGACATCAGTTTTCAAAAAATATTTTCCAAATTTATTTTGAAAAAACATGAAACATGACTTATACCCACAAGTTCTAAAAATTATCACAAATACCCAACAATACCATTATCAATAACATTCATTATATTATCGCAAATCATAGTCCTGAACATAAATAAATTTGATAAAAAATTATTATTTTTATAATGAACTACATGATACACTATCAGATGACCGAGAAGACGAAGCAACATCGTTACAAAATAATAAATGGTGGGCTCTTTTATAAAATACGAAAGTTTGGGGTAATTTTTAAAAAATATAATAGTGATATTTTGACCCAAGCTGGTTTTGGGATTTGGGATATAGGATTTAGCCAAAATGTAGGCAAAATCTATGGCCAAACAAGTGTTTGCCAAATAAAACCCAAATTTATTTTGACAAAATCTATAGCCAAGCGGGTCCCTAGTGGCGCTCGATTCATGTTGAATTTTGGATCATTTCATGTAAAAGTTTAATTTATAATAGTTATAACGTAACAACATTCCTACGTTCTTAACTCTAATTTTAAGAGTTAAATTAGCTGATGGTACTTGTTAAATTAGTGTCTCTTAAGAAGGTACCCCATATAATATGTTGACAAACAGCATCGCTAAAAGATAAACCATGACCTCGACTCTCTAACAGGGTTGATGTAGTAATTATTGAGGGGGGCTAACCTAATACATACAGCTAGATGGAAGAAGACTGTTGCGGACATGTGGCAAGGTCAAGCTCGGATTATCAAGTCATTAAAGATTGAGAAGTAATAACGTAAGAGTTTAATTTGTGTGCACTGACAATATAAACTTATAGAATCCGATTCCGAACGTCTTAATTCCAAAAGTAAGAGTATTTAGAAGAAACATGAGGAAGTACTTAAGAACGAGTTCATAATACATAACTTTGCTTCACTCTTTAGTTATTGGTGTAGTATAGGTGAAGTCCGTCGATACATTCAAGCTTCTTGTTATGAATGGCGAGACAACTTTTTGAGAGCTACTCCCTGAAGTGTGTTCACATTCAGACAGCTTGAATGCGATTATTCGTGTAATTTATGTTGGGGATTTTAACTTATGATATGATATAATAAGTTAAAATGTATTAATAATGTAAAAATACATTATACAGTGAGAGACAATATAACATCTCCTGTCTAGTACTAGGACAGAAAAAATATCTGAAGAGCTAGTTACATATTTCGCATTGTGGAGACCTTATTATAAAAAATCGAAAATACAGATAAAACCGAAAAAACTTTAAAAAATTGAGTTTGATAAAAGTGACTTTATTGATTTGATTTGATTTACCCAATTATCAAATCAACAATAAATTTGAGTTGGTAAATAAAAAAAATTAAATCAATCCGACTTATACACATCACACTATGATTGTTCAATTTAAATGTTGACGAGGGTTCATCCTCCCCGCCCCAACCTATCAATGAGGCTCTGATGTTGCCTGTGAGTGCGTTCGTCTAGGGCTGGGGGTATGATTGAACTCCTAACTTCCTTGCCTCCTATCTTAGATTCAAAATTTTCTAGAGCAATAACTACTACTACTATGCTATTACCAAATCAATTGGGGTTGGCTCAAGACCAACTCAAGAACAAAAGCAGGTAGAAAAGTTTCTTTAGATCCCAAAAAATTGATGAAGAACATACAATATACTTTTATTATATAATTGTTTTTTGGAGTAACTTTTATTATATATAAGTATCATTAGTACATAAAAGGTTCCAAATTTTATAATTCCTATTTTGGAATTTAGTTGAGGTTGTTCAATGTGTTGGAGTGCGAACAAAGTCCCATATTGGTAATTGAAAAAATTGAGAGCCTACATATAAGGTGAAGAGATCTCTTAATGGTGTGAGACATTTTAGGAAAACTTTGCGAGTTTAGCCCAAAGCGAACAATATCACACCGTGTTAAGAATGTATTTGAGCTAGTTTAGCTCAACAATTGGTATTAGAGTCCACGTTCAACAGGACGAGTATGAAGATGGCAAAATGATGGTTTGGGGCGGTGCACACACAAGAAGAAGCTAGTTGTGGGTTTCGGTTGCCATAATGAATTGTGGTAGTGAGCCACGTGAAACTTAGTTCGGGGGAGAGATTGTTGGGTGTGCGAACAAAGTCCCACATTGGTCGCTGAAAAAATTGAGAGCCTACATATAAGGTGTAGGGATCTCTTAATGGTATGAGGCCTTTTGAGAAAAACCGTACGGGCTAGGCTCAAGGCTGATAATATCACGTGAAATAGTACTGGCTAGCCAGTTTTCGGACTGGTAATTGAAAAATAGCCAGCGTTTGCAAAGTGATTGAAAAATATCCACTATTTTGCTACATCACAGAAAGTTCCAGCATTATATACTAGAGATTGGTGCACCTGTGTATGAACTTCTAGCATATTCTGTTGGAACTCCACTACACAGAAAGTTCCAGCATAATATATTGGAGATTGGAGTACCTGTGTATGAACTTCCAGCATATTATGCTGGAACTTTGCTGGAAGTTCACATGTAAAAAATTCGAACTCTAGTATATTATACTAGAATATTTTTCGGATTTTGAACAGTGTTTTCGTTTAAATTTATTTTTACGTAGAAATTGGCTAAATTTCGATTACTTTTGAAACTGTGGCTATTTTTCAATTACCACTTGTAAATCTTACTATTTTTGAATTTCGCCTCAATATCACACTATATTAAGAGTGTATTTGGGCTAGTTTAGCCAACACAATAAATGTAAAAAGAAACACTTAATATGTAGAACAAAGCATTTTGATGACAATAATATGATAACAGTGAATCAATAAAGTCTCTTGAAGAATTTGTTTAAGTTGATTGAGATATGTGGCGATCAAGTTGTCTTTTTACTTCAGAATTCAGGATCTTAACTATATATTCTAAAGGTACGAAAGTATTTTTCACATTCTACTTAGTGCTAGATAATTGAGATCAATTGATAAATGATAATTTGAAAAATGAAAAACATTATCTTAATGTTGAAAGAATTTTAAGTTGCTTTGAAATACAATTTCTAAACACTAAAATACTTTTGGCAAAACTAATGCTAATTAATCATAGTATACAATGCACGACGACACCTTAAGGTATGGATCTTTCACTTTCATTATTTGCTATTTTCGCTTGGAAACTCAGAAAGATTGTAGATCTTTTAGGCAACTTATTTTACTTCATTCCTTTCTGATAACTTCAATCATCTGATCATGTGTTACCGCAACAAACTAGTGTATTTTGATGTCTATGTAAGTTGACTGTCAAACAATCTATCAACATTGTCTTATTTTTAAATCTTTTATGTTTGTTATTTGTATCTTCCGTCAAATGTAATCATTTTCTGTCTGAATCTTGTAAGCTTTGCATCCATCTTAAAATGCATTTTAAGAAACTTTATCTTGTAGATATTGGGCCTTAGGGGCCCAACACTTGCTCAAATATACAGACAACTGTAAAATGTAGTTTCACATCAAAAGTAACCTGAAGCTGGATTTTTAGAAAAGTTGACTCAAAATTTTGACAAAAATATTTCTTAAAATTCGTTTAAAAGTTTAAATTTTCAAACACTAAATTGCCTCTCTATGATAATGTTGGACTAAATTGCCTCTCTATGATAATGTTGGACTAAATTGCCTTGTATAAGACACACGCAGCATTATTTGGTCCCTTCCCAAACGCCACAAACTTTCAAGATAAGAGGCTTCAGAGAAATTTCCTAGCACAAGAAAGGGTAAAATAGTCATTATATAATTGCACATGTTTACACAATCAGTAGTCTCTGAGCAAAGCCGCCTCATCGGTCAGTAGTTATTCTCAGCTAGAGAGTCCACAACGGAGAGAGAGAGATAGAATTATTGAAGAAAGAAGCTGATAAAAGTGTGTGATATTAAAAGTGTGATTCCTTTTCTTTATTTTCCAAGTGAGTTGGAGATTTGTGGATGGCCAAATGTTAATTGTACTATAGGGTTTGTATTGAATGGCTTACTTTTATTATTATCTCTTGAGTTCCAAACTTCCATAAGGTGAGTACTTAACTCCTCTCCAAACTCCATAACCAACTCTTTTCTCTTTCTCTCAAATCTCAAGGAACTACTTAATTAATTCACTCAAAGAAACAACTCCCTAATACTCCGACATGTCACTAGAACCTCAAGCACCAACTTAATTTTTCCTTTAGAGATAGAGAAAATTCTACTTAATATTTTGTTATATATTCTAGTCCTATAAAGCCTACTCGAAACTCTCACTGAATGATAAAAAGTAATCTAATCGTTTCAATTTATAAGAACCTGTTTGATTGGATATCGCGTTTAAAAAAAAAATGAAGACTTTTGGAATTTGTGGTCTTAAATAATTCAAAAAGGGGCCTAGAGTATTTGTGTGGTTATAAAAGCTTCTCATTAAGGATAGAATTGTAAGTTTAAGCAAAATTATTTTCAAATTTAAAAATAAATAATTCTTTTTGGAACGGAACAAAAAAAAATAATACATTTACTAAACTTAAAAGGAGGTAGTAATAAAGTCTTTGGCTTGCAGCCTTTTCAACTCATATAATCTTCTTCTTTAAAAGCTGGCAGATTTCCGGGGGGGGGGGGGGGGGGGCCCCTACTCCACCTTACCCCGTTTCCCACTTCAAGAAATACCCCAACTATTCTTGATTTTTAGACAAAGATGGTGTAGTTTCAAAAGTCATAGTTTACTGTGAAATATTTCCATATAAGAGGTATTAGTTCAATTGGCACTGCTTTCTCTTCTCCTCCTCCTATCCCTTTCCTTAGTTAAAAAGAATGTTCAAAAACTGTTTTTATATTTGTAGACGGCTTATCAGCATCGTGAAAGCTTATAGTCTAGTTATATCGATGAAAATTATTTGATTCGCAATTTCTAAAAATTATTTCTTCTTCATTTTTTTTCTTTGTATTTGTACACAACTTAATAGTGCAATTTGTTTTGTTATAGGAACAGATCAAAGCAGCAAAAAGAATAATATTAGCAATGTTGGACTATGACTGGGGAGAACAATCATCGGTTATGCTTTCAGGGGAAGAACCAAATCAAGAAAATGACCAAAATCACCATCAGTTCTTTGACCCTTTTGCAAACACTAGTCATCAAACTTTCACTGAAAACCCATCTTTACTAAATCCCCAACAACACCATTTTCTTAACACAAGTCACCAACAACAAAATCACCAATTTTTTCACCCCCATTTGAACAACACTAGCCTTTACGACCCACGTTGTGCTTATGAAACCACTAATTATAACACACACCACCCACCCACTCAAGGGTCCATGCCCTCACTGCACCAACAACCAAATACTGGGTTCATAATGGTCCCAAAAAGTGAACCACAGTTTATGGGTGGTGCCCCCGGGGTTCGTGATTTTGCGAGCACGAGTCGGATTGGATTGAATTTGGGCGGGCGGACTTATTTTTCTTCGTCTGAAGATGATTTTGTGAACCGACTTTATCGACGTACTAGAGCAGTGGTTGAAGGTGGTTCAGTAGTGAATACTCCTAGATGTCAAGCTGAAGGTTGTAATGCTGATCTAACACATGCCAAACATTACCATAGGAGACACAAAGTTTGTGAATTTCACTCCAAAGCTGCTACTGTTATTGCCGCTGGCTTGACTCAACGATTCTGCCAACAGTGTAGCAGGTTGTATTTCTCTAAAATACATACATCACTCTCTCTACAAATACTTCCATTTTTTCCATACGTTTTTTGCGGTATCCAAAATTTAGACGCTATATATTCTGAGTTTGTACATATATATAACTATTACTGTTTTGAATATATATATATATATATATATATATATATATATATATATATATATATATATATATATATATATATATATATATATATATATATATATATATATATATATATATATATATATATATATATATATATATATATATATATATATATATATATATATATATATCCCCTAATATATAAATTTTATTTTAAAAAAATTGAAGAATTTTTGCTCCACAATCAAGTGTCTTGACTTTGGTACTCCAAAACTGTTCACATAAAATGAGACTGAGGAATGTAATTCAATCCCAAAGTATGTTTGACATTCCAATAACAAGATGAACAGAAAATGTTGTTCGAACGGGAGGAAAATGATAATATGACGAAAATGCACTTGGGGTGTGTTTAGGAGCAAATGATTGGAGTTTTAGAAGTTGAAAAGTCGTACAAGGGGGTTGATCCCGAGGGCATTTCAGTCCTTAGAATTATGTTCCCCCATGAGTTTGCTACCCCGTTTTCCCGTATTACGTACTTGTTTATTTTTGCTACTTATAGGAAATACAGCTTTTTCCATTTTGGTTACTGAATTAAACACTCATCAGCTTATAATCAACACACGAATGACCTTAGTACGATTCTCTATTTTAAAATTCCCTTACTGTTGCATTTTAGTATGATTTATTATTATTATTAATAATAATAATATTCTTGAAATTTTTTTAAAAACACAGGTTCCACCTGCTGTCGGAATTTGATAACGGGAAGAGAAGTTGCAGGAAACGTTTGGCAGATCATAACAGAAGGAGGAGAAAAAATCAACAAGCAAACATAGAAAACAGCAATAAGTCTCAACTTGACAGTACCAGAAATTCCTCATCCGACAGTCTTGCAAGTAAGTTTTTGGTTATTAATCTCCTTCATTAAAAAGGAATTAGGAAAGAAATTACAACATGATACTTGATATTTTGAAATTTTCTTACTACAACGTATTTAAGTTATATATACCAGAGTATTAATGTTGTTTAACCTGTCATAATATGTTAGTTACCATTTTTATCAGGTTATCAGATTTTTTAACATATATATGTAATTACTGTATAAGTAAGCTGATTTGTTATTCTGATTTAATTTTTAGGGTCTCCACCAGATTCAGGAGCTCATTCTTCATCAGTGACAGTGGCAATTTCACCACCAAGAATCTCACTGGATTGTTTTAGGCAAAGACCATAGCAAAAATGCTGCTGCTGCTAGCCTGCTACAACATTATTTCATCATTGACAAGTTCATGACTTTTCTTCTCCAATGGGTGACTCCATGATCTGCTTCCTTTTACTTCTGATTTCAAGCTCTAATGGCTACTACCACTACCAAGTATTAGTACTAATTACTACTATTTAATAGGTTAAAATGAATGATTGAAGTATTAGAATTATGTTAACCCCTTATATTTTGTCCCACTTTCTATTAATTCCAATATCTTTTAGTATTATAATGATGTTAACACATTAATTCCAATCTCGTTCACAAAAGATTGGGATTTGAGTTTTAGTATAGGGGGACTGCTTTGTATTGTCACTTGTAGAAACATATTAATCTTGAAAATGGGAAAGGATTGAAATTGGTTTTCCCAATTTGTACTTTGGAATTCTATATCTATTTGTCTAAACCTAGTTTAACTTCTATATGCTGATAGTTTAAATGAATTTTATTACTATCAGGTCTGTAAAAGATAAGCATAACTAAATGCTTATAATAAATACTAGAACCATTTATTTAGAAAATAAAGAAGATAACCTACTATAACAAGTAACAATTACAGTACTGATAATGTTAAAACATTTTTAATTTTTTAAGCGCCTATATATTAAATCGATCATTCGTCTATTTGGAATACATTTGTGCTATCTGTACAACATGTTCTTTTACAATTTATAATTTAAGAAAATAACCTTTTTAGATCTCTTAAGTATAAAAGACAGATCTTTTATGTGTAGAAGTAAATCTCCCAAATATAAAAAAGGATAGAGTCATAAAACTAAAAATAAGATTGACCCGACTAATTCATAGTTGGATATTGTTTTCCAAGAGAAATTAACTCAACGTGTTTCCAAGAGAAAGGGACACTTTCTTTTTGGTTACAAGAGCTGGACATGGCAGGCAAGCTCATGCAGGTGTATTACCATTTCTAGTGTATGCATTATTTCTCTTTTGTCTGGTACTTTGATATTTTTTCCTGGAAAGTGGCAGTAAAAAAAAGAAGGCTGGGTAAAAATAAAAAAAAAGTTGTCTGCTACTTCCTTGGGGTAAAAAAAGAGGTGAAACTGATTGCTATTTCCATTGATGAATATACTGTTAAGGGTATAAGAGGTCCACGAGTCAAGCTATCTCCTGCATGGAGGCTATTTTTGATCAAGTTTTTATTATGTGGTGAGGGTCCACTAATCACTATATACAATTAAGGACTTGAATGAACAATTCCACATCAATCTTTATTTCATGGCCTTTCACGCCAAGACAATTACAGATTTATGTTGGTATATTTATTACGAATATGTACGTCGCAAAATTTTTGCTATATCAAATTTATGCACGTTGTGACTGACTTTTGTGTTAAGAATATTATTTTTTCTAGTAGTACTCTTTTCATTTTCTTAACTTTGTAAAGAGAATTTTGATGATGTTTATTCTCATGTGGAGGTTGGTAGGTGAGTGAATGAATACCCTTGTGTGTGGACAGTCTTTGTACGTAGGGTTATATGTTTATTTTTGAGATTTCCTATAAGCCACAATATGGGGTTGTCTGGTTTGGGTATTAGTTATGGAGGAATCGTAATGCATAGACTAGTTATTAGGAATTAATTCTTTTCGAATGCTTTAATTTTGTTGTATTAAAAATTATTCATACTATTTTGGTTTTTGGGCGAGGATTAAATTCGTTCAAAGACCAACCAAACGGCTCCTATGGGTTCAGACCAAGTATTATTAAAAATATTATTATTATTGTAAAAGTACAGATTTTGACGAAGACCGAAGATAAATAACATGTCAAATATTGCAGTTTACCAACTATAATAAGTTTTAAAAGACTACTATTGTATGTACAAGTGATATCCCTGACATATATAAAGATTTAATTCCAAAAAATATGTGCAATTGACATATATATACTCCACTTATTTCCTGTGTAGTAATTATGAGTTGGTTTGTCTTTTGTGTCTCATCATGGGATCTTCAAATAGGTAAAAGATTCTCTCAGGAGAGCTGAAGTAGAGGTTCACTTCAATGTTTTCTTAGTAACTACACAAACTTTGAACCTTCGACGAAATTTAACAACACATGTAACCAGATTTTTGCCTCCTTTCCTCTGCACATTGAGCTGATTGAGAGTTGAATTTCTTACTCTTCTTTTCATGTCATTTTCAAAGCAACTGTTTTTTCTCATTAATTTGTTACTAATAATAACATTGTTCAGTATAAATAAGCATGATTACAGATCTTTGTATATCTCTCTCCTTCTTTTTTAGGCTTTATTTTTTATCATTTATTCGGTGACTATCTCATCTAAAAGTTTAAAATTATTTTAAAAAGCTTCACTTTTATTTACTTAAATTATGTCCTCAATAAGTTCACTCACACACTGGCCTGATTTTTCTTCAAGAGCCAATTGGACGTGGGAATTCTTTTAATAATAGGTTACAATGACACATCTGTCTACTTTGATATTATATTGAATTGTATGTCCATCTCATCTGAAAATTTAAGTTGTTAGAGAATGCACACTATTATATAATTAACTATGTCTTTAACACAATTTGTCTCTTTATATAGTTTTTTTCGCCTAACCTTCTTTTCTGCCAATGCATATTCATCACTTTCACAATCACTGAAAATCTTTTACCTCCACAACGGATTTCTATTTCAATTTATAGATAATAACTTCTAGTATTTGTTGGATAAACTAATGGATATCTCAAAAAGTGTTCCTCATTAATAAGGAAGAACTCTATTTTTCACTTTATAAAGAATTGTCCCTCTAATTTGCTAGTAAAAAGCAAGAAGCGCAAGACAAAATAAGTTTAATTTCCCCGAGCGCGCGCAAACCTTATCCAAACAAAACAACAAAATCTTAACGCCAAACCATTAATTTTACATTGACAACCTAATTTATAGAGTAAATCACAAAACCAGTATAAAAGACAGAACTTTAATGCATCACATTATAAACCTTGGAATAGCTTCGCTTCATGGGTCCTGCATGTGGTCCAGCACATACAAAATTTGCTCGATTTACATGTCGGATCCTAAATTTGAGTCCATCAAACTGAAAAGATGGTGCCAGCTTCTCTTGTTATTTATACCTATACCCCCTTTGATAAAATCCTGCGAATGAAGTGACACATAGCGAATATGTTATGAGTTCATCTAACTGGTAACTTTAATTTAGATTTTCTATTTATTTAAAAACTCACAAAATAAGTATAAAAAATAAACTTCAAATTTAAAATATGAAATGGTATATGATGGAATTCTGAACTCGAACCGGTCAAATTCAACTCTTGTATACGCCTCTTGATGTTGGGTTGTTCCCTATTGTCCAGCCAAAGGTCCCATGACCTAATTCAATTCTTTTTGATATTTGGTTTTTATTTTTAATTAGTTTTGATTCCTATTTAGAATTGATTTTTGCTTTAAAGAAAGTGTCATTCATTGCTTACAAATAGAGCAGCCATCAGAGAATTATATTATTTCAGGCTCATTGTTATTAGTTTTTGAAAGACTTTAGCACATAAGAGAGGTTTGAGAGAGCAGCCTCTTTGAGAGAATAAGAGAGAAAACCTTGTTCCATTGCTCCAAATATTTCTATGCACACTAGCTGTCACGACCCAAAATCCCACCAAAAGCCGTTATGGTACCTAACACACTTGGTAGGCAAGCCAACTCTCACATCAACAACAGAATTCAGTTATTAAGCCGTTAACTGATTCATAACATATAAGCAAAAGCAAAGTATCATATAACTCAAATATCAAATGTGCATAAATCTCAGACATGGTCTACACATGACCACAACTGTCTCAACAACTCTTCCAAAACCCAAGTATCACAACTAGTCACAAGAATCTAATAAGGATACAAGATGTTTACTGAATATAAAGTTCGTCCGAAAATAACAAAGATACAAAGACATATATAAGAGAAGGGAAGGATAACTCTATGTGCTGCAGATCAAATCAAGTAAGCAGCTCACCACGAAGTCTCCTATAAGCACTCCTACTCAGCTAGATGAATGCCACCAAAATCAATCTCAGAACCTGCACAAAATATGCAGAAGTATAGTATGAGTATAAAATACTGTACTCAATAGGTATCGAATCTAACCTCGAAGAAGTAGTGGCAGGGGGTCAATAGTTGGACCTACTATCAGCTTAATTATCATAAGAGGCATAATCAACATATGGAATAAAATATGATATTATCAATCAAGTCTACCAGCAGAAGCACAATAAAGCTGGTATGTAAACATGCTTTCCAAACAAGAGATAGCACACAACATCATATATTCAAATCTTTTATAATCATGATACGAGTCAAATAACAATCAGGTAAAATAGGAGCCGCTGCATTAGTTTAAGCTACCAATGCACGCGCACAATCCAATATCAATTCTCACTGCATATCTGCATAAACCCAACACTAACAGAGTGCCTAAATCAATACAAATTTGAGTAACATATGTTTTTAGGGCCCAAAGTAACATGTGTAATTATATGACTCTAGACGAATGGTACCAAATCCAAACGCCGTTGCAGCGGGCAACTCGATCCAGAAATATTCCTGTGACAGCATTCCACCCAATTCATATAAATATCCATGATGTCATGCCATCCAATCCACATCTAATACCTGTGGCGGTACGCTACCAGATCCACATAACATCTTCAATAACCAATATTCGCTCATAATATCTGTGGTACCAAAATTCTTATCTTTCCACAATATTCAGCTTTCAAACTTATAGATATATGTATGAGACACTATAGTTAAAGGCACCGAATCATAATAATAGAAATACGGATAAAAGCACACAAGGAGAAAAGATGGCTATAGCCAATCATGTAATTCAATTTATCTCAACAATTCAATAAGCAATTTCATTGTTCAAAAGTTTTATCATAGTATTCGACATGAATTAAATAAGCCATTTAACCACCAAATTATAAATCAATAAGATAAGTATATGACTACAACTCGACAAAGAAGCTCAATGTGGCAAAATAATCATTTATTCTTAATTCATAAGTGATAACCCTAGGCATACTTCTAAGCCACAATGTCAAGTCATCACATTGTCATAGATAAAATGTGAATAAGAAACCCACATAGTCTAAACAAGGCATAATTATAAGCCTATCATTTATTGGATATGGCCATAACCTCGATACACATATACGCTCATCACTTCACATATACGTGGCTCCTAAATCAAGCAACAAATAACAAATAGATCATATATGAGGAGAATTCCCTCTTACAAGGATAGACAAAAAGACTTAACTTTATATAGTAGTCTTCAACCTTATAAAATAGCTTTTCATTTCAAATCAGCCTCCAAACGAGTCGAATCTAGTCAAATACAACTCAATAACATCAAACAAAGTCACAGGAACCAATTCCAAACAATAAAGCTTTAATCTTAAATCAAATCTCTAAAAGTCAACTCGGGCTCATATGGTTAAAACCCGAGTCAAGGGTTAGATCCCGATTATTCATAACCCCACGAGTCCAAATATGCGATTAGATTCCACAACCGAATCCAAATTGACTCCCAATCCCCTAATTTATAGTCTCCAAAATTCTAGACAAACTCCCCAAATTTGTAATGACCTGGCCTATCATTTTACCTTTTAGATCCTCATTTCCCTATTAAGACTTCCCATATGTGCTTTTCCTATTTTATGACTTGCGGGGATGATTGGTTTGGTTTTGAAGGGTTCAGGTTGAATTCAAAACACTTAGTTCCATAATAGTGGCTAAGGTGGCCAAGTTTGACTTGATTCAACATTTTAAGTAAACGACCTTGGAATCGGGATTTGAAGGTTCCAATAGGTTTGTATGGTGAATTTGGACTTGGGTGTATATTCAGATCGAGTTTCAAGTGGACCGAAAGTGTTTTAGCGCTTATTGTTCGAAGTTGGTATCTTAAAGGTTTTAGAGTTATCTAAGTTTGATTTGAAGTAGACTTTAGTATTATTGATGTCCGTTTGGAAAGGTTAGTATAATGATTAGTGACTTGTGTGTAAAATTTGGAGTTATTTCGAGTTGTTTAGGTATGTTCGACGTAAGTTTGGAATTCGGAAATTTGGATTAGTTCATTAAGTTTGAATTGAGGTGCGATTAGTGGTTTTGATATTATTTTTTATGATTTTAGGCCTCGAGTAGGTCCAAATGTATTTTGGGATTGGTTGGCATGATTGTACGGAGTCCCGGGGGCCTCGGGTGTGTTTCGAGGAGCTTTAAGTTCATTTTCTTCATGTTTGAAGTTGCTGGTTTTCTGGTACGCTGGTGTTCATTGCGATCGCGTAAGGGCTACCGCAATCACGGAGTGTGTGTTGGTGGTGAGTGATAGTTGCTCCTTACGTTCGCAGTTGGAGA
Organism: Nicotiana tabacum; assembly: GCF_000715075.1. Taxonomy (NCBI): domain Eukaryota; kingdom Viridiplantae; phylum Streptophyta; class Magnoliopsida; order Solanales; family Solanaceae; genus Nicotiana; species Nicotiana tabacum. The sequence goes on along the minus strand of NC_134102.1, from coordinate 36,518,160 downwards.
TTTGCGTTCACGGAGAATTGGGGGCACTGACGTCGCATTTGTGACCAGGGAGTCGCGTTCGTGAAGAGGAAGTCCGGCTAGGGGGATGTCATGCCTTTTTCCATTGCGTTCGCGAGTAGGCTACCGCGATCGCGTAGGCACAACAGAGGTAAGTATTGCATTCGCGTAGATGAGGCAATAACTTGGCGTGAGATTGATCTTTGCGATCACAAAGTAGGTCCCACGATCACGAAGGGTAACACTTGAGAAGAATACAAGTTTTAATAAGGGACTTAGGCTCATTTCACCCATTCTTTTCTTGGCTTGGGGCGATTTGGGAGCTCTTTGAAGGGGAAGTTTCGTCAAGTATCATAAGGCAAGTGATTTCTACCTTTTATGAGTTAAATACATGGATTAAGTATAAATTTTAACATGGGAATTAGTAGAATTTTGGGGTTTTGTTGAAAAACATAGAATTTGGTAAAAATGGGATTTGACCATGAAATTATAACAACCCGATCGGTTATTTTGAGCTCTAGCAAGCCGTTTAGAGGTTCAAGGACTTGAGTAGCTTCACTTTATGTATAACGACTTGCATGTGTAGTCAAATTTGATTTTTTGGAAGTTCGGAGTTGATTTGGAAGGATAATTCTCAATTCGAAAGCTTGTTGGAGATTGACCAAGGTTATACTTTTGAGTAAGTGACATCGGAATCGGGATTTGAAGGTTCCTTTAGGTTCACAAGGTACTTTCGGACTTGGGCGTATGTTCGGTTTGAGTATCGGATAGTGCAGGAGCGTTTCAGCACTTATTATTGGAAGTTTGCATTTTGAAATTGGCTAAGTTTGACTTATAGTGGGCTTTGGTGTTATTGAATTCCGGGTGGTGTTTCGAGACCTTGGATAGGTTTTTCAATGATTTGAACTTATGCGTGAAGCTTGGTTATGATCCGGAATGTCTAAGTGTGATTAAGACGAGTTCAGTGAAGTTTGAATGTTTGAAAGTTAAAAGAAGGATATCGTCGATTCGTGGTTTTGATGTTATTGTGGCATTTTGAGACTTTAAATAAGTTTGGATAAAGTGAGACTTGTTCGTGTGATTAGACGAGATCTCGGGGGCCTCGGGTGTGTTTTGGGATGGTTTCAGACCATTTTCCTTTATTTTGTGATTGCTGGTTTCTGGTATTAAGGGTGTGCATCGCGATCGTGGAGAAAGATTCGCGATCGCGTAGTGTTGTTTAGGCGATCGCGGCTGTAGAGTCGCAATCACGATGCTTGATCTGGTTGTTCATCGCGATCGCATGGAAAAGATTGCAAACACTAAGTGTTAGTGAGGGGGCTTGGTTTGGAGGGTTGCTCTTCGCGATCGCGGGAAGATGTTCGCGATCTCGAAAGGTGAATTTCTGAGGTTGGAGGCTTGGCCTTCACGTTCGCAGAGCTGGGCTCGCGTTCGCGTAGGCTTGTCAGGTTGAGGATCACGATCACGAGTGGGGCCTCACGTTTTCGTAGAAGGAATTCGTGAGTGAGGCCATTTGACCTTCACGATCGCGAGGGTGTTTCCGCGATTTTGGGCGATTTTGGAGAGCCATTTTCATCATCTTTCATGAGGTAAGTGATTTTCACTTGTTGTGAGTTGAAAACTTGGATTATATATGGATTTTAACATAAAATTTGGTAGAAATTATGGGATTTTGGAAGAAAATCTAAAAATTATATATTTGAGTTTTGATCACGAAATTGGACATGGAATAGGGAATAAATTATATATTTGAGTTCAAGGTGCTATGGGTAATGTTTATCTTCGAGAATATTCAAAATCCGAGCACATGAGCCCGGGGGTTGACTTTGTTGACTTTTCGTGTGGAGTTGAGAATTATTTCTAATTGATTAAATTACAAGTCTTTGAGTATATTTTGATTGGTTTGCTCGTTCTTTGACTAGTTTCAGATCGTTTGGCATTGGTTTGACGTGTTAGAGAGGTATTAGAGCCGGCTATCAGATTTCAGAGCGAGGTAAGTCTCTTGTCTAACCTTGTGAGGAGGAATTTACCCCGTAGGTTCCATGTTTATCATGTGTTGTGTGTTATGGGAGATGCGCACGTATGGGGTGACGAGTGTCCATGCGTATGCTAGAATTCCTGATTATGTGAATAGCTTGACCAAGTCGGCTCATTTCACTCCGGTGGTGACTACCTATTCTTCAGAGCAGTTGGCTAAGATCTATATCCGCGAGATTTTTCGTCTTCATGGCATGCCGGTATCCATTATCTCTGACCGGGGCACACAGTTAACATCGCACATCAAGAGAGCTGTACAACGCGAGTTAGGCACACGGGTTGAGTTGAGTACAACATTCCACCACCATACGGACGGATAGTCCGAGCGCATCATTCTGATCTTAGATGATATGCTTCATGCCTGTGTTATGGATTTCGGGGTTTCTCGGGATCAGTTCTTGCCACTTGCGGAGTTTGCCTACAACAACATCTACCAGTAGAGTATTCAGATGGTTCCTTTTGAGGCCTTATATGGGAGGCAATGTCGTTTTCCAGTTGGTTGGTTTGAGCTGGGCGAGGCCAGATTGTTGGGCACAGATTTAGTTCGAGATACCTTGGAGAAGGTCATGTTGATCCAGAATCGGCTTCATACAGCACAGTCTAGGTAGAAGAGTTATGTTGATCGGAAGGTTCGTGATGTAGCATTTATGGTTGGAGAGCGAGTTTTGCTCTGGGTGTCACCTATGAAGGGTGTGATGAGGTTCGGGAAAAGGGCAAGATGAGCCCTAGGTATACTGGTCCTTTGGAGATCCTTAAGAGAGTGGGAGAGGTGGCCTACAAGCTTGCACTGACTTCTAGTTTGTCTGTAGTTCATCTGGTGCTCCATGTTTCCATGCTCTGGAAGTATCATGGTGATCCGTCCCATGTTTTAGATTTCAGCTCAGTCCAATCGGACAAGGATTTGACTTATGTTGAGGAGCCGGTGGCCATCTTGGACAGGAAAGTCTGAAAGTTGAGGTCAAAGAACATTGTTTCAGTAAAGGTGTGGTGGAGGGGTCAACCAGTCGAGGAGGCGACTTAGGAGACCGAGCATGATATGCGTAGCCGTTATCCTCAACTTTTCACCATTTTAGGTTTGTCTCTATACTTGTTCGAGGATGAACGTTTGTTTTAAGAGGGGGAGGATGTAACGAATCAGTCAGTCGTTTTGAGTATTTTAGCCTTGTTCCCCTGTTTATTACCTCCTTTATGTTATATTTTGGTTATGTGTCTTGCTGGGGTGGTTGGTTTGTTTTCGGGTGAGGATCTGAGTGAATTGGGACACTTAGTCCCAAAGTTATAAGCTTAAGGTGAAAGAATTGACCGGAGTTTGACTTTTGTTTAGATGACTCCAGAAAGGAGTTTTGATGGTTCTGATAGCTTTGTATGGTGATTTTGGACTTAGGCGTATGTTCGGATATTGATTTGATGGTCCATAGGTCCTTTTGGCTTTAATTGGTGAAAGTTGGAAAGTTGAAGGTTTGGAAGATTGAGAAGTTTGATCGAGAGTTGACTTTATTGATATCGGATCTGGATTTCGGGTCCGAAAGTTGGAATAGAACCATTGTGTCATTTATGACTTTTGTGCAAAATTTTAGGTCATTTGGAGTTGGTTTGTTATGTTTCAATATTAGTTTTAGAAGTTGGAAGTTCATTTGTTCAATAGGCATTGATCGATGTTCAATTCGTGGTTTTAGTATTGTTTGATGAGATTTGAGGCTTCGCGCAAGTTTGTATCGTATTTTAGGAGTTGTTGGTATGTTCGGACAGGGTCCCGGGGGCCTCAGATGTGTTTCAGATTGAGTTTGGACCATTTGTTTATGTTTTGAGATTGCTGGTTTTTGTGCTTCTGGTTTCCGTCACTCCGTTCGCGAAGGTCTAGCTGCGATCGTGTAGGGTCCTTGTTGGCAGATGGGAATTTGCTATTCACGATCGCATAAATGATGATGCGTGCACGAAAGGTTGGGATGTTTTGCACAGCGAACATGGGTAATGTATCACGATTGCATAGAAGGAAAGGGAGACTGTGCTGAGGCACGCATTGTTCATCGTGTTCGCGTGAAGTAGTCCGCGACCGTGAAGCCTTGAGATGTTCTGCCATCGCGTTCGCATCTGTATTCATGCGACCGCGTAGTGTCTTTTGTGAGCTGATGTAGACCTCAGTTTTGGGCAATTTTTAAAGAGATTTTCAAGGAGTTGATCGGGGTAAGTGTTTTTGACTCGGATTTGATTATTATACATGAATCCATTATTATTTTTATCATTTAATTAGTGTTTTGAGTTGGAAAAATTATGAAATTTTATGAAAACTTCCTAAGCTATATTTTGGGGATTAGAAGGTCGATTTGAGATCGAAATTGAATAATTTTGATATTGTTGGACTCGTTATTGAATGGGTATTCGAATTTTGTAAGTTTAGTCGTGTTCCGAGACGCGAGCCCGGGGTTGAATTTTTGAGTTGACTTTTTAATTTTCTTTAAAGATTGCAACTCTATTATCCGGACTAGTGTTCTATGGTTTGTATTTATGGTATAAATTTATTCTGGCTAGATTCGAGCCGTTCGGAGTTGGATATTCACGGAAAAGGCTTACTAGTGGATGAAGTTATCTTGTTTGAGGTAAGTATCTTGCCTAACTTTGTATGGGGGAACTACCCCTTAGGATTTGGGTTAATTGTGCTATTTGTGATATGTGAAAGTCGTGTACGCAAGGTGACGAGTGGGAACACAAGATATATGTGGTATTTGACCGATTTAGGCTATTGGACTCTTTTCATGACTTTAATTGAGTTGTCATAGTATGTTATATTTTCATTGTTAGTCTATCCTTACATGTATTAATCTACCCTCACATGCCTTATTTGACATTGTTAACACTTGTTTCACCTTTTACTTGTTAATTGTTCTTATATGCTTTAAGATGAAGTTATTGTCTTCTTTATTGCCCGTTACTTCCTTAATTGTTGAATTGGTTACTTGAAGTTGTTGTTTCCATGCAAAAGCTTCTTGTTGAGTTATTGGTGTTGAAGTTGTAAAAGTCGTGATCACATTGAGGCAAAGTTGTTAATTGTTAAAATACCATTCTTGTTGAGCTATTCAATTTCAGTTTGCTATTGTTGAGACTCTTGTACACATTGTGGTGGAGCCATGGGCTATTTGTTATGAAAATATTTCTATTGTTGATTTGGCAAGTTGTGGTATATGGTTACATATGGTGCGAGTTGTGATATTGATGCGCATGCGGCGGTATAAGGATAGGGGTTAATGTGCATGCGGCGACATAAGATGGGCTAAAGTGCGTGTAGCTATTTCAGAAAGCTGTTTTCAAAATTATTAAATGTAAGGATTACGCGGCGGTATAAGAAAAGATTGTGATTGTGATTGTGAAATGAGATTCGAGGCGGTACCTCGGTTGTAATTCTTGTTGCTATATTTCATTTACCTCACTTGTGTTTGTCTGTATTGTTTTCTTGGTATTCATATTATATGTTCCTTCCTTGTTACCTTTCTTTCTTTAAATTTAGTTGTAGCTTATCTTGTTGTATTTGTTCATTGCTTCCTTTCCTCGTTTCTATTATTGTACTGTATTATACTTGTTCAGCTTCTTTTCTTATCTTAGTAGGTGTCTTGACCTGGCCTCGTTACTACTCTACCGAGGTTAGGCTTGATACTTACTAGGTACCATTGTGGTATACTCATACTATGCTTCTGCATACCTTTTTGTACAGATCCAGGTACCTCATACCATGCTAGGCACCAGTGAGTAGAGCTTTCAGATCGAAGACTTCAAGGTATACCTGCCGGCATTTGCAGGCCTCAGAGTCACCCTCTCTCCTTTTTTTATTGCATACTCTTTATTTAGACAATGATGTTTTAGGGTTGTTTCAGTATACTCGTGGAGAGTTTATGACTAAATCTCACCAGATTTTGGGAGTTATTGTCGGCGGTATTGTTTAGTTCTATTATGTTAGTTAGATGGTTTAATTTGAAGTTCTGATGTTATTTCCACTACTTCTTCATATATGTTAGGCTTACCTAGTCTTAGAGACTAGGTGCTATTATGAAATCCTACGGTGGGAGATTTGGGGTTGTGACACACTTACCCTAATCTATATGGTGAAAATCACCTCCAAAATTGCCCAAATCCGAACTCCATATCTCAAAATATGATAAAATGACCAAAACCTTCGAAATTGAGTACGTTATAACTACTGCCCATGTGAACTCTATGCGATCGCGGAACCAGCTTCGCGATCGCGAAGCACCAACTCCACTGCCCTCAAATTATTCTTCGCGTTCCCGGCACATACCACGTGAACGTGACTCAAAGCTGACACAGAACATCGCGAACGGGGCTCCCTCTACGCGAACACGATGAAGAAGGCCTCTAGCTCCAGCTCCCAGCTCACACTACGCGACTGAGATTCCACATTTGAGACACGAAGAAGACTAGCCCAAACTTTACGCGAACGCGGTCGACCTGTCGCGAACGTAAAGAAGAAAAATACCCAGCTCCAAAATTCCTCTATGCGAATGCGAGCCCATCTTCGCGATCGCGATGCTCTATAGACACACCAGCAAATCAGCAATACAAAAACCATCTAAAATTATCCGAACCACGTCTAAAACTCACTAGAGCCCCTCGGAACCCCTTCCCAACATACCAACAAGTTCCAAAACTTAACACGGACATACTCGAGACTTCAAATCACACATAATAATATTAAAACGACGAATCACACCTCAAATCAAACTTGAAGAACTTTTGAACTTTTAACTTTCAAAACTCGTGCCGAACGATATCAAATCAACTCGGAATGATCTCAAATTTTGCACACAAGTTCCAAATGACATAACCAACCTATTCCAACCCCCAGAACAACAATTCGAATCCGATATCATCAACGTCTACTCTCAGTCAAACTTATGAAGATTCCAAACCTTCAAATTTCCAACATTTACCAAATAGTGTTGAAATCTTTTAGAAACATCCAAATAGAAATCCGGACATATGCCTAAGTCCAAAATCACCATCCGGAACTAAAGGAACCATCAAAACTCCGATCCGGGGTCAAATACACAAAAGTCAAACTTGGTCAACTCTTCCAACTTAAACCTCCTAACATGAGATTCATTCTTCAAAATCACCTAAAAACCAAAACAAATGATTCACACGAGTCATAATACATCGTGGAGCTACTCAAGACTTCAAACAGTTGAATGGAATGTAAATGCGCGAAACAACCAGTTGGGTCGTTACATTCTCCCCCACTTAAATATACGTTCATCCTCGAACGTGCTAAGAGTCGTTCCAAAGCCAGAAAATCACTATGTAATCTCATCACGCACATAGCCGTGGGTGATCCCATGTCACCCCAATCCATGCAAGCCTGACAAAACAACTTCACTGAAGATCCTACTTCATCCTTAACTCATAAACATTAGGACCCAATCCTCAACACCCGAAACTCATCATAAGACCCGAATCACGCATCAATAGACTGTACAAGATTGAACAAGCCGAATCAAGCCACAACCTTAACCCAAGGGGTGATCACATAATAGTCCACATAACTCAGATACCCCGTAGCAATAACTTCTAACCACCATAACTGACCAAAAACAATGTCGGTACCGGTAATACACTTCATATCAAGTAAAACCTCGTTCTAGACCTTCGCAATGCTGCTAGTGATAAAAGAAAATTGCAGAAACTCATAACCACCCATGACATCAACATGCCAAGAATCTCTCTCATCCGACAAGGACCATTGCCTAATTCTGAGCGAAAATATGGTATCATCCTTCCAAACACTCCTTCTCCCAACAAGATAGTGCAAACCTCAGGTCTATAAACCTCATCTGAGCCAATACAAGCATCCCAACCGACATGTCACACCAAAAGCCATATGGAGCTCCACACTACGCAGTATGTACAACAAACAAGTAATAATTTAGATATGACAGATAATAATAAGAAGGTAAAATAAGAGTCTACCAAGAAAGTTAAGAAAAAAGGGTAATATTAGTATCTTCCTATGAACTATTTTCCACAAAGTAAAAGCAAAACACACGAAATAAGCATAAGGAAATACATATCATCACTGTACTGTTGCGGCGTGCAACCCGATCCAATCATATCAATCCACATAAGGGGTACCCATCGAGCCATAATGATCGGGTTCACTAATCACATATGCATCAACATCAACCACGATAGAGTGCGCAAATATAACTGTGGGAAGATGATTAGGCATAAAACAATATTAAGAAAGACAAGAACAACTACAGTGCAATAAGCAAACCAACCTCATGAGGGTCATAACGCTATAAGGCCTAAACGAAATTACAACATACATGCGAATAATTATGTAATCCTCGTAATCCGTCATAGCATAAGAGAGAACACATAACCTAGACCAGGGTGCGAATAACATCCATTTCACCCGATGATATACCTGCTGTAATAGTTGCGTAGGAGAAAGCAAATCCGATCCGATAAAGAATACACATTCTCATTAGGCCTACAAATAGCACCCCGAGCCAAATTCCGATCATTCCCAAATAGGTAAATAACCTTCCAAAAGTCCATAACAACATATCCATAACATATATCATCAGCTATCCAATTCTTAATATATCTTCACAGTTCATAACCAAGAAATAGTATGCCTACGAGAACATCCAGTCTTTAAATCTCTAGAATAATAGAATCTTGATATTCGATTCCAACTCCACTAAGCAAATGGACAACACATCACTCGTGCACAATCATCTCATGGAGGATACCCACATAAATCTTCTGTGCAACGTAGCAAAACCTGAACCTCAGCAGCCTAAAACTAGGAGATCATCACAACACTAGCCAAGCAGTCGCTAGTCGAAACACGTGGTGCCTTCTGAAATGCACACCCTTAGCAAGTGGTACCCAGTAGTTCCAGTATTCTCTTAAACATCTGAAATCGTTCTTGCCATCTATAACTCGTGACCTTCCCTTCAAAACTAAACCACAACCTTGTGCTCGTAACTTTTAACCCCACACGGCGAACCACAACTATCATGCTAACTTGAGAAGAGTATGGATATCTAATAATCAACTCTGAATCACAAATAGGACAAACACCTCATCAACCGATAACTTTCCATTTAACCCAATCCAGGAGGACATCACCACGCATAATATACCTTCTATACATGTAGAAAACATCAACTCCAGGTTGTGGCTATAACCTTGGTGAATTGTTCGAAACTCCTTAACACATAATCAATTCATCAGAAGTGATCTCCTTTAACTCAACCGAGTCACGCAGACTACCAACCCAAAAGTAACTCAATCTGATAAGCTTGCTTAGAAGGAACCTTTTGCGAATTTGAAGCCTTCTTTTGCATCCCTCTAATATTGCCATGTAGAATCATTCTTGAAATAGAAATATTGCAGATCCGGTCACCATTCGCTGCTAATATCAAGCCCTATCCATACACAAATTCAAGAGTCCTTAGATCCCACATATGATCTGGAACTCATCAAAACCTTTTTGTTAGCCCTTTTACCTTGCTCTAATCTCCAATACATAACCAATACGCACCGAGCAACCCGCCCTTCACCAATACATGAATATTCAAAGAAATAACCAAGCAATCCCTCAGCCCGAAAATGGATACAATGTATGATCCTGCAATCCGATCGTCGATAGCAGACTCCCCCACTTATCTCAAAGCCATAGAACACATCGTCGGTAATTCAAAGTACCATATCTTCATAGATGCTCCAATCCTGCATTGCTAATCAGCTGAGTACTTCAAAAATGCATGCAATACTTGGTCATAGAACACTCTGAAGACTCTGCAAGCGCATACCCGTCCTTGCAATAGTCAAGCAAACTTCCCCAAATACTCTGAAATGATAATATAAGCATTCCACCAAAGGGAAACCTTATACGAAACACATGTCCCAAACTCATCACGCAGGAGATAACCCCCCGGCTGTACTCGAATCAACACTTTACCATTAACCCACCATAATCATAACAACTAGGCCACCCGCCAGTCTTCCCAAGTCCGTGCTCACCAACCAGATACCAGAATCCGCTTTGTACCACAAATGAATGACTGAAAGATATATCACATCATCTAATACCAAGACTAGACAACATATCGCAACGTTAATCGAGCATCCATAGCCCTTCGTAATCCATCTGTAGCATCACAAACCATCGGCGCATAGCTGATACCGAGTGTGCAACATCACATATGATTGGATAGGAATAAATCAAATATATTGGCACCAACCTGAAACAAATTCGCACGATGAGGAAAGAAAGAAGGGAAGTTCCTAGATGCCCTGTAGCCTCTCGAAGATAGGTATGGACATCATCATACTGATCTGCGAGACTCTACTAGACACTTGCTCATGACTCATAGAACCTACAAACCTAGTGCTCTGATACCAACTTGTCACGACCCAAAATCCAACTAGTGGTGATGGCACCTAATCCTACCCTCTAAGTAAGCCAGATAACCGTCAACACAACTCAAATCCGGTAAAAAGAGACAATGAATAAAATAATTAAACTTTCCATACAAATCCCAAGGACTGGTAGTACAAATCATGTGCTTTTAAGACTTAGAGTTTACAAAGGTGGAACAAAGTAAATACATCACATTTTTGAAATATACATAAAAAGATTTGCAAATCTAAAGCTACCAAGGGCAAGTGGCAGCTGTAACCGGAATGCAGGTACCTCTTCAATGTCAGCTCCCGCCTTACACAACAACATCAACATCAAGATCTGCACACAAGGTGCAGAAGCTTAGTATTAGTACAACCTACCCCATATACTCAATAAGTATCTTGACCAACCTCGGTGAAGTAGTGATGAGGGTTTATAGTTAAAAGATACTCACTGATATAACATGTGTAGTAGACTAGAAATAGAATAATATACTAGAATATAATAGAGAAGAGTACGAGAATAAATATGTGAAGCCGTATATAATGACTAGAAGAAATTACGGTCAATGTTTACCAATATCACAATCAATCTTTTCCTTAAAACGATGACCATCAAACTATGGTAGTGAATCCAAAATTTTTATAATGTGAGAAAATGTGCTCAAGATATCAAAATAAATGGCACGACAACACCCTTCATGCATTTATCTCTTCCTCACCAAACATATGTATGATAGTACCAACTACGTGAAAGAAATGCTAGTAACAGTAACAACGAAGTGGGAAATTCATAGGTAGCAATAACAAATAAGGCAGTACATGTGGACAACGGTAATAGACTAGGTGATAGGCATAGAAGTAATGATAGAAAATAAGATAGGAGAACGCGATTTCACTAATTATTGTGGTGGAAGGCTTATGCGATAGTGCAACAAATGAGAAATGGCATAGATGTAGATATGTATCAAACAAGAAGAAAAGCATGATCTTTAAAATCTAAACAAAATATAAGGCATGGATAACTAACAAGGTAGAAGGCTTATACGAAAGTGGAACTAATGAGAAATGGAACAGATGTAGATATAACAAACAAGAAGGAAAGCTTGATCTTGATAAGCTAAACATATAGAAGGAATGGGTAATACAACAAAAAATTAGATAGAGGACAAAGACAGATCAACAATGACAAGTCACATAGAGAACATAGGTGCAACAGTGACACCTCAAGATAAGGGCATAATGTATACACAAGGGAAAAGACATCACAATATAATGCATGTCTCTCGTTCTCGCATGCACGAAAACACCCTTCATGCCACCCTTCGTGCTTTTACTCTCATCGTCACATGATAATGTAAATTCAATAGCATGGAATCACTCTTCGTGCTTTACTTTCTTCCTCACATGATAATGTTTATGAAATGGCACATCATCACCCTTCGTGCTTTACACTCTTCCTCACATGATAATATATATGCAATGGCATGGCATCACCCTTCGTGCTTTACACTCTTCCTCACCAAGCATATGTATATCAATAACAAGCAAGGTTGAAAGAATGAATGACATCAAGAAGAGTGATTAAGCAAATACTCCAAATGAAAATTAAACACATCTTTCAAGCCAATAACAATTCAATGAACCTCAAGAACCTTATTATTCAAGTAACTCAACAAATCTCAAAAGTGATCTTCAACTCAAGTATAGAATCCAATTAATTCAAGAATAGCGGTCGTAGCGATGTATTTGTGATTAAGTATAGTGATGATCTAATTTAGCACATCTATAGTTTCACAAAAAGTCCGTCAAATTTTAGTTAAGTTATAATAATCTAAATCATGGTTTCTAGCATTTAACTTCATATTCATTCAAATCTAGAAGTCAAGTAAAACATGAAGCAAGAAGGTCACATATTCCAACAAGGCATAAATAATCGTATAATCTACCCCCAATCATGATTAACCCTGGCACATGCATATACGCTCGTTACTTCATATATGCTTCACCCCTGCATGAAGCAAACAATATCAATTAGTAGGAAAAATGCCCCCCCCCAGCAAAGTTAGGCAAGACAGTTACCTCAAACAAGCCAAATTGATACACTAGAAGCGCCATCCCGCTCAAATCGACCTCCGAACATCTCGAAACTATCTAAAAGCAGCTCAAAATCATCAAATAATGCCATAGGAAGCAAACCCAACAATAAAGGTTAAATCTTTAATCGGATACTCAAAGTCAACCAAAAAGTCTAATCCGAGCCCGCACCTCAGAATACAACAAAACTAACAAATTCCGATAACCCATTCGATTATGAGTCCAACCATACTAATTTCACTCAATTCCGACTCCGAATCAATGTTCCAAACTCAAATATTCACTTTAGGAAAGTTTTGGAAAACCCCCCCATTTTCTCTTTAAAATTCATAATCCAAATGCCAAAATCGAAGATAGATTCATGAAATATAATCAAAATCACGTAGAAAATACTTACCCCAATCCATGTGATTAAAATTGCCCAAATCTGAGCTCCATATCTCAATATATTATAAAATGACCAAAACCTTCGAAATAGAGTACCTTATAAACACTGCCCAAGTGAACTCTATGCGATCATGGAACCAGCTTCATGATCGTGAAGCACAAAATCCATTGCCCTCAAATTACTCTTCACGTTTGCGGCACATACCACACGAAGGTGACTTACAACTAATACAGAACTTCGTGAACGCGGCTTCCTCTATGCGAATGCGATGAAGAAGGCTTCTAGCTCCAGCTCCGAGCTAACACTACGCGATCGCGATTCCACATTCGCGAACACGAAGAAAACTAGCCCCAACTCTATGCAAATGCGGTCGACCTGTTGCAATTGTGAAGAAGAAAAATACCCAGATCAGAAATTCCTCTATGCCATCGCGAGCCTAGCTCTGCAATTGCAATGCTCTGCAGACACATCAGCAATATAAAAACCATTCGAAATAATCTGAACCACGTCCAAAACTCATCCGAGCCCCTCGATACCCCGTCCGAACATACCAACAAGTCCCAAAACATAACACGGACTTACTCGAAACTTCAAATCACACATAATAATATCAAAATGATGAATCACACCTCAAATCAAACTTAAAGAACTTTTGAACTATTAACTTTCAAAATGCGTGCCGAACCATATCAAATCAACTCGGAATGACCTCAAATTTTGCACAGAAGTTCCAAATGACATAACGAACCTATTTCAACTCCCAGAACAAAAATACGAATATGATATCATTAAAATAAACTCTCGGTCAAACTTATGAATATTCCAAACCTTAAGATTTCCAACTTTCACCAAATAGTGTCGAATCCTTTTAGAAATATCTAAATGCAAATCCGGACATACTCCTAAGTCCAAAATCACCATCCGTACCTAACAAAACCATCGAAACTATGATCTAGAGTCAAATACACAAAAGTCAGACTTGGTCAACTCTTCCAACTTAAAGCTTCTAACATGAGATTCATTCTTCCAAATCAATTTGAATCATCTAAAAACCAAAACCGACGATTCATATGGGTCATAATACATTATGGATCTACTCAATACTTCAAACAGCTGAACAAAATGCAAATGTTCGAAATGACCGGTTGGGTCGTTACACTTCTATAACCAAAATATTTTCCTGTGAAGACGACGTAATGACCCGACTGGTCGTTTTGAACTCTAGCAAGTCGTTCAGGAGTTTGAGACCTTGAGGAGTTTTACTCTATGTATTATAACTTGCACGTGTAGTCAATTTTGATTTTCGGAAAGTTCGGAGTTGATTTGGAAGAATAATTCTCAATTCGAAAGCTTTAAGTTAGAAGAGTTGACCAACATTTGATTTTTGATTAAATGACCTTGAAATCAAAATTTGAAGGTTTCTATAGGTTTGTAAGTTGATTTCAGACTGGGACATATATTCAGGTTGAGTATTGGATGGTCCAGGAGTGATTTGGCACTTATTGTCGAAAGTTTGCATTTTGAAGGTTTTTGAATTTGCTAAGTTTGACTTGGAGTGGACTTCGGTGTTATCGGACTCTGAATGGTTTTACGGGACCTTGGATAGGTTCATTTAGTTGATTGGGACTTGTGTGTGATGTTTGGTCGTGATCCGAAATGTTTAAGAGTGATTCAGACACTTAAGTTGCATACTAGTAAAGTTTAAGAAAATGAATTGACCACGGGAAAATAGTGGACTTAGCCACCTCGGATTCATGATTTAAAAGTTTAGTATGATTATTTTGGACTTATCCACAACTTTTGGTAAGATTGCGATGAGTTTAGGATGGGTTTGGATTGTGTCATGCTCTTATTTGATATTTTGGCATCATTTCTTTTTGCATAAAGGGTATCGTACTGAGAAAACGACCTTTTATTTGTGATTCGATTGACCATTAGATTTGTATCATAATTACGGAACCATATCAATAAGAATTATCAAATTTCGAGGTCGTATGAGAGAGTTTTGTCCATTTTCATGTCGGAAAAGATTGTTGGTTTCTGGTGTGAACTTTTGTTCTTCGCAAACGTGAGGGAGGTCCCACAAACGCGAAGAAGGATATTTGGATTGATCGGTCAACGTAAAAAATTGCTCTTCGCGAATGTGATGGTGTCCCGCAAAGGCGATGAACAAAAATTACCTGGGCAGTGTTTCAAATTGGCAAACCGAGCATTTTAGTATTTTGAGCATATCTTGAGTTCTAAAGCTCCGTTTGAGGTGATTTTCAAGGCATTGTTCTTGTCTCAACAATGGGGTAAATATAAAACCTTTATTTTGATGTTTTCCCATGATTACTTCCGTTGTTTATCATTTTTATTCGTATTTGGATTGTAGAAATTAGGGTTTTGAGCCCCAAAGTTGAGAAATGGTAAATCCTTGATTTAAGGGTCAATTCATGGATGAAATTGGATGATTTTATGGATATTGACTATATAAGTTATGGGTAATATTTGTTTTTGATAATTTTCAGAATTCGGGCGTACATGCCTAGGGTTGACTTTGTTGAATTTTCGCGCGGAGTTGATAATTTGTTTTTATTATTAAATTACGAGTCTTTGAGTATATTTTGATTGGTCTGCACGTTCTTTGATTAGTTTCGGATCGTTCGACAAGGGTTTGAGGTGTTAGAGAGGAGTTAGAGCTGGTTAGCGGATTTCGTAGTGAGGTGAGTCTCTTGTCTAACATTGTAAGAGGGAATTTACCCTGTGGATGCTATATTTGTTATGTGCTACATCTTATGGGAGCTACGCATGTATGAAGTGACGAGTGTTCGTATGTATGCTAGACTCTTGATTATGTTCAGGTAGACGTAGATTCACACCATGTTTTAATTATACTACTTGAGTTATTCTTGCCTGTTTAAATACTTTAATTTATACTTTAGCCTGAGACTAGACTTGTATAAGGTATTGAACTTTGCTATTTCAGATACTTGATGAACTACTTGATTTGCCGCGGAAATTATACCTTTTGTTATGGATTTCTCCCGCATTGTGCATATTTGTTTGAAAGTTTCTTGAATTTCATAACTCACACATATATTCGTGAGTTGGGCTAGTGACCCGTCAAAGTCTCACTATTCTTATAGGATCGAGCTGAACTCTTCAGCAGTACTATCATGGATCGGGTTGTACGACCTCGATAGTATTATGAGATACATCCACGAATTGGGTCGTATGACCTCAGTAGTATACACTATTTTATGGATCAGGCCGAACGACCTCAGCAGAATTGTGCGTTATATTCGATCGAGAGTCAGCATACCTATGAGTGTTCCTAACTTAATGTTTGGAATTTTATTTGTTATTGATCATATACATGCCCCATTCGAGGTAGCATTCGGTATTTGGGGATTTCGTATCTACTCTTATGTTGAGGATTATGTTATGCACATATACCTATTTTCATTGCTTTGACTGGCTATGCTTCATACCTGTCTACCTTTATTGTATTTGATTATTTGACCACTAGTAAGTATCAATGTCGACCCATTGTCGCTACTTCTTTGAGGATATGCTAGATACTTACTGGGCACGCATCAGTTTATCTACTCATACTATACTTCTGCACTAATTGTGTAGGTACTAGGACAGGTATGTTTGGTGGTCATACCAGTGCGTAGGCGCAGTTGCTGAGGAGACTTTGTGATGAGCTGATCTCTATGCTACGATCTGTAACACACGTAATCCCCTTCCTATTCATTTATTATACTCAATCTATTATCTATTCTAGATAGTTATTGTAGCAGTATTGTACATTCTAGTAGATGTCGATGCACTTGTGACACCGAATTTTGAAAATTTAGTCTATTAATCTTGGATGTATTTCTGTTACGCCATTTGGTAATGCATTTTGATCATATTCTAATTTTGAAGATAATGTTAGTATTTTCTATAAAAATAGAACAAATCTCACTTAATTATTTTACCATTATTTTAAAATATCTTATGAACCGTCGACTATCATGTTAATTAAATTGTTGGCTTGCCTAACGACAACATTGGGCGTCATCATGGCCCATGGTGGGAATTAGAGTATGACAAGCGAGCCCTAGGATTTTCTCCTTACTTTCACCACATAACTCTTAGCATATCCCATAGTCACCTTACCACTAGAAGTTGAATTTGTCTAAAAACATGAAGAATTTTTTAAGAAGTTAGCACAGTATAAGGAGCCAAAGTCTATGTATCTCATCATCAAAATTAACTCATATTTTAGATAGCTGATCAAGGACACCCTGAAAATTATTTACATGATCAAGAATAGGACTATCCTCTTTGTATTTAAAGGTCATCAATTGCTTAAGCATGAACAACTTATTGTTGCCAATTTTCGAAGCATAAAGTATCTATCACAATAATAGCGCATGTGTCTCATTTACAATATGATTGCAGACATTATCGGGAATCTCAAGTCTCTGAAGCAACCCTCCCAGCTGCTGGTACTCATACTTCACCTGCTGACAATTTAGGCCACATCCAATACCAGCAACAAGCTCATCCCAATTAAGGTGAATGATCTCAACACATCAATCACATCCCACTTAAGGGTAATAACTTCAATCAAGTCCTATATCGGTACGTGTAGTTTCGGGTGTGGGCTGTTATAACCCACCCTTCCTCGGCTCTCTAATGATAATCCCAAAAATATTTTTTGTATACAAAGGAAATAGAAATATAACTATATTCCTCTCATAGCTTTTCATATCATATATAGCTTTATTGGAACTTTTAATCAATCACAACTTCATTATTTCATTGTCTCTCTTGGCCATTCCTAGAGTTCTTCATTCATGGCACGATGGCCGTATTTTACATTTCACACTTTCATTTATTTACTTTCAAGGATCACTATCATGAACATCAACATATAGAACATTCTGGATATCATGACTTTAAGTTCATTTGAAATAAATGCCGTAAACACATTAAAAATACTTACAAAGGAGGGCATGGTGATTTACAATTGAAATATGGATTCAAATCATATGCATTAGTTACAATAGCCACATTTGAACATTTTTCCACTTGGGGGGGGGGGGGGGGTAATAATATGTAGGGGAAATTTGAACATGGCTCGAGTACATAAAATGTTAGGAAAATAAATTATCGGAAGCAATTCGGAACAATAGGAACAGGAGTTTGAACAAACCACATTGGAACTTTCGAGGAACTCATGGATTCCGATTCTAGAAAGGGAGTTTATCCAACATACATTGCTTGAGCTTTCCTTAGATTATTACAACATCCCAATACTTCTAGCGATTTTAATCTATAGGAAGATATCGAAAATCAAATAATAATTAGAAGGATTCTCATGGTTTAAGGCTCTTGGGAATTTCATCAAACACCTACTATGCATAGTTGACTACAAAGCTCTACAATAGTGCTCCCTTCCTCCTCAACCGGTCTAGACAAGAATCTACTCGTAATAGTTCAATAACCCCACATACCACCACTTGCATGGCCCATTTCCCTACTCCACAACCTACTTAAACCCATAAAATTAGCATGAAGGCTTAGGATAAAGTCTTACCCGGATAGTTGATGGTCTAGTGTGTGGCTTCCCTTGAATCTTCAAAATTGAACAAGAATTGATGACCAAAGTGGTTGGAGTTTCTTCCTCTCTCCGCGATGGGTATGCGGCCCGTAAAATGGATCTGTGGTCGCAAAACTGATAGTAGAATTGCCTCCTTCTACAAAAATTTTCACCAACTCCTTAATGCATTCCACAGCACAAAAAGTCTGTACGGAGCGAGCTTGCGAGCCGCGAAAATTATCTACAACCTTCCAACTCGTTAGCCTACCCCGGAACCATAAAACCTTAAATTCCTTGGCGACATTTTACGGGGCCTTACAATATTATCAATAATACTCATGTTTTGGTCACTTAGGTATTTTATCAAACACCTTATGGGCGTAAAGCCTCGTAGCCCTCATTAATGGTGTTTTCTTCATGCAATTCTCATTCTACTACTTCTAGGTGATTCTACAATCCCAAACAGATGTAGCTAACACCATTTCTCATCACCGAAATGATTATAACAAATATAAGTCAACAACCCAAAACCCTAGCATAGTTCATATGATTCCCTTTATTAAACCTATCTAATATTCTCCCAAAAACTCATCAATTTTCAGATATAAATGATTAGGGAGTAGAAGCATTACCTTTTGAAGTTCAATCATCTTGCATTCGAGTTCTAGGGTTTTTTCTCTTAAAGCTGATATCTCAATCGAATATCTAATGATTTGAAGGGTTTGTCCATGTTAATAAGGTGATGGAGAATTGAAATTAACATAGAATCATCATTAGAACTTTCCTTGGATGATGGAGGGACCGTGGGGAAGTTAGGTTCTTGAGAGCTCCCCTTTCTAGAGCAAATCTACGTGTCTGGGGTTGTAGGGAATGGGGTAGGGTTTATATAAGTGTACACGTCCCAAAAATCGAGGAGGAAATAAAAAAGGCTCGGATAAACATTGTCGGTGTGGGGCATCATTAGAGTCGCCAAAATAATATTGCAAGGCACATAAGAGGTCCAGAACTACACGACCTTGCAGCGTTAGGGGAGCTAAGGTTAATGCCCTGGACAGTGCCTTGCACTATCTAAGACTGTGAGTTTTCATGGCCTTGCACTTTCTAAGGCTGTGAGTTTTCATGGCCTTGCACTGTCTAAGGCTGTAAGGCAAACCTTCCATAAACTAAGTTGATTCTATCGAATTTTATACACCTCATTCTTCGACTTGATTCCAACATAACTATTTCCACCCATACTTATTTTCGATACGACATCATATGTCCAAAATGTCACATTAATAATCATTTAATGCATCTGCACCTAATCCGAATTTATAGAGCATTACAATATAGTATGAGTACAACCGAACCCTATCTACTCAATAAGCAACAAGCCTAACATCAGGCTGAAAGTAGTGACGAGCTTGGCAATTTACCAACATCCAATGCCAATAACCAATAAAGAATAATAATGGTAAAGAGAAGTAACTCAAACAATGTTAGTTTCAACTTTTGCACAAACAACAGAAAAATAGGCATGTTTTTCAAGAATAGCTATAAAGGCATGAATTCGTTCATAGAGTTTTCTAAGCATAGTGTTTTTAACTTAACAATGTTTTCATGTCCCAAAATACCAAATAAGGACATCTGGTACCATCAAACATAAAGGAATAATCACAACCTGGTACTTTCTAGACAAGTAAACATGCTAAAATCAACAAATATCGCGATTAATTCGCCAAGTATATCATATCTCGGCACATGTATAGTGACTGGCACAATTTACCCTGATGAACCGTCACACATAGCATCATTAATCAGTACTATACGGGTGACTAACATAAGCCCCTCACTCAATCATGTACATTTGACCCTAAGCCTATGCTCACTGTAAATAAAGACTCCAGAGGGGCGGGTCTTTACCCAAGCGCTAATCGGATATAAGCCAATAGTCAATATTACGTAGCCTAATCATGGAGCATGTGCACGCATCACCCTCTAGCAGTAACACTTAGCCCAATATAGGGCCTGGCGTACACGTCACCTCAAAATGAATAACAAGTTAGCTCTATGGCCCAAGCTCAGTCATCAACTGCTCAAGTCTCAATTAACCATATCTCATAGTACTTAGTTCAACAATGTTACACATATGAGGCATCAGCAACATGTGAGAAATCATAATAAGAATACACTGAAACAGAGATATCATACAAGGATATACCATCATGACTTAGAGTATGTCTACAATTAAGGCAAACAGTTCATAACTGCAAGAATAGCCCTATCAAGTCTCAAACAAATAAACACGTAGCCTAGACATGATTTTTAACATGAGTGATGACTCAAATAATCATACAAGTAGAGAAAACACAGATATAACGAGGCATGATAGCAAATAAGTCATATAATAACCTAAGGTCCACCCTATCCATGAATAACCTCAGTGCACACATATACGCCTGTTACCTAGGACGCGCTTCACCCCTAACATATCTCAAATACCATAGCCAATGGAGGAATTTACCCTCAAATCAACTTTAGATATGTTACTTACCTCAAAGCGCGTGAATCAATACTCCAAAAAGCCCTTCCCATGTGAATCGAACTCTGAAAAACTCTAATCTAGTAAAAAAACTCAATAACATCAAATAATGCCGAAGGAAACAACCCCAAACAATAAAACTTTGATCTTGAATAAAAATGCAAACGTTGACCCAAAAGGTCAACTCAGGACCGCCTCCCAGAACTCGACAAAATTACAAATTCCGAATACTCATTCGAATACAAGTTCAACCATACAAGTTTCAGCCAATTCCGAGTTCGAATCAGAGTTTAAATCCTCAAATGTCAATTAGAAGAGTATTTACAAAAGTCCCTAATTTCTTCACTTAGAATCACGAATCAAACTCTAAAATCAAGCTCGGGATCATAAATAATAAATAAATCCGAGTCAAACACACTTACCCAAATCAAAATCGTGAAAATCCCCCCAAAAATGCCCAAATTTGAGCTCCTAATCTCAAAATATGATGAAATAACTCAAACCCTCAAAATAGGATTTTTAAAGTCTGCCCAGGGATCCTCTTCACGATCGGGGGATCTCCTTCGCGATTGCGAAGCACAATTCAAAGCTGCCTCCAGAGACTCTTCGCGAATGCGACATTCTGCACGCGATCGCGATGCACCAACGCCCAAGCTTACGTGAACATGACTCCCTTTAGCGAATGCAAAGGCTAAGCCATATGACCTCCCCAGCCAGATTCATACACTACACGATCACGATCCAAAAGTGCTATCACGACACAAAAGCATGAATGCGAAGCTTTATCTCCCCACATTCCGCGATCGTGACATCACCTTCACGAAAGCTAAGAACAAAAGTATGCCATCCACGAAAAATATTACGCCCCGACCTCGGGGAGCGCGACCAGCGCTCAATATAGTTACCTTGGTCGATCAAGCCTGCACAATGCCGTCTACCCAACTCACTCATAAATAAAGAGAAGAGTACATTACATTAATTAGTCCGTAAGAAGTCATGTGAACAACAACATTTCATTTCCATTAGTTACGTCCTTAACAAATGTTCAAAACAATACATTGTACATCATAGTTAAAGTGGGAGAGATGATACAATTACAACATTTTTAGTTTAACTTTCCCAAAAAATAGAGACAACCCACACTTTGTCTACGGAGCCTCTAACATGAATAAAAGAGCTATGATAGTGCCGGCAACAATGCCTCGGCTATACCTCAAAATGCTATGTACAAAGGATAGAAGATACAGGACCCCGAAATGAAGTGGGGCTCACCAAATCAACTGAGGAGAGGGTGTGATGCTATCCCTGATCAATACCACCTGCTATGGAACCACCTGTATCCATTAAAGATATAGCGCCCCGGCAAAAGGGACGTTAGTACATATGGAATAGTACTAGTATGTAAAACTAAACACCCTCTCAATACAACGAGCAATAGTAAAAGGAGAATAAAACATGATATCAATAAGAGACTCAAACGGTATCAAAAGTGTCACATTAGGGGAAACGTAAACCACCATGTGCGAGGCCTGGCGCCCGATCTCAGCCCGATCGGCTAAGCCATCTCACTGCAGTGCCGTATGGAATGACATCACATCACATTTTGCTAGCAATAATCTTATTCCATTTAAGGGGAAAACATCTCAACACACCAATCTCATCCTATATAAGGGGAAATAGTCTCATCACATTAATACGGGATTTACCCCTTAATCACTCGTACACCATCACGTGTAGTTTCGGGGTTAAGTTGTTCCGACCTATCCTTCCTCGGTGGCTAAACGATACTCCCAAAGAATTTATTATTAAAAGTATTTACCACTCAATTCATATTCTTTTACATGTTATTCATTTTATTCGCATCATTGGCCATAACACAATATCATTCTTGGCACATTGGCAGTACTTTATAATTCCAGCTCACGCTACAAGAAATCTGTCTTTTAGTGGCAATATTTAGTGGCGACTTTATTTATTGCTACAAATATCAAATTTATTGTGGCAACTCTAAAATTCGCTACAAAAGATAAATATTTAGTAGCGACTTTCTTAGGTCGCCTCTAATATGTGCCAATAAATCCTGAACTTTTAGTTCCCGCTATTAACAAAAATTTGGCTCCAATGTTTTAGGAGCGACTTAAAAAATATCGCCCCTGTAGGTCTTTTGGAGCGACTAGGTCGCTACTATAATTTTTTAAAAAATCACTTAAAATTACTTAAATAAAAAGAAGCAAAGAAAGAAAATAAAGGACTAGTTTACAGAGAAAAAACATACGTACTTCTGCAGCTTCATCCTCTCACTCTGTCTCAACAAAAGGAGTTTTCTCCCACTTTTATTAAAAATTATCCATTCAATTCCCTCAAAACTCTTGAATCTATCCTTAAATCGCAAATGTAAACCAATACCCAAAGCCTTAATCAGAAATTATATTCTCAAATTAGGTATGTGTAATGACTCGACCGGTCATTTTGAGCTCTAGTGCGTTGTTCGGCAGTTTGAGGCCATGAGAAGCTTCACTTCAGGTATTGTGACTTGTACGCGTGGTCGGGATTGAATTTTGGGAAGTTTAGAGTTGAATTAGAAAGAAAATTCTTATTTCGAAAGCTTTAAGTTGGGAGAATTGACTAAGATTCGATTTTTGAGTAAACGACCTCAGAATTGGGATTTAAAGGTTCCAGCAGGTTCGTATGATGATTTTGGACTTGGGCGTATGTTCGGATCAAATTTTGGATGACCCAGGAGCATTTCAGCGCCTATTGTGGAAGTTAGCACTTTGGAAGAATTTCATAAATTTGGGTTGAAGAGTATTTTAATGTTATCAATGTCCGTTTGGGATTCCGAGTTTGGGAATAGCTCCGTATGGTGATTCTGGTATTGGGAGCGCGTCCATAAGTGGATTCAGAAGTCCGTAGATCATTTTTGAGTCATTTGGCTAAAGCTAGAAATTTGAAGGTTTTGAGAAGTTTGACCGGAGGTGGACTTATTGATATCGGGGTCAAAATCTGATTCTGGAAGTTGGAGTAGGTCCGTATGGTGATTTAAGACTTGCACACAAAATTTGGGGTCAATCCGAGTAGTTTAAGTATATATCGGCGCATTCGAAGTAAGTTTGAAGAATTTGAAATTTCTAAGTTGAATCAATTTGGTTTGGGGTATGATTTTTAGTCTTGATGTTGTTTTACACGTTCCGAGAGTTTGAGAGAGTCCATTTTATGATTTCAAACTTGTTGGTATGTTCGGACGGGACCCCGGGGGCCCCGAGTGTTAACTAGATGAGGCTCGGACCAATTTTGGAATTTTGAAGAAGAGCTGAAGCTTCCAGCTTCTGGTATGATCGCACCTGCGCATGGGCAGCCGTAGGTGCAAGCCACAAGCCGCAGGTGCGAAGGAAAGGTGCTGCCCGGTGACCGCAGATGCAAAGTATATTAGCGTACCTGCGAACACGCAGGTGCGAAGGATTGGCGCGCAGAAGCGGATGAGTGCGTAGGTACGAAGGGGTGGGCGCACCTGCGTTTGCACAGAAGGGGCGAAATGCGCACCTGCAAGGAATGTTCCGCAGGTGCAGTACCGCAGGTGGGAAAATCGGTGAAGGCAAAACCTTCATTTAAGTCCGGGCGATTGTTGAGCATTTTGAGAGAGGATTTCAGCTAGCAACTTGAAGGTAAGTTAATTCTACACACTTTGAGTTAAATGCATAGATTTTGGGTGGATTATAACTTATAAATCTTGGAAATCAAAGGTTTAGATGAAAAACCTAGATTTTTATAAAAACAATGAGATTTTAACCATGAAAATGGTTATGGAATTGGATGGAAATTATATATATGAGTTCGTGAGGCTATGGGTAAACTTTATCTTCAAATTTTGTAATCCGGTCACGCGGGCCCGAGGGTGATTTTTAACGACTTTTCGATCGGGGTTAGAAATTATTATAAATTGGATTATATTGAGAATTTGAGTGTATTTTAATAGGTTTGCATAATTATTCGCTAGTTTTGGGGCATTGGGCATCGATTCGAGTTGTTTGAAGGGCTCGGAAGCCGGTTATGGAACTTCAGAGCGAGGTAAGTCTCCTTTCTAACCTTGTAAGAGGGAATTAAACCACATAGGTGAACTAAATTATTGTGTGCTTCTAATTGTGGGGGCTACGTACGCACGAGGTGACGAGAGTCCGTACGCAGCTACTAGCTATGCCTACGTCCAGGTAGTTTTAGGCTCACATCATGCCTTGTTGATATTGTTATTGATTTATGTTATTGTTTGCCTTGAGAGGGAGCGAGATTGAGTCTTCTTATTAAATGCTTTGAAAGGAGTTGAAATTGAAGAACTTAAGAGTTAAAAGGTTTCATTTGAACTTTGAAATTTCGAAAAGAATTGAGGAATAATATAATAGCTGAAGAATCTATGTGTAACGCGTAGCAAGTATGATTCGCGAGCGGGGTAATTTTCTTAAAAAGCTATAAGCTGAATTTCCATTATTTTGAAAAGAATCAAGAAAGAGATATGATTTTTAATATTAAACTTATATTTGGCCGCGTCGCAGGTATGATTCGCGAGCGGGGTAGTTCCTTAAATTTATATTTGATCTCGTCGAATGTATGATTCGCGAGCGAGGACCGTGTAACATGTATGATTCGCGAGCGGGGAAATTTATAGATGCATCTATGGTTCGCGCCATTCGACCCTCTGGCAGTGCACAATTTAAATATTATGTTAGATCGGGTCGTACGACCTCGGCATGATTTGCGGATGACTTAATTGATTGTTTGGAATTATTGATAATTGATATGGCCTCATTGGTCGTAGATATAAATTGTTAAAAGATGAAGATAAATTTGAAAATACCCTATTAACAAGAGAATTATTTACCTTTCTCATGTTATTGTGTTTTCCGTTGCCTCATAAAAATTCATAATTTATCATGTCATTATTATATTAATTATAGCACATAGTAACTGTCCGAGTCGATCCCTCGTCACTACTTATTCGAGGTTAGGCAGGATACTTATTGGGTACGCGTTGATTTACGTACTCATGCTACACTTGCTGCACATTTTTGTGAATGTACACGCATGTTTTATTTTTGTGAGGCGCGATTATGGCGGGGACTTAGGTGAGCTGCATTCTATACGACATTCCGCAACCAACAGAGTCTCCTTCAGTGTACTTACATTTTTCCTATCCAATTATATTCAGGACAACTTTTGTATTTTATTCTACATTCTTAGTAAATGCTCACGCACTTCTGACACCGGATTTTGGGAGGATTATGGCTTGTCTTGTATAGAAATTGTTGAAAATATTATTATTTACTTGGTAAACTCCATCTTTTGCTATTTTTAATTGAAGGAAAATATGATTTTAAAAGTAACGAAAATGAGAACCCATTTAAGTATTCATTGTTGGCTTGCCCGATAGTGGTGTCCGACGCCATCACGACCTTTATGGATTTTGGGTTGTGACAACATGGTGTCAGAGCACTAGGTTCGCTTAGGTCTCACGAGTCATGAGCGAGTCTAGTAGAGTCTTGCGGATCGGTACAGAGACGTCTGTACTTATCTTCCAGAGGCTACAGAGCTATTAGGAGCACTTCCCTTCTTGATTCATCATCGTGAAATTTGATTCCTTTGAGGCTTGTGCAATCATTTCTTTCCCATTCAATCTTATGCGACGTGAAACGCTGGTTATAAATCGGGAATTGAGGAATAGTAATGGTACTACAGATATGGTGCAGGATGTTTCTCCATGCGTAGTTGATTTGGGCTATTATCGTCGCCTTGTGGTAGGATATTCTGTCATTTCAGCTCAATAGTTGTACTTCTGAGAGCTTTGAGGCTATGCACATGTTGCTATGATGCTCATGAGTTGTTATCACACAGTATTGATGTGATGGTAGGATTCTTGGCTATGTGTCGGGGCATTTAATGACTTGAAAGAAGGTTTACTCAGTGCATGATTCAGAGATTCTGTATTTTACTTCCGACGGAGAAAAGGAAATTGAACTAAGAATGTTCAGACTTAGGTTGATGGAGTAGCGGGACTTGGTATTTTTGAGCGTGGCCGAATCTTCGCCTGTGATGCGGCGTCATCGTCCTTGATTGGTTATAATGTGTTAAGTTCGCTGGTGTTATAGTTTCCTTCAGTTCGCTTTGGGGCAGAATATTATAAATGGTACTGAGAAAGCGACTGTCAGAAGTCGCAGTGTGCAGGGGTTCAGAATCGAATCGGCAGTTCCTGATATTGATCGCTCGAGAAAGATGATTTTCGGAAAGGTTTAAAGTTGGTAGCGATCTATAGGTTCAAGTGTTACAGAGATAGATTTTGACTTAAGGCAACAACTGGGCAGTGAATGATGAGGAAGGGCATGTGGGAGGTGCCTTGCTGTGGATAAACTTATAGAAGGCCAAGTGTGAGAAACTGGAGTCGGGTAGTTGCTTAAAGGAGTGAGCTTGACCAAAGTGGGAGAGTCGTAGAGTAGCATGTGGGTTCTGTTATAGGATAGCTACACGTCTTGAGGAAAGTTTAGAGTGATGTGGGATTCATGGTGGTCAATGACTAGGTCTACAGACGTAATTTGAAATATTGGCTATTATACGGCGGGAGATGGGATACAACAGAAATGAGTTGCTTGATATAAAGGAGGATACAACAGAAATGAGTTGCTTGATATGAAGGAGGATACAACATGACTTTGGATTTGAAGGTATTGTCGCACCTTTAGTTTATGTCCATGAGGGGTGGACGGATTTGTACCACTGGTGAATGAGCACAGGCCTAGATGGGTTATCTCCTACGAGTAGGTTAGCTGTCGCGTGGTATTGACGAAGCTTCTGCAAAGAATTCTACTGGCTACCCGGTAAGAGATCGAATATTTAAATGTGGCTAGTGGTTCGGAGTGTTCATGAAAGGTTTAACAGAAAGATTTTGAGGAATTTGGCGAGTTGGTTATGCAGGATCAGCTCAAAGAAGGAATCTTGGCGGGTTCTAGAGTTATACAGTGGTTGCTTCATGCTAAGTGGGAGAGCCCCACTGTCTATGATTGGATTATGTAGTTGTCAACTTGTGCGGTTTCTGATTATCGGTGTATTGGTGGGTTATTGCAACTAAGGAAAGAAAATATCAGTGGCAATTTGAGCAAAGGATTTGAGGAATATGTGCTGTATTTGGCCTTATCGATTCATGTTCAGGTTTTTGGAAAGACTCAGAGTCTATGTTTCATGTAGATGTGATGTACAAGGAAAGTGATTCAGCCGGGTGCTTATTGAGAGAGTGTTCATGTGCTAGCAGAGCCTTGGGATTGATTATATTCGGGACCAGGTCTGAATGGGTGACTCTCAACAACGGTCCTAATGGATTCAAATGTAAAGTGCAGTGTATAAGGATTTCGAGCTTGTAGTATGGTTAAGTATCGAGGTTTTGCAGTTGATTATGATAAAGGAGCTTGGAGTTTTCCGTATTATCTTTGGTCTACGGGGTGTCATGAGAGGAATTAGAGCATGTAACGTAGGATTCATAGAAGAATTATCATAATGGGTGTATCAGTTGAAGACGCGATCATGCTCACAAGGAGGGTATGAAATGGTTTGTGGGTTTTGAGTCAATGTGGTCTTATGAAATGGGATCACTCAGGACGAGTGCGGATTGAGTTCGCTATATTTTGAAAGGAGCTATTATTATCCCTAAGGCAAGT
Organism: Nicotiana tabacum; assembly: GCF_000715075.1. Lineage (NCBI taxonomy): Eukaryota > Viridiplantae > Streptophyta > Magnoliopsida > Solanales > Solanaceae > Nicotiana > Nicotiana tabacum. Next base: position 36,489,424 of record NC_134102.1, on the reverse strand, counting down.
CCAGGGTAAATTAGAAGGAGTCGGATCGGTTAGCAATGGTTGAATCGGCATATGATGGCAATGATCAGCTCCTTCAGAGTGTCGGGTTAATCATGTGATTGATGACGGTACGTGCGAGGTTTGATAGTTGCTGTAACTGATCTTTTTTGGAGGCTTATTTTCTGCGTATATGAGAATTTTGTCACGTGTTGGAATGGTTCCCTTGAAATGAGTTAAGTAAAAGGTTTCTATATGATGAAATGTTTACCCTATTAGTGGTTCAGGAGTCATGATGAAATTCTGGTACTCTTACACATTTGCGTGATTAAGTGCATCAAGTAGCATGGCATTCGAAAGTTGAGGATTCGAGATTTCGGTTCAGTGTTGACAAGGATGTCATGAGCTCGGATGAGCAGGAAAACGTATTCAGATGTTTAAAGTAAGATGCTATTATTTTCGGCATCACCTAAGGTCGATGTCTGTATTGATTTGCATATCCTTGATTCGCTTTTCAGCGATTGGTGTGGCCGGTAGTATAAATGTACAATCTTGTTACCTGGCGCGGAAGGTCATGGGAGCATATCGCATAGGAATATTGTATAAGTGTGACATGTAGTCACTTGATTGATCGAAGAATGGAAACCAAGTATGAAGATTTTGGTAATATCGCTAATTGGGAATTTATACCTGGAGGGCGCTCGGTTCATTTGGTGGTGGACTGTGGAAGTTTGTTCCGCTTATGATGGTTGTTCTTATGTGTTATGGGAAAGAGGGGTTATTATGGACCATTGAATGGTTATTAGCCTAGCACAGTGTGATCAGAATCGGCTTGAGGTCTGTGGATGGATTTCAAAGTGAATATGGGCCATATGTTAGGCCGGATGTGTTCATTTCGGCATAGTGCTCCTTATAGAGGAGTATTCAGATGTTGGATGTCATTTTGCCGTCGTGTATTTCATGTAATACTTTATTGTGCCGTGTAAGCTGTGAAACAGCTTGGTAAATTTCTTATGCATTGAGGTTACGCATAACGATGGTGTTATGTGAGCAGGATGACTTTCGAGATTCAAATCATATATCACAACTTAGTTGTGCTTGAGTTTTGTAGCGTATGGCGCTATCTGTCTCCCAGGGATGGTATTTTGCACTTATCGTGCTTGTGGCCGATATTCGAGTATTTTGTAGTGATGAGCATTCTAGCTCGGTAAGTATCTATTTATGTAGATTTTATGTGTGGATCGGGTGGCACGCCGCCACGGGTATGTTGTTTGGATCGGGTTGCATGCCGCAACAGTGTGATGTTGAATACAGTCCCCTATATTCTATTTTGCATGTTTTGTGTCCCATTTTTGAGGAAGGTTCATGACACCTTTTCGGTTATCTAATTAGTTACGTGGGTTGAGTAATCCTTTCTAGAGTTCATTTTTCCTTAGGTATCACTTTCGAGTTGGTAGCTTGCTGGCACATTGTGGCATCATATGAGACTTTTGGCAGAGTCTCAGGTGTCTTATTTCCTGAATAGCTTATACTGGGAGAGACGAGATATTTGGATCCAGGATCAGTGCGATCGGATTATATGAAGTATAGTAAAGAGAAAATACCATTATTTAGTTCATAATGAGGTGATGATTCTAGTCAAGAGGAGAGGTTCAATGGTTTATTGACTCGGCAGTTGGTTATGAATTTCTACACATATCTTCTGTGATTACCCAAAATGTAATCTTTAAATTTAATAAGTAATTATGTGTTCTAAGACCTTGAAAAATACCATTTATCATTCCTCGACTTACGTGCGCAGTCCGTAAAATTTTCCGGAAAGTTTTCGTGTGAAAAATGAATTAAAATGTGAAATAGAGCTTTAAAACTCAAGTGAGTTGACTTTGGTCAATATTTTTAGCGAATGGACCCGTATCAGTGTTTTGACAGTTCCGGTAGCTCCGTATCGTGATTTTGGACTTGAGCGTATGCCCGGAATTTAATTTGGAGGTCCCTAGCTCAAGTTATGACCATTTAACGGAACTAGCAATTTAAAGGCTAAAGATTTCCAAGTTTGACCACGGGGTTGATTTTTTGATATCGGAGTCGGAATCCAATTCTGGAAATTTGAACAGCTCTGTTATGTCATTTATGACTTATGTGCCCGGATTCATTTAATATGTTTTGGCACGAGATTTGCAAATTGAAAGTTTAAAACTCAAAGTTTGAATCAGGGTGTGAATTGTAATTTCAGCATTGTTTGGCGTGATATGAGACCCCGAGTAAGTCTGTATTATGTTATTGGACTTGTTGGTATATTCGTACGGGGTCCCGAGTACCCTGAGAGAGATAGGGATTGAAATCGGATCAAGATCTGGACTTAAGCAAAATCTGTATTTTTCCTTCTGCTGTAATTGCACCTGCGGATTTTTCTTGCAGGTGTGAGCTCGCAGAAGCGAGCCTTCGATCGCAGATGCGCCCGGGCGTGGCTGGGAAAATGTCCGCAGGTGCGGAAACCTGCACGCACCCGCGCGTCTGCAGAAGCGGACCAAATGATCGCAGAAGCGAAGGCAGCGCAGGTACACATTTTTCCTCCACAGGTGCAAGGCCTCGACTGGCAGCCCCATTTCGCAGATGCGAGCTCGCATGTGCGAGCCCAGGCACCGCAGGTGCGGAAATGCCTGGGCAGTGAATATATCGAAGAGTCCGATATTTTTACTCATTTTGGTCATTTTGAGCTCGGTTAAAGCGAATATTTGGGCGATTTTTACGGGAAACATTGGGGTAAGTATTCCTTATCCTATATTGATTATATTTCATGATTCCATACTCGTTTATATCATGAATCCGTGAATTTATGAAAGAAAAATCAGATTTTTCTAAAATCTTCCAAAAACGAGAAATTTAGATTTGACGGTCCATTTGATATCAGAATTAGATAATTTTTGTATGGTTGAACTCGTATCGGAACGGGTGTTCGAATTTTGCGAGTTTTTTCGGGATTTGAGATGTGGGTCCCACTATCGAGTATTTAAATGAATTTCGGATTTTCATCCGGAAAATTTATAAATTCATATGGAATTAATTCGTATGATTAGTATTGAATATATCGAATTGTTTGTGAATAGATTTGAAGCTTTCGGAGACAAATTTAAAAGGAAAAGTTGTGGTTGAATAATTGATTGGAATTTGCAAAGCGAGGTAAGTGTCGTGGTTAACCTTGACTTGAGGGAATAGAACCCTTAATTTAATTGTTATGTGAATTGCATGTGAACGACATATAGGCGAGGTGACGAGTGTCTATACGTCGTCCAATTAATTGTTTTCCTGCTTACTTGAAAAATCATAAATTAATTATTATAATAACGATTTCTCTCCTATTTTTTGTCAAATATTAATTCTTGAATTCCTGCATTAATTGTTACATGCTATTTGAATTATGTGTTTTAATTGTTATTTGACATTTATCATATTAAATATTAAACTGCCTATTTTTTTCGGATTTCCATAATAATCTACTATTTGTCATTGTTTGTTTTATAATTAAAATATAATTATTGTATTATTGTTGTCTTATAATTTTATATTAATTATTGCATTTATTAGGAAAATTTCTTCTATAAGAATTGATAAATAAATATGTTGGAGGAGCGGGTTGCACGCCGCAACAGAATTAATTATAATGAATATATTGGAGGATCGGGTTGCATGCCGCCACAGATTTGATTAAAGTAATATATTGTGAGAGCGGGATGCACACTGCAATAGAATTGAATGTGAATATATTGTGAGAGCGGGTTGCACGCTGCAACAGAATTGATGGAAATGATAATTGGTTATGACTGCTGAGTTGGCTTCAATTATTATAAATGACCCGCCTTAGCCTCGTCACTACTTCGTCGAGGTTAGGCTCAGCACTTACCAGTACATGGGGACGGTTGTACTGATACTACACTTTGCACTTCTTGTGCAGATTTCGGAGTTGGTCCCAGCAGTGTGCCATAGACTTGCTCGGATTTAAGCTATTCAGAGGAGACTTGAGGTATAACTGCATGGCGTCCGCAGTTTTGAAGTCCCCGTCTATTTTACTTTAGCTGTGTGTTTATTTTCAGACAGCTTTATTTTATTCAGACCTTTATTTGTATTATTCTAGAAGCTCGTGCACTTGTGACACCAATTCTGGGATGGTATTTAGACACCGTTATTTTTATGAATTATTTCACTATATTTCAAAATTTGCTTCCGCATTTGTTTCCTTGTTATAAATAAATTTAAAATTTGCTTCTGCAGTTGGCTTACCTAGCAAGTGAAATGTTAGGTGCCATCACGGTCTGAAGGTAGGAATTTGGGGTCGTGACATCTTCCGTCGTGGCGATATTGCCTGAGTTGAAACAAGACTTATATATGTCATGAGGTGTATTGTGAGCATTAGATTCGAGAGATTTTGACTATTATGATCATAGAATGTTATTATGGTCATGTGAATGTTGCGGTGCATGGTGTGAATTCAGCAAAGGTATGCAGTCATGTTCTGGTACCTTATATGGTGATTGATACGGTGTTCGTATGTTTGAAGACGTCCTGGCAGAGAATTCCGGATGTTGGAACTCGGCTCTAAGGCTTATTTGCCTAAATAAAAGAGAATATCTTCAGATTTGATCGAGCTAAGGTGCTCAACTGATTTGTGATAGCACGGGTAGGTGCACGAGGTGTTAAGTAGTGATTTCGGACAACTCCAGCGTAGTTCTTAGCACGTTCGAGGACGAACGTATGTTTAAGTGGGAGAGAATGTAACGAACCGACCGGTTGTTTGGAGCTCTAGCGCGTCGTTCGGTGGTTTGAGACCATGAGCAGCTTCACTTCAGGTATTGTGACTTGTACGCGTGGTCGGGATTGAATTTTCGGTAGATCATAGTTGAATTGGAAAGAAAATTCTCATTTGGAAAGCTTTAAGTTGGAAGAATTGACTAAGAATGGATTTTTGAGTAAACGACCTCGGAATCGAGATTTGAAGGTTTCAGCAGGTTCGTATGATGATTTCGGACTTGAGCGTATGTTCGGATCGGATTTTGGATGACCCGGGAGCGTTTCAGCACCTATTGTTGAAGTTAGCACTTTGGAAGAATTTCATAAATTTGGGTTGAAGAGCATTTTAATGTTATCAATGTCCGTTTGGGATTTCGAGTCTGGGAATAGCTCTGTATGGTAATTCTGGTATTGGGAGCGCGTCCGGAAGTGGATTCGGAGGTCCGTAGGTCATTTTGGAGTCATTTAGCTAAAGCTAGAAATATGAAGGTTTTGAGAAGTTTAACCGGAAGTGGACTTTTTGATATCGGGGTCGGAATCCGATTTCAGAAGTTGGAATGGTATTTAGACACCGTTTGTTTTATGAATTATTTCACTATATTCAAACTTTGCTTCCGCATTTGTTTCCTTGCTATTAATAAATTTAAAATTATTTCAAAAATGGATAATATTATTCTAACGTTGAATTGCCTAGCAAGTGAAATGCTAGGCACCATCACGGTCCGAAGGTGGGAATTTCGGGTCATGACAGTTGGTATCAGAGCACTAGGTTACATAGGTCTCACGAGTCATGAGCAAGCTTAGTAGAGTCTGAAGGATCGGTACAGAGACGTATGTACTTATATCTCAGAGGCTATGAAGTTTAGGAACAATATCACTTCTTTCTTATTCTATCGTGTGATTTTATTTTATCATTGATGATTGAACCATTCTACTCTTATTCCCTCGCAGATGGTGAGAACATGTAATACCTCTACCGATGGACAGGGACCAAAACCCCCGGTAGCAACTATGGCCAGGGGTAGAGGTCGAGGTCGGGGTCGTGCTAGAGGCCGAGGCAGAGGCCGAGGTAGAGCTCAGTCCAGAGCTCGAGCAACTGCACCTGTTATAGAACCTCAGGTGGACCTTCAGGAGGAGGTTCCAGTTCAGAATGTACCAGCTGGACCAGTTCAAGTCCTAGAAGGATTCATAGCCACCCTAGTACTTCAGGACACTCTAGTCCCTTTGATAAGTCTTATGGAGGGCGTGACCCAGAATGGTACATTTCCAGTGGCACCAGTCGTCTCACAGGCTGGGGGAGGAGCACAAACTCCTACTGCTTCCGCTCCGGAGCAGATGGCTCCCTTTAATCAGGTTCCAGCAGCCTCGCCAGTTGGGGTAGTTCAACCAGTTGTTGCGGCACAGACCGGTGATAGGCCCGCCATGTCTTTTGAGGCCTTATTGAGACTGGATAAGTTTACTAAGCTCTTTCCAGTTCACTTTGGTGGTACACCTTCTGAGGACCCATAGGATTATCTTGAACGTTGCCATGAGGTGCTGCAGAACATGGGTATAGTTGAGACCAATAGAGTTGATTTTACTGTGTTTTAGATGACGGGTTCCGCCAAGAGGTGGTGGAGATATTATACACTGAACGGACCAGTCGGATCGCCTACACTTACCTGTGAGCAGTTCTCTCAGCTATTTCTAGAGAAGTTCCTCCTAGAGAGGAATTCCGCAAGCAATTTGAGCGTCTACAGCATGGCAGTATGATTGTTACTTAGTATGAGTCCCATTTTGTGGATTTGGCCCGTCATGCTCTTCTTTTACTACCTGTGGAGGGAGAGAGAGTGAGGAGGTTTATTGAGGGACTCACTCACCCTATCAGGTTTCAGATGGCCAAGGAGACAGGAAGTGAGATTTCTTTTCAGGCGGCTGCTAATGTCGCAAGGAGGATCGAGATGGTTCTTGCATAGGAGAGAGGGCAGAGGTCTGATAAGAGGCCTCAATAGTTTGGTGGTTTCAGTGGTGCCTCGTCTGGAGGCAGAAGTAATTTTGGCAGGGGTCATCCTCCCAGACCGTTTCATTCAGCACTTCATGTATCTCCCAGTGCTTCAGGGAGTCACGATCCTATTATGCCTTACTCTGGGCAACCGGTATTCGGTACACATTTAGCTCCTATCAGTACATCACCACTCTAGAGTTACTACAGCAATTATCCGGCCCATCTGGGCCAGCTTCAGCTTCAGCAGCCACGACATCAGGATGGGTGTTATGAGTGTGGAAACATTGGTCACATTAGGAGGTATTGCCCTAGATTGGCGAGTAATAGATCTGGGCAGGATTCTCGTGCCATCATACCGGCACTGGTTGCTTCACCGCCTGCTCAGCCAGCTAGAGGTATGGGTCAGGCAACTAGAGGTGGAGGTCAGGCCATTAGAGGTGGAGGTCAGACCGTTAGAGGTGGAGGTCAGACCGTTAGAGGTGGAGGCCAGTCAGTTAGAGGCCGTCCCAGGGATGCAGTTCTGAGTGGTAGGGCCCAGCCGCGATTTTATGCTTTTCCAGCTAGGCCTGAGGCCGAGTAATCTGATGCTGTGATCACAGGTATTATTCCAGTTTGCCATAGAGATGCTTCAGTTCTATTTGATACAGGATCTACTTATTCCTATGTGTCCTCTTATTTTGCTTCATATTTGGTTATGCCTTGTGATTCTCTGAGTGCTTCTGTGTGTGTATCTACACCGGTGGGAGACTATGTTGTAGTAGATCATGTCTATCGTTCATGTGTTGTTACTATTGGTAATCTTGAGACTAGTGTGGATTTTCTACTTCTTGATATGATAGATTTTGATGTCATCTTGGGTATGGATTGGTTGTCTCCTTAACATGCTATATTGGATTGTCATGCCAAGATAGTGACCCTAGCTATGCCGGGGTTACCTCGGTTAGAGTGGAAAGGAATTCCTGGCCATTCTGCCAGCAGGGTTATTTCCTATATGAAAGCTCGGCGTATGGTAGATAAAGGGTGTTTAGCTTATTTGGCTTATATTCAAGATCCCAGTGCGGATGTCCCTTCTATGGACTCAGTATCAGTTGTTCGTGAATTTTCAGAAGTATTTCCTGTAGATTTGCCGAGGATGTCACCTGACAGACATATTAACTTCTGTATTGATTTGGCTACGGGAACCCAACCCATTTCTATTTCACCATACCATATGGCCCCGCCAGAGTTGAAAGAATTGAAAGAGCAGTTACAAGACTTGCTTGATCAGGGATTCATTAGAACCAGTGTCTCGCCCTAGGGTGCACCAGTATTATTTGTAAAGAAGAAATATGGCTCTATGCGGATGTGTATAAATTATCGGTAGTTGAACAAAGCCACTATCAAAAACAAATATCCGCTGCCAAGAATTGATGATTTATTTGATCATCTTAAGGGTGCCAAGGTATTTTCGAAGATCGATTTGCGGTCTGGTTACCATCAGTTGAAGATTAGGGCATCTGATGTCCCTAAAACAGCTTTTCGAACTCGCTATGGGCATTACGAATTCCTAGTGATATCATTTGGGTTGACAAATGCCCTAGCAACTTTTATGGATTTGATAAATCGGGTGTTCAAGCCTTATTTGGATTCTTTTGTGGTTGTATTCATTGATGATATCTTGATTTACTCCAGCAGTCGAGAGGAACATGAGCAGCATCTTTGAAGTGTGCTTCACACCTTGAAAAATAATTAGTTATATGCAAAGTTTTCAAAATGTGAGTTTTGGTTAGACTTAGTTGCCTTTTGGGGGCATGTTGTATCGGCAAAAGGCATAAAGGTGGATCCTAAGAAGATTGAGGCTATTCAGAATTGGCCTAGACCTACTTCAGTTACAGAGATCCGGAGTTTCCTGGGTTTAGCAGGTTATTATCGTCGGTTCGTGCAAGGGTTTTCATTTATAGCAAGCCCATTAACCAGATTGACCCAGAAAGGTGTCCCATTCAGATGGTCAGACAAGTGTGAGTTGAGCTTTCAGAAGCTCAACACCGCTTTGACTACGGTGCCAGTGTTGGTATTACCCACAGGTTAAGGATCGTATATGGTATATTGCAACGCATCTCACATTGGGCTTGGTGTAGTATTAATGCAAGATGGCAAGGTAATTGCATATGCGTCACGGCAGTTGAAAGTTCAAGAGAAGAATTATCCTGTTCATGACTTAGAATTGGCAACCATTGTTCATGCGCTGAAGATTTGGAGGCATTACCTCTACGGTGTCTCGTGTGAGGTATTTACTGATCATTGTAGCCTTCAGTATCTGTTTAAACAAAAAGATCTTAATTTGAGGCAGAGAAGATGGTTGGAGTCTTTGAAAGACTATGATATCACCATTTTGTATCAACTCGGAAAGGCCAATGTGGTGGCCGATGCTTTGAGTAGAAAGGCTGTGAGTATGGGCAAACTTGCGTATATTCTGGTTGCTGAGAGGCTATTTGGTACAGATGATAGAATTTGGCCAATCAGTTCGTGAGGTTAGATGTTTCAGAACCCAGTCGGATTCTAGCTTACACAGTCGCTTGGTCTTCTTTATATGAGCGCATCAGAGAGAGGCAGTATGATGATCCTCATTTACTTGTCCTTAAGGACATGGTGCGGCACGGTGATTCCAAACAGGTCACTGTGGGGGAAGATGGGGTTCTGCGAATGCAGGGTCGTATTTGTGTGCCTAATGTGGATGGGCTTCGTGAATTAATTCTTGAAGAAGCATCACAGTTCCAGGTATTCTATTCATCCAGGTACCGCAAAAATGTATCAAGATTTGCGGCAACATTATTGGTGGAAGAGAATGAAAAAAGGATATAGTTGCATATGTAGCTCGGTGTCTGAATTGTCAGCAAGTTAAGTACGAGCATCAGAGACCTGGTGGTTTGTTTTAGAAGTTAGAAATTCCTGAGTGGAAGTGGGAGCATATCACTATGGATTTTGTTGTTGGGCTCCCACGGACTCAGAGAAAGTTTGTCACAGTATGGGTCATTGTGGACAGGTTGACCAAGTCAACGCATTTCATTCTAGTGGCAGTTACCTATTCTTCAGAGAGGTTAGCTGAAATTTACATTCGTGAGATTGTCCGCCTTCACGGTGTGCCCGTGTCTATTATTTCAGATCGAGGTACGCAGTTTACTTCACATTTCTGGAGGGTTGTACAGTGTAAGTTAGGCACGCGGGTGGAGTTGAGTACAACATTTCATCCACAGACAGACGGACAGTCAGAGCGCACTATTCAGATATTGGAAGATATGCTCCGCGCTTGTGTTATTGACTTTGGAGGTTCTGGGGATCATTTCTTGCTACTTGCAGAGTTTCCTTATAATAATAGCTACCAGTCGAGCATTCAGGTGGATCCATATGAGGCATTATACGGAAGGCGATGCCAATCGCCAGTTGGTTGGTTTGAACCGGGAGAGGGTCGGTTGTTGGGTACCAATTTGGTACAGGATGCCTTGGATAAGGTCAAGATTATTCAGAATCGACTTCGCACAGCTCAGTCTAGGCAAAAGAGTTATGCCGACCGTTGCTCCCGGTTTCACCTATGAAAGGTGTAATGAGGTTCGGAAAAAAGGGCAAGTTGAGCCCTAGGTATATCAGACCCTTTGAAATTCTTGAAAGGGTGGGTAAAGTAGCCTACAGGCTTGCATTACCACCTAGTTTATCAGCGTTTCATCCAGTGTTCCATATGTCTATGCTCCAGAAATATCATGGTGATCCGTCCCATGTGTTAGATTTCAGTTCAGTCCAATTGGACAAAGATTTGACTTACGAGGAGGAGCCGGTGGCTATTCTAGCCCGGCAAGTCCGACAGTTGAGGTCTAAGAGTTATTCTTCAATTTGGGTGCAATGGAGAGGTCAGCCGGTAGAGGAATCTACCTGGGAGTCCGAGTCAGACATGCGGAGTAAATATCCACACCTTTTCTCCAGCTCAGGTACTTTTTCTAACTCCGTTCGAGGACAAAAATTTATTTTAGAGGTAGAGAATGTGATGACCAAAAATATCATCTTTAAATTTAATAAGTAATTATGTGTTCTAAGACCTCAAAAAATACCATTTATCATTCTCGACTTGCGTGCACAGTCCGTAAAATTTTTGAAAAAGTTTTCATGTGAAAAATGAATTAAAATGTGAAATAGAGCTTTAAAACTCAAGTGAGTGGACTTTGGTCAACTTTTTAGCAAACGGACCCGGATCAATGTTTTGACAATTCCAGTAGCTCTGTATCATATGTTGGGACTTGGGCGTATGCCCGTAATCTAATTTGGAGGTCCCTAGCTCAAGTTATGATCATTTAACGGAACTAGCAATTTAAAGGCTAAAGATTTCCATGTTGGACCACGGGGTTGACTTTTTGATATCAGAGCCAGAATCTGATTCTGGAAATTTGAACAGCTCCGTTATGTTATTTATGACTTATGTACCAAATTTGAAGTCATTCCGGATTCATATAATATATTTTGGCACGAGATTTGCAAATTGAAAGTTTAAAACTCAAAGTTTGAGTCGGGGTGTGAATTGTAATTTCAGCGTTGTTTGGCGTGATAAGATACCCCGAGTAAGTCTGTATTATGTTATTGGACTTGTTGGTATATTCATACGGGGTCCCGAGTACATCGAGATTGATACGGATTGAAATTGGATCAAGAACTAGACTTAAGCAAAATCTGTATTTTTCCTTCTGCTGTAATCGCACCTGCGGATTTTTCTCGCAGGTGCGAGCTCGCAGAAGTGAGCCTTCGATCGTAGATACGCCCGGGTGTGGTTGGGCAAAAGTCCGCAGGTGCGGAAACCTACACGCATCCGCGCTTCTGCAGAAGCGGACCAAATGATTGCAGAAGCGAAGACAGCGCAGGTGCACATTTTTCCTCCGCAGGTGCGAGGCCTCGCCTGGCAGCCCCATTTCGTAGATGCGAGATTTTTCTCGCAGATGCGAGATCGCATATGCGAGCCCAGGCACCGCATGTGCGGAAATACCTGGGCAATGTATATATCGAAGAGTCCGACATTTTTACTCATTTTGGTCATTTTGAGCTCGGTTAAGGCGAATTGTTGGGCGATTTTCACGGGAAACATTGGGGTAAGTTTTCCTTATCCTATATTGATTATATTTCATGATTCCATACTCGTTTATATCATGATTCCGTGAATTTATGGAAGAAAAATAAGATTTTTCTAAAATCTTCCAACAACGAGAAATTTAGATTTGAAGGTCCATTTGATATCGGAATTGGACAAATTTTGTATGGTTGAACTCGTATCGAAACGGGTGTTTGGATTTTGTGCGTATTTTCGGTATTTGAGACGTGGATCCCACTGTAAAATATTTAAATGAATTTAGGATTTTTATCCGGAAAATTTGTAAATTCATATGGAATTAATTTCTATGATTAGTATTGAATATATCGAATTATTTGTGAATAGATTTGAAGTGTTCGGAGACAAATTTAAAAGGAAAAGTTGTGGTTGAATAATTGATTGGGATTTTCAAAGCGAGGTAAGTGTCGTGGTTAACCTTGACTTGAGGGAATAGAACCCTTAATTTAATTGGTATGTGAATTGCATGTGAACGACGTATAGGTGAGGTGATGAGTGTCTGTACGTCATCAAATTAATTGTTTGCCTGCTTACTTGAAAAATCATAAATTATTTTAAATCATAAATTAATTATTATAATAATTGTTTCTCTCCTATTCTTTGTCAAATATTAATTCTTGAATTCCTGCATTAATTATTACATACTATTTGAATTGTGTGTTTTAATTATTGTTTGACATTTAGCATATTAAATATTAAACTTCTTATTTTCTCCTTGATTTCCATAAAAATTTGCTATTTTTCATTGTTTGTTTCGTAATTAAATTATAATTATTTTATGTTTGTTGTCTTTTAATTTTATATTAATTGTTGCATTTATTGGAAAAATTTCTTCTATAAGAATTGATAAATGAATATGTTGGACAAGTGGGTTGCACGTCGCAACAGAATTAATTATAATGAATATATTGGAGGATTAGGTTGGACGCCGCAACAGATTTGATTAAAGGAATATATTGTGAGAGCGGGTTGCACGCTGCAACAGAATTGATGGAAATGATAATTGGTTATGATTGTTGAGTTTGCTTCAATTATTATAAATGAGTTACCTGATTTATTTCTATTATTGTTATTGTTACTAATATTGCATATAGGTAATGTAAGTGAACCGCCTTCGCCTCGTCACTACTTCGTCGAGGTTAGGCTCAACACTTACAAGTACATGGGGTCAGTTGTACTGATACTACACTCTGCACTTCTTGTACAGATTTCGCAGTTGGTCCCAGCAGCGTGCCATAGACTTGCTCGGATTTTAGCTATTCAGAGGAGACTTGAGGCAAAACTGCATGGCGTCCGCAGTTCTGAAGTCCCTGTCTATTTTACTTTAGGTGTGTGTTTATTTTCAGATAGCTTTATTTTATTCAGACCTTTATTTGTATTATTCTAGAAGCTCGTGCACTTATGACACCAATTCTGGGGTGGTATTTAGACACCGTTGTTTTTATGGATTATTTCACAATATTTCAAACTTTGCTTTCGCATTTGTTCCTTGTTATTAATAAATTTAAAATTGTTTTAAAAATGGATAATATTATTCTAATGTTGGCTTGCCTAGCAAGTGAAATGTTAGGCGCCATCACGGTCCGAAGGTAGGAATTTCGGGTCGTGACATCTTCCGTCGTGGCGGTATTGCCAGAGTTGAAACAAGACTTATATATGTCATGAGGTGTATTGTGAGCATCAGATTCGAGAGATTTCGGCTATTATGATCATAGAATGTTATTATGGTCATGTGAATATTGCGGTGCATGGTCTGAATTCAGCAAAGGTATGCAGTCATGTTCTGGTACATCGTGTGGTGATTGATATGGTGTTCGTATGTGGGAAGACATCCGCGCAGAGTATTTTGGATGTTGGAACTGGGCTCTAAGGCTTATTTTCCTAAATAAAAGAGAATATCTTCAAATTTGATAGAGCTAATGTGCTCAACTGAGTTGTGGTAGCACGGGTAGGTGCATGAGGTGTTAAGCAGTGATTTCGGACAACTCCAGCGCAGTTCTTAGCATGTTCGAGGACGAACATATGTTTAAGTGGGAGAGAATGTAATGACCCAACCGGTCGTTTTGAGCTCTAGCGCGTCGTTCGGCGGTTTGAGGCCATGAGCAGCTTCACTTCAGGTATTATGACTTGTACTCGTGGTCGGGATTGAATTTTGGGAAGTTCGGAGTTGAATTGGAAAGAAAATTCTCATTTGGAAAGCTTTAAGTTTGAAGAATTGACTAAGATTGGATTTTTGAGTAAACGACCTCGGAATCGAGATTTGTAGGTTCCGACAGGTTCGTATGATGATTTCGTAATTGAGCGTATGTTCGGATCGTGTTTTGGATGAACCGGGAGCGTTTCAGCGCCTATTGTGGAAGTTAGCAATTTGGAAGAATTTCATAAATTTGGGTTGAAGAGCATTTCAATGTTATCAATATCCGTTTGGGATTTCGAGTCTGGGAATAGCTCCGTATGGTAATTCTGGTATTCGGAGCGCGTCCGGAAGTGAATTCGGAGGTCCGTAGGTCATTTTGGAGTCATTTGGCTAAAGCTAGAAATTTGAAGGTTTTGAGAAGTTTGACCAGAAGTGGAATTTTTGATATCGGGGTCGGAATCTGATTCCAGAAGTTGAAGTAGGTCCATATGGTTATGTAAGACTTCCACGCAAATTTTGGGGTCATTCCGAGTAGTTTAAGTATATTTCGGGTCATTTGGAGTAAGTTTGAAGAATTTGAAATTTCTAAGTTGAATCAATTTGGTTTAGGGTATGATTTTTAGTTTTGATGTTGTTTTACACGTTCCGAGAGTTTGAGCGAGTCCGTTTTATGATTTCAAACTTGTTGGTATGTTCGGGCGGGACCCCGGTGGCCCCGAGTGTTAACCGGACGAGGCTCGGACCAATTTTGGAATTTATAAGAAGAGCTAAAGCTTCCAGCTTCTTGTATGATCGCACCTACGCATGGGCAGCCGCAGGTGCGAGCCAATAGCCGTAGGTGCGAAGGAAAGGAGCTACCCGGAAACCGCAGATGCGAAGTATATTGGCGCACCTGCGAATGCGCAAGTGCGAAGGACTGCTGTGCAGAAGCGGATGAATGCGCAGATGGGAAGGGATGGGCGCACCTTCGTTTGCGCAGAAGCGAGAAATTTTCCGCAGGTGCGGTGCCAGGCCAAAGGGGGGAAATGCGCACCTGCGAGGAATGTTCCGCAGGTGCGACCGTAACTCTGCAGGTGCGAAAATCGCTGAAGGCAGAACCTTCATTTAAGTCCGGAGTTACGTATTTTTAGCCATTATTTCTTCATGTTTTGGGCGATTGTGGAGCATTTTGAGAGGGGATTTCAACTAGCAACTTGAAGGTAAGTTAATTCTACACACTTTGAGTTAAATACATAGATTTTTTGGGTGGATTATAACTTATAAATCTTGAAAATCAAAGGTTTAGATGAAAAACCTAGATTTTTATAAAAACATGAGATTTTAACCACGAAAATGGTTATGGAATTGAATGGAAATTATATATATGAGTTCGTGAGTCTATGGGCAAATTTTATCTTCAAAAAATTTCAAAATCCAGCCACGCTGGCCCGACGGTGATTTTTATCGACTTTTCAATCGGGGTTAGAAATTATTATAAATTGGATTATATTGAGAATTTGAGTATATATTAATGGGTTTGCATAATTATTGGCTAGTTTTGGGGCGTTGGGCATCGATTAGAGTTGTTTGAAGGGCTCGGAAGCCGGTTATGGAACTTTGGAACGAGGTAAGTTTCCTTTCTAATCTTGTAAGAGGGAATTAACCCCATAGGTGAACTAAATTATTGTGTGCTTCTAATTGTGGGAGCTACGTACGCACGAGGTGATGAGAGTCGGGTAGTTTTAGGCTCACATCATGCCTTGTTGATATTGTTATTGATTGCTGTTATTGTTTGCCTTGAGAGGAAGTGAGATTGAGTCTGCTTATTAAATGTTTTGAAAGGAGTTGAAATTGAAGAACTTAAGATTTAAAAGGTTTCATTTGAACTTCGAAATTTTGAAAAGAATTGAGGAATAATATAATAGTTGAAGAATCTATGTGTAACCGCGTCGCATGTATGATTCGCGAGCGGGGTAATTTTCTTAAAAAGCTACAAGCTGAATTTCCATTATTTTGAAAAGAATCAAGAAAGAGATATGATTTTAAATGTTAAACTTATATTTGGCCGCGTCGTAGAAATGATTCGCGAGGGGTATTTCCTTAAATTTATATTTGACCACGTCGCATGTATGATGCACGAGCGGGGACCGCGTCGCATGTATGATTCGCGAGTGGGGAAATTTATAGATGCATCTATGGTTCGCTCCATTCGACCCTCTAGCAATGTACAATTTAAATATTATATTGGATCGGGCCGTACGACCTCGGCATGATTTGCGCATGACTTAATTGATTGTTTGGAATTATTGATAATTGATATGGCCTCATTGGTCGGAGATATAAATTATTAAGAGATGAAGATAAATTTGGAAATCCCCAATTAACAAGAAAATTATTTACCTGTCTCATGTTATTGTGTTTACCATTGCCTCATAAAAATCCATAATTTATCATGTCATTGGTATATTAATTATAACCCATAGTAAGTGTCCGAGTCGACCCCTCGTCGCTACTTCTTCAAGGTTAGGCAGGATACTTACTTGGTATGCATTGATTTACGTACTCATGCTACACTTGCTGCACATTTTTATGCAGGTACACGTATGTTTAGCGGCCTTGTGGGCGCAGAGGCGCGATTATGGCGGGGACTTAGGTGAGCTGCACTTTATACGACGTTCCGCAGCCAACAGAGTCTCCTTCAGAGTACTTACATTTTTTCTGTCCAATTGTATTCCGGACAGTTGTTGTATTTTATTCTACATTCTTAGTAAATGCTCATGCATTTGTAACACTGGGTTTTGGGATAATTATGGGTTGTCTTGTATTGAAATTGTTGAAAGTTTTATTATTTACTTTGTAAACTACATCTTTTGCTATTTTAAATTGAAGGAAAATATGATTTCAAAAGTAACAAAAATGATAACCCATTTAAGTATTCATTATTGGCTTGCCTGACAGTGGTGTCCGGCGCCATCATGACCTTCATGGATTTCGGGTGGTGACTGTCACGTCCCAAAATCGTGGAGCGCAACCGGCGCTCAACCGAGTGAACCCGAACGAGCAAGCCTGTTAAATTTCTTCTACCCAAACTCATTCATGAATAAAGAGAATATATGTTTTCCCTAATTAAACAATAAAGTGGTCGTGTCTGCAGTTACCAATTTCTTACCATAAGTTTCACCATTTTTAAAGTCTCAAATGGACAAGTAATGCAACCACAACATAGCATAGTTTGTCTTTCCCAACACCAATACACAACCCACACTATGTCTACGGAGCCTCTATAGATAAAGAAGAGTACAATGATATTGCCGGAATCAAGGCTCCGGCTATACCTCAACCATAACACATAAAGAACAAAAGATACATGACCCCAGGATGAAGTGGGGCTCACGAAGTCAGCTGGGAAGAAGGTGTACTGCTATCACTGATCAATGTCTCTTGCTGTGGAACCACCTGCATCCATTTAAAGATGCAGCGCCCCTGGCAAAAGGGACGTTAGTACCGTCGAATAGTACTAGTATGAAAACTAAACACCAATTTAAGAATTTAGAAATACAAGATAATTATGGTGAACTAGTGTGAAAATAGATTAATATAGATAACCGTCTCAACCATATGAAGCTTATTAAAAGCTATCAACAACATCTATAGGATTTAAGATAAGATCCTCTATAGCCATCTTCACACAAAGAGGCCACGCCGCCTCACCCGATGTAGGCAGGTGGAGGTGTACGTACAATACCACAACTCAAATCAAGCGGCCCTGCCGCCTCACCTCAATGTATGCGGGTGGATGTATAAACACAGTACCAAGAACCTACACAAAGAAGCTATGCCGCCTCACCCCAATGTATGCGGGTGTAAATGCATCAACGATACCAATACCAACACAAAGCGGCTATACCACCTCACCCCAATGTAAGCGGGTAGAGGTGCAGTCTCACAATATCATAATCCCTATACAAAGCGTTCATACCGCCTCACCCAAATATATATGCGGGTGGAGGTGTATCACAATCACAATCACTATACCATAATCCCCACATAAAGTGGTCATGCTGCCTTACCTCAATGTATGCGAGTAGAGGTGTATCACAATCATAATCTCTACACAACTTAGCATAATACCTTTCACATAAATAACGACTAGAAATTATAACATGTGGATACGTAATTTATAGTTTGGGACACATCCTTAATTTATAATGCAATATGATAAGAGAATTTGAAATACTAATTGAACATACATCTTCATCACAAAACTTATCGGAATACTCGATTTATAATCAATATCTCGGAACTTACAAATATAATGAGAATTCCAACACTTAAAGAAGAGTTTATCCAACATATCTCAATTGAGCTTCCTTAAACTCTAAAACATTCTGGATTTTTTAGCAACTTCAATCTATTTTAGAAATATAACAAATTGAACCACAATAAGGAAGATGATCATGTTTCTAGCTCATTTGAGTATTTTATCAAACACAAGGTGTGCATAATGTTTCAAGGTCCCTTTTATGGAAGATTCTATCATCTCACAACCCAATCTTTACCATGCTTAGTTCAACAATCTTCCTACACCCTTTGATATCACATGCATGTAAAATAATCAACCCTCATGCCCAAACATTATCTTGCTAATTACCTATGTTCAGAAGATTTCGAAATTAGGGTTTAGGGTGTAGAATCTTACCTCTAGGATGAAGACCTAGTGAGCTTGCCTTCTTAATCTTCAAAAACTTAAACAAGAGCTAAAGAACAAATATTGGAGAACACCTTCTCACTCTAGGGCACCCTCTATCACTCTAAAATGTCAGATAATAGCTCAAAAACAACCCAAATAGTATATTTAACGAAATAGGGTCGGGTTTTAAAAATCCAAAAATGGAGCTCCGGAACAAGGTATGCGATCGCATAACCGATATGCGGAGCGCATATCGGTCGCATAGTTGGTTACAAAATAGCCAAAAGAACAGTCTGTGTATGCAGTCACTATGCGATCCACATAACCGTTATGCGGTCGCATAATGCACCGCATAACAGTTATGCGGTCGCATAGTCGACCGCATAATTGCTTCCAATTGGTCCAATTAACTACCTCACTCTGTGGTCATTATGCGGTCTGCAGAGTGATTTTGCGATCGCATAATGGACCACAGAAATCGCATTATTCCGGTGCATTGTTCAACCAAAAAAGTCCGAGCCGCTACAATATTCAAACACGTAAACCTAGTCCGACACTATGAAACATTATTTTCTTTGCAAAATTTACCGGGCTTACCACTTAAGTACTTCAAAATTTTCCGGGGTGTTACAGTGATTTGAATCCTAAATTCTTTTGGGTGGTACATGCAGCTAGCGAGAATCATTATTTCTTCAATTTCACCTTTATTATCTCTGACCCATTTGAATATATACAGGAATCAGAAGTAATTTTTCTTGAATGGCCATCGTCTAAAGCCCTTTCTCAGTGTCGACTGCTCTTTTGCTGGGTAAGTTGAAAACTTCTTTCTGAAATTTTAGATCTTTTGATGATTGCATGTTTGGTATTCCACTCAAACCCGTGAAATGTGATGTTAGGTGTTATGGGTCTTCATTGTTCTTGATATTTTTCTATGGAACCCGAAATTTTTGTAAATATTTGCCCAATAATATTTTGTATAGTGCGGGTGAAGGTTATTTGAGCTTGTGTTGATATAGTAATCAACAATAGTCTTCATTCCGTTCATTGCAATTAAATTTATTTTTGTTTTGTTCTTTTTGTTTTTGGGGTTTATACTATCATATTAAATTGCTTACTTCTAGGACGATAAAGTGAAGTTGCAGCTAAAATTAACAAAGCTGTAGGATAGAAAATGGGTAGTCTTTGGAATTAAGGTAGTAAGATACTTTTGCTAAACATATTTTCATGGTCCAGACTTTCAGGTGATTTTTAATTTTTGCTTATAGTAAACAATAACGTCTCCTCCCATTTTTTTCTTTTCTTTAAGGTTAGAGATTAGAGGGAATTATTCTTTTAGATGTGGTTGACTCTCTCTTAGACGTGTGATATTTGAAAAATTTATTCGTGCTTGTAAATTATAAGGATTTGCTCACTGATTGTTATAAAGATAAATAATATAAAAAGGAATACAAATTACATAACTAGTCTGTGCATTATTTGAATGGATGAGAATTTATATTAACATCTGGGAGAATACCCTTTATGTATTGAGCACTATCTTAGTGCTTGGTATTTTATAATTTATAAAATTTTAGTTTCTCATTTTAAAAGTATGTGGTACATAAATGGCCTAATTTCATTAATAGATGTCTACATTGATTGGATTCAATGGAATTGAGATATTTTATGGAAAAGTGACCATGTTGGACAGTAAACATTTTTCTCTTTGACTAGTATAGTATTATTGTATTTTTGTTTGATGCACTATTTCTATTGAGATCCTACTCTTAATAGGAAAAAATTGTTGCGGCAATGCTAATTTTTTATAGGTGATTTGATTTGTTCATCCTTTTCACTTATGTTATTGTTGATATGCTGGTTGTTGCACTTCACTTTTAGTTAATTAATTGATTGCCTTTTATCCTAAAAAATAGGAATAGATAAAATTTTGTTGAATCTTAGGAATAAAGGAGACCCATGATACACAGATGGAGTAGATGGCTTTCTTAGTTGGGCATTCAACCACCCAAGGGTGAGCACTATGATTCGATGTCCTTGTAAATGCTGTATGAACAATATGTTCAAGCTAAGAACCGATGTAAGAGGAGACTTATTGAGGAAGGCTTTCTGGTATTCTTATAAAGTGTGGGACTTGCACGGAGAAGTGTTAGTTAGAGGTAAAAATTCTAATGTAGCATGCAATGAGGAAGTAGGAAATGATAGCATTGAAGAGGATAATATTTCAAAAATGATTCACGATGCTTGTGGATACTAATGTGGCAGATGATAATAATGTTTTAGAGGATAATGAAGAGCCAAATATACATGCAATAAAGTTCTATAAATTATTAGAAGATGCTCAGATAGAACTTTATCCTGGTTGTAGTAAAGTCTCAAAGTTGTCTTTTATTATTAAACTACTTAACTTGAAGTGTCTTGACCATTGGAGCAACAAATCGATGGATGAATTGTTGAGCTTTTTGAAAGTTCTTTCGGAGGGGTCATTTGTACCAAATTCTTTCTATGAAGCGAAGAAAGTTCTTTGTGACATAGGCTTGGGGTACAATAAAATAGATGCATGTCGGAATGATTGTATTTTATATTGGTGCGATTATGTCAATGCTCAATCATGTCCTAAGTGTGGTAAGTCTAGATAGAAGTCAGACGAACTAAAAGGAAAAAAATAGCTTGTAAAGTATTGCGACATTTTTCAATCAAACCAAGGCTTCAGAGAATGTACATGGCAAAAGAGACAGCAAAAAAGATGAGATGGCACAAGGAGGAAAATATTGATGATGGTGTCTTTCGACATCCGTCCGACTCCATTGCCTGAAAATCCTTTGATGATCGACATCCCACCTTTTCAGCTGAATTAAGAAATATTCGTTTAGGTTTAGCAAGTGACGGGTTCTAACCTTTTGGTAACATGAGTGCCAATCATAGTATTTGGCCAGTCGTACTAGCTACATATAATTTGCCACCATGGAATTGCACGAAGGATTCGTATTTTATGATGACACTTCTTATTCTAGGACCCAGTGTCCAGGTAACGATATAGATGTATATTTACAACCAATGATTGAAGAGTTAAAAGAATTATGGGATAGAGTGGAAACTTATGATGCATACTCAAAATCTAATTTTAAGATGTGTGCATCTATCATGTGGACGATTAATGACTTTCCTGCGTATAGAAACCTTTCAGGATGATCAACGAAAGGCAAGCTTGCATGCCCTTGTTCCTGCAAAGACAAAAAATCAGTTTCTTTACATAATAAGTTGTATTATATGAGCCATCATCTCTTTCTCCCATTAGATCATCCATGGCGCCGAAATAGGAGGAAATTTGATGGGAAGGTAGAAAATGGGGTTGCACCTAATCCTTTAACAGGCGATGAAGCACTTATACAATTACAAGGCTTGGAAAATATTAGTTATGGGAAGGGAAAAAAGCCAAAATATGACTTTCCAAAAAGTGCTTACAATTGGAGGAAGAAAAGTATTTTTTTTCAATTGCCTTATTGGAGTACTCTTTTATTACGGCATAACCTTGATGTAATGCACATTAAGAGAAATGTGTCTGATACTATTATATCAACCGTGATGAATATGGTTGGAAAGACAAAGGACACACTAAAAAGTAGATATGATTTCGTGGATCGTGGTATTATGCAAAAGTTACATCCGATAGAAGATGGGGATAATGTATTATTACATGCAGCATGTTATGCATTGTCCTCAGAGAAGTTGAAGTTATGCAATTTCTTGGCTAATTTGAAGGTTTCTGATGCCTTTTCATCAAACATTTCAAGGTGTGTCAATGTACTTGAAAAAAAGATTTATGGATGGAAAAGTCATGATCACCATGTATTATTGCAAGACGTTCTCCCAGTTGTAATACGTGTTTTGTTGCCTAAGGCAGTGTGTGAACCAATTATAGAGCTAGGCAAAATTTTCAAAAATGTATGCTCTAAGTCCTTGACAATTGAAGGTCTTGATATCCTGGAGGCTAAATGTGCATGCACGTTATGCAAACTTGAAATTATTTTTCCTCCAACATTCTTTTATGTCATGGTTCATTTGCCAACTCACTTGGTAAGAGAGGCAAAGCTTGGTGGACCAGCTCAATTTCGATGAATGTATCCTTTTGAGAGGTAATGTGTTCTATAATAAAAATGCCATATTTTTTAATGACACATTACATTAATGAATCATTTTCATATAGGTATTTGCGAACACAAATGTCATATGTCAGCAACAATGCTCGTCCTGAAGGTTCGATTGCAGAAGGTTATTTGGCAACGAAAAGTCTCACATTTTGCTCATGATACTTAAAGAATATCTCAACCAAGTTCAATAAACCAACTAGAAATGATGATGGTTCTGTGTCAAATGGTGAGATGTCTATCTTTAAGAAAAGTGGGCAAACAAAAAGTGGTTCAGAAGGTATCAGGCTATCTCATGATAAGTTCAAACAAGCTTGTATATATGTGCTACAAAATTATAAAGAGGTTTCACCATTCATGGAATAAGTTAATTATTAATTCCAAGATAGGCTCACATTAAAATTACACTCTCTTAACTAACTCCATTATCAAAATATAGGGAATACATGGAAGAGATTGAAAGATATGGTTCAAGGAGAGACGGGCATAAAATTGAGTTTCTTGATTGGTTTCGTTCATGTGTATGTGTCGAGTAAAATGATAATTTTAATATTAGTGTAATTATCACATCGTGTTATTAGTCACAAGGGTGTTATTTTTCTTTGTATATCTTTATATTATCTGCACAAGGACGTGCAGTCGTTGGTCCTGCACCAATGGTGTATCGATATTCTAGATTTGTAGTCAATGGATTCAGATTCCATACAAAAGATCTTGAGATGAGAAGAAAAACACAGAACAGTGGAGTCCTTGTAAAAGGAGATGATTCAGATTCTAATAAGGTGTATTATGGTGTATTAGAGGACATTTATGAGTTATCATATGTGGGAAATAAGAAGAGTTTACTTATTCAAGTGTCATTGGTGGGATATGGCTCGCTTAGGAAGAGGATATAAGATTGACAAATATGGCTTTACAAGTGTAAATACTCATTGTGCCTTGAACACTAATGAGCCATTTGTATTGGCATCTCAGTCTGAACACGTCTTCTACTTAAAAGACATGGTTGATAGAGATTGGCTTGTCATTGTAAAGACAAATCCTCGTGACCTTTTCAATATGCCTAAAGTTGATGATAATTCTGTAGAAGTTGAAGATGAATCATTACTGAATGAAAAAGCTTATCAACAAGAAGATGTTGAATTGAATATTTTGCAAACCAATAACCAAGAAAATGATATCGATGTGGCTTTACATAGGGACGATGTTGAACCATAAAGTATTGATGCAAGTATACAAGCTCAGACAAGTACGCATGAAGAGGAATATGATTTCATTGATGAAAATCATATAGATGTATCTGATGATGAAGAAAGCGAAGAAGATTTACTTGGTGATAGAGAAGACACTGATGATGCTTTTGAAGCTTGAGAAGCAAAGACGGATGTAGTTAGATGTCTCATTTTGTTTTGAAAAGTTCTATGTATCTTAGTCGTTATTAAACTGACAGTGAAATTAATCATGGTGATTTTAACTTTAATTTCATAACTAGTTATCTATTAAGCTTTTGTGACTTGAATTGTTACCTGTCTTCTATGTGCACTAAGCTTAATTTTAATTTTTTATGTATAATGATAAGATCTTACCCCTAATTGTGCCTTAGTTCTTACAAATTTTTTCTATTTTATGCAGGAGGTTCAACATGACAGGAATTGGACGAGGCAAAGGTCGAGGTGGAACTGGCCGTGGACGTGGCCATTTTCAAGGAAGTAGCAATTCTGGAACGATGTCTCAGCCACAATTGCAGCTAAGGGGAAATACCAGATCATCCCTATATACAGGAGAATTAACTAATCCTTGTCAAGAACCTATAGAGACAGGACAAATATCAAGCAACCCTAGGCAGAGACCTTCTGTTGAGACAGTTTCATCAAGAAATCTGGACAGAAATGCATATCCTTCTCTAGAAGCTGAAAGTGGTAGTGCAAGTTAGTTTTTTTTTTTTTTTTTATTTTTCCCTTTAATGTAACTACACACACACACACACACACACACATATATATATATATTTGGCCACACATATTATTTCTTAAATTGACTGGTACAAGTATTATTACTATGCTTTCTCAGTATATTTTTTTTCCATTGCAGTTTCTTCCAGGAACAAAAAGAGAGGAAGAGGAAAATATAAATCTAAAACTGTAGATATTAAAACTAAGTACGGCGGAAAAATCACAATTATGATTCCAGATGACATTGATAGAGTAGTAGGTGATGGGAAAAGAGATATTGTTAATTACTGTGGTTTGATCATGAGGAGCACTATCTCATTCCGGGATGGGAATTGGCAAAAGATTGTTTCAAAATATGGAGAAACAATGTGGTTAAAGGTTAAGGTAATGAGTTATTTTCAACATTGTGTTGGCTTCAAATTACATGGTTTATTATTGTAGTTAAAATCAATATAATGTTACATTTATATATTTTCAGGATAAGTTTGAAGTTCTTGGCAGTGTGCGAGAGCATGTGCTGCAAGCTTTTATCATCAGTACTATGCAATGGCTTTTTAGAGCATGGAAAGCTCGATTGAGCAGTCACTACTCTCGCCACATTGCTGATGGAAATATATTATCTCATCGACCTGAAGATGTAGAGCTCGAGGATTGGAAATACCTAGTAGAGTATTTTGAAAGTTCTGAATTTAAGGTAATTGAATAATAGTGTTTGGTTCACTACTCTTTGAATAATGGTTTCATAATTTGGTGACTTAGTGCAGGTTGTAAGCGAGAGAAATAGAAAGAATAGTGAAAAGCAGATAACTAAGCATGCTTGTGGTACAAGGTCTTTTGTAAAAGTAGAGGAATCGACAGTAAACATATATTTATTATTATGCTATCATGCATACTTCTTGTTACATGTCTATTCATTTATTTGATTATTTATGTTTTCTATTGAACTATATTGTAGAAAAATCCTGCCACCGGAGAAAAAGAAAGACCAGATCAAGTCTGGGAGATCCAACATACACGTAAAGATGATAATGGAGAAATTGTGTAGGTGGATCCACAATCCCAACAAATTCATGTAATATTCTTAATCACTACATTCTTATCTTTTTATATTTTTTTTTATATTGTAAATGACTACGCTTAATTGCAGGGCCAGCTACAGGAACTAGTGGCTCAACAACAATCTGAAGAGAACGAGCATCTCATGACTAGAGATGAGATTTTATCCTCTGTTCTCGGTGAGAGAATAGGCTATGTTCGTGGTAAAGGGTACGGAAAGAAGCCTCCAAAAAAGAGTCACTTTGAAGCAGCAAACTTAGAGGCTAGTGTGTCTTCTGCTATGGCAACTGTGCGTCAAGAAATGCAAGAAGAAATGCAAACTGAGATGAGTCAAAAGTTGCAAGAAGAACGTGAACAAATGGCTGCCGAATTAAAAAGAAACATGGAACAAGAATTGCAAAGGAAGTTGGAAGAGAAACTTGAGCACGTGAATGTGGAAGTAGACAACCGGATCAGTGTAGAAGTAGCCAAGAGGATTCAAGAACAACTGGCTTCTATCATGACTGGAATGCAACAGGCGATCTACTCTTAATGTTTATGTACTCTTCCTTCCTTCTTGACTATTCTTCTTCTTTTTTTCTTGAATTTTGGTTCCTTCTTTGCAATTCTTCTCTTCATATCTTTTGTGAGGCACATAATGTATTTGATAAAATACCTTCTTTTATGAGGCACATAATGTGTTTGTTAAAATACCTGGGAGAGATCTTGGTTTATATTCTAATACAACTATAAAAATGCTAGCCTATTTTATAATATTATTGGGCAGAAGTGTCTATTTTATGAGAAATTTTGGTTTGTTTCTGATGTTATTTTGCAGAAGTTCATATCAATCTGAAGTTCATATTTTAGCTAAGTTTTGTAGCTGAAATTTTCCTACCGTTGGATAGTTTTTCACATTATCACATTTATCTACTATATCTCTAGTTTCCAAGTAATCTAATTTTGCTTCAATCCTCATACAATTTCAGTGTATTTAGTTCACTATAAAATGTCAACCAACACATACGTACAAACCACAAATTAAACAAAATGAGTAAAAAATTATCATTTGTTATAGCTATCTTTTTGGCAATTTATTCATCAGCGGAGGGTCGTACTGCCTATCCACCTCGTTCACCTTGTAAATGTATTGGCAATGATTGTGCTGGAGCTGGTTTATTTCCTAAAGGCTCTAAATTTGTGTGGCCTGAGTTAGTTGGAATCAAAGAAAAGGATATTGTGAACAAAGTTTTAAGTAGCAATTCAGTTGTTACACCAGTTGTTATTTACATTAATCAAGTGACAAACATAACTGATGATTGTTGCAATAGAGTTTGGATCCTTGTTGATAAACCAGGTGGTAATGGTCAGGTTGAAAATATTCCTACAGTTGGATAGTTGTAGATTAAGATTTAAAGACACTGTTTTATAAGCCCTTTTGGATATGAACATAGTGACTTTTTTGGATAAGTAAAAAATAAATTGACTTTTCTTATAGTAAGAGGTATTTATTTAATTACTTAGTGGTTTTTAATCATCCTAAGAACTGTTATATTGGCAGAAAGATAATATCTGTAATTTTTATATAGTACTCTCTTGCAAATATTTAGTTATTGTTGGTATTACTTTCTACACCAAAGTTGTTGCATATAGCTTTTGCAGTTCGATGTAGTACCCTTATGCAACTGTTTAGTTATTGGATTGATGGCATTTCTGTGGAATTTTTCAATCTTGGTATCAAACTGATTTATCAATGCTTTGAAGTAAAATTAAGCTTGGTTGTTGTCTTAGAAATAAACTATCAATGCTTTGCGCAAGAATTTTCTGATTATTATGAGACTCTCGAGCTTAAGTCGCTTCTTCGGCCGAATGTTGTTATCTGTATCATTTTTCACCTTGATGTTATCTTCAAGATCTAACAATGTGATCTTGTATTTTTTTCTTTAATAATATGAATAAGGTTCTTAAACAATAGTGACAATGAAGGAGGAGCTTGAAGTTAAGGCACTCAATATTTTGCTTTTTGGTTATATGTAAATGCGTACAATGACAATGAAGTATTACGTAGTATATATGCGGAGGAGCTTGAAGCTAAGGCACTCAATATTTTGCTTTTTGGTTATATGTAAATGCGTACAATGATAATGAAGTATTACGTAGTATATATGCGGAGGAGCTTGAAGCTAAGGCACTCAATATTTTGCTTTTTGGTTATATGTATATGTGTACAATGACAATGAAGTATTGCATAGTATCTATGTAACTGAACTTTTAGTAATGGAAGTATTTAGTATTTGGTTTAGGAAATTCTTTTGGTGTTTATTAAATACTATTGGATGATCTTAAACTTATATATTAATATTAATATATAAGTTTCAGTTGCTAGAGTAATATTAATATTAATACTAGGGTAAACTCTAGTATTCAGTTGCTACTAGAGTAATATTAATCGCGAGTTTTAGTTGATACTAAAAATCACTATTCTGTAGCGATATAGAGTTGCCACTGATGCCGTCGCCACTAAAAATCACTATTCAGTAGCGTTATTAGAGTTGCCACTGATGGCTAATCATTTTTGTGGCAACTAAGTCGCTACTGAATGTCACTCTACAATAGCTCTATTAGAGTTGCCACTAATGGCAAATCATTTTTGTGGTAACTAAGTCGCCACTAAATGCGACTCTTCAGTAGAGGTATTAGAGTTGCCACAGATGGCTAATCACTTTTGTGGCAACTAAGTCGCTACTAAATGTCACTCTACAGTAACTCTATAAGAGTTGCCACTGATGATTAATTGTTTTTGTGGCGACTAAGTCGCCACTAAATGTTACTCTTCAGTAGCGACTTCAATAAAATTAGTTTGGTGGAACTCTTACTTGTGGCGAGTACATTTAGTTTTTGTAGCGACAACGTCGTCACAAAATGTATACATTCTGTGGCGAACTCATGTTCTCGCCACTAGTAACATTCATGTTGTCGCCACTAGTAACATTCAGTAATGGAAGTACTTTGGTCGCCACTAAAAGATAGATTTCTTGTAGTTTTACTATTCCATTTTCAATCATTATCATGGATAATCAACAACGAAGCTTTTCAAATTAAGACTTTAAACACACACTTGAGTAAGTTAGGGTCTTAGGCATATAATGATCTCTTATACAATTTGATGTGATCACTTTCATTTGGACTTGACTTGAAGTCACAACATTTAAATACATACTCATACTTCAAATACTCTCTCGAAGAATAGCACAATTTAATAAGAACATTCCGAAATACATTTTAATATATTCATATATATACATCATCCGATGCCAAACTTATTCAGAAAAGTCAATTCATAATGGACAACTCGGGACTTACAAGATCATCATGGAAATTCAATTCTAAGAGAGAATTTTAGCCAACATACCTTGCCTCGAGCCCTTTCTTATTTACTAAAATATTCCGAAGATTCTAGCCACTTCGATCTATTTAGAGATAATGGAAAATTGAATACAAATTAGGAAGGAGTTCATAATTCTAGCTCACTTGAGCATTTTATCAAACACTAGGTGTGTATTAAGGTTCCAAGGTCCTCCTATAGTGGATTCTATCATCCCACTACCCAAAGCTTACCCAAAAGCGTTCAACAATCTACTCACTACGCTAGATGGTACATGCATGTAAATTAAACAACTCCCACACCCCAGAATTTACTTGTCTTATTATCTATTTTGAATTAGAATCACGAAATTGGGGGCTATGGAGTAGAAACTTACCTCTAGGATAAAGACCTAGTGAATTCTTCTTACAATTTCTTCAACTTTGAGCAAGAATTGATGGGTGATGAGTTTAGTAACTTCCCCTCTCATTCCTTGGCACCCCCTCACTCCATAATTTATGTTTTTGCGTCCATTACTCTAATATATCGAAATAGGATCGGGTAAAAATATTAGAAAAAAGGAGCCTCGTCACATGCATGGTTAATTATTAATGCTTCTGCGGTCCGCAAAATGGGCCACGAAATGTCCCTCCAGAACTTGGGCAACTCTGCCCCACTCTGCGGCCATTATGCTATCTGCAGATCTGTTCTGCGGTCACATAATGCGCCGCAAACCCTCCCTCAAAAAACTTTTCATGCTGGTTCCGCGGTCGATCTGCGGCCCGCGAAATAGTTTTGCAATCGCATAGTTGACCGCAAAATGTCATCCAAACTTGCCCAGTTTTCTGCTTCACTCTGCAGCCATTTTGCGCCCCGCAAAGTGATTCTGCTGCCGCATAGTGGATCGTCAACACCTAAGCCTACTTCAGCACCATGAAACCTCGGGTTTTGGTAAAAGTTTACGGGGCCTCCTCCCCCACTTAAGATTATTCGTCCTCGAATGAGGGTGAAAATTCAACATTAGCGCACATTGTGACTTAGTTACTACAACACACACCATCTGTTCTAATTTTTTACTAACTCCCTAAATTTTCTAAAATTTGGCTAGAGTCTCCCGTGTAACTGGGCCTATCCACCTGTCAAAGAATCCCAGAAACCAATCCTAACAATACAACCACAACACAACAATGCAAAATTATACGGAAACATCACCGGCAACAACGCCATAAACATCGCATTACCAAGAGGGAGTATTCTTAATATAAGTTGCATAGGGGAAATCATGATTTGTAGAAAATTAGCTCTTAACATCATGTATACAATTACATAGCTATTCAAATAAATTAGGGTACTTCTTCTTCATTTCTTCCTCGGCCTCCCAGATGGCCTTTTCAACCTGTTAGTTCCGCCATAGTACTTTTACGGAGGCAATCTCTTTGTTTCTCAACTTTCGTACTTGCCTATCAAGAATGGCAACTGGAATTTCTTCATAAGTCAATTCTTCATTAACCTCGATAGTCTCAACCGGAACAATAAGCGATGGATCCCCAACCACCTTCTTTAACATGGATACGTGGAATACCGGGTGCACTAAAGACATCTCTGGAGGTAGTTCTAGCCTGTAAGCCACCTGACCAATCCTCTGAATAATTCTGTGCGGCCCGACATACCTCAGACTCAATTTCTCTTTCTTACCAAATCGCATTACATCCTTCATAGGGGAAACTTTCAAGAACACCCAATCATCTTCTTTGAACTCGAAATCCCTGCGACGCACATCCGAATAGGACTTTTGATGCCTCTGATCAGTTTTTAACCATTCTGTAATGATATTAACCTTCTCCATAGCATGATGCATGAGGTTCGGCCCTATCAATTCTACTTCCCCAATCTCAAACCATCCAATGGGAGATCTACATCTCCTACTATATAAAGCCTCGAACAGCTCCATCTGAATGCTAGCATGATAGCTGTTGTTATAGGCAAATTCTATGAGCGAAAAATGATCATCCTAGATACCTTTGAAGTCAAGAACGCAAGCGTGTAACATATCCTCAAGTGTCTGAATAGTATGCTCTGCCTGCCCATCGATATATGGATGGAAGATTGTACTAAGATTTACCTGAGTACCGAAACCTTGCTCAAATGTCTTCCAAAAATTAGTCGTGAACTGTGCCCCTCGATCTGAGATAATAAAAACTGGAGTGCCATGCAACCTGACTATTTCCTTGATGTACAACTGAGCATAATGTTCCACTGTGTCGGTAGCCTTAATCGGCAAAAAGTGTTCTGATTTTGTGAGTCAATCAACAATCACCCAAATCGAGTCGAATTTGCGAGGAGTGTGAGGAAAAATCTGATGAAGAACCTAAACATCCTTGATCTAAAAAATAAAATGAAACACCTTTATAAATGAAAGACTATCTGAATTGTTATTAGCTTCAATTGATGAATCTGAAGATGTAAGTTCTGGAAAGGAACAGTTGTCAAAGGAGTGTGTCATTTTGAAAGCATAGTGAAATAACCTATAAATAAGGGCTTGTGAAACTGAAAAGGAAAACACTATTTTGAAGAACAAGGTTCTTGCACTTGATACATCTTGATACATCTGTATTAGAACTTAGATATGAAAATCTGAAATTAAGGTTTGGGACGGGTAAGGAAATAGAAAATGACACACAACTCACACTGGAAGAGGATTTAAGAAAGGTAAAATATGGGTTCTATAAAAGAGATGAATAGGTAAAAGTTTTGAAAAAGGAATTGACAAAGGTTAAACATGAGCTTGATAGAACATGTAAATGCAACAAGTCCTCCGATGCACTTTCATGGCTACAAGAACACCATAGTAGCAACAGAAAGAGACATGGCTTTGGCAACTCTATACCTAAATGGGATCCCAAAAACAAGCACCTAACACTTCCTGAGAATAAGAATTGAACTCACTGTGGTAACACCGGATACTATACAAGTGAATATGTAGCAAAAGAAAAAGCAAGTATAAGGAACAAAAATTTTGTTTTAGGGAATAATAGGTTCCCAAGTTGGGCAAAGAAGAATCTGATTTATCGTTTTACCTATAGAAAAAGACTAATTTGGGTTCCTAAAACTAACCCCTAATTTTCTTTTGCATGTACAAGTGAAGAAGAGCAGCCAAATATGGTACATGGTTAATGGTTGCTCAAAGCACATGATAGGAAATAAGAACTAGTTCCTTTAACCTATGGTCTTTAAAGGAGGTAATGTCTCTCTTGGAAATGGAAAGAAAGGTAAGATCATTGGAGCTGGGAAGGTAAGTAAATCTTATTCTATCTCATTTAAGAATATATACTTGATAGATGGACTAAAAGACGGTCCGATAAGTATCTCACACCTGTGTGATAGTGGAAACATGATAGCTTTCACCTCTGCAAAATGTCTAGTAATTAATCATACAACTGACAAAATAGTATTGCACGGAAGAAGAGTGAACAATATATATGTGTTGGATCTGTCTACACTTTTAGATAATGAACTCACTTTCTTGAGTGTCAAGGACGATGAACCCTTCCTTTGGCATAAGAGACTTGGGCATGCTAGTCTAAGTCAACTTAACAAATTAGTCTCCAATGACTTCGTGATAGGGCTGCCTATCATTAAGTTCAAGGAATATAATGTTTGCGAGGTTTGTGCACGGGGGAAGAAAGTAAAATCTTCTTCCAAAAGTAAGAAAATATGGAGTACTACCAGGTCGATGGAACTGGTCCATATGGATCTGTATGGACCAATGAGGTCATTAGCAGAGGTGATAAGAGATATGTGATGGTTCTTGTTGATGATTACTCTAGATATACTTGGATATTGTTCTTAACCTCTAAAGATGAAGCATTTGACATGTTCACTTTCTTTGTTAGAAAAAATCAAAAACAATTAGATAATCAACTTGCATCAATCAGGTCTGATCATGGTACTGAGTTTGAGAATGCTATATTTTTTGAATTTTGTGCTGAGTATGGAATAGATCATAATTTTTCTGCTCCTAGATCTCCACAACAAAATGGATTAGTTTAAAGAAATAATAGGACTTCGTAGAAAATGTCTAGAACTATGTTAATACCTAGTAATCTACATCATAGCCTCTAGTCAGAAGTTGTGAACACTACATGCTATATCATAAATAGGTGCATGACTAGACCTCTTATTAAGAAAACTCCCAATGACTTACTTAAAGGGATAAAGCTAAATATATCCCATCTTAGGGCATTTGTATGGAATTGATTTGTTCATAATAATGTAAAAGACTTCCTAGGAAAGTTTGATCCCAGAAGTGATGAAGGAGTATTCTTGGGATACTCTTCACATAGTAAAGCTATAGGATATACAATAAAAGAACTATGTGTGTAGAAGAAAGTGTGCATTTTGACTTTGATGAAACTAACATACTTTTGGAGAGGCAGGAACAAAACGATAAAGAGATTAGGCTGACAAGAAGTTCAAACGGTGAAATCACAATCCAGCCAGAGGCTATATCACAGGAAGGAACAGTTGATGGATCAGGTCGTTCCACCTAGGGCAACCTGATAAGGGGAACCGACTAGAGAGAAACTGATCCTCAAACCTCAAAGGAACCGATCCATGCACTTGTTCCTCAATAACAAAACAATGAAGGAACATCCAAAGAAAACCAGTTGGTTGTGAAACCCTATAAATTTCAAAGTTCATCACATTGGGAACATAATAACTCATCCAACCTCTGGAATCAAAACCAGATCTTCTTTAAAGAATCTCAGTGCCTTTGATGTTTTCTTATCTTTTATTGAACCTAAAACTATTTTGAGGCTTTGCAAGATATAGATTGAGTGAATTCAATGCAAGATGAACTTAACCAATTTGAGAGATGTCAAGTTTGGCATATGGTACAAAGACATAAGGACAAAACAGTGATTGGCACTAAATAGGTCTTCAGAAACAAACTTGATGAAGAAGGAATAGTTACAAAGAACAAGGCTAGATTGGTGGTTCAAGGATATAGCCAAGTGGAGGGCGTAGACTATGATGAGACATTTTCTCCTGTTGCAAGATTGGACACAATTAGACTCCTTATATCCATTGTTGCTTATATGGAATTCACCCTCCATCAGATGGATGTCAAGAATGCCTTCATCAATGGCTATCTAAAGGAAGAAGTGTTTGTCAAGCAACCTCCAGGCTTTGAAAGCAAGGGATGTACTGAGCGTGTGTACAAGCTTGTCCAAATTCTTGCTTGAGCTAGGCTACAAGAGAGGTAAAATTGATAATACTTTATTCTTGAAATAAAAAAGTGAAGATCTCTTAGTTGTTCAGATATATGTTGATGATATAATCTTTGGAGCAACAACTAATATGTTAATGAAGAATTTGCTAAGCTAATTGGGAGTGAATTTGAAATGAGTATAATTGGTGAGCTTAATTTTTTTATAGGCTTATAAATTAAACAAACTTCAAATGGAACTATGATCCATCAATAAAGTATGTCAAAGAGTTTCTCAAAAGGTTTAAGAAGTAAGATTCCAAAGAAATTGACATTCATATAGCAACAACCACAAAATTGGAGTTGGATGAACCTAGTTCATCCGTTGATCGGAAAATGTATAGGAGAATTATTGGTATTTATTATATCTCACTGTTAGTAGACTTGGCATTATTTTTAATGAGGACTTTGTGCTAGGTTTTAGGAAAAACTTGAAGAGTCTCACTTGAAGGCAGTCAAGAAGATATAGAGATACGTAAAAGGCACAACTGATCTTTGCCTATGGTATCCAAAAGTTAGTAACTTTGATTTAGTGGGATATGTTGATGCTGATTATGCAGGTTTTCAAGTGGACAAAAAAAGCACTTCAAGTATGGCACATTTAAATGGTTCATATCTTGTATCTTGGGCCACCAAAAAGAAAACTTTTGTGGTCGTATCTATTGCTGAAGCTGAGCATGTGGTTGATGCCTCATGTTGTGCTCGATTGTTGTGGTTTAAGAAATAATTAATGGACTTTGAAATTGATGTAGGTTGTATACCTATCTTTTGTAACAATACAAGTACAATCAGCATGACCAAGTGTAACGGCTCAATCGGTCATTGTGAGATATAGCACGTCATTTGGTAGTTTGAGGCATTCGGTGGATTCACTTTATGTATTATGACCTGCACCTGTAGTCGGTTTCGATTTTTGGGAAGTTCAGAGTTAATTTGGAAAGATAATTTTCATTTCGGAAGCTTTAAGTTGGAAGAGTTGATCAAGGTGACTTTTGAGTAAACAACCTCAAAATTGCGATTTGAAGGTTCCAATATGTTCGTAGTATGATTTTGGACTTAGGCGTAGGTTCAGGTTGAGTATCGGATAGCCCGACAGCGTTTCGACGCTAAATGAGGAAAGCTGGCATTTTGAAGGTTTTATAATTTCTTAAATTTGATTTGAGGTGGATTGTGGTGTTATCAATGTCTAGGATTCCGAGCCTTGGAATAGGTTCGTATTGTGATTTATGACTTGTACGTAAAGTTTGGCATAATTCTGGAATGTTCAAGTGTGATTCGGACATGTTCGTCAAAGTTTGAATGTTGGAAAGTTAAAACAATGATCTTGATCGCCGATTCATTGTTATGATGTTAATCACGATGTTTCGATCCTTTGCATAAGTTCGGATAAGATATTGGGACTGGCTGGTACATTTGGGCGAGGTCCCGATGTAACTCCCCAAAATCGGGAAGCGTGATTGGCGCTCAACAGAGTGAACCCGGCCGAGCAAGCCTATTAGATTTCCTTCTACCCAAACTCATACATGAATAAATAGGATACACATCTTCATTAATTAGACAATAAGATGTTCATGTCTACAATACTAATTCGTTACCAATAGTTTCATCATTTTAAGGTCTTAAATAGAACAAGTAATACAACATAGTTTAACTTTCCCAGCACTAATACACAACCCACACTTATGTCTACGGAGCCTCTTAAATACAAAAGAATACAATGATAGTGTCGGCAACAAGGCTCCGTCTATACCTCATAATACGATAACACATACGAAACAAAAGATGCACAACCCCGGAATGAGATGGGGCTCACCAAGTCAGCTGGGAAGAATAAGCACCGCTATCACTTGTCGATATCCTCCACTGTGGAACCATCTGCATCAATTAAAAATACAGCGCCCCCAACAAAAGGGACATTAGTACATATCGAATATTACTAGTATGAAAACCAAATACCAATTAAAGAATTCAAAAATACAATAATAATATGATGAACTAGGGCGACAATAGAATAGCATAGATAGCCGTTTAAACCAAAGCAAGCTTATCAAGAGCTGTCATTAACATTTATAGAATTTAAGATGAGGACCTCTGTAACCATTTTCACACAAAGTGGCCCTACCGCCTCACCCCAATATATGCGGGTGGAGGTATAAGCACAATACCTATTTTCACACAAAGCGGCCTCCGCCGCCTCACCCCAATATATGGGGGTGGAGGTGTAAACACAATACCCACTTTCACACAAAGCGGCCCCGCCGTCTTACCCCAATATATGTGGGTGGAGGTGTAAACACAATACCCATTTCCACACAAAGCAGCCCCGCCGCCTCACCCCAATATATGTGGTTGGAGGTGTAAACACAATGATACCTACCTACACAAAGCGGCCATGCCGACTCACCCTAATATGTATATGTGGGTGGTGGTGCAACAGCAATACCAAAATCATACACAAAGCAGCTCTTCCACCTCACCCCAATATATGCGGTTAGAGGTGTAACCCCAATCACAATCTCTACACAATTTGGTATAATAGTTTCATACATAAATCACGACTTGGAATCATAACACGTAGATACACAATCCATAGTTTGAAACACATCCTCAATTTATAATGCAATATGATAACAACATTTGAAACACGAATTAAACATATACCTTTTGTCATAAAACTTATTCGGAATACTCAACTTGTAATAAATATTTTGGAACTTACAAGGATATTGGGGTTCCAATTCTTAAAGAAGAGTTTAGCCATCATACCTCAATGGAGCTTCCTCAAACTAAAATGTTTTGTAATTCTTAGCAACTTCAATCTATTTTAGAAATATACAAATTGAACAAAAATTAGGAGGATGATCATACTTCTAGCTCATTTGAGCATTTTATCAAACACTAGGTGTGCATGAAGGTTTCAAGGTCCTTTTATAGAGGAGTCCATCATCCCACAATCCAATCTTTACCATTTTTAGCTCAACAACCTCCCCACATACCTTAGGAACACATGAATGAAAGGTAAGCACTCCTATCACCATGAATTACCTTACTAATGGCCCATTCTAGTTACATTTTGAAATTAAGAGTTTGGGTGATAGAATCTTACCTCTTAGGAAGAAGACCTAGGTGCCTCTCTTGATAATCTTCAAGGTTTTAAGTGAGAATTAAAGAGAAATTTGATAAAGATCACTTTCTCCCTCTAGGACCCTCTCTCTCACTCTAAAAATATCAGAAAATAAGTTCAAAATGGCCAAGGTAGGTGTTTTAACAGAATAGGGTCGGGTTTAACAAACACAAAAATAAAGTTTCGGAACAGGTTCTGCGATCGCATGATGGATATGCGGTCCGGATATCGGCAGCATAATTTGGCCTCCAAAACTGGGCGTGACTGACTCGATCTGCGGTCACTATGCGGCCCGCAGTCCTATTCTGCGGTCGCATAATGCACCGCAGAACGGTTCTGCGGTCGCATAGTGCATCTCAGAACATCCCTCCAAAAAATCCCAAAGCGAGATATGCGACAAGAGTGCGGCCCGCGAAGTAGTTATGCGGTTGCATAATGGCCGCAAAATGTGACATCAAAATGACCGAAAAAACTGACCCACTCTGCGACCATTCTGCGGTCCACAGAGTGGTTCTGCGGTCGCAGAATAGGCCGCAGAAATTCCTACTTCTGCCCAACATTCTCTTCAACTCCCCAGCGCAGTGTTAACCTCTACGCTTATTTCGGCATCACGGAAATCCTGATTTTTAGGAACAACTTTTACGGGGCCTTACACCCAGGGGCCACGAGTGTGTTTCGGGGTTGTATCAGACCATTTTTCCTTATTTTACAACTGCTTGTG
This sequence comes from Nicotiana tabacum, assembly GCF_000715075.1. NCBI lineage: Eukaryota > Viridiplantae > Streptophyta > Magnoliopsida > Solanales > Solanaceae > Nicotiana > Nicotiana tabacum. The sequence goes on along the minus strand of NC_134102.1, from coordinate 36,451,141 downwards.
CTGGTGTCTGGTGTTGTTCTTCGCAATTGCGGAGGGATGCACGCATTCGTGAAGAAGGAGTTTTGGCTACTGGGATTCTGTGCTTCACGTTCACGATTGTAGATTCACATTCGCGAAGGTTTGGATGGAAATGCTTCGTGTTCGCGATTCCAAGATCGCCTTCGCGATAAAGAAGCTAGGCCTGGTGGGGGACTTAGCCTTTGCGTTCGCGAATGTGCAGTCACATTCGCGATGGGCAGGCTGGTAAAACTTCACGTTCGCATGTCTTTGCTCACATTCGCATAGAGGAATTGCGGAGCAGAAGCTTGTTGTGCTTCGAAAACGCTCGGGACTTGCCACGTTCGTGAAGAAGGGTCGATTGGGTAGTGTATAAGTTTGCAAAAATGGGTTTTGGTTCATTTTATCTCAATTCTTCCGAAGGGACTGAGCTTGGGGCAATTATGAAGTGCCATTTTGATTAACCATCATGTGGTAAGTGAATTCCTACACATTGTGAGCTAAATACATGAGTTATATATGGATTTAAACATGTAAATTTGTAGACATTGTGGAATTTTTGAAGAAAACCTAGAAATTGAATTTTTGGTTTTTTACCATGAAATTGGACATGGAATTAGGAATAAATTATATATTTGAATTCTTGGTATTATGGGTAATGTTTATCTTCGAAAATATTCAGAATCCGAGCACGTGTTCTTGAGGGTTGACTTTGCTGACTTTTCGACCAAAGTTGGGAATTGTTATAAATTGGTTAATTATGAGTATTGGAGTATATTTTTATTGGTTTGCACGATGTTTGTCTAATTTTGGGTCGATGGGCATCGGGTTGAGGTGTTAGAGAGGCATTGGAGCCGGTTATGAAACTTCGGAGCAGGGTAAGTCTCCTGTCTAACCTAATAAGGGAGAAATTACCCTATATGTGATGTATTTGTTATGTGCTACTTGTTGTGGGAGCTACGTATGCACGAGATAACGAGAGTCCGTACATAGCTAAAATCATGCTTACGTCCGGGAAGACTTAGTATTATATCATACGATATTTGTAATACCTAAACTCAACTTGTTAGTTTAATTGCCCAAACTTGTAACTGTAATTTGATTAGAGATCATGCTAGGTTGAATCTTGAAACCTTGAGTTGTTTAGCGGGATATCTGACTACTGGTAACAATTACGCTTATTTTATGTTCATGTTCTTATGATGCAAACACGTGAACCGTTATTCGATAAGATTCTTCCTTTCCCGTTTTTAGGAAATCCTGATCTTTAGGAAAAAATTTTACGGGGCCTTACACCCGGGGGCCTCAGTTGTGTTTCGGGGTTGTATCAGACCATTTTTCCTTGTTTTGCAATTGCTTGTGCTGGTATATGGTGTTTTTCTTCGCAAACTCGGAGGGATTCACGCGTTCGTGAAGAAAGATTTTTGGCTACTGGGATTCTGTGCTTCACGTTCATGATTGTAGATTCGCATTCGCGAAGGTTTGGATGGCAATGCTTCGTGTTTGTGATTCCAAGATTGCCTTCGCGATGAAGAAGCTAGGCCTAATGGGGGACTTAGCCTTTGTGTTCGCGAATTTGCGGTCACGTTCGCGATGGGCAGGCTAGTAAAGCTTCACGTTCTCATGTCTTTTCTCGTGTTCGCATAGAGGAATTAGGGAGCAGAAGCTTGTTTTATTCGAACACATGAGGGACTTGCCACGTTCGCGAAGAAGGGTCGATTGGGTAGTGTATAAGTTTGCAAAAATGGGTTTTGGTTCATTTTATCTCAATTCTTCCGAGGGAACCGAGCTTGAGGCAATTATGAAGTGCCATTTCATTGTCCATCATGTGGTAAGTGAATTCCTAAATATTGTGAGCTAAATACATGAGTTATATATGGATTTAAACATGTAAATTTGTAGAAATTGTGGAATTTTTGAAGAAAACCTAGAAATTGAATTTTTGATTTTTTATCATGAAATTGGACATGGAATTAGGAATAAATTATATATTTTAGTTCTTGGTGTTATGGGTAATGTTTATCTTCGAATATATTCAGAATCTGAGCACGTGGGCTTGAGGGTTGACTTTGCTGACTTTTCGACCAAAGTTGGGAATTGTTATAAATTGGTTAATTATGAGTATTGGAGTATATTTTTATTGGTTTGCACAATGTTTGTCTAATTTCGGGTCGATGGGCATCGGGTTGAGGTGTTAGAGAGACGGTGGAGCCGGTTATGAAACTTCGGAGCGAGATAAGTCTCCTGTCTAACCTAATAAGGGAGAAATTACCCCGTAGGTGATGTATTTGTTATGTGATACTTATTGTGGGGGCTACGTGCGCTCGAGGTGACGAGAGTCCGTACATAGCTAAAATCATGCTTATGTACGGGTAGACTTAGTATTATATCATACGATATTTGTAATACCTAAACTCAACTTGTTAGTTTAATTACCCAAACTTGTAAATGTAATTTGATTAGAGATCATGCTAGGTTGAGTCTTGAAACCTTGAGTTGTTTAGTGGGATATCCGACTACTGGTAACAATTACGCTTATTTTATGTTCATGTTCTTATGATACAAACACGTGAACCGTTATTCGATAAGATTCTTCCTTTCCCATTTTTAGGTAATCCAGGTCTTTAGGAATATATTTTATGGGGCCTTACACCCGGGGGCCTCGGGTATGTTTCGGGGTTGTATCGGACCATTTTTCCTTGTTTTACAACTGCTTGTGCTGGTGTCTAGTGTTGTTCCTCACAAACGCGGAGGGATTCACGCGTTCGTGAAGAAGGATTTTTGGCTACTAGGATTCTGTGCTTCACGTTCACGATTGTAGATTCGCATTCGCAAAGGTTTGGATGGCAATGCTTCGTGTTCGCGATTCCAAGATCACCTTCGCGATGAAGAATCTAGGCCTGGTGGGGGACTTAGCCATTGCGTTCGCGAATGTGCGGTCGCGTTCGCGATGGACAGGCTGGTAAAGCTTCACGTTCGCATGTCTTTTCTCGCGTTCGCATAGGGGAATTGGGGAGCAGAAACTAGTTGTGCTTCGAAAATGCGAGGGACTTGCCACGCTCGCGAAGAAGGGTCGATTGGGCAGTGATGGTCGATTGGGCAGTGTATAAGGTCGTAAAAATGAGTTTTGGTTCATTTTATCTCAATTCTTCTGTGGGAACCGAGCTTGGGGCAATTATGAAGTGCCATTTCATTGTCCATCTTGTGGTACGTTAATTCCTACATATTGTGAGATAAATACATGAGTTATATATGGATTTAAACATTTTAAATTAGTAGAAATTATGGAATTTTTGAACAAAGCCTAGAAATTCAATTTTTGGTTTTTGACCATGAAATTGGACATGGAATTATGAATAAATTATATATTTGAGTTCTTGGTGTTATGGGTAATGTTTATATTCGAAAAGTTTCGGAATCCGGGCACGTGAGCTTGAGGGTTGACTTTGCTGACTTTTCAAGCGGAGTTGGGAATTGTTATTAATTGGTTAATTATGAGTAATTGATTATATTTTTATTGATTTGCATGTTGTTTGTCTAATTTCGGGTCGATGGGCATCAGATTGAGTTGTTAGAGAGGCGTTGGAGCCGGTTATGAAACTTTGGAGCGAGGTAAGTCTCCTGTCTAACCTTATAAGGGAGAAATTACCCCGTAGGTGATGTATTTGTTATGTGATACTTGTTGTGGGTGCTACGTACTCACGAGATGATGAGAGTCCGTACATAGCTAAAATCATGCTTATGTCCGGGTAGACTTAGTATTATATCATACGATATTTGTAATACCTAAACTCAACTTGTTAGTTTAATTGCCCAAATTTGTAAATATAATTTGATTAGAGATCATGCTAGGTTGAATCTTGAAACCTTGAGTTGTTTAGCGGGATATCCGACTACTGGAAACAATTATGCTTATTTTATGTTCATGTTCTTATGGTTCGTGTCGGTCAACCCTAGGTTGTGTACACACTATTCTTGATCGGGTCGTAAGACCTCAGCATAACTCGTGCGTAATACCTCTAGGAGTTAGAATATTCATGAGCTTCCTCTTTTGATTGTGATCTGGAACATGAGATACCTTATTTCGTGAGATAGCGTTTCCTTACCCGTTTGAGGTAGCCTTTGATTCTTCTATTTGTTGAGATAGTACATGAGATTTGAGAAATTTATGTTGTCATTAGGTTGGAGGATTATGTTAGCTACAGCTCTTACCTCATTATTATTGCTGTATTTCATATCTGTTTATAATTTATTATATTGATTTATTGGACCACTGGTAAGTGTCGAGATCAACCCGTCATCACTACTTCTCTAGGGTTAGGCTAGATACTTACTGGGTACACATTGATTTACGTACTCATGGTATACTTCTACACTTATTGTGCATGTATATCTCTGATGGTCATTTCGGCACAAGGGCGCAACTCTTGAGGGGTCTTTAAGGTGAGTTGCATCCTATGATACCATCCGCAGCATACAAAGTCTCCATCATGTTCATTTATGTTATCATATCTATTTTACATTCCAGACAGATGTTGTATTATTATTGTACTTCATAGTAGATGCTCATGCACTTGTGACATTGGGTTTTGGGATATTTTAGTTGATGTTAATAGTTTTGCATTAATATTGTCTTTTTTTTAATATCTTACTAACATTGTATGTATCCATGATTTTAAATGCATTAAATTCTAAATTTAATAAAATTTATGATTTCAAAAGTAATAAAATGAATAATTGTTTAGACGGTTCACCGTTGTCTAGCCTAATAGTGACGTTGGGCGCCATCATGGCCTATAGTGGATTTTGGGTCGTGACAGCATAATATCAGAGCTCTAGGTTCACTTAGGTCTCTCGAGTCATGAGCAAGTCTAGTAGAGTCTTGCGGATCAGTACAGAGAAGTCTGTACTTATCTTCGAGAGGCTACAGGCTGTTAATAGAACTTCCCTTCTTGATTCCTCGTCGTGCGATTTGATTCCATTGAAGCTTACGTATTTATTTCCTTCCTACTCATTCTTATATGATGTTGAGTGTTTGTTATCAATTAGGAATCAAGGAGTTGTAGTAGTGCTACATATGTGGTACATGATGTGTTTTCCCTGTGTATTTTGACAGACTATTATCATCGCCTTCTGGAGGGGTGTTCTATCGTTTGAGCCCAATTTTAGTATTGCCTAAGATTTTGAGGCTATGCACGACATTTTTTGATGTTCATGCATTGCTACCGCGCAATGCTGGTGAAAATGGTAGGATGCTTAATTATGTGTCGAGGCAATGAATGACTTGAGAGGAGGATTATTCGATTCATGGTTTAGAGATTCGGCATTTTATCCCAGCAGAGAAGAGGCAATTGGACTATGGATGTTAAGTCTTTGGTTGACGGAGTAGCGAGATCGGATATTTTTGAACCTCGTGGAATTCTCATTTGTGATGTGGGATCGTCATCCTTGTTTGAACGCATTAAGGCTCGTCAGTGTGATGGTCTTCGATTTTTTCCCTTTGGGGTACGCTGTCGCAAAATGGTACCCAAGAAGCAGTAATCGGAGATGATGTGTATTGCGACTGCAGGGTCAGATTGGTGTCTCCAGTGTTGATGGCTCATGGAATATTATCTTTAAGAAGGCCTAGAGTTGGTAGAAATTTATTAGTTCAGGTGCTACTGAGATGGATTATGATTTGAGGTAGTATTTTGGTAGTGAAGGATGAGGAAGGACATGGTGGGAGCTGTCCCGCGGCGGTTTAATTGCTAGCATGTCAAGTGTGAGCAGCAGAGGTCAAGTAGTTCGCTTCGGAAGATGGTTAAATCAGAGTGAGAATGCTAGTATATTGTATGGATTTTGTGGTAGGATAGCCATATGCTTTGAGAAATCTTGGTGCGATTATGGTCCTGGTGAACAAGGGGCTAAGTCTGTGTATTTTGTTTGAGATGGTGGCTTCTGTGCTTCGGAAGTTTTAATATGACGGAAAGGAGTTTTGCTTCGTATGAAGAGGGATGTGAAAGCTTAATTATTATTTTGGGATGCAACATGACTTCGAGTTTTGGAATGTATTGTTGGACCATGAGTTGATGCTAATGGGAAATAAACGGACTCTTATAGCTGGAGGACGAGTATGGGCTTTGGAAGATTTACTTATTTCATAGTACGTGTAACTACGGCAATGGCGTTGGAAGATGTCGTTATGGAATTACATAGGTCGGCTATCTCCAGTGAGCATATTAGGGGTTGCTTGATTTATGATAAAGTTCCTATGGAGAGTTTTACTTTCTATTCAACGGGAGGAATGGATTATGATGCGAGCTAAGATCGCTTGAAGAAGATGGTGCGACTGTCAAGAGGTTGAGTGCGCGATTGTTTCTGATAATTCGGGATGTGTTATGATTAGTGCAACAAGAATTCGGGATCTGGTTGAGTAACCTGCGAGATCAGGGCAGCAGATAAGGAGGAGTCATTGTGGGTTCTGGATTTACGTGATTGTAGCTTAAAGCTAAGTGGATGAGCCTATCGCCCATGATTGGATCATGTGGTTATGTGCCTTGGCAGTATCGGGTCATCGGTACATGGGTGGATTAGTTGTGACTAAGGAAAGAGAACATCAAGGGTGATTCGGGCAAGGAATTTGATGAATGTGTGCTACATTTTGCCTTATTGATTCATGTGCAAATTTTGGGATAACTCAAAGTTTATGCTTCTGTGGATGTGATGTACAAGGGAAAGGATTCATCTGGTTGCTTCCTTGGAGTGTTTGTGCGCTGAAAGAGAAATAGTTACTTGGTTACATAATCGGTACTGGATTAGAGTGTGCGAATCTAAAAAACGGTTCTAGTGGGCTCAAGAATTTAAGTGCGGTGCCTAAGGATTTTTCAGGTTCGTCATGTGGCTGAGGATTGGGTCTTGCAGCAGAGTGTGAAGGGTACTTGGAGAATTTCTATATTATCATCGGGTCTGCAGTGCAGTGTTAGAGAATTGGGAGAAACAACTTCGGATTCGCAGAAGGTCTTTCAGTATGGGTGTATCAGTTAGAGATACTATTGGGTGCAGGAGGAGGGTATAAAATTGCTTATGGGCATTGAGACGACGCGGTCTCATGATTTGGGTCACTCAGGATGAGTGTTGTTTGAGGTTCATTATGTGTATGAAGACATGTATTATTTCGAAGGCAAGTCAAGGGTAAATTGAAATAAGTTAAGTTAGTTAGTAGTGGTTTGAATTAGCATAGTTGTGGAAATGATCAGTTCCTTTAGTATGGTAAGGATATACAGGTGATTCGTGGTTGTACGTGCGGTCTTGACAGCCACCGAAATTTTATTGATTTGGAGGTATTTGATTCTGTTGGCTTTGTTATGTGTAAATGGATCCCGGAAGAGTTATGGCAGTTTAGACCACGACTTGAGGTTTTCATTTTTTGCGGTTATGCGAATTTGGCTGCCTGATGCAATTTTTCTTTTGAAATGAGTTAAGGAAAGGTTTCTAGCCAATGAAGTATTTATTCTACTGGTGGTTCAGGGGTTATGATGATATTCTTGTACACTCGCATAGAAGCATGATAGTTGCAGTGATCGGTGTAGAAATTGGAAGTTGAGGAGCAAAGTTGCGGTTCAGTTTTGATAAGAATGTCACGAGCTCGGTGGAGCGGGGGAAGATTTTAGATATTCATAGTATGCTGGCGCTATCTTAGTGTCGCCTGAGGACGGTGTTCTATGGAAGATGCATTGTGTATTGATTTGCAGATTCTTGATTTGTATCACGGTGGTAGTATGGTTTGTAGCCATCGATGTGCTGATTTTGCTACCTAGTGCTGTGGGTTATGGGAGTAACTTCCACGGGATGATAATATAAGGGTGACTTGTTAGTCATTTAAGTGGTAAAGATTAAAATCAGGTATGAAGATTCAGGTATTGTCGCTGATTGGAGAGTTTATGTCTGAGAGGTGCTTAATTCCTCTAGTTTTGGACTATGGAAGTTTGTTCAGGATTTGATGGTTGATCGTATGTGTCATGAATAGGGTCATATTGGATCATTGGAAGGTTATTGGCCCGTTTTGGGATGATCGGAATCGGCTTGAGGTCCATTGGTTGGCCTAATGTGAATGCATATTCTGCACCAGATCAGATATACTTATTCGGCATAGCATCGCTTATGGATGAGTCTTCGAGCGTAGTGGATGTTATTCCTATTACTGTGTAGTTCATATGTTACTCTCTTATGCCATGTGGGGTTGATGGGCATCATGATTATTCAAACATGTGTCGTGACCCTATGTAGCTTGTGGTGTTATATGAGCGAGATGGCTCTCAAGATGCAGGTTATTTATTGCACCTTAGTTGTGCTTGACATTCTGTAGCGTTGGCACTATCCGTCTCCCCGGGTTTGTGCTTATGCACTTGGCGTGCTTGTGGTCGATACTCGAGCATTTCGTGGTAATTTTGGCTCGATGGGTATTTCCTTATTGATTGTCATGCGTGGATCGGGTTGCATGCCGTAACAGTGAGATGTTGAGTACGGATCGTTATACCTATTTTGTGTGTTTTATTTATTATCTCTCAGTTGGTTTCATAGCATCTGTTTGGTTGTTTATTCGTTATGCGTGCCGGACAGTCCTAAATTCGAGTTTGTTTTTCCTTATTGGTCGTATGTTAGTTATGGCTAGTTGGCTCATTGATGGCGTCGTATGAGATCATAGATGGTGTTCGAGGTGGCTCACTGCTCGAGCAACTTGTACTAGGTGAGACGAAGTTGTTGGACCTGAAATAAGTGTAATGAGAATTATATAATGTATATTAGAAGGAAAATCTCACTAATCGGTTCAAAATGAGGCAATGGTTCTTGTCAAGCGCAGAGACCATGAGTTATTGATTTGACAGGCGGTTATGAGTTCATGCACATCTCTTTCATCGTTGCAGTACTGTTAGGGTTGAGGTCGGGCTTATATATCTTATGAGGTACACTACAATCATTTAATATGTGTAATGAGGTATACTACAGACATTTGGTTCGTGAATTTGCAGTTATTGTAGTTGGAGGATGTTATTATGAACATACAAATTGTGTGGTGCATTTTGTGATTTCAGCATGGGTGTATGATCATGATTTAGAACAACGAGTTGAGATTGATACGGTGTTCGTAAGTTAGAATCAGACCTGGTAGGGAATTCCAGGTGTTGGAATTTGGCTCTAAGCCTTGGGGGCTAAGGTAGCAGTAAAGATCTTCAGTATGGCTTGAGCCAATATGCTCGGCATGGTGTCAAACAGTGATTTTGGGCAACTCCGGAATGGTTTTTAGCACGTTCGAGGACAAACGTATGTTTAAGTGGGGGAGAATGTAACGACCTGACCGGTGATCTTGATCTCTAGCGCATCATTTGGAGGTTTGAGGCCTTGGATAGCTTCACTTTATGTATTATGACCTGCACGTGTGGTCGGTTTTGTTTTTCGGGAAGTTCGGAGTTGATTTGGAAGGATTATTCTCAATTCGGAAACTTTAAGTTAGAAGAGTTAACCAAGGTTTGACTTTTGAGAAAACGACCTCAGAATCAGTATTTGAAGGTTCCAATAGGTTCATATGATGATTTTGGACTTGGGCGTATGTTCGAGTTGAGTATCAGATGGTACAGGAGTGTTTCGGCGCTTAATGAGGAAAATTGGCATTTTGAAGGTTTTAAAATTTTTTAAGTTTGATCTGAAGTGGACTTTGGTGTTATCGAACTTTGTTTGGGATTCCAAGCCTTGGAATAGATTCGTATTGTCATTTATGACTTGTATGTAAAATTTGGCGTAATTTCGGAATGTTTAAGTGTTATTCGGACGCGTTCGTCGAAGTTTGAATGTTGGAAAGTTAAAAGAATGATCTTGATTGTCGATTTGTGGCTTTGATATTAATCGTGGCATTTTGAGCCTTTTGATATGTTTGGATAAGGTATTAGGACAGCTTGATATGATTGGGTGGGATCCCGGGGCCTCGGCTATGTTTCAAGATGGTTTCAGATTATTTTCCCTATTTTTTAACTGCTGGTGCTGGTGTCTGGTGTTGTTCTTCGCGAACGCAAAGGGATTCACGCGTTCGCGAAGAAGCATTTTTTACTGTTGGGATTCTTTGCTTCACATACACGACTATAGACTTGCGTTTGCGAAGTTTTGGACGGCAATGCTTCGCCTTTGCGATTCCAAGATCGCGTTCGGGATGAAGAATCTAAGCCTAGTGGGGGACTTGGCCTTCGCGTTTGCGAAAGTGCGGACGCGTTCGTGATGGGCTGGCTGGTAAAGCTTCACATTTGCGTGTACTTTCTAGTGATCGAATAGAGGAATTGGGGAGCAGAAGATGATTGTGCTTCGCAAACGCGAGGGACCTGCCGTGTTCGCGAAGAAGAGTCAACTGGGTAGTTTATAAGTTTGCAAAAATGGGTTTTGGTTCATTTTATCTCAATTCTTCCATGGGAGCCGAGCTTGGGGTGATTTTAAGTGCCATTTCATCATCCATCATGTGGTAACTAAATTCCAACACGCTGTGAGCTAAATACATAAGTTATATATGGATTTAAACATGAAAATTTGTATAAATTGTGGAATTTTTGAAGAAAACATAGAAATCAAATTTTTAGATTTTGACTACGAAATTGGACATGGAACTAGGAATAAATTATATATTTGGGTTCGTGGTGTTATGGGTATTGTTTATCTTCGAATATTTTTGGAATCCAGGCATGTGGCCCCGAGGGTTGATTTTGTTGACTTTTCGAGCTGAGTTGAAAATTATTATAAATTAGTTAATTATAAGTATTGGAGTATATTTTTATTGGTTTGCATATTATTTGTCTAATTTCGGATCAATGGCCATCGGTTTGAGGTGTTAAAGAGGCGTTGGAGCCGGTTGTAAAATTTCAGAGCGAGGGAAGTCTCATGTCTAACCTTACAAGGGGAAAATTACCCCATAGATAATGTATTTGTTATGTAATAATTATTATGGGGGCTACGTACGCACGAGATGACGAGAGTCCATAGGTAGCTAAAATCATGCTTATGTCCGAGTAGATTTAGGATTATATCATGCGATATTTGTATTACTTGAACTCAACTTATTAGTTTAATTACCCAAACTTGTAAATGTAATTTGATTAGAGATCATGCTAGGTCGAATCTTAAAACCTTGAGTTGTTTGATGGGATATCCGACTGCTGGTAACAATTACGCTTATTTTATGTTCATGTTCTTGTGTTGCAAACATGTGACCCGTTATTCGATAAGGTTTTTCCTTTTCTGTGGATCGGGCTGAACGCCTCGACAGTATAATGAGATGCATCTATGGTTCGTGTCGGTTGATCCTAGGCAGTGTACACACTATTCTGGATCAGGTCATACGACCTCTGCATATCTCGTGCGTAATACCGTTAGGAGTCCAAATATTCATGAGTTTCCTCTTTTGATTGGGATCTGGTAGTTACATGAGCTGCCTTATTTGTTGAGATAGTGCTTGCTATCCCTTACCCGTTTGAGGTAGCCTTTGATTATTCTATTTGTTGAGATGATTCATCGATTGTATCACTGAGGCCAATCGCCGGTATCTCTTACCTGTTCGAATTATTCTCCCATTCTTTGATCTCTAGATCGAGTTGCTAGCTTCTTGTCTACCAGTCCTGGATGTAGATTCTCGACGAATCAGTGTACATGAAATTTGAGAAATTTATGTTGTCATCAGGTTGAATGATTATGATAGCTACAGTTCTTACCTCATTATTATTGTTATGTTTCATATCTATTTATAATTTATTATATTGATTATTGGAATACTAGTAAGTGTCGATGTCGACCCCTCATCACTACTTCTTCGGGGTTAGGCTAGATAGTTACTAGGTACGCGTTGCTTTATGTACTCATATTGCACTTCTGAACTTATTGTGCAAGTATATCTCTAATGGTCATTTGGGCGCAAGGGTGCAACTATTGAGGGGACTTTAAGGTGAGTTGCATCTCATGATATGATCCGCAGCACACGAAGTCTCCATCATGTCCATTTATGTTATCCTGTCTATTTTACATTCCACAAAGATCTTGTATAATTATTGTATATCCTAATAGATGCCCATGCACTTGTGACACTGGTTTTTGGGATATTTTGGTTGATGTTAATGGTTTTGCATTAGTACTGTCATTTTTTTTATTTTTTTATTACTAACATTGTATGTATCTGTGATTTTAAATGCATTAAATTCTTTATTTAATAAAACATATGATTTTAAAAGTAACAAAATGAATAATTATTTAGATGGTTCACCGTTGGATTGCCTAACAGCGACGTTGGGCGCCATCATGGCCTATAGTGGATTTTGGGTCGTGACACTAAGAACACGATTCCTCGCGAGAGAACTAAGTATATAGATGTTACGCATCATTTTCTAAAGGATAATTTTGAGAAGGGTTTGATTACTGTAGAATCTTTTGCTGCTAATAGGCAAATAGCTGACATCTTTACACAAGCTTTGACTAGGAATCACTTTGAAAGGAACATGTTAAAATTAGGGATGATTAAGATCACCTAAAAGAAATCGGTTCTGCCTTAATGATTGGTTAGATAATTAGTGAATTTGTAAATAATTAGATTAGTTGTTGCTCATTCTCATACTTTTATTAGTATACTCTTGTGTCATGTATAAAAATGTCTCAGTGATGTCTAATAATATTTCCTTTATTTTCTTGGAAAACTCAATCTTAGAGAACTTTCAGAGAAAAAACTAGTTCATCGAGTTATAAGGTATGTATTCTATACTCTGCATAAGTTGAAATAACTACTAAAGAATCATGATCTAAAAATGAGTCCCACTTTATCCCCAACTCATTTTAAACTGAGCAGTAACAAATGAACTAGTTTCCACAACAGAAATTCCACCCGCCATAATTGCCGAAAGTTTTGGGGAAGAGGCCAATGTCTCTTCAAAACTGAAACTCCCAATAAGAGTAGTCTTCTAAGTAAACAAAGTTGGCGTTAGTCACTCAAACTCATCCCTATTTAAAATGATCTGATTTACCCTCCCTTTCTCTCCAAACATTCGAAAGATCAAAATAGAAAAACCTCAAAACTCTCTCAAAATCTCTCTGATTCTTGAATTGATCAAATGGTAAACACCCCTAAAAATCCCAAAACCTCTGCAATTCCTTCTTCACCAAATAAAGATCCTTCACCTCCATCATCACCCACACCTTCAACCACCCAAACTCCCAAGAAATGTTATTTTAAAGTGGTTGCACATAAAACAGTAGCAAGTGGAGAACATGCCAAGAATTAAATGAGAAACTACAAGCTAGTCAAGCGAAGGAACCTCAAAATTCTAATGATTCTTTCCATTCTGCGACTGAAGGGGAAGAACCCGTTTCATCTGAAACTGAATATGTAACTTTTGAGTTTCAATCGTCTACTGTTGGGTCTGTAAGCCAATAAAATCATAATAACCGCATTGTGTTGGTTTGTTTTGTTATTGCTGTAGAAATAGGGAATGTAAGAAAAAATGCAAATATGGGTGGAAAAAATGAAAAGGAAACAAAGAAAAAGAGGGCAAGGGTGTTGGGGAAGATGTGAGGGGAAGGGAAGAATCATGAGTGGTTGGATCTACTTCACCCACTCGTATTGGGTTGGATAAAGAAACAGGGGCAATGATTGTGTGGAGTTAAGAGAGTGTCGGTGAAGAAGGTAATTTTGCAATGGAGACCTAGGAGAGAGGCAGTGGTTCTGGTGATACTATTGCAGTAGAAGGGCTGGTTAGAAAAGAGCCCTTTCATGATTTGTTGTAGAAGGTGTCTAATAGCTAAACCCCAAAAAGAAGAAAAGAGCTACTGTAAAACCTCCTGGAAAGGGTATGGGTGGCAACAAGAGAAAAGCTACCGTTTCTATCCAAGTAGAAACTTCTCCTATAAGAAGAAGAACTACATGGAGCCAGAAGAAGCAGAGTGAGGCCAACTTGAAAAGGGCCTTAGGTTAGAGTGCGAAGAAGGCTGATACCAAGGGGAAGAAGAAAGTTGGGGAAACAAGTGAAGCTATTCTGATAGAGGAGATAGATCTGGTCCTTCGGGATGTGAATGAGATAGAGGAGGTGGAAGTACCCACTTTTATTTCTAAGAAAAGAAAGACTTCTCAGTAGAAGTATCAAGCAAAGGCTACCAAGGCAGAAAACTCAAACTTGTCGAAAAGAACCAGGTCTACTAGAAAAGCCAAGAAAGTTCAAATAGTAGAGGAAGAAAGTGAAGAAGTGACTGATGAGGAGGAAGATAAGCTGGTAAAGTTCCATAAAAAACCATATTGAAGGGAAGGCTTCTTCGAGATGTGGAGAAAGACAGAATGGTTTTGTTGCTGGAAAAGTTGGAGTTACAAGGTTGGAAGACATGGTCCTTCCGTTGGAAGGCAAGTTGGCCAAGGATGAAATTGTACAATTCTTATTGAATTGTGAGGTTAACCATAGAAGGGTCACTAGTGAGGTAAAATGGATAAATTAATCTTATATGACAAGAAGCTTGGGGAGATTCTAGGTATACCTGATGAGGGGTATAAAGATTATACAAAGCTTAAATGGCAAAGTCTAGATGATAATCTGACCTCACTGGCTATCACAAAGAAATTTGTTGTTAAGGACTTGGAAGGAGAACCTAGAATCCTGTATAAAAGTGAGATGAAACCCTCTCACAAGGTGTTTTTCGAATTTGTGAACAATGTGGTTCTTCCCAAGTAGTAAAGACGGCATGTGTGTACCTTTATGGACCTGGTCCTTATGGACTACATGGATAGTGGGAAGCAGATTAATTAGCCAGGCTTCATAATCCTGATCCTTCATAGGGTCGTTTGTGGCACCAAAACACATGCCACTCTCTATGGCTTTATCCTAACTATTGTGCTTGCTTCCTTCAAGGTCCCTCTCAATAAATGAGATGTACGTACTAGTAAATATTACTTTGGGGCCGGAACTTTGACTAACTATGACTACCAAGTACAAACTACGCCCAAAGAGCGTGGTTCATCCAAGAGGGTACCTAAGAACAATAAAATTAGAGCGTTAGACTAGGAGAGTGGGGTTAAGAATGTTGAGATTAAGAGACTGAAGAAACGGTTGGCTAAAGTAGAGGTTGAGAGAGACACTCTCAAGACTGAGCTTTCAAATGAGAAGGAGAAGAACGATGGTATTCTTCAAGATACGTTGAAGCAGCTTCAAGCAAAGAACTAAGAACTTGGTCTTTTCCTGTCCTATAACCTTAGTAGCCCAGTTGTAACTAGTCCATTTATATGACCCACGTGGGATTTTTTTGTTTTTTTAATCATGGTTTTGTGTTTTATTTCTTCATATACTTCTGAAAAGCACAGAGTTTGTCATCATAAAAAAGGAAAAAATTATTGACTTAAGAATAATAGGTTTTGATGATTGACAGAGGAACACTTGCATGAACAAGGTTCATGGACAATGTACACAAGTTACGTTCAAAACAAGCAAAAGGCATGCATGTGCAAGGGATAAGTATAAGTGGCTATTTCTGATAATCCCTAAATAAAAATATTACATATTTGATAAGGAGTAGGACTCCTTACTTGAAGAGAACTCTATCCAAAATAAGGAAAGAGTTAGACGTTAAAGTTAACTATAACTCTTCCACCAAGGAAGAGTAAAGCATTAGACTTCTAGTTAATCCTTATTCTATTAACTCTATAAATATTAGTTTTATTCTCGTTTACAAGTGATTGCACATATTTAAGTAGAACTGAGAGTAAAATAGCAAGGCATTTTGTGAGAAATTTCTTTGATATTCAAGGGTGCGAACATAAAACTACATGAACCATATTGACGAACCAGTTTCATGTGTCTGTCATTAATTTGAGTTCAATCGTAGTAGGAGCTTTTAACTTGTACCTTTCATCTCTTTTTAGAAATAAATTGTATGAGGTACTTTACTTATATTGTTTATGTTAGAGTTAACTTGAAGTAGTCGCAACAATCTGTGGCGTGTTGCTACAGGGGTTAGAGTTTAATCCTTAGGTTTGCAAGAGTTTGTAAACTTTTTTTTTGGCTCAGAGTTTAGTGAAGTGTTTGGGAAAATCCTATTGGGAACTAGGTCGTAGTTTTTTCACCTTTTTTAGCCAGCTGTTTTCACGTAAAATTCTGGTGTTGTTTACTTTCTGCATTACTTATTTCGCAATTATAGTGTAAGAAAACATAGAAGAACCAGATCCTTCGATAATCTAGTGCACGCAAAAATTAGGCACCAAACATATTATCCCCTCATGTGTGGTATTGAAGTATAAAACATAAATATTGATACCATTGTGTATTTCAGGTTAGGTCAGTTATACATTCCTTCTTTACTAATGAAATGACTAGGTATCTGATTTACTAGATACAAAAAGATAGTTTTGTACAAGGGGGGCTTTTCATATGTTATGCACATTTGCATCGGGAAGTCCATATATAACTCATAAGTTTTTACCTTTGGGATTTTTGGTTCGTTGATGTACTTGACACTTTTTTTCTTAAGATAAAGTAGTAGCGGAGAGCCACATTAGAAGATAGATTAGGAATATTCAATTGTATCAGAAGATCATAGTTGTTGGTATAACACTAGGATTTCAGTTTTCAAATTACGAAATTTAATTTAATATTACTGCATCCTCCACTTTTTTTATTAAAGAATAGTGTGTATGGATGTATATATTTGTGTATGTTTAGGACTAGGAGAGTATTCTTTTTTCATATTTGTTAGGACTAATTTTTCATATTTATTAGGACTAAGGTTTACTACTTGACTTGTACATCTATTCTTGTTAATAAATAGAAGAAGGAAAGCATTTCTCTTCCACACTTGGACATCGTGTGCTTGTGTGTTTTTGAATGGTATCAGATCCAAGGTCTAGCCAAACAATAAGGAACTTAGAGTGACGTACCAATGGAAGAGGACAATGGTAAAAACGCCACCGCTACCTGCGGGAGCAGTGGTGGTGACGAAACTAAGAAACAAAAGTCCATCACTTCGTACGATATAACATCTAAAAATAATCCTGGGGTTTTGATAACACAGTGAAAGGAAAAAACTATGATGAATGGACAAGGTCCATGAGGACCGCCTTGAGGCGAGGAAGAAATTCGAATTTATTGACTGAGCAATCATTAGACCGGATGAGAAGTCTCCAGATCTTGAAGATTGGTGGGCCATCAACTTGTTGTGGGTTTCTTGGATTCGAAATGCAATTGAGCCTACTTTGCATTCGTATATACCGTACACGGAAGTGGCTAAAGATTTATAGACTAGTATTAAAGAACGTTTCTGGGTCTCTAATGGTTTAAGAATATAACAGTTGAAGGCCGAACTTATCGTGGGATATCCCTATGGAAAGAACGGTTGGAAGGTATATGAAAGAGAAGAAATAATATCTTGTTTTACGGGACGTTGATTTCTATGAGACTGAATTCCCGTTTGTTTCATCAACATATAATAATAGCAAGGATGAAAATAAAGAAATGCATGTGGAGGAACTAAGAGAGGATGAGGAGTATGAAGCAATAGGGGGCAGTAAATCGATCCAACCTCATGAAGACGAGCTTCATGTGGAGGATCACCATGAAGCCGAGATAGAGGAAAATGTTTACCAAGAGATGGGGGCCCGAAAATGAGGAAGATGAAAAAATAAAGGAGGAGTTGTTGGGACGCGGACACAGCCAAAAACAAATATCGGTCTGATTGTGTGATTATTTTAATAATGTTGTCTAGAAATTGAGCCCATCTTGTCCTCCATCCACTTCACAAAATCACTAAGGCACGCCTTATACTTTAACAAAATATGTGAATTGCGATAAATGATCTGTACAACAAAGGGCTTTCCTTGCAGCACTCACTGCAGCTCATGAACCGGTTCATTTCTCTGAGGTCGTAAAAAATGGCAAGTGGAGAGAAGCAATGAGATTAGAAATACAAGCACTATAGAATTACGGAACATGGGTAATAGAGGATCTGCCTCCTAATAAAATGTCTCTCGGTTGCAGGTGGATTTACAAGATAACGTACAACTCTGATGGAACAATTGAGCGACACAAGGCCCGACTACTTATTCTTGGAATCATCAAGTAGAGGGGATCGATTATAATGAAACATTTTCCCCGGTGGAAAAGATGGTGATTGTATGCACATCTTTGGCTATAGTAGCGATAAAGAATTGGGAGTTACATCAAATGGATGTACATAATACCTTCCTGCATGGGGATCTTCAGGAGGAGGTGTACGTGAAATTGCCTCCTGGGTTTCGAGTTTCAAGTCCAGGAAAAGTGTGCAGACTTTGAAAATCCCTTTTTGGGTTAAAGCAGGCACCGAGGCATTGGTTTGCTAAGTTGTCGGCTCCCTTGGAGGACTATGAGTTCAATCATTCAAACTCAGATTATACGGATGGTCTGATTTTCTCTAGCAGTGAGACCGAGGTTATCCGCAAGTTTAAAACATATCTTGGCAAATGCTTTCACATGAAAGATTTGGGTAGTTTGAAATATTTTCCGGGAGTGGGAGTCACTAGAAAGGTATAGTCCAATCTAGATTATAATAGTACAGAGTTGTCAGGAAAAATGACAATAATATCTTAGAGAAAACTCATAATCGGTTGGTACATAGTACAAGAATGTAGATATGCTTTCAAGTTAACAGTTTAAGCTCAACACGGATAATATATGCCAAGTATGACTGATATGAGGAATGATACATCTCTATATCTACATGTGAATGTGCATGAGCCATCTAATACATCACAATGATGGCCTCACGTACTCCTACTCTCAGAGTACTCAATCTGATTGTCTCAACTCTCACTTATCACACTCAGTCACTCAGCATTGTACGCTACCTGCGCTCATTGCTGGTATGTCAGACTCCGGAGGGGAGGATCCTGCCCAAACGCTAATAAAACCTATTGCGGCGTGCAGCCCAATCCCATCATGAATCAATAATACATGTTACAGTGTGCAGTCCGATCCCATCATGAATCAATAAAACTTGCTGCGGCACGCAACCCGATCCCATCAATATCACTCACAATCAGGCTCTCGGCCTCACTCAGTCATCAATCTCTCCAGCCTCTCGGGCTCACATCACTCATGCCAATCAACCCAAAACAATGATACATGATGTAACAATAAATGATAACAGATATTGAGATATGACATGCAAATGATGAATGCGTCTAAATATATAACTGCAACTTAAGCAAATAACTTAATAACAAAAGGACGACCTATGTCGGTCCCAACAGTACCGACATATAGCCTAAACATGATATCTAACATGAAACACAACTCAATTTCTCTAACACATAAAGTATACATGAACAATAACAAGATTAGATAACTACCCAGTTCCACATAATCAATCGAGTCACAATTACTATGGTGCACGCCCACACGCCTATCACCTAGCATGTGTGTTACCTCAACACCAACCACATAATACGTTTTTCAGGGATTCATACCAAAAAGTCAAAAAATAACTTAATACAATCAACACAAGCTATATGAATCAATTCCATATGATAAAACTAGGTTCTTTAACAAAAGTCAAAAAGTCAACTCAAAAAGTCAACCCCGGGCTCACGTCTCGGAATCTGACAAAATTAACAAAATACGAACACCCATTCAACTACGAGTCCAACCATACCAAAATTACTCAATTCTAATCTCAACCCGACCTTCAAATCCTCAAATTATACTTTATGAGGTTTCTACAGTTTTCCCCAATTTTTCCAACCCAAAATACTAATTAAATGGAAAAACCAATGTAAGATTCATGTATATTAGCCGAATCCGAGTTAGAATCACTTACCCAAACCAATTTCTTGAAAATTCCTCCAAGAATCTCCTCAATCCGAGCTCCCAAAGTCCAAATGTGAAATAATACTCTAACCCTCATTTTTAAAATCTTATATTCTGCCAACAGCTCCTCTTCGCGATCACCAAGCACAAAAATGTAAGCTGCCAAACTAACCATTAGCGAACACATAAACCCATGGGCGAACACGATGTAGAGAATCATCAACTTACGCTATCACGGACTCCTTCACGCGATCGCGAAGAACAATCATGTGGACTTCCCAGCCTCCTCCTTCCTTCCTCGCGGACGCGGCCCAACACATGCGTTCGCGTAGCACTGATTCCACAAGCTTCGCGATCGCAGACCCATTCTCGCGAACACGTTGAACAAATTCCCCAGGTGGCAACAACAACTCTTTGTGATTACATCTCCTTCTCTGCCGCGAAAGAGGAAACCAGCAACAGTCACGACAATAATCCAATAACTCCAAAAATAAGACGAACATGATCTGAATCGCACCTGAGGTCCCCGGGACCTCAACCAAACATACCAACAAATCCTAAAATATTATACGAACTTGCTTGAAGCCTCATATCACATCAAACAACACTAAACCCACGAATCTCATATCGATTCAAGCTTAATGAATTTATGAACTTCTAACTTCCAAAACTAATGCCGAAACATACCAAACAAAATTCAATTAACCTCAAATTTTGCACACAAGTCATAAATGACATAGCGAACCTATTCCAACTTTCAAAACAAAAATTCGAGCCCGGTAACAATAAAGTCAGCTCTCAGCCAAACTTCTCAACTCTCCAAACTTCAACTTTTCCAACTTTAACCAATTCAAGTCAAAATCATCCACGGACCACCAAATCAATATCCGAACACACTCCTAAGTCCAAAATCGCCTTACGGAACTATCAGAACCATAAAAACTCCATTTCGGAGTCATTTACATATAAGTCAGCATCCGATCGAATCTTTCAACTTAGGCTTCCAACCTGGGGACTAAGTGTCCCAACTCATTCTGAAACATCCCCGGACCCAAACCAACCACCCCACAAGTCACATAACAATATTGGAACACAAAATAAGCAATAAATGGGGGGAATGGGGCTATAATACTTAAAACAACCAGTCGGGTCGTTACATTTTCCCCATTAAACAAACGTTCATCCTCGAACAGGTCTAGAATCATACCTGGAGTCTCAAATAGGCATGGATATCTGCTCTGCTTCTCGACTGGCTGACCTCACCACTGCACCTTCACTGAATCTATATTCTTTTACCTCAACTTCTGAACATGACGATCTAAAATGGCCACCGGCTCCACATCATAAGTCAGATCCCCATCTAACTGAACCATGCTGAAATCTAAAATGTGGGACGAATCGCCGAAATACTTCCAGAGCATGGAAACATGAAATAGTGGATGAATACTCGATAGACTAGTCGGCAATGCAAGCTTCTAAGCCACCTCCCCAATCCTCTCAAGCGCCTCAAAAGGCCGAATATACCGAGGGCTCAACTTCCCCTTCTTCCCGAACCTCATAACACCCTTTATGGGTGAAACTCTAGGCAATACCTTCTCTCCCACCATGTTAGAAACATCACGAACCTTCTGATCGGCGTAAATCTTCTGTCTAGACTGTGACGTGCGATGCCGATCTTAAATAAACATAACCTTATCCAAAGCATCCTGAACCAAGTCAATACCCAATAGTCTGGCCTCACCCGGCTCAAACCAACCAACTGGAGACCGACACTGTCAAACCTCATATGGAGACATCTGAATGCTCGATTGGTAGCTGTTATACTAGGCAAACTCTGCAAGTGGCAGAAACTGATCCTAAGAACCCCCAAAATCCATGACGGAAGTGCATAGCATATCCTCCAATATCTGAATAGTGCACTCGGACTGTACGTCCATCTGAGGGTAGAATGTTGTACTCAACTCAACCCGTGTGCCTAACTCTCGCTGCACTGCTCTCCAAAATAGCGATGTGAACTGCGTGCCCCAATTTGAAATGATGGACATTGGCATCCCGTGAAGGCGAATAATATCGTAAATATAGATCTCAGCCAACTGCTCTAAAGAATATGTAGTCCCAACTGTAATGAAATGTGCGGATTAGTCAACTGGTCCACAATCACCCAACTAGCATCAAACTTCTTCAAAGTCCATGAGAGCCCAACTACGAAGTCCAAGGTGATACACTCCCATTTCCAGTCAGGAATCTCAAGCCTCTAAAGCAAACTGCCCGGCCTCTAAAGCTCGTATTTGACCTGCTGGCAATTCAAGCACCAAGCTACAAACGCCACTATATTTTTCTTCATTTCTCATCAACCAATAGTGCTGCCTCAAGTCCTGATACATCTTCGTGGCACCCAGATGAATGGAATACCTCAAACTATGGGCCTCCTCAAGAATCAACTCAATTTAGTCAATCCATATTGGGTACACAAATTCGGCCCTGCATCCGTAACACCCCATCATTGCCAATAGAAACCTCTTTGGCATCACCATGCTGAAATGTGTCCCTAAGGACAAGCAAATGGGGGTCATCATACTAACGCTCTCTGATGCAATCATATAAGGAAGACCGAGAAACCACCCAAGCTAGAACCCGACTAGGCTCCAAAATATCTAACCTTATGAACTGATTCGCCAAGGCCTAAACATCTGATACAAGCGGTCTCTTACCAACTGGAATAAATGCAAGGCTAGCCATTCTCACCGCATTTCTACTAAAGGCATCGGCCACCACATTGGCCTTCCCCAGATGATATAAAATGGTAAAATCATAGTCTTTTAGTAGCTCCAACCATCTCTGCTGCCTCAAATTTAGATCCTTTTGCTTTAACAAGTGCTAAAGACTCCGGTGATCTGAAAATACCTCACAAGACACACCGTAGAGATAATCCTTCCAAATCTTCAATGCATAGATGATGGCTGCCAACTCTAAATCATGAACATGGTAGTTCTTCTCATGAGGCTTCAATTGGTGTGAAGCATAAGCAATCACTCTTCCCTCCTGCATCAAGACACACCCAATATTAATCCGAGAAGCATCACAATACACTGTATAAGAACCCAATACTGAAGGCAAAACTAGAACTGGAGCTCTAGTCAAGGCAGTCTTGAGCTTCTGAAAGCTGTTTTCACACTTATCCGACCACCTAAATGGAGCACCCTTCTGGGTTAACCTGGTCAAAGGTACTGCAATGGACAAAAAACCCTCCACGAAGTGATGATAATATCTAACCAAGCCGAGAAAACTCTGAATCTCAGTAACTGAAGATGGTCTGGGCTAACTCTTAACCGCCTCTATCTTCTTTGGATCTACCTTAATCCCCTCACTGGACAACACATGCCCCAAGAATGCCACGGAACTGAGCCAAAACTCACACTTGGAGAATTTGGCATAAAGCTTCTTCTCCTTCAACCTCTATAGTACAATCCTCAAATATTGTGCATGCTCCTCCTGGCCACGTGAGTACTCTAGAATATCATCAATAAATACTATAACGAACAACTCAAGATTATGGTTAGAATACACTGTTCATCAGGTGCATGAATGTTGTTGGGGCATTAGTCAGCCCAAAAAATATTGCAAGGAACTCATAGTGACCATAGGGGGTCCTTAATGTCGTATTCAAAATATTCGAGTCCCGAATCTTTAACTGGTGATCCCAGACCTCAAATCAATCTCAGAGAACACTCTAGATCCCTGAAGTTGGTTAAAGAAGTCATCAATGCGCGGCGAAGGATACATGTTATTAATTGTAACTTTGATCAACTGGAACGTGTCACACTACCGAAACAGAATCAATAGTAGGATTATCAGAACGAACATCCCTCACAAATGCAAAATATAACAAACACCCCTTACCAACCATCCGTTAGGCCTTCAGATATGAAATCACCCTACTAGGAACATAGTCTAGAGAACCTCTCCACTCGATCCTAGGTAACCTCGGTATCGCCAACATCACAGTCTTAGCGTGACAATCCAGAATAGAATGGCATGGGGACAACCAATCCCTACCCAGAATCACGACGAAGTCAACCATACTACGCAATAAGAGGTCAACTCTAGTCTCCAATCCACCAATAGTCACCACACACGACCAATACACACGGTCCCCAATAAGAGATTCATCCATCGGTGTAGATACATGAATAGGAGAAACTAAGAAGTCACGGGGCATATCCAGATAATGAGCAAAATATGATGATACATACGAACAAGTGGAACCGGGGTCAAATAATATAGAACTATCCATGTGGCACACTGAGACAATACATGTGATCACTGCGTCTGAAGCAACAACCTCTGGTCTGGCAGGGAAAGCATAGCATCGAGCCTTACCGCCACCTGATCGGCCTCCTTCTCTAGGGCGACCTCTAGTTGTCTGAGCCCCACCCCGAGCTGGCTGCGCCAGTGGTGAAGTAACTGGTGCGGAAGTCATAGCCTGGCTCCTATACTAAACTAGACCTCCCAAAGGACGGGGACAATACCTATTCACATGACCAAACTCTCGACACTTAAAGTAGCCCTGCTCCGACAATGGCGGTAGGTACTGGAGAGGACCCCAAGAACCAAAATAACTACTAGAGGGACCTGGCACAGATGAACCCTAAATTGATGGAGCACGAGATGAACTCTAAGTTGGGAGGGCACTAAGAGATGACTGACCCGGACGGGCACTGTATGAACCATGGCTAGCTGATGCACCACGATGGACCGGATGATCCATTTAAGTGTGCCTACAAGGACAACCCATGTTGTGGTGCAACTACCCTCCAGAAGAAACACCGCTAAAACCACCCAAACCACGAGTCATCTTGGTCTCCCTCTCCATACGCTCCAGACTACGGACGTTCTCTAGCCACCTAGCAATATCAACCACCTCGTCAAACCTAGAACCTGATGCAATCTCCTGAGTCATGACAAAATGCAGTCCATAGTTGAGTCCATCAATGAACCTCCTAATCTGATTCTTTCCTGCAGGTCGGTGGCACAAACGTCTCCAAGAAGAGAACGAAGAACTTGTGCCATGTATGTGGTGCAGCCCCGACTAGCCTGCTCAACTCATAGGCTTCCCACCATCTGAAAGCTGCCCCGACAGCTGAAAAGTAGTAAATGAGATTCCACTAGTCTCCAGAATACCCGTCCAAGAAGTCCTGAGCATCCTCCGACTCATCCTCACTAAAGGATGGAGGCTTGAGCCTCCCATACCGCTTTAGCCTATTATGCTCTTCGTCACTCATTGGTGGACCCACTTGGGCTTGAGTAGCTACAAACAGTTAGGCTGGTAGTACACTGGGTGTCTGAAGTCCATGCACCACCTGCTCTAGAGTGCGGGCGGCGGGAGTCTGAGCACCTCTCCCAACCTGAGAAGTGGCTGGCGTGGTTGGAATTAAAACCGCCTGAGCAAGGCTAGTGCGCACACTCAATATGTGGGTTAGATCCTCCTGAAGGCCTGGAATCCCAATGCCCACAACTGGTGCCTGAGTTGGTCCCATCGGCTCAACCACATCTAGGATCTGCTCCTGAGCTGGAGCAACTGGTGGATCTACAGGTGCTGCTTTAGCTATTGTACGAGCTGCACCTTGGCCACTACCGCGGCCACGGCCTCTCATGGCCCTAGCTAGTGGTACTGGCGGCCACCCGCCCGATCCGGTAGCATGTGTCCTCACAATCTGTGAGAAAATAGAATAGCAAAAGTTTAGTTTTCGGAATCAATAAATCTGCACGATAAGAATACAAGAAAGTGAAGTTTTCCTAAGTGTTCGGTAGCCTCTCGAAGATAAGTACAGACGCCTCCGTACCGATCATCAAGAATCTACTAAACCTTCTCATGACTTGTGAGACCTATATAACCTAGGCTTTGTTACCAATTTGTCACGACCCAAAATTTTACATGTCGTGATGGCGCCTATCGCTATACTAGGCAAGCTAACAATCACAAATAACCACGCATATTTAAATTCAAAACATAACAAAATAAGCTTATTAGTTAAAATCTCATAAATAACTAATAAGAAAATACCGCAACTCAATACAAAATCCCCCAAAATTCAGGTGTCACTGAATCTATGAGCATCTAAATGACAATATAGTATAACTGCTAAAAACAAGTGTCTAGAAGCATAGAACAGTGCAAATAAACTGAAAAGAATGAGAGTCGAGGTCTGCGGACGCCAACGCAGCTACCTCAATAGTATCCAATAGATAAATCTCCAAAATCTAGCAACCGCCGTATCCAGAAGTACCTGGATCTGCACACATAGTGTAGAGTGTAGTATGAGTACAACTGACTCAATATACTCAATAAGTAATAGGACTAACCTTGGGCTGAAAACAATGACGAGCTCAGAAAGGTATAGTCCAATCCAGATAATAACAATACATATATGATAGGAAAAATAAAAGTAATATCTCAGAGAAAACTCATAATCGGTTGGTACAAAGTACAAGAATGTAGACATGCTTTCAAGTTAACAGTTTAAGCTTAACACGGATAATATATGCCAAGTATGACTGATATGAGGAATGCTACATCTCTATATCTACATGTCAATGTGCATGTCACATATAATGCATCACAATGATGGCCTCACGTACTCCCACTCTCAGAGTACTCAATCTGACTATCTTAACTCTCACTCATCACACTCAGTCACTTAGCACTGTACGGTACATGCGCTCACTACTGGTATGTCACACTCAAGAGGGGCGGATCCTGCCCAAGCACTAATAAAACCTAATGTAGCGTGTATCCCGATCCTATCATGAATCAATAATACTGGTTGCGGCGTGCAGCTCGATCCCATCATGAATAAATAAAACATGTTGCGGCACACATTCTGATCCCATATATATCACTCACAATCAGGCTCTCGGCCTCACTCAGTCATCAATCTCTCAAGTCTCTTGGGCTCACAACACTCATGCCAATCAGCCCAAAACAATGATACATGATATAACAATAAATGATAAGAGAGACTGAGATATAATATGCAAATAATGAATGTGACTGAATACATAACTGCAATTTAAGCAAATAACTCAACAACAAAAGGACGACCTCTGTAGGTCCCAACAGTACTAACATATAGCCTAAACATGATCTCTAACATGAATCACATCTACATTTCTCTTACACATAGAGTATACATGAATAATAACAAGATTAGATGACTACACAATTCCACGGAATCAACGGAGTTACAATTACTATGGTGCACGCCCACACGCCCGTCACCTAGTATGTGTGTCACCTCAACACCAACCACATAACACATTATGCAGGGATTCATACCCTCAGGACCAAGTTGGAAAGTGTTACTTATCTCAAACCGTGCAAATCTCTACTCCAACAAGCTCTTGCCTCGCGAATCAGCCTCCGAACAACTCGAATCTTGCCACAAATAAATTAATACAATCAACACAAGCTATAGGAATCAATTCCATATGATAAAGCTAGATTCTTTAACAAAATTCAAAAAGTAGACCACGGGCCCACGTCTCGAAATTTGAAAAATTAACAAAATTCAAACACTCATTCAACCACGAGTCCAACCATATCGAAATTACTCAATTCTGATCTCAACTCGACCTTCAAATCCTCAAATTATACATTATGAAGTTTCTACAATGTTTCCCAATTTTTCCAACTCAAAACATTAATTAAATAGTAAAAATAATGATAGATTCATGTATATTAGCCAAATCCGTATTAGAATCACTTACCCCAACCAATTCCTTGCAAATCCCTTCAAGAATCTCCTCAATCCGAGCTCCCAAAGTCCAAATGTGAAATAATACTCTAACCCTCATTTTTGAAATCTTATATTTTGCCGAGATGCTCCTCTTCACGATCGCTGGAAATGCTACGCGATCGTGAAGCACAAAAATGTAAGCTGCCAAACAAACCCTTCGCGAACGCATAAACACATGGGCAAACGCGATGCAGAGAATCATCAACTTACGCGATCGCGGACTCCTTCACGAGATCGTGAAGAACAATCACATGGACTTCCCAGCCTCCTCCTTCCTTCTTCGCGGACGCGACCCAACACACACGTTAGCGTAGCAGAGACTCCCCAAGCTTCGCAATTGCAGACCTATTCTGGCGAATGCGTTGAAAAAATTCCCCAGCTGCCAACAACAACTCTTCGCGATCGCGTCTCCTTCTCTGCGATCGCGAAGGAAACAAGCAACAGTCATGACAGCAATCCAAAAAGTCAAAAAATGAGTCGAACATAATCCGAATCGCACCCGAGGACCCTAGGACCTCAACCAAACATACTAACAAGTCCTAAAATATCATATGAACTTGCTCGAAGCCTCAAATCCCATTAACCAACACTAAAACCACGAATCGCATATCAATTCAAGCCTAATGAACTTATGAACTTCTAACTTCTAAAACTAATTCTGAAATATACCAAACCAACTCTGATTAACCTCACATTTTGCACACAAGTCATAAATGACACAACGGGCCTATTCCAACTTCCAAAACTAAAATTCGAGCCCGGTGACACCAAAGTCAACTCTCGGTCAAACTTCTCAAAATCTCCAAACTTCAACTTTTCCAACTTTCGCCAATTCAAGCCAACATCATATACGGACCTCCAAATCAATATCCGGACACACTTCTAAGTACAAAATTACTATACGGAGCTATCAGATCTATTAAAACTTCATTCCAGAGTCAGTTACACATAAAATATCCAGTCTACTCTTTCCACTTAGGCATCCAATCTTGGGACTAAGTGTCCCAACTCATTCCAAAATATCCCCGGGCCCAAACCAACCACCCCGGCAAGTCATATAACAACAATTGAACACAAAATAAGCAGTAAATGGGGGAACAGGGCTATAATACTCAATACGACTGACCGGGTCGTTACACTAAGCATGTGGGAATGGCTTTGGATCAAAATCATCGGCTAGCATTGGCGGATGAACGGGCACTTGTTGACCTTGAGCTATCATTATTTTATAGATCGACTTGTTTATCTGTTCTTCACTCAACCAGAATTGTCATTTTATTCGTGACAAGATTCACAGTGGGAATATTTGCACTAGCTTTGTGCCTTCACATGAGCAATAGGCAAATATCTTTATAAAGGCATTAGGAAAATCTCAGTATGTTTCTCTTTTATGCAAGTTGGGCATTTGTAATCCACATGCGCCGTTTATGCAACTGGGGGGGGGGGGTATTAAAGAAGCCTGTGTATGGGTGTACATATTTGTGTATGTTTAGGACTAGGCGAGTTTTCCTTTTTTATATTTGTTAGGACTAGTTTTCCATATTTGTTAGAATTAGTTTTCTATATTTGTTAGGACTAAGGTTTACTATTTGACTTGTATATATACTCATGTTAATCAATAGAAGAAGGCAAGTCTTTATCTTGCACACTTGGCCACCGTGTGGTTGCCTGTTTGGCATTTTTCTTTTTTCTTTTTTCTACTTGTAAATTAGATGAGACTTTTACACTTGTCAAAGTAGTCAAACGTTTTACTTCTATTTGTACTAATAAACTATGATGAAAATAGACAGATAGATAGATCAAGAGGCTAATCGAACAAGTGCAGCGGAGTAGAAGTAATAATACTTTATGCTACCTATATTTATGGGGATAGATTACTAACATAAGTAGGTCAGATTATCGTGTTGGGGCGCTTGGACAGGAAGAAATCTCTAAGATGCTACCTATTTATTCTTTTTGGTAATATTATAAATTAATTACAACTTAATTAGGTAACTTTGCAAGGTACATTTGCATTGTCTTCATAAAAGTAAGTAAAGAAAACTACTTGGTTAGAGGGTTTTGTAAGTAAATTTGGGTTAGAGTCAGTGTCTTATAAATTATGATAGTCAGCGTGACATTTATCTCACAAGAAAATAGACATATCAAATCTTATGTCAAAAAAGAAGCAAATATGAATATAAAGAACATAAAAGAACACAAAATTTAACGTGAAAAAGTCCTTCAAATCGAAGATAAACCCATGGGATCACAAAGATGTAAAAGGCTCCACTATAATAATAAGAGAGTTATAAAAATTCTTCAAATTAGCTAAACAATAAGTACCAATTATGGAGCAACAAGAGCAATAACAAATTAATTGAAGAAAGAAGAGAAATCATCCAAAATGGAGCTACTATTCACGGCCAAAATTTGAAGCTAGAAGCCTCCAAATCCAATCTCCACCATTCAAATCCAAGATCAAGATGTTAGGAACACTAAATCAACATTTCACTCTATCCAACAGTGAACTAAGTGAAAAATGCAATTTGAAAGTTGGTATACGCAAAAAATTCTAGAGCAAAGGAACAAGGTTTTCTCTCGTATTTTCTCAAAATGGCTACTCTCTCAAACCTTTGTTATGTGCTAGTCTTTCAAAGACTAATAACAATGAGTTTCAAATAATTCTCTAGCGGTTGCTCAATTTATAAGCAACGAATGGAACTTTTTATTAAAGGCAAAATCAATTCCAAATAGGAATCAAAACTAATTTCAAGTAGGAATCAAATACCAAAGAGAATAGGATTTGGTCATTGGGCCTTCGATTGGAAAATTGGCATGGCCCAACAAACCCTCTCTCCAGTCAAGGGGCCAATCGTGTCTTCAAGTAGAAGAATTGTGGTCAGGCTTCATGTCTGCCAATTCTCTGCAAAATTCATGCTTGTCCACAATCACCACTTTTGTTAGCATATCTGAAGGACTATCATCAATGTGCATTTTCTCAACCTCAAATAATTGCTCTTCCACGGTCTCTCTTATCTAATGATACTTTCTATTTATATGTTTGATCTTAAAATAAGAAATAAAGTGCTTAGTGAAACAGATAGTACTCTGACTATCACAAAATAAAATATTCCTTGACTGCTCAAAGCCAAAACAATTAATAAATTCCTTCGTCCAAATTAATCATTTGGAACCTTTGGTGATAACAATATATTTGACTTTTGTGGTGGATAGAGCTATGCACTTCTGTAGTCCATATTGCAAAAAATAGCCCCCTTGCAAAAGTGATCGAATAATCGGAAGTGAATCTTGAACTATCAAGATTGCCTCACAAATCTGATTTTGTTTAATAAACAAGCTCAGATTTGTCATTACCAACGCACAGCTCTAAATCCGTAGTACCTTCCAAATACCTTAATATTCATTTTACTGCATCCCAATAGCTCTTTCCAGAATTGGAAAGGATTCTACTTACAGTACCAATGTCATGTGCAACATCTGCTCTAGTATAAACCACAACATATATCAAACTACCAACTATAAAAGAGTAAGGAATACGAGACATGTTCTTTTTCTCTTCATCAGTAGATGGACTCTGACTAGTACTCAATTTAAAGTGTTTAGAAAGAGGAGTACTAACCACTTTTGCATCTGTCATTTGAACCTCTTGAGTACCTTCTCGATATATTGCTTCTAGGATAAAAATAACTTCTTTTTTATTTCATTTTCAGTGGATTTATATGCCCAAGATTTTGTTTTTCTCAAGTATTTCATTAAAAACGATTTTCTCAACTGCTTTTAAAGGACTACAAGTCTATATTTATTCTTGCCAACAATAGGCATATCATCCACATTAAGAAATAAGATTATAAACTCATCATCAGAGAACTTCTGAAAGAATGAAAAATAATCTGAAGAAGTTTTCCTATATCCCTATTTTTCTATGACAAATTTAAATTTCAAGTACCATTGCCTTGGAGTTTTTTTTAAGCCATACACGCTCTTTTTAATTTACAGACATA
Organism: Nicotiana tabacum; assembly: GCF_000715075.1. Classification (NCBI taxonomy): domain Eukaryota; kingdom Viridiplantae; phylum Streptophyta; class Magnoliopsida; order Solanales; family Solanaceae; genus Nicotiana; species Nicotiana tabacum. Next base: position 36,419,536 of record NC_134102.1, on the reverse strand, counting down.
ATTTATCTTTCCTTAACTATAAAATTCTTGGGTTGCTCCCTCATCTAAATCACCATGAAAAAATCAGCCCTGACATTCATCTGCTCACCTCTAGATCTAGACTTGCGGCTAAGACTAGAATAACATGAATAGAAGACATATGTACAATAGGGGAGAAAATCATCATGGTCAACTCCCTTCTTCTGGCCAAAACCTTTAACAACTAACCTCGCATTGTGCCTAGGCGCAGAGGTATGTTGATCTTGCTTTACTTTATAAAATCCATTCATTTGATAAAGCTCTCTTACCCTTATGCAATTTTACTAACTCATATGTGTCACTCACGAGTGACTTCATCTCATCTTTCATTCCTTCTATCCACTGATCTTTGTGAGTATCTTGAGTGACTTCATCATAACTTTCTCGTTCACCTATGTTAGTTAAAAGTAAATAATCATGAGAAGAATAATGTGTGAATTTTTGCTTCTCCCTTGTAGATCTGTTAAGAGAGGTTTCAAGAGCATTCGAAGAGTTACCTGAGCAGGAATTGATTTTTATTTAACCATAAAATCATCAACTAGAGCATCCATAGGGTATACACCCTGATGATCTTCATCATCTTCATTATTCTCTTGGGTTCCTTCATGTGCAATATGTGCATTAGTAATAGGAACTAGATCAATATCAACTAAACTCTCATTACTTTGAGAATCTGTGTTCTCAGTTTTTCCAATATCGTCGATAGGGTAGTCTCCAAAGCACACTACATCACGACTTTTAATAAGGTTCTTATCAATTAGATCATAGAAACAATACAAAACATCATCTTGAATATAACCAATGAAGATGCATTGCTTAGATTTAGTGTCCAGCTTCGACCTCACATCTTTATGAATATACACACAAGTTTCTACACTTAAAAACTCTCAAGTGAACATAAGAAACATCTTTAGTAAACCAAAATCTATATGGGACGTCACCATCCAAAGCAACAGTAGAAGACAAATTGATAACAGAATCAATATTGTTAAGTGCTTTTGCCCAAAAAGATTTTACAAGCTTAGCCTCTGAAAAGAAGAATCTAACTTTCTCAACTAGAGTTGTCTTCATCCTCACTGCCAAATCATTAAATTGAGCATCTTGGGTGGAGTTTTCTTATGACGAATACTGTGTGCTCTAAAATTTATCAAAGGAACTACAATATTCATTACCATTGTCAGCACGAATACATTTTTTTTTTAATTCTATCTCTCAGCTAAATCCATAAATTTCTTAGACACACCAAGTACTTGATATTTGGATTTCAAAGGATATACCAAAGCTTGAAAGAATGATCCTCAATGAAATTCATAGAGTAAAGTGTACCACCTTTTGACTTCACTTCCAAAGGACTATTCATAGTATACTAGCTCCAATAAAAGAAAATTATTTTTTATATGCTAGTTAAGTGATGGACAGACCTTTTCAGCATTGCTTGTTTAACCCCAAAAAGTAAATTTTTCTTAGCTAAATACGTAATAGCCTTTTCGGTCATATAACTTAGCCTTTTGTGCCACAGTTCTGATAAAGTATCACTTTTCACTAAATTTACAAAGTCACTAAAAATAAAGCCATGTGTCATATATAAATAAAAATACTTGACTCCTCGATCCAGTACTAACAAGCCCTTGGTGAGTTTCTATTGGCCATTAAATAAGGCATTATAGCAACCTCTAACTTTTAGTCTTCCCGAGGAGATCAAATTTAAAGAAAAGTCCGGAGCATGTTTGACATTTTGAAGGACTACTGTTGAACCATTATTAGTATCTAAGCATACTGTACCAACACCAAATACCTTAACTCAACTGGCATTGCCCATCTTTAACACTCCATAATCAATCGGTGTATATGATGAAAACAAGTCTTTTCTTGGCGTGACCAGTAAGGTAGCTCCAAAATTCACTATCCAACTCGTCTCATGAGATACCAAATTGATGATATTTTTATCATAAGCGAAGAGAAGGTCATCTGGAACAATAATAGCAATATTATTCTCATTATTTTTAACTTTCTTTCTTTCTCAAATATTTTGATTCAACTTATCACAAAACTTTCTAGTATGTCCTTTCTTTGGATAATGGTTGTGTGGATAATTGTTTAACTTAGACCTTGACTTGCTTTTGCTTTTACTTCGATTCCTCGAATCTTTTATTTCTTCCCAATCTTCTTGTCACGATCCAAAATCTAATTAGTCGTGATGGTGCCTAACCCTACCGCTAGGTAAACCAAAAAATTAACAACATAACTCAAATCCAGTAATAATAGACAATGAATAAAATAATTAAACCTTCTATACAAATCCCAAGGACTGGTAGTACAAATCATGAGCTTCAAAGACTTAGAGTTTAGAAAGCTGGAACGAAGTAAATACATCATATGTTCAAAATATACATAAAAAGATTTATAAATCTAAAGCTACCAAGGGCAAGTGACAGTTGTAACCGGAACGCATGTACCTCTTCAATGCCAGCTCCCGCCATACACAGCAACATCAGCATCAATATCTGCACGCAAGGTGCAAATATGTAGTATGAGTACAACTGACCCCATGTACTCAATAAGTATCTTGACTAACCTCGGTAAAGTAATGATGAGAATATTTAGTTAAAAGATACTCACTGATATGACTTGTGCAGTAGAATTATAGTAGAAACAATACTAGAATATAACAGAGAAGAGTACGAGAACAAATATGTGAAGCTGTAAATAATTACTAGAAGAAATAACAGTCAATATTTCCCAATATCACAATCAATCCTTTCCATAAAACGATGACCATCAAACTATGGTAGTGAATCTGAAATATTCATAATATGAGAAAATGTACTCAAGATATCAAATCAAATAGCACGGCAACACCCTTCATGGATTTATCTCTTCCTCACCAAACATATATATGACAGTACCAACCCGGTGAAAGAAATGCCAATAACAGTAACGATGAATTGGAAAATACACAGGTAGCAATAACTAAGAAGGCAGTACATGTGGACAACGGTAACAGACTATGTGGGAGGTATATAAGTAATGATAGCAAATAAGATATGAGAACATGATTTCACCAATTAATATGGTGGAACACTTACACGAGAGTGGAACAAATGAGAAATGGCATAGATGTAGATATGTATCGAACAAGAAGAAAAGCATGATCTGTATAAGCTAAACAAAATAGAAGACATGGATAACTAACATAGTAGAAGGCTTATATGAAAGTGCAACTAATGAGGATGGCACAGATGTAGATATAACAAACATGAAGGAAAGCATAATCTTGATAAGCTAAATAGATAGAAGGCATGAATAAGTCAACAACAATTTAGATAGAGGACAAGTCACATAAAGAACATAGGTTCAACAGTGAAAACTCAAGACAAGGGCATAATGTATAAACAAGGGAAAAGACATCACAATATAATGCATGTCTCTCATCCTCGCCTTCACGGAAACCCTTCGTACCATGAACACATGATAATATAAAAATAATGGTGCGGCTTCACCCTTTGTGCTTTTACTCTCGTCCTCATATGATACTGTAAATACAATGGCACGGTATCACCCTTCGTGTTTTACTTTCTTCCTCACATAATAATATTTATGAAATGGCACGGTATCACCCTTCGTACTTTACACTCTTTCTCATATGATAATATATATGCAATGGCATGACATCACCCTTCTACTTTATACTCTTCCTCACCAAGCAAATGTATATTAATAACAAGCAAGGTAGGAAGCATGAATAACATCAAGAAGAGTGATTAAGCAAATACTCCAAATGAACATCAAGCACAACTTTCAAGCCAATAAAAATTCAATGAACCTCAAAAATCTTATTGTTCAAGTATCTCAATAAATCTCAAAAGTGATTTTCCACTCAAGTATATAATCCAATTGTATCAAGAATAGTGGTCGTAGCGATGTATTTGTGATTAAGTATAGTGATGACCGAATTTGGTACATCAATAGTTTCACAAAAAGTTTGTCAAATTTTAGTCAAGTTATAATAAGCTAAATCATGATTTATATTATTTAACTTTAATTTTCATATTAATCTAGGAGTTAAGTAAAACATGAAGCAAGAAGGTCACATACTCCAACGAATCACTAATAATCGTATAATCTATCCCCGAGCATGATTAACCCTGGCACATGTATATACGCTCGTCACCCCATATATACATCACCCCTGCATGTAGCAAACAATATCAATTAGTATAAAAAAATTCTCCCAACAAAGTTAGGCAAGACACTAACCTCAAATAAGCTAAATCGATACACTAGAAGCGTCATCCCGCTCAAATCGACCTCCGAACTACTCGAAACTATCCAAAAGTAACTCAAAATTGTCAAATAATGCCATAGGAAGAAAACCCAAACGATAAAGGTCAAATCTTTAATCAAATACTCAAAGTCAACCAAAGAGTCAAACTCGGGCCCACACCTTAGAACCTAACAAAACTTATAAATTCCGACAACCCATTAGATTATGTGTCCAACCATACTAATTTCACTCAATTCTGACTCTGAATAGATGTTCAGAACTCAAATAATCACTTTAGGAAAGTTTAGACAAAAACCCTCTATTGCTCTTTAAAATTCATAATCCAAATGCCAAAATCGAAGATATATTCATGAAATATAATAAAAGCTTAGTAGAAAATACTTTGTAATGACCCGGCCGATCGTTTTGAGTATTTTAGACCCGTTTTTCTATTTATTTCCTCTTCAATGTTATATTGTGGTTGTGCGACTTGTTGGGGTGGTTGGTTTAGTTTTGGGTGAGGTTCGGAGTGAATCACACACTTAGTCCCAAAGTTGGAAGCTTAAGTTGAAAGAGTTGATCGAAGTTTGACTTTTGTGTAAACGACTCGAGAATAGAGTTTTGATGGTTCCGATAGCTTCGTATGGTGATTTTGGACTTAGGCGAATGTCCGGATATTGATTTGGAGGTCCATAGGTCATTTTGGCTTTAATTGGCAAAAGTTGGAAAGTTGAAGGTTTGGAAGATTGAGAATTTTGACCGAGAGTTAACTTTATTGATATCGGGTCTGAATTTGATTCCGAAAGTTATAATAGGACCATTGTCTAATTTATGACTTGTGTGAAACATTTGAGGTCATTTGGAGTGGGTTTGGTATGTTTCGGCATTAGTTTAAAAAGTTTGAAGTTCATTAGTTCGTTAGGCTTGAATCGATATGCTATTCGTAGTTTGGTGTTGTTTGATGTGATTTGAGGCTTAGAGCGAATTCGTATTGTGGTTTAGGACTTATTGGTATGTTCGGACGGGGTCCCAGGGGCCTCGAGTGTGTTTCAGATTGAGTTCGGACCATATTTTCATATTTTGAGATTGCTGGTTTTCTATGCTTCTGGTTTCCTTCACTGCATTTGCGAAGGTCCAACCGCGATCGCGTACGGTCTTTGTTGCATATGGGAATTTGCTCTTCGCGATCACATAAATGAGGACGCATTCGCAGAAGGTTGGGATGTTATGCACAACAAACGCGGGTAATATATTGCAATCGCATAAAAGGAAAGGGAGACTGTGTTTAGGCACGCGTTGTTCATCGTGTTCGCATGGAGTAGTCCGCGATCACGAAGCCTTGGGATGTTCTGCCATCGCATTCGCGTTTGTAGTCACGCGATCGCATCGTGTCTTTTGTGAGCTGATGGAGCTTGTTCTCTACGATCGCCTAGAGTAATCACTAGGCAACAGATATTTAATTTCCAAATCGAGGGTTAGAGTTATTTTTCATCTTTTGAGCTAGAGACCTCGGTTTTGGGCGATTTCGGAACAGATTTTCTAGAAGTTGATCGGGGTAAGGGTTTTTGACTCGGATTTTATTATTATACATGAATCCATCATTGTTCTTATCACTTAATTAGTGTTTTGAGTTGGAAAAATTGAGAAATTTTATATAAACCTCCCAAGCTATATTTTGGGGATTTGAATATCGATTTGAGATCGGAATTGAAGAATTTTGGTATTGTTGGACTCTTTATTGAATGGGATTTCGGATTGTGTATGTTCGGTCGGGTTCCAAGTCGCGGGCTTGGGGTTGACCTTTTGAGTTGGCTTTTTGATTTTCTTTAAAGATTGCAACTTTATTATTCGGAATAGTTTCCTATGGTTTATATTTATGGTATAAAGGTATTTTGGTAAGATTCGAGCCGTTCGGAGTTGGATATTCAAAGAAAAGGCTTACTAGCGGATTGAGTTAGCTTGTTTGAGGTAAGTATCTTGTCTAACTTTGTATGAGGAACTACCCCTTATGATTTGGGTTGATTCTACTATTTCTGATATGTGAAAGCCGTGTATGCAAGGTGACGAGTTGGTACACAGGCTATATGTTATATTTGACCGGTTTAGGCTATTGGACTCTTTTCAAGCCTTTAATTGAATTTTCATAGCATGTTATATTTTCATCGTTAGTCTATCCTTGCATGTATTAATCTACCCTCACATGCCTTATTTGACATTGTTAACACTTGTTTCACCTTTTAGTTGTTAATTGCTCTTATATGCTTTAAATTGAAGTTATTGTCTTCCTTATTGTCCTTTACTTCCTTAATTATTAAATTTGTTACTTGAAGTTGTTGTTTCCATGGAAAAGCTTCTTGTTGAGTTATTGGTGTTGAAGTTGTAAAAGTCGTGATCACATTGAGGCAAAGTTATTAATTGATGAAATACCATTCTTGTTGAGCTATTCAATTTCAGTTTGCTATTGTTGAGACTCTTGTACATATTGTGGTTAAGACATGGGCTATTTGTTGTGAAAACATTGGTATTGTTGATTCTTTTAGCCATTTGTGGCATATGAGCACATGTGGTGCGAGTTCTGATTTTGCTGTGATATTGATGCGCTTGCGGCGGTATAAGGATAGGGGTTAATGTGCATGCAGTGGCATAAGGTGAGATTTATGTGCGTTTTTCTAGTAAGGGAGTTACTTGAATCCACGCGGCAATATAAGGCGGGCTAAAGTGGTGTAGCTATTTCGGGAAAACAGTTTTCAAAACTATCTAAATGTACGACTCACGTAGCTGTATAAGAAATGATTGTGATTGTAATTGTTAAATGAGATTCAAGGCGGTACCCCGGTTGTGAATCTTATTGCTATCTTTCATTTACCTCACTTGTGTTTGTCTGCATTATTTTCTTGGTATTCTTATTATATGTTCCTTCCTTGTTACCTTTCTTGCTTTAAATTCAGTTGTAGCTTATCTTGTTGTATTTCTTCATTGCCTCCTTTCTTCGTTTTCATTATTATATTGTATTGTACTTGTTCAGCTTCTTTTCAAAACCTAGTAGGTGTCTTGTCCTGATCCTGTCACTAATCTACCGAGATCAGGCTTGATACTTACTGGGTATCATTGTGGTGAACTCGTACTATGCTTCTGCACATCTTTTTGTGCAGATCCAAGTACCTCGTACAAGGCTAGGCACCAATTAGTAGAGCTTTCAGATTGGAGACTTCAAGGCGTTCGCATGCCTCAGAGTCACCCTCTGTCCTTGTTTTTATATTTCATACTCTTTATTTATATTGTTATGTGTTAGGGATGTTTCAGTATGCTCGTGTAGAGCTTATGACTCAGTCTCACCAGATTTTAGGAGTTATTGTCGACGGTATTGTTGAGTTCTATTATTTTAGTTATATGGTTTAATTTGATGTTCTGTTGTTATTTTCGCTACCTTTTCATATATGTTAGGTTTACCTAGTCTCAGAGACTAGGTGCCATCACGATATCCTACGGTGGGAGATTTGGGGTCGTGACAAGTTGGTATCATAGCCCTAGGTTCATAGGTGTTACGAGTCATAAGCAGGTTTAGTAAAGTCTTACGGCTCGGTACAGAGACATTTGTGCATATCTTTGAGAGGCTTTGGAACTATTAGGAAACTTCACTTCTTGAATCCTTATCATGCGAATGGGTTGACTTTGAAATACTGAATCTTTGTCTTTCTATACTCTCACAGATGGCGAGGACACACACCGCTGGATCCAACAATCAGACACCCGTGCCCCCTACTAGAGCCGCGAGAGGTCGGAGTTGGGGCAGAGGTCGAGGAGGGCCACGTGGTGCAGCTAGAGCACCTTCCTGTGCTGCGACAGAGGAGCCGCCAGTAGCTCCAGTTGGGGGCAAGCACCTGAGGCACCTGTTGCCACCCCTGCACTTTAGGAGACCCTCGCATAGTTATTGAGCTTGTTCAGTACTCTAGCTCAGGCAGGGTTGATTCCACTTGCACCAACCACATCTTATGCTGGAGGAGGAGCTCAGACTCCCACGGCCCGTACTCCAGAGCAGCGGGTCCATGTTGATCAGGTCTTTTAGGTTTTACCAATGCAACCTATTTTTTTGGTTCAGCCCGAGGTTAGGGTGTGGCATCTGAGGAGGAGCATCTTATACTTGAGAGGTTCAAGAAGTATTATCTTCCTACTTTCAACAGCCTAGCTACAGAGGATGCACACGGTTTCCTAGACATGTTCTACTATATTCTCTGCACTATGGGTATTGTGGAGATGAGTGGGGTTGCTTTTACTACATTCCAAATGTCAGGAGCAGCGTATCTGTGGTGGCGAGTGTATGAGGAGGGTAGCCAAGCCGGTGTAGCTTCACTCACATGGACTCAGTTTTCTGAGATATTCTTGAGAGAGTTTGTTCCTCAGACCCTTAGAGATGCGTGGCACATGGAGTTTGAGCAGCTGCACCAGAGTAATATGATAGTGTTAGAGTATGCTGTCCAATTCAGTGATTTGTCTAGACATACACCTGCCTTGGTTTCTACAGTCAGAGAGCGAGTCCATCGATTTTTCGAGGGGCTCAACTATGGTATTAGATTCAGCATAGCTAGAGAGTTAGAGATGGATACCCCATATCAGCAAGTGGTGGAGATCGCACGGAGATTTGACGGTATGTGGGGTCGTGAGAGAGAGGACAGGGAGGCCAAAAGGCCTCAAGGTACATGAGGATTTATTGGTGGCCACACTGTAGCTACAGCCCGTCATGGCAGGGGCTATGTAATCATCTACTTCATTCAGCACTTCCAGCTTCTAGTGGTGCTCCAGCTACTTCTAGGTCTCAAGTTGCACATAGACTTCTCAGGCAGTGGTTACTGCTCTAGTTTCCGCTCCACTTGTATATCCAGCTAGGAGTGGAGGTCAGGCGGGTAGGGGTCGCCCTAGAGGGGGAGGTAAGACCAAATGCTATGCTTTTCCAGGTTAGGCGGAGGTGGTTGCCTCAGACGCAGTTATCACAGGTATTGTTCTAGTTTGTCATAGAGATGCATCGGTCTTATTTGACCCGGGATCCACTTACTCATATGTATCATCTTACTTTGCTCCGTATTTGGGTATATCTCATGATTCCTTGAGTTCTCTTGTGTATGTGTCCACGCCTATAGGAAATTTTATTGTTGTGGACCATGTGTATTGGTCGTGTTTAGTTGTTATTGGTGGTTTTGAAACCATAGTGGATCTATTGTTGCTCAGTATGGTAGATTTTGACGTTATCTTGGGCATGGACTGGTTGTCACCCTATCATGCTATTCTTGATTGTCACGCCAAGACAGTGACATTCGCTATGCCATGTTTACCGTGGTAGGAGTGGAGGGGTACTTTGGATTATGTTCCTAGCAGGGTTCTTACTTTCCTTAAGGCACAATGGATGGTTGAGAAGGGGTGTGATGTATACCTAGCCTTCGTGAGAGATGTTAGTGTTGATAGTCCTACTGTTAAGTCAGTTCCGGTAGTGAGAGACTTCACCAGAATGGTATCCAACAGATCGTACGAGCATGCCACCCGATAGAGATATCGATTTTGGTATTGACTTGTTATCGGGCACTCAGCCTATTTCTATTCCACCGTATCGTAAGGCCCAAGTAGAGTTGAAGGAGTTAAAGGAGCAGTTGCAAGAGTTTCTTGATAAGGTTTTCATTGGGCCTATTATGTCACCTTGGGGTGGTCTGATTTTGTTTGTGAAGATGAAGGATGGTTCTATGCGCATATGTATTAATTATTAGCAGTTGAACAAGGTTATGGTGAAGAACAGGTACCCATTAACACACATTGATGACTTATTTGATCAACTACAGGGTGCTAGGGTGTTTTCAAAGATTGATTTGTGGTCAGGGTATCATCAGCTGAAGATTCGGAATCTGGATATTTTGAAAAATGCATTTAGGACTCGGTATGGTCACTACGAGTTCCTTGTGATGCCATTTTGGCTAACCAACGCCCCGGTAACATTTATGCACCTCAGGAACAGTGTATTCCAACCATGTCTTGATTTATTCGTTATTGTGTTTATTGATCAAATCTTGGTGTATTCCCGTAGTCGGGAGGAGCATGAGCAGCATTTGAGGATTGTGCTCCAGACCAGGAGAGAAAAGAAGTTGTATGCAAAATTCTCTAAGTTTGAATTCCAGCTTGATTCAGTGGCATTTTTGGGTCAAGTGGTGTCGAGTGACGGGATTAAGGTAGATCCAAATAAGATTCAAGCAGTACAGAGTTGGCCCAAACCATTTTTAGCTACTGAGATCCAGAGTTTCCTTGGTTTGGCCGGGTATTATCACCGTTTGGTAGAGGGTTTCTCATCCATTGCTACACCTATGACCATATTGACCCAAAAGGGTGCTCCTTTCAGATGGTCCGAAGAGCGTGAGGAAGCTTTTCAAAAGCTCAAGAATGCTTTGACTACAACCCTAGTGATAGTATTGCCTACGTGTTCAGGGTCTTGCACTGTGTACTGTGATACATCCCGTGTTGGCCTTGGCGCGGTGTTGATGCAAGACAGAGGGTAATTGTCTATGCGTCTCAGCAATTGAAGGTCCTTGAGAAGAATTATCTTATCCACGACCTGGAATTGGCATCTATTGTCAAAGCCTTGAACATTTGGCGGCACTATTTGTATGGTGTCCCTTGTGAGGTCTACACCGACAATCGGAGTCTCCAGCATTTGTTCAAGCAGAAAGATCTTAATATGCGGTAAGGAAGATGGTTAGAGTTGCTTAAAGACTATGATATCACTATTCTATATTATCCCGGGAAGGCAAATATGGTGGTCGATTCCTTGAGTCAAAAAGCGGAGATTATGGGTAATTTAGCATATCTACCGGCAGTGGAGAGGCCACTTGCCATTGATGTTCAGGCCTTGGCCAATCAATTTATTAGATTGGATATTTCGGAGCCTAGTCGAGTTTTTGCTTGCTTGGTTTCTCGGTCTTCTTTATATGAGAGTATTAGAGAGTGTCAATATGACGACCCCCATTTGTTTGTCCTTAAGGACACGGTACAGCACGACGATGTTAAGGAGGTTTCTATTGGAGATGACTGTGTGTTGTGGATCCAGGGTCGGTTATGTGTGCCCAATGTGGATGGTTTATGTGAGTTGACTCTTCAGGAGGCCCATAGTTCACGGTACTCAATTCATCCGGGTGCCGCTAAGATGTATCAAGATTTCAGGAAGCACTATTGGTGGAGCAGAATGACGAATGACATAGTAAAGTACATCATTGATTCGACAAATGAGGCATAGAGTTGTCTAGTAGGGATTGATAATGTAGGGACCATGTTCATGATTCTGATATTTAAAAGAAATGAGTCATTTTAGACATGTGACATATGGGAGGCATGGTCGGGAGGATAAAGACATTAGCTCCAGTTATTCTCGGAAGACTATGAATCATGAAAAGGAAGGACAACAACAATTGTTTCATTCCATATGTGCCTTGTTTGGCAATAGTAGGCCTCAAAGATAAATAGCCAAGTATGCGACACCAGTCGCCTCTTGGAATGTAGGAAAAATCAGTTTAACTCGAAATGAGAATATTCTAGCACCCTGAATATGATATGGGTTTCAAAATACATGAAGTTGCATTATGCTCTCAACAGTAACTAGCACAAGGAATCTATACCACAAGCCCACGAGGATGAAAAAGAAGTTGAACACTTGTGAGATTATTATCATTCTCATAGCTTAACCTTTGCCTATTTTGATCCTATGTGAGAGGACTAGAGATACGACGAATTCGTTTTTCAATTCAATATGCTCATCATAAGGTTGCTTACTTTCAACCTCACACAAGTGAAATCATGTATCTAGGACATCTTAATGTTGGGATGAAATATGTATTGGTTAGAGAGAATGAACACTTTGCTGTGAGCTAGACATATTTTTGCTATAACAACTCTGAAGTTGCAATACTAGGCCACTTCATGGGCAACTACAATACTAGGAGAAAAGTGGGTTACTCACTGGGACATGATCTAGGTGGACATGAAAGTCACACTGAGATGCGTGAACAAAAAGATCTTCATGTGACGATTTTTTTTGAAAATCTCAAATTTTCGAGAAACTTTTATGCGGACAAGTGATCCCTTTTCAATTGACAGTTACACATATAATAGGTGTTGAGATATGCTCTCATGTTACTAGATACTGAAATGGATTCATGATAATGGTCACAAAGGAGTAAAATGACTGTTCTAATCATAGGAGCCACATACATCGGAGAGAAAAAGAGTGGCTCAATAAGAATCTCAACACTAGGCTGCTTTACATTGGATTTGATACCACATAGGCAAACTTTATGACGGTGCATGCATAAGCAAAAGTGAGCAGATGTTGTCCATTCGAATCAAAGGTTCTGTAAGAAATTCATGAGGTATAGTCCCTTGTTGAGAATTTAGGGAAGCAAGTGGGAAGTATTATCCTAGGTTTATAACCAATTCAAGGAGCTCATTATAGAACTCAATTTCTCAAGAGTTTGTAAATATAAGGAATTGTGACAAAGAGGCTTCACGAATACTGCGTCTCGTTCAAAGGGTAGATACATAGAACGACTCATACGACATAAGTGGGGAGACGACCTAACTGATCCGGTGGTGATCAGACTCCATATCGCACGCATGGTGGATCCTACTTATTATCATACTTTATTCACATCACCATGTCAATCCACATTGATTCATGGAGAGATGGCTTAGCCGATCGAGTTTGTGATTGGACTCCATGCCTCGTGCATGGTGTGATGATCGGAGGCTAATGATCTCCCAACCAAAAATGTTAATTTTTATTTGTAAATTGTTATGTTTTAACTTGGCATTTGGATATCATTGGTTTTTCCTAGTTGCTTTCATGATTCTCCCCTTCTTATATTGGCATTCTATTTCATGAGAGGGTATTTAGTTTTACATACTAGTACTATTCCATATGTACTGTCATGGGCGGCTTTCCAACCATGCCCCATGACCCCTTGGACGCGCCCTGTGGCGTCCTGGCCAGCCTCCCAACGCCCGTCGCCACGGTCGGCCCCGTGGTCTCGGCAGCTCCAAGTGACAAGTGCGCATGTGCCTCTGTCGCCCCATCGATAGCCATCACCAGCACCCAGCCACAGGCAAAAGCCAACAGCGCCGCGTGCGCAGACCCTGATGCTAAAGACAAAGTTGCTGCCGACGGACTTGTTGCTGCTTTGCAGAAGACTAAGTCCTTTTCATTGTAAATATAGAGTAGTTTTGCTGTAACTTTGGTTTATTTTTTTAAGCATTATTAAGGGGGACCAAGCAATCAAAACTTTCAAGCAAGCAAACAATTCTTTGTACTGGTGTATCTCCCCCCCGACACCGTCTTGTTTTCTGTAATAGCTTTCATTCAATGCAATCAAGCTTTCTTTCATTCTCAATTCTCTTTTCTGCTCTCTTTCAATTGCTCATGACATTGGTTTTCCTGTACGGCACTGACAATCTAGTCTAGCGTACGGAGGGGACCTCAGTTGGCGGACAACAACCGTACTGACATCGGTTGCCTAGCCTTACGTCGCCCTTCCAAGGAACTTCAGGAAGGCGCCGCGTAACAATTGGTATCAGAGCCTAGGCTCGACATCGTATGAGGGATTACATTGCAATTACCACCATTTCTGACCATGGTGAATTATGGGGATCGCATCGCGACCCTTGAGGGAACGGTTGACGCATTACGGCCCATCGTGGAAATGGTGCCCGATCTAAAGACCAGCCTAGTGCAAAGGTTGGACGACCTGGACCGCAGACTCATCCAGGCCGAAGTTGACATAGAAAACATCAGTCGCGACTCAAAAGGAGACCGGCAAACAGTAGCCATAGAGGCAGTTGAAATTTTTGGTAAATTTAAGGTCCTCCGGCAGGAGTGTGCCGAGGATTTGGCCAACAGGGAACAAGAGGCAGACAGGGTGACAGCCATGCAACAAACCATAGACAACTTGACAGGCCAGCTCAATGTTGTCAATGCTGCTTTACAAGGCCTACTTCGAGGAGGCCGAAACCAATTTGGGGGTGGTGTGAACCTCGCCCCCATGGCACAAAAGCTGAAAATTCCTAAGCCAAAGCCATACAGTGGAGCTCGGAATGCCAAAGAAGTGGAAAATTTCATTTTCGATATCGAGCAATACTTTGATGTCGTGGGAAGCCTAGAAGAAGCTAAGAAGGTAGCAACTGCTGCCATGTATCTTCAGGGTGATGCCAAACTCTGGTGGCGGGTGAAGTACGAAGCCATCAAGGCTGGTAAAGATGCCCTCGAGACATGGGCGGAACTGAAGGCAGCCATACGCCTACAGTTTTTCCCCGAAAATGTTGAGTACAATGCCAGGAGAAAGTTGCGGGAGCTCCGCCAGACCAAATCAGTGCGAGATTACGTGCGAGAATTCTCTGCGCTCATGCTGAACATCCGTGACATGGGGGACAAAGACAAACTCTTCACCTTCCTGGAAGGGTTGAAACCTTATGCCCGGATGGAGTTGCAGAGACAAAGGGTAGACACGTTGCTTAAGGCAATCCAAGCAGCAGAGTGCCTTGGGGATTACCAAGTGGAAGCCCGGAAGGATAGGCCTCAATAGCCTGTCCGAGGAGGATACAAAGGGGGCCAACCAAACACTGGTGGCCCTAGCAGAAGTGGAGGAGACCAGAGTGCACCCAAATCCAAGGCTCCCTCTTCCAGCAGTACTAGTGCTGCATCTAACAACAATGATCGGGGGAGGAAGCCCCCCTCAGGATGTCGTCATTGCGGTGGACCACATTGGAATAATGAATGTCCACATGCACAGATGAACACCCATCAAGCTTTTGAGGATGGGACGGATGACGACGCCGATGATGTGGACCAAACCGAGCCAGTAGTTGCATTCAATGCAATTGTTGGCTCCATTTCTGAGCCCTTAGCGGGAACCAGTGCCGGTATCTTCAAGATGAAGGACCCCTGTCCAATTGCCAGGAAAGGAAATAAGAAGGCGAATTTGAGGACTCCTCCTCATCAAGAGAGGACCCTAATGTTCGTTGACATGAAGGTAAATGGCAAGCCCATTCGGGAAATGATAGACACGGGTGCCACCCACAACTACTTAGCCTCGACTCAGGTGGAGCGTCTTGGACTAGTTGTAGGAAAGGGCAAAGGTCGTGTGAAGGCTATCAACTCACCACCTCAACCAGTGGGTGGAATAGCCAAAGAAGTACCAGTGAAGCTTGGCCCTTATGAAGGAAAGTTCAACCTGCGCATAGTGATCATAGATGACTTTGAGTTAATAGTGGGGTTGGAATTCCTGAGACAGACCAATACCATACCCGCACCGTATGCAGACATGCTACTGATGATGGGGGCAAATGGGGCCAAGCCTTG
Organism: Nicotiana tabacum; assembly: GCF_000715075.1. NCBI lineage: Eukaryota > Viridiplantae > Streptophyta > Magnoliopsida > Solanales > Solanaceae > Nicotiana > Nicotiana tabacum. The sequence continues at coordinate 36,403,877 of NC_134102.1, read as the reverse complement.
CATTATTCCGTGCATTCCCATGAAGATGGAAGCCGAGAACATCTCGGCCTTGCAGTTAAAGAAGGGGGTAAAAAGACATGAACCCACGTTCCTGGCTACCCTCTGCATGGAAGATATAGAACGCTCCTCGGATCCCATTCCTGCACCCGTGAAGGAGTTACTTCTGGAATTTGAAGACATCATGCCACAATACATGCCAAAGCGTCTTCCGCCTAGGCGAACTGTGGACCATGAGATTGAGTTGGTGCCGGGTGCGAAGCCACCTGCCTGGGCGCCATACAGAATGTCACAACTCGAACTCACCGAGCTTCGGAGACAATTGACGGAAATGCTAGACACAGGGATCATTGTGCCCTCCAAGTCCCCATACGGGTCCCCTGTGCTATTCCAAAAGAAACATGATGGTAGTTTACGACTCTGCATGGATTACCGGGCTCTAAACAAAATCACCGTGAAAAACAAGTACCCTATTCCGCTAATGGCAGACTTGTATGATAGACTGGGTGGTGCGACAGTATTCACCAAAATAGACCTGAGGACAGGTTATTGGCAAGTTCGGATTGCAGATGGTGATGAGCACAAGACGACCTGTGTGACAAGATATGGGTCGTACAACTTCCTGGTTATGCCCTTTGGCTTGACTACCGCGCCAGCCACATTTTGCACCTTGATGAACCAAGTCTTCCGGGAATACATTGATGAATTCGTCGTGGTTTATTTGGATGATATTGTGGTATATAGCCAGACACTAAAAGAACACCTGGAGCATTTGCGGAAGGTCCTAGCCCAATTGCGGGAGCACGAATTATATGCGAAGCTATCCAAGTGATCCTTTGCTCAGAAATAAATTGACTTCCTCGGACATGTCATCGAGGAAGGGAGGATCAAGATGGACCAGCAGAAGATTCGGGCCATTACAGAATGGCCGCCTCCTAAGGATATACATGCCTTGAGGTCGTTCCTTGGCCTATGCAACTTCTATCGGCGGTTTGTGAAAAGTTACTCCCTCATTGCAGTGCCGTTGACAGAACTTCTCAAGAAGGCCACCCCGTGCGATTGGGGCCCCAAGCGGGCAGAGGCCTTCGAAGCATTGAAGATGGCTATGTCTAGTAGCCCAGTCTTGGCCCTCCCTGACTTGGCCAAGCCATTCGAAGTGGAAACGGATCCCTCCGACTATGCACTTGGTGGAGTATTGCTACAAGAAGGGCATCCCGTAGCGTACGAGAGCCGGAAACTGAAGGATGCAGAGCGGCGCTATGCCGCCCATGAGAAAGAATTATTGGCTGTCGTTCATTGCTTACGCCTTTGGAGGCATTATCTACTGGGAGCCCCATTCGTGGTCAAGACAGACAACACAGCCGTTAGCCATTTCATGACCCAGCCAAAGCTGAATGGACGACAGGCTAGGTGGCAGGAACTCCTAGCGGAATTTCACTTCAACCTGGAGTACCGAAGTGGAAAGACCAATCATGTTGCTGATGCACTCAGTCGGAGAGCTGATCTAGCATCGATGTGTGTACTCGCCGCCCTAAAGGGAAGCGAAGTAACCACCACCATAAAAGACCAGATACAGGATCTACTCATCAAGGATCCTGCTGCACAGTACTTGGTTGATTTGGTAGGACAGGGCAAGACTCACCAGTTCTACACCGAAGATGGGTTTCTGAAGGTGAAAGGGAACCGACTTTATGTTCCTAAAGGAGGAGATCTGCGACGGACTCTTCTTGCAGAATGCCACGATACTTTGTGGGCCGGTCATCCCGGCGAGGAACGCACCATGGCATTACTTCGCCGTGCATATTATTGGCCTCAAATGGTCGATGACGTCGCTCAGTATGTGAAGACTTGTCTAGTATGCCAGAAAGATAAATCAGACCGCTTGACGCAGGCAGGGCTCTTGGAACCACTAGCTGTACCAAAAAGACCTTGGGAAAGTGTTTCCCTGGACTTCATCACCGGATTGCCCAAGGTCGGAGATCTCACAACTATCTTGGTTGTGGTGGATCGGTTTTCCAAGTATGCTACCTTTATAGCAGCCCCACAATATATATCAGCAGAAGATACAGCTCGACTATTCTTCTCTCATGTCGTCAAATATTGGGGCTTACCTAAAGACATTGTTAGTGATCGCGACTCACACTTCACTAGCAATTTTTGGACCCAACTCTTTAAGTGCCTCAGGTCAAAATTGAGTCATAGCTCAAGTTTTCATCCGCAATCTGATGGCCAGACGGAGCGATTCAATGGCATGCTAGAGGAATATCTCCGGCACTTTGTGACCGGATCGCAGAAGAATTGGGTGAAGCTTCTGGATGCTGCTCAACTGTGTTTCAATTCACAAAAGAGCTCAAGTACCAACAAAAGCGCTTTTGAAATTGTTACCGGACAGCAACCGCTACTCCCACACACAGTGAACACACCAAAAATGTCAAAATCTCCTCGGGCTGCAAGCTTCTCAAAAGAGGCATGCTGATCAGAATTGCCGCTTTGTGGAATACCAGGTGGGAGACAAAGTGAGGGTCAAAATCCCAAAGCGGTACTTGTTTGCAGGGGTCCATGACCCTCGCCTATTGCAAAAATATATTGGACCCTTGTCCATTGAAAGGCGCATTGGGAAAGTTGCATACCGGGTGGATACCCCAGCTTGGTGGAAAATCCATCATGTTTTCCATGTCAGTCTCCTGAAACCTTTTCGGGAAGATATGGAGGATCCTTCACGAAGCCAACTCACAATACCAAGTATTCGAGGCCCCAATTCAACCGGGAAAAGGCGTGCTGAAGCTATTCTTGATGATCGAGTGATTCACGCCTCAAGAAAAGATCACCAGGAGTTCTTGGTGAAATGGCAGGGATGTGATGCAGAGGAGAATACTTGGGAGAGGGGAACAAACCTCAAAGCCTACAAGAGCCTGATTGATGATTACCTTGCAAGGAAGGCGCCGAGGACGTCGCCAACTCAGGTGGGGGAGAATGTCATGGGCGGCTTTCCAACCATGCCCCATGACCCCTTGGACGCGCCCCGTGGCGTCCTGGCCAGCCTCCCAATGCCCGTCGCCACGGTCGGCCCCGTGGTCTCGGCAGCTCTAAGTGACAAGCGCGCATGTGCCTCTGTCGCTCCACCGATAGCCATCGCCAGCACCCAGCCACAGGCAAAAGCCAACAGCGCCGCGCGCGCAGACCCTGATGCTAAAGACAAAGTTGCTGCCAACGGACTTGTTGCTGCTTTGTAGAAGACTAAGTCCTTTTCATTGTAAATATAGAGTAGTTTTGCTGCATTTTCTTTAAGTGTGATTTTCCAGCTTTCATAGGTCTAGTCATGTAACTTTGGTTTATTTTTTTAAGCATTATTAAGGGGGACCAAGCAATCAAAACTTTCAAGCAAGCAAACAATTCTTTGTACTGGTGTCTCTCCCCCCGACACCGTCTTGTTTTCTGTAATAGCTTTCATTCAATGCAATCAAGCTTTCTTTCATTCTCAATTCTCTTTTCTGCTCTCTTTCAATTGCTCATGACATTGGTTTTTCCGTACGGCACTGACAATCTAGTCTAGCGTACGGAGGGGACCTCAGTTGGCGGACAGCAACCGTACTGACATCGGTTGCCTAGCCTTACGTCGCCCTTCCAAGGAAGTTCAGGAAGGCACCGCGTAACAGTACTAACGTCCCTTTGGCCGGGGGAGATGTATCTTTAATAAATGCAGGTGGTTTGTCAGCAGGCATCTTTGATACTCGTTAGCAGTTACCCTCTACTCAGTAGATTTTGGTGAGCCCTACTCTATTCCGGGTCTTATGTCACTTTATATTGTACATTATGTTTTGAGGTACAGCCTGGACCTTGTCATCGCACCTTCATACTACTCTTCTATTACACTTATAGGCTTCGTAGATATGTTGTGGGTGGTGTTCGGTTTATGGTAATGAACTAGAAATGTTGTAGTTGTCAAACATGTTTCCCCTCGTAACTATAAACTTGTAATATTTTGGAAATTGTAAATGAAGCTCCTATAAGTTATGAAAAGGATGTGGTACACTTTACACTTCTCATGGTGATTTCTTGTTACTGATTCTTAAATTGCTTATGGGTAAGGTTGGGTAGAAGTCAACAAATAGGCATACTTGACTGGGATGCCTCGGCCATGCACCAGTCGCGCTCCCTAAGGATGGGGCATGACAAATATGCAATCCATTTGACTTGTATTGCTATAGATTATAGTTGAAAGGGTTGGTGAACATTGTATTACACTCAAGCGAAGGAAGTTAAGGTATGTGAGGCTAACTCTCTATGTTTGTGAATGTTAATGATTCTCCCTACACTACGTCTTTTACAACATTACTAGTTGCCTCAGAAATATAATTAAACTTAATTCCTTGAATAGTTGCAGAACTTCTATTCTCTAGCTTCGTAATTCGTACATGACTTTCACTCTGAACGTTGTGAGCTCAGTGCGTAATCAATATAGACTTGTGCTTAATGCCCATGAGTCTCAGTCTAGATTACTCAGCATGTCATAAACAGTTGAAGTTTCAGTTTTCATAATCAGTTCATGAATACATGTCTCAGTGTAGTTCTATTCAGCATTCGAGTATCATGTAACTCAATATGATCCAGTATTTTAGTATCATGTATTGCAGTATGATTCTCAGTTCCTGATTTTAAATTCCTGAATGTTGAACACCAGTATTTGGCTGGAGTCGTAAGCTTTCCATGTTTAGCAATGTTGACCACATATATGTTTTAGACTTATGTTAGTGTTTTTACACTTGGATTTATATCATTCAGACTTTCAAATATCAGCATGTATTAGTTTATCTTCCGCATTCAGTATGATATGATATCACATATTGATTCAACCAGCCAGTTGGTTTGCTTGGTCGCATGTAGTTAGACATCGGACGCCGTGTTACGTCCAGGTATAGGTTTGGGGCATGATAAAGCTTGGTTTAAGGTTAGTCAGTGTGCCTGTATATAGTTATTTAGTTACCAGATCTCCAATTTTCAGTGTATCAAAATTCGGGTGACTTGTGAGTATACAGTGATGCCTATGGGTCGAAAAGTAAATGTAAGTAACAGTGACTATAGTGAAATCTTTGCATGTTTTAGGTCCGAATTAAGACCCCAAGACTCGCCGGATGGGGCATGAAGTGATTTATTAGATGATAATATACCCTGAAGGACAAGTTTGTGTATTGTAGTATATCCGTATGTGTTTTACCTCACAGAATAATTTTATTTTAATTCTTGGAAATGGTTGCCACATGTTGGATGATGATAGTTTAGATGTCAGACCCCACAGTGTAACATGTTAGGAGTTTAACCACAGTGGGCATATAATTGATCACTTTAGTTTTGGACAGAAAACATCCTAAGGGCAAAATACCTAGGAGTCAGAAACTTTTGTCATTACCAAAGATATGCTTTTCGTACGACTCACGCATATGACTAAGAAGATATGATGTAAGAAATGAGAACCAAGAGCATCCAGTATAGAATTCCACGGAATAATTTTAAGTAGTTCAGATTTATGTAAATCAAAACTAGAAAGTACCACGTTAGTGAGTTACTAAAAGATGACAGTTCCCCCTTAGGTTATGTGACTAAGTGTTACCCCGAATATTTATAGTCTGATATAATTTTAAAGTGTATATAAAATTTGGTGTTATATATTCCAATTTCGTTTAATACAAATGAAATTTCCCTAAGTGTGATCCATGTACATAGTTCAAAAGAAGGATAGTATGCGACCGTAGAATAGGGTCGGATTGTGAGGGAAGTTAGGAATAACCTTATACTTCACTTTACTTATTCAAAGCAGAACAACAAAACATGATGCTAGCAAGTGGTTTAGTAAAAGAATAATAAGTAAGTTTTGAGTAGATACAATGAATTAACAATTTCAGCAGAGCTAGTAGAGGTATGATTTGATTTACTTAGCGTGGTTAACACTAGTCAGTAGGTAATCTTATAAAGTACCGAATGTGTGTTAGAAAATAAAGAGTTTAAGTTAAACCAGAAGTACAGTGAGATGGAAGGAAAAAAATCAGTAAGGCAGTAAGAATGCAAACTACAGAAGAATAGCCTTAGAGTTATCGAAATGGGTTTCCCCCAAGATTAACAATGTGATGAGAGTTAAATCATTAAGATTATGTGAATACATTAGCTTTCTGTTTATGTAAGTAATTTAGTTTTTTCTAGTGAGAAAGATTGCTTAGAATTAAGTCGGAAGATCAGTCGCAGTTGACGTAAAATGAAAAGAATTGCAGAAGATAAGAAAAACTATTCGGCTCCCAACAAAAGGGAAGGATCCGCAAGTACAAGACCTTAACCTTTGGTCTAGGGGGAGATGTGAATATTGTCAGTAAGTTCAGTTGGAGATTTGAAACCCAAAAAGTTAGCATGGGATAACAAAACAAAACTCAATTCAGTAATAAGGAAACAATGGTATAAGTACACAAGGAATGTGCCTAGCATGTGCAATAAACACGATGTGAGTAGAATGATCATCGAGCTTAGCTACGGTTGATATAGCGATCACAGAAAAATAATAAAATCATGCCCAGTTATGTGTCACGAGGGTAGTTCCATTATACGAGACTCTAATCTTCAGAGTACTGGTCAAAGTCTTAGCTGACAACAATACTGTAAGTGTTTACGGAAGTACCTTAAAAAGATAATCAAGTATGATAAGTATAGCTCATGATTGAGGCGGACAAGAGAACTATGGTGAAAGAAGTTCACCACTTTGCGAAAGCCTTCGTGATGCATGGCGCCCAGAGTTTAAGCAGTTGCGCCAGGATGGTATAAGTCATGCAGCTGCATTAGTTTCCACTGTCAGAGAGTGAGTTCATTGATTTATCGATAGGCTCAACCCTGGTATTAGATTCATCATGGCTCAAGAGTTGGAGGCTGACATCCCGTACCAGCAGGCTATGAAGATTGCTAGGAGATTTGATAATATATGGGCCCAGGAGAGAAAGGACATGGAGGCCAAAAGGCATCGAGATTCTGGGACTTATAGGGGTACTCGTGCCCTAGTTATACCCTGTCATGGTAGAGGCTATGTGAGCCATCTTGTTCATTCAGCACTTCCAGCTTCCAGTGGTATTCTGGCCACTCCCAGGCCTCAGGTTCCCCAATATGCACCGCCACTGTCTAGTGCATCTCCTGCACGGGGTGCTTTCGGTGGTTAGTCCAGCCAACTGGGCCCAAGCCAGTTCCAGCTGCCACATCCTCTGAGGTCTTGTTTTGAGTGTGGCGACACTCATCATATGGTGAGGAACTGCCCCAAACTCAGGAGGGGTGCACCTCCACAGACTACTCAGGACCCACGTATTCCATAAGGCCCTGAGGCTTCTCAGGCATTGGTTATCACACCAGTTGCCACTCCACGTGCACAGCCAACTAAAGGTAGAGGTCGGGCAGGTAGAGGTCGCCCTAGAGGGGGAGGCCATGCCAGATGTTATGTTATTTATACTAGGACGGAGGCAGTTACATCCGACTCAGTTATCACATGTATTGTTTCGGTTTGTCATAGAGATGCATCAGTTTTATTTGATCCAGGCTCCGTTTATTCCTATGAATCATCTAATTTTGATCCATATTTGTGTATATCCTTTGATCCTTTGAGTTCTCCAGTCTATGTGTTCGTGCCTTTGGGAGATTCTATTATTGTCAACGGTGTGTATCGGTCGTGTTGAGCGGTTCTTGGTTGTTTTTAGACTAGATCTAATGTATTATTACTCGGTATGGTGGATTTTGATGTTATTTTGTGCATGGACTGGTTGTCGACCTATCATGCTATTCTTGATTGTCACGCCAAGATGGTGACATTGGTTGTGCCAGGTTTATCGCGGTTGGAGTAGAGAGGTACCTTAGATTATGTTCCTAGGATGGTGGCATCTTTCCTTAAGGAATAGAGGATGGATGGGAAGGGGTGTGACGCATTTCTAGCCTTTGTGAGAAATGTCAGTGTTGATACTCCTACCGTTGAGTCAGTTCCGGTAGTGAGGAATTATCCAGATGTATTTATGGCGGATCACCCGGGCATACCTCTCGATAGTGATATAGATTTGGTATTGATTTATTGCCGAGCACTCAGCCCATTCTATTCCACCATATAGTGTGGCCCCAGTAGAGTTGAACAAGTTAAAGGAGCAGTTGAAAGAGTTGCGTGATAAAGATTTTATTAGGCCCAGTGTATCACCTTGGGGTGCTCAGGCATCCATTACCATGCATTGATGACTTATTTGACAAGCTACAGGATGCCAGAGTGTTTTCAAAGATTGATTTGCGGTCAGGTTATCATCACTTGAAGATACAGGAGCCAGATATCCCGAAGACTGTGTTCAGCACTCGGTATGGTCATTACGACTTCCTTGTGATCTTATTTGGGCTGACCAACGCCCCAATAACATTCTTGCACAAGATGGATAGTGTATTCCAACCATATATTGACTCATTCATCATTGTGTTCATTTATGACATTTTGGTGTACTCCTAGACCCGGGTGGATCATGAGCAGCTCCTGAGGACCGTGCTCCAAACCTTGAGAGAAAATAACTTGTATGCAAATTTTCAAAGTGTGAATTCTGTGTTGATTTGGTGGAATTTTTGGGTCGTGCAGTGTCGAGTGAGGGGATAAAGGTAGATTCGGAGTTTTCTTTATTTGGTAGGGTATTATCGTCGATTCATAGAGGGTTTCTCATCTAGTGTTGCACCTATGACCAGATTGACCCAGAGAGGTCTCCGTTCAGGTAGACTGAGAAGTGTGAGGAGAGCTTTCAAAAGCTCAAGACTACTTTGACTACAGCCCCAGTGTTAGTGTTGAATATGGGCTCAGGGTCTTACACTATGTACTATGATGCGTCGCATATTGGCCTCGGTGCGGTGTTGATGCAAGACGGTAGGGTGATTGCCTACTCGTCTAGACAACTTAAGGTGCATGAGAAGAACTATCATGTCCACGACCTTGAGTTAGCAGCTATTGTTCATGCCTTGAAGATTTGGCTGCACTATTTGTATGGTGTCCTTTGTGAGGTCTATACCGAGCACTGGAGTCTATAACATTTGTTCAAACAAAAGGATCTTAACTTACGTCATCGGAGATGGTTAGAGTTGCTTAAGGACTATGATATCACTATTCTGTATCATCCCGGGAAGGATAATGTGGTGGCTGATGTCTTGAGTCATAAGGCGGAGAGCTTGGGCAATTTAGCATATCTACCGGCAGTAGAGAGGCTAATAGCATTGGATGTTCAGGCCTTGGCCAACCAGTTTGTTAGATTGGATGTTTCGTAGCCGAGTCAATTTTGGCATATGTGGTATCTCGGTCTTCTCTATATGATCGTATCAGAGAGTGTGAGTATGACAACCCTCATCTGCTTGTCCTCAAGGACACGGTTCATCACAGCAATGCTAAGAAGGTCACTATTGGGGATGACAGTGTGTTACAGATGTAGGACATGCTATGTGTGCCCAATGTAGATGGTTTGCATGAGTTGATTCTTCAGGAGGCTCACAGTTCATGGTAATCCATTTATCTGGGTGCCGCTAAAATGTATCAGGACTTGAGGCATCACTATTGGTGGAGGAGGATGAAGAAAGACATAGTGAAGTATGTAGCTCGGTTCCTGAATTGTCAGCAGGTGAAGTATGAGAATCAACGGCCTGGTGGATTGCTTCAGAGGATAGAGATTCCAGAGTGGAAATGGGAGAGGGTTACTATGGATTTTGTTGTTGGGCTCCCATGGACTCAAAAGAAGTTCGATGCAGTATGGGTGATTGTGGATAGGTTGACCAAGTCGACTCATTTCATTCCTATGGTGACTACTTATTCTTCAGAGCAACTGCTCAGGTCTATATTTGCGAAATTGTCCAACTTCATAGTATGACCGTATCCATCATCTCTGATTGGGGTACGCATTTTACATTGCAGTTCTGGAAGGCCGTACAATGCGATTTCAGCACACGGGTTGCGTTGAGTATATCATTCCATCCTCTGACGGGCGGAAAGTCCGAGCGCACTATTCAGATATTGGAGGATATACTTTGTCCATGTGTGATGGAGTTTGGGGCTTCTTGGGATCAGTTCTTGCCACTTGCGGAGTTTGCCTACAACAACAACTACCAGTCGAGCATTCAGAGGGCTCCGTATGAGGCTTTGTATGGGATATGGTGTCGGTCTCTAGTTGATTGGTTTGAGCTGGGTGAGGCTAGGCTATTGGGTACAGACTTGGTTTGGGATGCCTTGGAAAAGCTTAAATTGATTCAAGATCGGCTTCGCACAGCCTAATCTAGACAAAAGAGTTATGCAGATCGGAAGGTTCACGACGTTTCATTCATGGTCGGGAAGCTGGTCTTGTTCCGGGTTTCGCCCATGAAGGGTGTTATGAGGTTCAAAAAGAAGGGCAAGCTGAGCCCTAAGTATATCGGACCTTTTGAGATTCTTGAGAGGATTTGAGAGGTGGCCTATAGGCTTGCACTACCACCTAGTCTAGCTACAGTTCATCCAGTATTACATATTTCTATGCTCCAGAAGTATCACAATGATCCGTCTCATGTATTGGATTTCAGCTCAGTCCACTTGGAGAAGGATTTGTCTTATGTTGACGAGCCGGTGGCCATTTTGGACAGACATGTCCGAAAGTTGAGGTCGAATAACATTGCTTATGTAAAGGTTAAGTGGTGGGGTCAACCAGGCAAGGAGGCGACTTGGGATACTGAGCATGATATGTGTATCCGTTATCTGCATCTTTTCACCACTTTCTCTATACTCGTTCGAGGACGAATGATTGATTTAAGGGGGCGATGTAACGACCCGGCCGCTCGTTTTGAGTATTCTAGCCCCGATACTCTAATTATTTCCTCCTCTATGTTGTATTATGGTTGTGTGAGTTGCCGGGAGTGTTTGGTTTTGGTTTCGTTATTTTCGTAGTGAAATGGGACGCATAGTCCCTACGTTTGAGGTTTAAGTTGGAAGAGTTGACTGTAGTTTGACTTTTATGTAGACGACTCCAGAATATAGTTTTGATCGTTCCAATAGCTTCGTATGGCAATTTTATTCTTAGGAGCGTGTCCGGATGTTGACTTGAAGGTCAGTAAGTTATTTCGGCGTGATTTGGCGAAACTTAGAAAGTTGAAGGTTTGGAAGATTTGAAAAGTTTGACCGTGAGTTGACTTTATTAATATCGGGGCCGGATTCTAATTCCGAAAGTTGGAATAGTTCAATCATGTTATTTATGACTTATGTGCGAAATTTGAAGTCAATCAGAGTTGTTTTGGTATGGATCGACATTAGTTTCGGAATTCGGATAACCCCCATATGTAGCAAAAAATGCCAATTGTCAGGAATATTTCCCTCAACCAAAGCTAAGCAAGACACTTACCTCATCCGGGTTAATCTTCAACCTCAAATCACGTAATAATCTCATTCTAGCCCTCCAATAATGCAAATCCAAGCCAAAAATAATTGGAGAAAGTCAAACAATGCTATAGAAAATGCTTCCAATCCAAAATGTTTCGATCTTTGATGAAATTCTAAAGTCAACAAATGTCAATCAAGGCCCACGTGCCTTAAATCCCGAACCAATACCAAATTCCGATGACCCATACCCTGCCGAGTCCAAATATGTGATAAGATTACAAAATCGAGTCCAAATCGGTACTCAAATATTCAAAATATACTCTCTTAAAGTGTAGAAAAAAATCCCAAATTCCTTCTCAAAATTCCATGCTTTGGGTGTTAATGTTTCATGTAGAATCTTGAAATAATACAAAAAATGAGTCAAAATTAATTACCCCAAAGTCTTGTATGAAAATCTCCAAGTAAAATCGCCCTTCTCTAAGTCTAGGGCCAAATATATGAATGAATGGGTAAAAAATCCGAAATATAACACTTATCAAACCTGACCAGGGGTATCCTTCACGATCGTGGCACAGTCGCCACGATCACGATGCGTAAATGCGACCAACCATACTTTCTCCTCTTCACGAACACCAAGTTATACTCGCAAACGTGATTGCTAAGCTGCAAGCACAATGATAATGCGGACACACCCCCACAAACGCAAATCATACAACTCCCAGTGCCCAATTCCTCTACGCAAACGAGAAGACCTTCATACACAGACACTTCATGAATGCGAACCGTCTATTGCGAATGCGATGAAATAACTCCTCCAGCACACTTTCCACTTTGCGAATGTGACACCTACCTCGTGAATGCGATACATACCTGTCACCAACAAAACCAGCAATACAAATTCAACTGAAATGATCTAAAACTACCCTAGATTACACCCGAGCCCCTTTGGACCTCCTCCAATCATACTAACAAGTCCAAATACATTTTTCAAACTTATACAAAGGCTAGAAACACCACAATTAACATCAAAACCAAGAATTGAAGATCAAAATCTTTCTCTTACCTTTCAAACCTGGAATCTATGCCGAGCGCGTCCAAATCACACTTAGACATTCCGTATCATAACCAAACATTGAATACAAGTCCAAATATTCTAAATGAAATTATTCAAGGTCTAAAAACCACAATTGAAGTCTAATAACGCTGAAGTTAACTCTCGGTCAAACTTATGAACTCTCCAATTCATCCAATTATCAACTTCGCCAAATAAAGCCAAAATCATCTATGAACATTTAAATTCAAATACGAACATATGCACAAGTCCAAATCACTATACGAACCTATTAAGACTGTCAAAATCCTGATTTCAATGTCATTTATTTAAAAGTCAACCATTGAGTCAACTCTTCCATCTTAAAGCTTCCAAAACAAGAATTACTCTCCCAAAGAAATCCCAAACCTTTAGAAAAACAAAGCAAAATATACACGCAATTCATAATACATCATATGAAGCTACTCAATACCACAGACCACCAAAGGGAAGGCTAAATCTCAAAACAAATGGTCGGGTCATTACGAAGGAATATTAATTTGGGGCTTAATTGATGAAGCATCACCAAAGAATTTAATGTACTTAGATTCAGTAACCACAAATTGGGAAATGTTTTCTTGTTGAGGACAAGCATCCTAGACAGAGGAGATTAATGTCATTTTAAAGTTTAAAATCAACCTTCTAATTTATTTAGATTTTAGGCAGTTGACATAAAAAAACTTACAATCTTAAGACTTGTTTCCCCTTTTCATACGGACTTGTGAAAGTTATGATTAGCTTTTAATACTTGGAGAAGATCAAGATTGGGTGTAGGAACCTGGTTCAACGACATGGAAAATTAACAAGTTAATGCAACTTATGTTGGAATAGAAGTACATACCTGAACGTCAAAAGAACCAATTATTTTGACTGATTTCCTCAATGTGGCTGAGTTTACTTTCAAGAATAGGGATGATATCATCAGATCACATCTAAGCTCCATGTCTTTCCATACATGCATACCTATTATAGTATAAGACTGAGTTCGATACTTTCAACACTTAGACGCATTAAAAATCTTAATTAACATAGCTAATCATTGAGGGAATCAGGAATGTGCTCAGCCCATCTTGATCAAATCAAGTTCCAAGCGATCCGTCCTAAGTTGTCACGGCCCAAAACTATCAATCAGTCGTGATGATGCCTAACTCACTTGCTAGGCAAGCCGAACAAAATAAAAGCAGAACAAGATAATAGATATAACGAAAATAGTACATGTCTAAAGCCAATAACATAAACAATTGCGTCGATACATAAAATCTTTTAGAACTAGTAATATAGAGTCATGCGCTCTAACATAGAAGTACAAGTCTAAAATACAAAATAAAAAGATTGTTTGAATGAAAGCAACAATACAAAAATTAAATGAGATGCCAAAGGCTGCGGTCGAGATGCAGCTCTACCTGTCTCTCGAAGATAATACAGCAGCAAATCACAACTACTCACGGATCGGTCCAACACCTGGATCTGCACAATTAAGTGCAGAGTGTAGTATGAGTACAACCAATCCCATGTACTCAGCAAGTATCATAACTAACCTCGGCGAGGTAATAGAGGCAAGAATTATCAATGATACTCGCTAACAACCTATTCAATTCTTAAATCTCACAAGTACACATAAATAATATTATTAAGTCATAAACCACAGAAAAAGCCACCTCGGTGCATAAAGATATCGTAACATGCTCTGCTTTAGATAACAATCCAGCTTATAGAGAAGATATGCAAAACAAGGCATGTATATATTCCTGATCTAGCATATAGAGAAGATAAGCGAATGAAAAATGTACACAACTAAGGAAAATGCAAGTAGAGAAGAAATACAATAACCAAAACAAACACATTCCAATTTTCTCATAGCGCATGCTGCACGGACAACTCAGGGCATCCCTACGGGGATGGATCCTTATCCACATGCTACACAGACAACTCATGTTCCATAAATACTAACCGTATAGACAACTCACGTGCTAACATAGCTCAGACTAACCACTCACGTGCTATCAACCCAGTCCATATCACACAGAAAGCATATATAAGAATACATGTACATGAAAAATGAATATCAATTTACATACTCATGGACTGATATAAGTGACATGCTAATGTGTAGGCATGTGCGAAGTATGCTACCACAGTTCTAGTCAGGCGATTACTCCATAAGAATAGCAACTAACATGTTTGAACAGGAGATCAACAAACAAATAATCTCTAAAATGCTTCAATTAGCTCAAAGAGGGGATACAACATTATAAGCATGATATCATGAAGCTTAGTAATCAATTCAGAATATATAATAGCCTAATCACTACCCCTAGCATGGAAAAAATACCCCGGTACACGCACACGGGCTCAATTCCCACACATATGTGCCACCCTTAGCGCGTAGCTAACACTAATAATCCATGCAGTTAGTTCCTCAACAAAGTTTAGGTAAGATACTTACCTCAAGCAAGACAAATCAATTCTTTAGAATTCCCTTCCCATGTGAATCAACCTCCGGACGGCTCGAATCTAGCCAAAATAACTTATTAATATCAATAGAAGCCATAGAAAATAACCCCAAATAATAAAGCTGTGATCTTGATGATTATGTGCAGTTCTTATCAAGGTCGATAGGATATGTTAAAGCCAAAGGTGAGGAATTCCTTTTTCGGACATTTCCATGGACTATAGGATTCAATCCTAAGGAAGAAACATCGAAGGAAGTTGTTTGGATTTCCTTTCCAGATCAGCCGCACAACTTCTTTGCGAAACAATCTTTGCTATCGATAACATCAGAAGTTTGTATGCCACTAGCTGTGGATAAAGCAACAAAAGATCGCACAAGACCGAGTACCGCAAGGGTTAAGGTTTTACTTGATTTACTAGACAAACATCCTAGTAAAGTGAAGTTAAAAATTGTTGATAAACAAAAACTAGGAAAGCTGTTGAATTCGATCAGCAGGTTGTGTTTGATAATCTACCAAAATATTGCTCTTTTTGAAAACATCAAGAGCATGAAGAACGATTATGTCACGTGCTACAGAGGAAGGTTAATACAACTGAAGAGGCAACTGATAATTTAATGAATATGGTTAATGAGATGAGCAATGTGCAACAGTACAAAAGTGATGCTAGACAGATCTTGGACGCGAAAAAAGCTGGGCAAAATTACTTAGTGCAACGATTTGCTGCAGACAATGTACATGTTGTTACTTCAAAGGAATTTATTCAGTTGGTCACAGTGAACATGACAGCAGTTATTGAGAACAGGATAGAAACAGCTGCCATCTCTGTTAATCCTGTTAATCATGTAGTTACATGGAACAAGGTCAAAGATATGAGACATATGCCAAACATTACTTGCAAAAACAATGACACTACAGGGAAGGAACTTGCTCTGATAGACTAAAACAGTAGGTGCAACACCAGCTAATGAAGTTGTTACAGTTGAAAACAAATTTTCAGTAATTGAAGAGGCAATGGAAGACATAGATCAGAATCAACAAGTTACATTACTAAAAGAAGCAGGGGAATTTCAGATGATGGATCAGAATGCTCCTATTTCGACAAGGAAACAAGATATTAGATCGCCGACCACGAAGCTACTAAATTCATTCCTGGTGGACAAAGGAGTAATTTAGGTTTGCAAAAGGAATCCACATCACAATGGGTTAATAGAACCTTTGGACAAGGTGTTAATACAAATACCATTGCTGAACAGGAACAGTTGAAGGAAAAAAATCAATTTTTCAGGTGGAAAACTTTGGTGTGATCAGATGGAGGATGATTTAGATGAAGGTGATCTATCTGAACGATCAGAGGAGGAAGATAATGCCACATTTGATGTTGATGATGAGCTATAAGGAGAAGAAATCAATGTCAATTGAAAGAATAACAAAGATGATGTACAGACAGGTGAGAAGGAGACAGTAAGGACTGATGCTTCAGCTGAGATTGGAGGTTCAAGTACTAAAGTTAAGAACCCAATCAATATACCTAAAGCACCTATTGTTGAACCTATTGATCCTGGAGATACTAGTGAAAGTGAGAAGCAGGAAATTGCAGATAAGTTGAATAAAAATTCAGCTCATGAGAAGCTGGACTTAATGGGGAATACTAAAGTCAATGCAAGTACAAAGAGCCCAAGTGTCGATGAACAAATGATCAAGGAAACTGCAGCCAATACTTTGATCCCTAAGCCAACTAAGAATTTGATTGTACCACTTGTACATCATAATGAAATGGAGGACAAAGCTATAGGTACGGGAAAAGATCTGGATGCAGAATCAATAGCTCAAAATTTCATCAATGTTGCTATACAAGGGGACTTATATCCTAGGCATATAGAAAAAGGTAAATCAGCTGGTCGAGGAAGAAAGAAGAAAGTAAAGGAGGTTCCTACTGTACAACCAGCTGGGGTCCAAACAAGGAGGACTGTATCTAAATCCATTAATTAGAGATGAATGCTCTTATATGCAATATTAGATCAGTGAATACGCAAAGAGATTTTGAAAGGATCATCACAATTAATAAACAACATCAGTTCCAATTTATTGGGATTATAGAGCCAATGTAGCAATCAAAGAAGATAGAGAGATACAGAAGGCAGATTGCATTTGCACGGGCAATTGTGAACATTTCAAATAAAATTTGGGCTTTCATTGTTTATAGATTTGATGTAACAGTGATGATCAATATGGTACACCATATAACATTGAAGCTTTATGATACATAGGAGCACAAAGAATTTATTCTCACCCTTGTCTATGCCAAGTGTAACCATATTGAGAGAATTGAATTATGGTATTCCTTGTACTATATAGCTCGAGATATGACTGCACCTTGGTTGGTAGGGGGGTTTCAATGTTATTTGGGATGAAGAAGAGAAATTTGGAGGGCTGCCAAATTCCTTAAATGAAGTAGATGACTTCAGGCAATATATGAACACTTGTAATCTTATAGATCTTGGCTTCAAAGGGAGTATATACACTTGGTGGAATGGACGGGCAGAAGAAGAATGCATTTTTAAGAGATTAGATAGAGTATTTGCTAACATGGAATTGCAATAGTTATGGACAGGTTTGGAGATCACTCACTTGTCTAAGATTGGGTCTGATCATTGTCCAAATTAAGAAGAGCTTTATATTTCTGAATTTTTGGATAAAACATGAATCGTTAAAGGCAATGGTGGAGGAGAATTGGCAAGCAGAATTTCATGCAAATCCTTTCATTCTTTTCAACTACAAGATTAAAAGACTGAAGAAGGCATTATCCACGTGGAGCAGGGCAACATTTGGTGACATTTTTCAGAAGATAGGTAGTTTGGAGAAAGTGGTTAGGGTGCATGAAGCACAATTTGAACTTAATCCTACTTTGAAAAATAGGGAGAGGCTTTAAAAGGTGCAGGCAGACTTGTTTAAAAACTTGGCTTTGGAAGAGCAGTTCTGAAACAAAAATCTGGAATGGCATGGTTCAATGATAGAGAGAGGAATACAAAGTTCTTTCATGCATATGTATATGGGAAGAGGAAGAGATTACAATTAAAAAGAATCCAAAACAGTGATGGTAATTGGATTGTAGATAGGGAAGCAATGGCTAATGAAGCAGTGAAGTTCTTTCAAGCACAATTTCATGAAGATGTAGCTCCTACATCTTTTGGTATTATTGATCATGTACCTCAGATGGTCGATATGGAGCAGAATCAAGAACTACTAAGACAGCCTGCTAGAGAAGAGGTGAAGTAGGTAGTTTATGGGCTAAATGGAGACAGTGCTGGAGGTTCAGATGGATTCAATGATAGCTACTTTCATTCTTGCTGGGACATAGTTGGAGAAGATGTGGTGGAGATGGTGAAGACTTTCTTCAATGGGCAGGAATTACCTAGGCTTATCACTCACACAAACCTAGTTCTATTAGCTAAGAAGAAAGAGGTGAACACTTTCTCAGATATGAGACCTATCAGTCTCAGTAATTTCATAAACAAAGTGTTCTCCAGAGTCATACATGAGAGGTTAGTTAGCCTTCTACCTAATATAATCTCAGATGAGCAAGCATGATTTGTGAAGGGTAGAAGCATTTTGGAGAATATCCTGTTGACTCAGGAAAGTATCACTGATATTAGATTGAGAACTAAGGCAGGTCCTAATGTGGTAATCAATTAATGACAAAGGCGTATGACAGACTTTCATGGATCTATCTGACAGAAGTTTTGAGAAAGATGGGCTTTGCTAAGAGGTTCATTGGTTGGATATTTGGGATTATATTCAATAATTGGTATTCAGTACTTATTAATGGGCAACCATAAGGATTTTTCAAGTCTACGAGAGGTGTTAAACAAGGAGATCCCTTGTCTCCTACACTCTTTATTTTAGCAGTTGAAGCAATGTCAAGAGGATTGAATGCTCTCCATTTGAATCTCTTTTTTTGGGGATATGGTTTGCCTAAGTGGAGTCCTAAGATCAATCACTTGGCGTATGCAGATGACACTATTATATTCTGCTATTCAGATGCAACTTCACTACAGCTAATCATGGAAGTGTTGGTAGCCTATGAAGCAGCTTCAGGTCATTGATTAATAAAGCCAAATCTGCAGTGTATATGCATCATCTCACCAATGCAACAATGGTAAGGATGGTGGAAAGGGTAACTTGGATTGGCAGGCAGGAGTTCCCATTCACGTTTTTGGGATCTCAAATTTTTTTATGCTAGAAGGAAGATAGAATATTATCAAGGTCTTATGAACAAAGTTTTGGATAAATTGCAATCGTGTAAGTGCATACTCTTATCTATAGGAGGTAGATCAGTGTTAATCTCTTATGTTTTGCAAATCATGCCTATTCACCTATTGTCAGCAGTAAATGCACCAACTTTTGTGATTAACAAACTACATAAGTTCATGGCAAGATTTTTCTTGAGTAATTCAATAGATGGTGGGAGCAGACATTGGGCATCTTGGGACATTTTATGTTTACCATATGAAGAGTGGGGCATAGGATTTAGATCACTTCATGATTTGTCTAAAGCCTTATTTTGCAAACTGTGGTGGAATTTTAAAATAAGACCATCTTTGTGGAGCGCATTCATGAGCCAAAAATACTACAAGAAGTTGAATCCTATAGTAGTTCCCTGGCGTCATGGTTTTTATGTGTGGAGGAAAATATTAGGGTGTATGGAATTAATTGAACACCAAATTGTGTCGCAACCAAAGATGGGATCATCCTTATTTTGGTTTGAAAATTGGACTCGATTGGGTGCTCTATATTTTATTACTCCATCTGATTTTTTTTGTGATGAAACTGTCCAGAATGTTTATGAAGTAGTTCAAGGTAGGATATGGGATACACAAAGGCTAAGGGTGCTGGTGCCTAAGGTATTGGCTAACCATATTGTACATAACATTAAGCCGCCAGTGGATAACTTGGAGCTAGACAAACCATATTGGATGCTTGAAACAAGGGGTGAGTTCAGTGTTAAATCTTCCTGGGAATATGTAAGGAAGAGGAAGGACCCTGTAATGCATATAGGATGATTTGGGTGAAGGGATTGCCTTTTAAGGTCTCATTCTTTATGTGGAATATTTGGAAGAACAAACTACCTCTTGATGAATTTTTTAAAAGATTGGGCTACTTAATGGCTTCAAGATGCTGGTGTTGTGTGCAGCCTCAAGAGGAAACACTGTCCCATTTATTTTTTAAGTCCTATCCTGCTAGGAAAGTATGGTACTATTTCTTATCATGTGCAGGAATAAATGTTGAAGGATTGACCTTTCACCAAGCTATGGTGAAATGTGGGACAGTACAAGTGTTTCCAAGATTACAACCAATATTGCAGGCTATACCATCGATCATTGTTTGGGAGTTACGAAAGAGGAGAAATAGTTATGAATATGGGGATGTAGTTTCAGTTAATAGGGTCGTATATTAGGTATCATCTACTCTCCAACATTTAGTAAAACTCAGAAAGCCAAGTCTACAACATGTTCCACATAAATGGCAAGATTTGATTCAGATGATGGAACAATATACTCCTAGATTGAAGATCACTAAAGTTCTATGGGAATTTCTGGAGCATGGTTAGATAAAAGTCAACACTGATGGGGCATCTAGAGGCAATCCATGTAAGAGTTCTATTGGCTATGTGTTGAGAAATGAAGAAGGAAATATTGTGTACACATGTGGCAAGGAAATATCAGAAGGTACAAATACAGAAGCTGAGGTGAGAGCCATCCTAGAAGCATTGAGATACTGTGTGGAGCATGATTATGCTTTTATTGATTTGTATACTGATTCAATGCATGTCAAGAATGTATTTCAAGGTGAGTGGAATGCACCATGGTCTGTGGCAATGTATGTTGAGGAAATAAAAGAGTTGATACGGAGATTCCATTTGAAAATAGCACACATACTTAGAGAAGGTAACGAGTTGGCAGATCACATTGCCAACTTTGCTCTAGATACTGGCCCTATGGAATGCAATAGTTTTGGAGAGCTGGATGTCAAAGGGAGAAGTAATGTGAATAGTGATAAGTTACAATGCCCATATCTAAGAGTAAAGGTCGCAAGAAGTTAGGAGGAGAGGAGGAAAGGAGTAACAGGAGAAAGGGGAATGTTGGAAATAATTTGGATCATCATACTCAAGTCCTTAAGGAGGAGAGTATGGTGACCATATTTTTTACTAACCTACTTTTCTTTTTTGCAGGAAACGCTACTGTAATCATGCCCTATACCTTGAACAACTCACATTTGGTGGTATTAGTACTATGTACTCATTCCAACAGGAGGGAAGCAGGGGTAGGCATAAGCATAAAGCTGGAGAATCAAAGAAAGTAGCTGATTTGTTATGACTTTAATGGAGAAATTTGTCTTAGTTCTTTTAGGTCATGTAATGTAAACAACCTAGCAAACACTTGCAAAATACAATCTGCTAAGGATAAAAACAAACACAAGAAGCAAACACTGCCCAGATTTCCATGGACGATGCAGGGTATTTCAATAGATTGCGCATGTTACATGAGCTGGACATCAAGGAGATGCTTTACTTCAACAACACTAATGACATGCATGGAAGATGCTCTGGGAGAGGATTCACGCTTAAAGGCAATATTCGTGATGAAATTCTGGATGCAAGACACCATAATCATAGCACTGCCCAGATTCATATAGATGAGGCACTATGTTTCAATGGATTATATGGGGTACAAGAGGTGGACAACAAGGAGCTTCTTATTATCAACAACACCTATGACACACAAGGAAGGTGTTCTAGGAGGGGATGCACACTCAAAGGCAAGGATCATGAGCCAATTCTGGACGCAAGAAGGCATTGTCACCATGAACATCAATTTCTGGACATAGGGAGGACATGTTAAGCGATGAATCTTTAGCTCATCAATACAAGGTTGCATACTACTTGCGCAACAATATGCTTACACTAGGCAATGAAGACTGCCCACGCAACAGAGCTGTACACTATGCAAAATTGATACTATCGCTGCACTCATATGGGTAGTTTATAAATCTTATTATTACTACATAAGAAGATTGCATTACCACTATCAATTCTTAATTAGTTCAAAATGTACTACCTTAGTTGAGTATCTGGTGCTTATCTTTGATACTAGGGACTATGTAATTCACATGGGTTATGGCTCGACATATTGTAAGACACTACATTACTCTGTTTTCTCGTTTTTCCTTTTTTATATATAAAGTCTAGCCCTAGGCACTTGCCTAGTGGATTGCCAAAAAATAATATGCAAAGTTAACCCCAGGACCGCACCCCGAAACCCAACAAAACTCACAAATTTTGAACATCCATTCTAATACGGGTCCAACCATACAAGTTTCATCCAATTCATACTCCAAATCGGGGTTCAAATCTCGAATTTACACGTTAAATAAATTCTTACCAAATTTTCAAATTTTCTAGCATATAAACACCAACCAAAAGCCAAAATCAAGGGTGGAACTATGAAATATAACTAAATCAGAGTAAATAATACCTACCCCAATGAAAAGTCCTAAAAATAACTTCTAAAATCACCCAAATCTGAGCTCCCAATCTCAAAATGTGATAAAATGACTAAAGCGCTGGAAATAGAGTATTCAAGTGACTACCCAGTGATACCATTCACGATCATGGGACATTTTTTGCAATCGCGAAGGCCAAATCCTTGCCCAGTGAGGTCACCACGCTAACACGATGCCTACCTCTACTGGGCCTCCGTGAATGCAGTAGCATACATGCGAATACGATGGACAAATGCATGCCATCCCCCAGCCAGCCTTCCTCTACATGAACACGAAGCCCATGTCACGAACACGAAGGCCACAACCCCTAAGCTTCGCGAACGCAACCATCCCCTCGTGAATGCGAAGATAAAATTTCATCTGCCACCAAAACACTCTCTGCGATTATGATACACCATCTGTAATCGAGAAGCACACTAGAACATCAGAAAACCAGGAGCTCCAAAACAAAGGAATGATTTTGGCATTCACTTGGTGCTGGGCACTTAGCCCATTTCTATACCTTCGTATCGTATGGCACCAACAGAATTGAAGGAATTAAAATAACATCTTTAGGAGCTTCTTGATAAGGGGCTTATTAGGCCTAGTGTGTCATCTTGAGGTGCATTGGTTCTGTTTATGAAGAAGAAGGATGGTACTATGCAGATGTGCATCGACTATAGGCAGTTGAACAAAGTTACAATCAAGAACAAGTATCCTTTACCGCGTATTGATAATTTATTTGACCAGCTTCAAGGAGTGAGGGTGCTCTCTAAGATTGATTTTAGGTCTAGGTATCACCAATTGAATATTCGGGACTCGGATATTCTAAAAACGACATTCAGGTCCCGCTATGGTCACTATGAGTTCCTTGTGATGTCTTTTGGGCTGACCAACGCCTCGGCAACATTCATGCATCTGATGAACAGTAT
Organism: Nicotiana tabacum; assembly: GCF_000715075.1. Taxonomy (NCBI): domain Eukaryota; kingdom Viridiplantae; phylum Streptophyta; class Magnoliopsida; order Solanales; family Solanaceae; genus Nicotiana; species Nicotiana tabacum. The sequence goes on along the minus strand of NC_134102.1, from coordinate 36,380,504 downwards.
ATTTCAGCCATATCTTGATTTGTTTTTTATAGTATTCATTGATGTTATCCTGGTGTACTTATGTATCTAGGAGAATCATACCCAGCATTTGAGGATTGTACTACAAAGGTTGAGGAAGGAGAAACTTTATGCCAAGTTCTCCAAGTGTGAGTTTTGTCTTAGTTTGGTGGCGTTCATGGGGCATATGGTTTCCAGTAAGGGGATTAAGATGGATCCAAAAAGGATAGAGGCGGTTCAAAGTTGGCCCAGACTGTCTTCAGTTACTGAGATTCGGAGTTTTCTTAGCTTGGCCGGATATTATCGTCGCATTGTGGAGGGTCTCTCGTCCATTGCAGTGCCTTTGACAAAATTGACCCAGAAGGGTGCTCCATTTAGGTGGTGTGATAAGTGTGAAGAGAGCTTTTAGAAGCTCAAGACTGCCTTGACCACAGCTCAAATTCTAGTTCTGCCATCAAAGTAAGGCTCTTATACAGTGTATTGCGATGCTTCTCGGATTGGTTATGCTTCACGCCAATTGAAGCCTCATGATAAGAACTACCCTATTTATGATTTGCAGTTGGTAGCTATCGTTGATGCATTGAAGATTTGGAGGCATTATCTCTACGGTGTGTCTTGTGAGGTATTTACGGATCATCAGAGTTTCCACCACTTGTTCAAATAAAAGGATCTTAATATGAGGCAGCATAGATGGTTAATCGCTTGCTTCCTAGTCGAAGGCATCGCTAAAAGAAAAAAATGTGAATATTAGATATGAACACTTACGACTCAACTCTACGCACGATCTAGATTCAGGAAGAAGGTAACAACCCTAGATGTCACGTAGCCTCCTGATTATAAATGTGGCGCGCTACACATCCATAATCAAAACTCTACTAGACACGGCTCATAGACAACCCCTAGGACAGACTTGCTCTGATACCAAGTTTGTCACGACCCAACTGGAGGGTCATGACTAGCACCTGGGCCATACTTGCCGAGCACCAACGTATATTTTATCTAACCTTCCTTATTATCTTTAAGGGCCGACAAGATCAATATAAATAGTAGACATGGATCATGAACATCCAACAATGAAAGATAATGTCATGAACATACATAACATGGGACGACAAGACTGTCAAGAAACTATATATAAGGTACGAGCTATCATGATGCCATGAAAGACTATACAACAAAAATCAGCCGAAAAGGCATTCTAAACCATACATAAGTTGACACCTGTCTATGAGCCTCTAAAGGAACATAAGTGCTACAACATTGCCGGAATAGGGCCCCGACATACCCATAATGTCTATAACAAAAATGCATACCAAGACCACGGCAAGTCCGGAGAAGGGATCTCGCTAATAACCGCTGAACTGGACAGCCTACTGTGGTGGGGGAGCTACGTCTACCTATCTATCAGGACCTGCAGCACGACATGCAGCGTCCACAAATAAAAAGGACGTCAGTACGAATAAAGTACTGAGTATGTGAGGCAAGAAAGCATAAGTAAGAACAGTAATGTAAACAGTGATAGAGAATATACAACCTGTGACATCTGGGTACCTCTGAGGGCTACTGACATGAACTATATCATGCTATACATATATATACATAAACTTTTAAAACATGTGCCTTTGTGGGCATCACTATCATCATATCGTACCCGGCCATAATAGGCTCGGTAAAACGTACCCGGCCATCATAGGGCTCGGTAGAATCGTACCCGGCCACGTGGAGCTCGGTACAAACCAACTGATCAGTGGTTGCACAATAGGTGCCATACCCGGCCGACTATAGTGCGGCTCGGTAGAGTAAAATAGATACATATATATGATGCATGCTGGACTCATTGGAATCACATTTTGAACCTTTCGGAGTGACGTAAGGTCGGTATCCTTCGTACATGTTATTAGGATTAACTCTTCATCAAGAATCTTATAAGAATAAGGAACTACAAACAACATTGATAATATAAGAATAAGAGAAGTAACATCAATATCAATCGTTTCATAAGAAGGGCAGCAATGTAAGTACTGCTAGCTTCTAAGAGTAGAGTATCTTTGGGAGCTCGTTCATTACATTATGTACAATCGGAGTCGTGCAAAAGAATAAAGGGGATAGCCTCACATACCTTGTATATACTGCCCAACCTCAAGCTATGCAAATTTCACGACTCCTTAGTCTACAATAAGACAAATGACACTATCATTATCGTTTAAGCGTCGTAACTATTATGTATCGACCGCAACCTATTTTACGATGAAACGGACAGCACCTACCCTATTTATATGACTTCCCACAAGTCAATACAATCACCAAACAGCCCAAACAACATCATTAATAATCATATTGAGCCTCCAAAATAGTCCACCAACCAACAACATTACTACCAAGCCTTTCGATATATATTTCACAAGTTCTAGCTTCAACGACTTAGCTGCAACTTGGATAATCTTAAATATATATAGAGTAAGAGGTTCCTTACCTTTAAACAGAAATAACAACTCCAATTTGACCTTAATTTTCCACGAAATATCCCTTCAATTCTGCCACAAGAACAAGGAAGCGAAACTAGCAATTAATTCGGGTTTTTCGGCACTAGAATTACTTTAGAAGACTTGAAATCACCTAGGGTTGATATTAAAAACTTGAAGGTGTATTTACAGGACATAAAACACTTAAAACAACCTCCCACACGAGCTGGAACAACACAAAAATCAGCAACAACAAGAAGAACAAGAAACTTACTAGCGCCACGGGATTCCCGACATTTGATTTGTGTTGTTTGCCCTTTGTTTGGATCTTGGATCATGAGAGAACCTTGAGAGACTGTTTTTAGAGTTATAAGGTCTGAATATACTGAAAAATAATGACTTAAAACGGGGTTGAGGTATCTTATATATGTCCATATGTCTTAAACCGCCTTTGTGGGCCCCATAGAGAGTAGCTTGGCACACTCTCGCGAAAATACGAATATCTCTCTATTCCGAGATTGTATCGATGAACGGTTTAATGCGTTGGAAACTAGACTCATAGATCTTCAATATGATAGGTAGATCACCCCCTAATTCCAAGAACATTGGGAGAAAAATGCAGTAACATTTGACCTAAAGTTTAAGTAAAATTATAAACCTAAGTTGCGACAACTTTTATCGACTTTTGTTTCACCTCATTTGCTTGTTCTTAAGGATACAGTACGGCACGGTGATGCTAAGTATGTTACTATTGGAGATGATGTGGTGTTGCGGATGCATGGTCAGATTTGTGTGTCCAATGTGGATGGGCTATGTGAGTTGATTCTTGAGGAGGCCCACAATTCGCGGTATTTAATTTATCCGGGTGCCGCAAAGATGTATCGGGACTTGAGGAAGCACTATTGGTGGAGAAGGATGAAGAAAGACACAATGGGGTTTGTAGCTCGGTGCCTAAATTACCAGCAGGTGAAGTTTGAACAGCAGAGACTGGGAGGATTACTTCAAAGGCTTGAGATTCCGGAGTGGAAATGGGAGCATATCACCATGAACTTTGTAGTTGGGCTCCATCGGACTTAGAGGAAGTTTGATGCTATTTGGATGATTGAGGATCAGTTGACCAAGTCTGCGCATTTCATTCCTGTTAGGATTACTTATTCTTGAGAGAGGTTGGTTGATATCTACATCCGGAAGGTTGTTCGCCTTCACGGTATACCGGTGTCTATCATTTTAGACTAGGGCACGCAGTTTAGATCGTAGTTTTGGAGAGCAGTGCAGCGAGAGTTGGGCACACGGGTTGAGCTGATTACAACATTCCACCCTCAGACTGACAGACAGTCCGAGTGAACTATACAGATATTGGAGGATATGCTACACGCTTGTGTCATAGACTTTGGGGGTTCTTGAGATCAGTTTCTTCCACTTGCCGAGTTTGCCTACAACAACAACAACCAATCGAGCATTCAGAAGGCTCCATATGAGGTTGTGGTAGTGTAATGTAGAGAGCATTCTAGAGAGAGGGAGAGAATTCATTCTTAAGTAGTAGTGTAATGTAGTATGTTTTACAAGTAATAGGGGCAATTTATAGCCAAAAACTAGAGGATGATGTTAGTCGTGATGTCATTGTGTTGTCACGCTGATGTAATTTCTGATTAATTTCTCAGAACATTAAATCAGGGTCTTCTTTTTCTTCTTATGATGATTTTTCAGATGAAGATGCTTAATTTTGTTGACCTGGAATTTGTGTCTTGAGGGAATCAAGAATTTTCTCCATTTGCTGAATAAAATCAAGCCTGCTACTGGAACCGGCTAGTTGTGTAGCTGCATTTGATTTTTGTTGTAAAAATAAAATTTGGGCAGCATCTATTATAGCTAGAACTTTGAATGAGACAAAAACCACTTGTCTACTGCTGGCACATAGGCTTCGGATGAATCCCACATTTTATACCACTTGTAGTGGCCTTGTAGGGCTAACCACGGTAGTCCTTTATGTCCTTCTGGCTTGTGGAAGGAAAACTTCTGGGAGTATATCCACGGGATATGAAAATTTGAGGGTATTTGTTGCATACTAGAAAACCTGTGGCAAAAATAATCATATCCTTCTTTTACTGGTGAAGGTAGGATTTCAGCCTTATGACCATAAGCAGGCCACCACTGATGTATAAACCACTGAGGGAATTCAGAGGCTAATTGTTTACTCGAGAGGATAAACCATGAATTCTTTTCAAGTTGTTTTTGGAATGTGAAAGCATTCATCCACGCAACCTGATAGTCATAATAATTGTAAAATTATGGATCACAAGGCTGATAATATCTTTTGTATTTGGTTGGATGCGTTCCCCATTGTTTGTGAGGTTTAAACAAGCAAGATCTGGTATCTGTGAGAATGAACTCATAGTATTTTTGGGTATGTTTGTAAGTGTTTTATATGAAATTCGCTGAAGGGTTATGTATTTTCTTAGCTACATCTTGGGGGTTCGAATGCCAAAATTATGGTTCAATTTGAATAAGTGGGTAGGAACTTTCATTTTTAATATAAGTGGGTTCCTCAGAGGAGGAGCCTTTGCTTGAAGAAATAGGTTGTGGAACTGGTGAATAAAGTGATTGATTGGTTGTGATTTTTGGGATGTTAGATAGACATCCAATACCTGCAATGGGGCTTTTAGCCTCCAATATTTTTTTGTATGGTGCTTCTATCAACCACAGGATGTGAGAAGGCCATGTGGCTTTGGGTCGCCACGTGGTTAGAAGAAGATGCATGGCTTTGTGCCGCCCCAAACCTAGGGGGCGTGGCTAGCACCCGATGCCTTACTGGCACGGGCGAACCACTCTGTAACTCATGATCGTTCGACCAAAACTAGAACATGCATAGGTCGAGTTGGCTAAACCCATTCTTTCTGTAACCATCATGGGCCAACATGGCCACAACTCGTAATGTACAACTATAAGTGTGAAACATTGTTTAAATGAACCATTGTTCTTAAAACATGAATACATATGGGCCGTCAAGGCCTCTGACATACCGTACATGATGAACCTGTGTCTACAAAGCCTCTAAGAGTATTTGACATCAAAACATGGTCGGGACAAGAACCCAACCTACCCATAAGTCTATAGCAAAACTCTGACATCCTTCGTTGAATGCTAACTTCATCTACTATGAGGGCTCGTCAAACTGATTATCTATACCTGCAAGTATGAATGCAACTTCCACAACAAAAGGCCGTCAGTACGAATAATGTACCGAGTATGTAGGGCATGTAAATCAATGTATAAAGGACATGAAAGAAACATGAAATAAAGGACTCAACCTGTAAGTCTGGATAATTTTGTAAATCATGTAATATTTATAATGTCATGCATATGTATATAAATGTCATATAATGTATAGGTCTATGCGTACATAACATCATCAAGCCTCTGAGGGCATCCAATCATATCATCCAGGCCAATGTGGGCAAAATCATCAATGTATACTAGCTGACCAGGTGGTGGTGCGTATATAACGTCGTAACCTTTTCCCATACCCCATATACATATAATATATATGTATATAACACCATATGGTCATGGGTAAATGCATATGTATAAATGAATGCAATGCATAATGAAGTAAGTCAATATGATCTCTTGAAATATCATGAGACTCATGAACATACGATATGATAGTAGGACACATGGGGAATCAAGAACATAGGCACACCTAGTACGTCTATGAATAGAGTCATTTATGAAAGTTGTGTGTTTGCGTGTTTCGTTTGTATCATATGGATTATGCCAAAAGGACAGAAGGGATAGATATTAACATACCTTACTTGATGAAATTATCAACTACTTTCACTTGAGCTTTCCAAGAACAATATTTGCTCCTTTAAATCTTTGAACAAGAACTAACCACTTCTTATGATCATGGAATATTTCATGTTGCTGGACATATGGAATATCATGGATGTATGTTTTTGCTATGTTTCTAAATTAATTGACTCCCTAATAATATAAAGAAAGATTTAAACCTTCTTTCTACATCGTAATTGCAAAAGAAGTATAATATGAAGGCTTAAAGGCTTGCATTGTCACATGTAAACAAGGCACACCAAGTGCTATGACTCATGTGCACATTGGTGCCACCCTTGGCCAACTTCATGCCATGTGGAAGCCCATAATTTCCCCTAAAATGCCACCTAATCCCATAAACCAAAGAGTCACCATATGGATGTTTGAGTCATTTTCACTTGTTGCCACGTGGAGGGTGATGTTCCCATCTAACTTATTCATCAATTTCCTAAATGTGCTATCTTCGTCTATGACTTAAGAGTCATTTATTGGGCTTTCCTTGGTTGCCACGTTAGGAGGTTTATCAATTCAAGCCTTTCCAAATATTTTAATTACTTATCTACTCCAATAATTTGATGACTAAGCCACCAAAACTCCCTAATCTTGCCACCTAGCTCCAAGACTTGCCTAGTCAATATTGAATTCCCTACTTGCCTAGTCAATATTGAATTCCCTACTTGCCTAGTCAATATTGAATTCCCTACTTGCTGCCACATTAATCCTTATAAAGTTGATTAGTCATGAGCCCCTCTTATCCTCATGATTTCATGTGGATTCATACAAATGACACTTATCCACTTATAACTAATTCCATATTCCATGACTTTATACCAATATTTAATCAATTATTCACACATAAATTTCTAGGTCTCGATTCACTTAAATGCCAATATATTTCATATACCTTACTATCATGATCGTGTGGTACCTTGTATGGCACTAGTCCATAAATATAGAGTATTATAGCCTGGACCGTATTTTATCCCAAAATATCAAACATCAACGAAACTCGCTTTCTTTGATTTGTTTACCCTATGACCTTCACAATACTTACTTATCACTTGATATAAATATCATAAGCACTTATAACCTCAAAAATAATTTTGTCATTGAACTTATGTCAATTATCTATGTAACATCCTTCCCCCTTTTAGAAATATTCGTCCTCAAATGTTAACTCTTAGAGATTTACAAACTTTTGCTAGGGTCTCCTCTGTAAACTAATCTAAAACCCAACCTCTATCTAAAGTCTGGTCTATTCACAACCTTTTGTACTTGAGTATCTCATATCTTCTTCACCTTTACCTTACTTACCTTTCAATCTCACATCATATCTTCTTTCACTTTCATAACCTCCCTTCTACATAGGTGGAAATTACATCCACGCCTAAAAGCTCTACTATGATACCTGCACCTCTGGTGCATAAAAAAGCCGGTGGAAGCTTCATACTGATTTCTTATGACTTAGATCTATGGCACAATCTAGAAACAAAAGAAGGGTAAAATTTACTAAATGCCCTATAGCTTCTCAATTATAAATGTGGCGCGCAACACACCCATAAGTGAGACTCTACTAGGCACGGCTTTGTAGACTTTCTAGGACACGACCCGATCTAATACCACTATGTCACGCCCCAAACCTAGGGGGCGTGGCTGGCACCCGGTGCCTTACTGGCACGGGTGAACCACTCTGTAACTCATGATCGTTTGACCAAAACTAGAACATGCATAGGTCAAGTTGGCTAAACCCATTCTTTCTGTAACCATCATGGGCCAACAAGGCCACAACTCGTAATGTATAACTATAAGTGGAAAACGTTGTATCAATGGACCATTGTTCTTAAAACAAGAATACATATGGGCCGTCAAGGCCTCTGACATACTGTACATGATGAACCTGTATCTTTAAAGCCTCTAAGAGTATTTGAAATCAAAACATTGTCGGGAAAGGGACCCGGCCTACCCATAAGTCTATAGAAAAACTCTGACACGATGACTTATAGACTCGGTTGCACTCCGAATAAAGTGGAGTCTTACCGATCCTTCGCTGAATGCTAACCTCATCTACTATAAGGGCTAGTCAAACTGATTATCTATACCTGCAGGCATGAATAAAGCATCCACAATAAAAGAATGTCAGTACGAATAATGTACCGAGTATGTCAGGCATGTAAATCAGTGTATAAAGGACATGAAAGAAACATGGAATAGAGGACTCAACCTGTAAGTCTGGATAGCTTTGTAAATCATGAAATATTTATAATGTCATGCATATGTGTATAAATGTCATATAATATATAGGTCTATGCGTATGTAACATCATCAAGACTCTAAGGGAATCCCATCATATCCTCTCGGCCGCTGTGGGCAAAATCATCAACGTATACCAGCTGATCAGGTGGTGGTGCGTATATAACGACGTAACCTTTTCCCATATCCCATATACGCACACACACATATACATACATATATTTATATACATATAAATACATGTATATAACGTCATCTAGTCATGGGTCAATGTACTCTTGAAATATCATTAGACCCATGAACATACGATATGATAGTAGTACACATGGGCAATCAAGAACATAGTCACACCTAGTACGTCTATAAATAGAGTCATTTATGAAAGTTGTGTGTTTTCTCATTTCGTTTGTATCATATGGATCATGCCAAAATGAAAGAAGGGATAGCCTTAATATACCTTACTTGATGAAATTATGAACTATATTCACTTGAGCTTTCCAAGAACAATTTTTGCTCTTTAAATCTTTGAACAAGAACTAAGCACTTCTTATGATCATGGAATATTTCATGTTTCTGGACATATGGAGTATCATGGATGTATGTTTTTACTATATTTCCAAAGTAAGATACTCCCTAATAATAGAAAGAAAGATTTCAACCTTCTTTCTACATCTTAATTGCAAAAGAAGTATAATATGAAGGCTTAAAGGCTTGCATTGTCACGTGTAAACAAGGCACACCAAGTGCTATGACTCATGTGCACATTGGTGCCACCCTTGGCCAACTTCATGCCATGTGGAAGCCCATAATTTCCCCTAAAATGCCACCTAATTCCATAAACCAAAGAGTCACCATTTAGATGTTTGAGTCATTTTCACTTGTTGCCACGTGGGGGTTGATTTTACCACCTAACTTATCCACCAATTTACTAAATGTTCCATCTTGCTCTATGACTTAAGAATCATTTATTGGGCTTTCCTTGGCTGCCACGTTGGGAGTCTTATCAAGTCAAGCCTATCCAAACATGTTAATTACTTATCCATCCCAATAATTTGATGACTAAGCCACCAAAACTCCCTAATCTTGCCACCTAGCTCCAAGACTTGCCTAGTCAATATTGAATTCCCTACTTGCTGCCACCTTAATCCTTATAAAGTTGATTAGTCATGAGCCTCCCTTATCCTCATGATTCCATGTGGATTCATACAATCGACACTTATCCACTTATAACTAATTCCATATTCCATGACTTTATGCCAACATTTAACCAATTATTCACACAGTAATATCTAGGTCTCGATTCACTTAAATACTAATATATTTCATATACCTTACTATCATGTCCGTGTGGTACCTTGTATGGAACTAGTTCATTAATACGGGGTATTATAGCTTGGACTGTATTTTATCCCAAATTATCAAACATCAACGAAACTCGCTTTCTTCGATTTATTTACCCTATGACCTTCACAACACTTACTTATCACTTGACATAAATATCATAAGCACTTATAACCTCAAAAATATTCTTGTCATCGAACTTATGTTAATTATCTTATGACAAATCCAACGTACAAAAGTATAGGATGTAACAATAATTTTTATACAATTGGTACTGATCTCTCGGTTATTTTTTAAATAGGCCATGCATGGTCATTTGATCTTTGATTCTCATGAGTTGGCTCCATTGCACGAATTCTTCTTCTGTCCAAGGAGAAGACATGTATTGGCTAGTTGAGTTTGAGCTTGTTGAGATTCTTCTTCCTCAACTAGGTCTGCCCATTTTTTTGGACTGAAAATTGGAATGATCCTTGAACTTTCTATCAGATGAACTTGGGGGACTCCGCTCATCTAGCAAATATATGTTTAGAAGTAAGATTTTGTACATCATTTTGTAAAACAAATTTTGCAGCTTCACAAGCAATTCTTAACAACAACTTTTGATTTAGTAAATCAGCTTGAAATTTAGAAATGCACAAAATAATTGCTAAAATTTTTTTTTTAAGTGTAGGATAATTTTGTTGAGAATTATTCTAATATTTTGATGCAAATGCAACAATATGTTCCTTACCATTTTTCTTTCTTTAAAATGTCACCATAACCAATTTCTCATGTATCAGTTTCAACTATTTTGAATGCGGAAGGATCAGGGAGAGAAAAGCAAGGAAGGTCTTTGACTTTCAATTTGATTTCTTTGATAACGTTGGTGAGGACTGAAGTCCACGAAGGTAAAGGATTTTTCAGCCTATCGTGGAGAGGTTTTAGCAAATTCTTATGGCTTGGAATGAAATATGATACATAATTAACACATCCTAAAAGTCTTTGAAGTTGGGTTTTATCTAAAATTTGGTCAGGAAGATTGTCAGCAAATTGTATGGATCTCTGAATAGGGACAATGGTTCCCTACTGGATATTGTGACCTAGAAATCGGATATTGATTTGAAAAATATTATATTTAGTTTTTGATAAAACTAATCTATTTTCTTTGATAACATTAAATAAAATCTTTAGATGTTTAAAATTTTGATCTATGTTAGTAGAAAATACTAAAACATCATCAATATATAAATTTTGAAAAAGGCTTAAAAATATCATTCATTATCCTTTGAAATTCGGAAGGAGCATTTTTTAAACTAAATGGAATTACATTCCATTCATATTATCCAAATAGTATCATAAAAGCAGTTTTATACTGTTCCTTGGGATCTATTTGAATTTTCCAAAATCCTGATTTTAAATCAAATTTTGAAAACATAGTTGCATCATAAAGCCTTTGAAGTAAATCCTTTTTGTTTGGAATAGCGTATCTAATCTAGCTAAGTACTTTGTTCAAAGTTTTATAATTTATGACTAATCGAGGGTTAGCTCGTTCAATTTCAGAGTTTTTATTGACGTAAAAGGCAGCAGAACTCTAAGGGGATTTGCTTGGAGAGATGATGCGGTTTTTAAGAAGATCATCGATTTCCTTTTGATAATGAATGGCTAGCTCATGATTCATCTGTATAGGACGAGATCTTGTGGGGATGATTTTTTAATCAAAGTCGGGTTCGTAAAGGAGCCTAACAATGTGTTTCTTCCTATTCCAAAAGGTTGTAGGTAAATCAGCACAAAGTTCTTCTTGGATTTTGGTTTCTAAAGTTTTTATCTTAGATTGGAGAGAAGATTCTCGAAATTGCTGTTGTAATCTTTGGAACGCTATTTCTTCTTTGAGAAAATTGATCTGTGCTTCTTTGCTTTTTATGGTAGACAAGAACTTTGCAATTGGAGGATCTATCAAAAGGAAGAAAGGTTCTACCTCCTATACGTTCGATTAGAATTCCTTGTTTTGTTATCATAACAGGTATGAGCTCCTCGATGAAGTGAGTACCTAATATAGCTGGATTAGTAAGGTCTTTTAGGAAGGAACTTGAGGCTGACAAAGGTGAATTTTGTTGGGAGGTTCTAACTTCAACATTTGAGAGTTTGAAGCTAATCCTAGTTTTCCGCCATTAGCCGCTCTAAGACCTTCTTTGTTTTTTTCAAAGAATTTGGTTGGAATAATCCCTTCTTGTATGTAGTTGAGATCTGCACCTCAATCAAATAAGGCAATGATATCCAAGGTAAAGGACTTATTGATAATTTGGATGACTCTCATATGCCATTTTCTTATGGATATTCTGTAAAGGTGGTTGACAAAAACTTCTTGTCCAACTGGTTTAGTTTCAGTTAGTTTGGGCTCTTCAGGTTTGATAGAGAGCAGTTGGAGAACAAGACGGTCTAATTCTTGTCTAGCTTTAATATCCCAAATTTCTTCCTTAAGGAATGATATCTTAGTTTGGAGAACTTGGATACTTACTACCTTCGGCTTTTGGGAAGGGAATCTACTGTGGATATCAGTAATATTGTAGGTATTTTCAGCATGAGTATGATTGGAAAAGACACTAAAGGAAGATGTATAAGGCTTATCTGTAGTTTGTTTGAATTGCTCGAGATAATACTTCTTTTGCTCAGAGTCTTGGAGATTTCTTATTATTTCAATAAAAAGATCTTGTTCTTTTGAGAGAACATTAATTGTAGGTTCCTCTTGACTAGACTGGAATGAAGATGACTTTGTGTCATCGTCTTGGAGTTGGTTAAATTGATGTTCAAGTTCATCATCAGCAACATCAGAAGTGTCACTATCTTCTAATAAAAATTGTTCGATCTGGTTAAAAACAGACTCATCTAAATCAAGATTTCTAATTTGTTAGACAACTTGCAGTATTTAGCTATATAACCTGGTTTGTTGCACTTGAAATATTTGCGAGAATTGGAAGTTTGTTGGTTTATGTTTACTAGGAAAGATTTTGGATTTAGAAGAAAATGGTTTGGTTTTCCTAAACTTGGGTGCAGAAGACCTATATTCCGTAATCTCCATATCTTTCGTTGTTCATCTCTTATGAGGCTCTTTACTACAAGGTGGTAAACCAAATTGTTCATAGAACCTACCTAGATCTCGGAGAGTCTGTATTCTATCTTTGGCTGATTGTCTCAATATCTTATCATGTCAACAAATTTTGAGAGCAACATATTGAATGAGACTGGTAAGTTTGCCATAGGTGATTTGTTCGTAAGGAATAACATCACCAAAATGCTGAATTTGGAGTTATTCTTTAACTAAATCCCTAAGAGACTTGGGTAGGCCATCTAGGAATTTTTCTTTCCAATATGGGAGATTTCCATCTGGTTATTCATAGATTCGTGTAAGAAAGGAATTTTTATACCATCTGAAATCAGAAAGGATTTTACACTTAAGGTTGTTAAGCATCTCAGAAGATCTTTCTCTAAAGATACCTAGACTACTTATGAATATTTTGATAATGGTATAAATCAGGGTGTTTGTTGAATCGGGAATAGTATGGCCATCCTTAAGGATATGTTCTCCTGTTGAATCAACTCGAATACCTAAGAGGATTTTGTTCTTATATTCTTAGATAATATTGGTAACCCACCATCCTTTAAGTTGACCTGTAAAACCTGCTACTAAGACATGGGTAGTAAGCTGGTCAGAACAGTTATGAGAAGTTCGGTATGCAGTGGCTACCATAGTCATATGCTATAAGTTGACCAATATTTTGTATTCAGAACAACTATTTATGTTCCACTCATAGATATTATTGGAATTATAATTGTTTTGCATAACACTGGGTCTTTCTTCTAAGGCTACATTAGGATGTGTAGCTTTAGAATAATAGAGTCTTTGGGGTTGAAACCAATTGAAGGATCCTATTCTAACATGGGAAATCTCCGGGGGAGGTTTGTCATGAAATTGTTCTTACTGTGAGTTGGTTTCTTGTTCTGAATTGACTTCTCGGAGAACTTGTACAGAAGAAACATTAGCTGGGGTATCCTGAGCTATTAGGATTTTCCCAATTTCTAGGATCCTACGCTGAAGGTCATAGAACTGAGGATAGTTTTTCGCTTGGTGGATCCGAAGTTCCGTAGCAAAAGTTCTAGGGATTTCATAAAGTTTAAATAAGGGGATTGAAGGAGTGGATGTTTCTGATGTCTTATAACTAGTAGATCCTGAAGATGGTTTTGTAATTAAATATTCACCAAGAAATTATAAATATTTGTTTGTATAATTATTTTGTTCAAAAATATTTTTAATATCTTTGCCTGTAATAGCTTCATTTTTGTATTTTAATTTGAAAGAATTAGCCACTACTGAAATATTTGCATAACTTATTGCAAAATCCTTGTGCTGGAGGAAGTTGAGAGATGACTTCCTCTCCAGAGGAGTTTTTTCAAACTTTTGAAATATTAACTGATTTAGAAAAAAGGAAAATCTAATTGGTGATATTCAGCATAAGCTTCAAACCATTCAAAGAAATTAATTTATTTTTTTATGAAGTATAAAGACTCATAGTAAATACTTTGGAGATTATTCCTTTCGTGTCCTTGAAAAGTTTGGAAAAACCAAGTTCTTTTTAAAATATTTTCTTCTGAATAAAAATTTGCTCGAAGTTTTTCTTTATCAATTTGAAAATATTTTTCCAAAACATCTAATTCAGCACCTAAAGTTGAGTATGTGGAAGATTGAGGTTGTTCATAATTAACTTTTGTTGGAGGGGCTGTTTCTACAGAATATTTGGCTTGTGGGATCATAGAGTCAAAATTAATAGTTTCGATCCTAAAAGGAAAGGAAGATATTGAATGTCTACCAAACTGAATTTCAGACTGTGCAGATGAGGAAGAGACAGAGACTCTTTGACTAAGGGACCTTTGGAAGGAAATGGCTACAGATCCGCCAGAATATTGTTGGATCTGAGAGACCGTAGTATTTCGGGTTTCTCAGCCTGAGTAGCATCTCGTAGTAATAAGTGTCATGGTTGAGAAATTTGGATCCAAGAAATGGGTTTTTGTATTGACATATGAGATCTTTGTAGATCTGTTTGAAGAGAACAGTTTCACCTTTATGAAGGGTTTTCATGGCTCCACTATTAAAGGCTGAACTCATGGCTTTAAACTGTATTCTATAAATAATTACTACTGGTAAGGATCCAGTTTTGGTTTTATAATTTGTTATTTTAACATTAAGAGTTAAAGAATCTAAGATATTTCTATCTCTAAGAGACGCTGTAAAATTATGAAAATAATCAAAGTAAATTGGACTGCCACAAAGGTTGGTTTCTATCATTCCTAGGAGGGAATCATTGATGTCTAAAAATCTAGAATCCCTAAGATAGAGGAGTAGAGACGTGTCTATACCTTCCCTGGACATAGGTCTAGCTACAATCTATACTAAATCAAAATGGAGATAATTGTATTTTCGCCTATATGTTTCTACAGACTTGGAGTTTAAAATTTTGATTTCCTCATGATCTGATTCAAGAGGAATGGTAGAAATATGGTAACCACTGCAAAAGGGCCATCGTGAAGACTTATAAATTGTGGACTGTGGATATTTAGAGATTTTTCAGTCATCAATTGATTGCTGCAAATCAGAAAAGAGAATTTCTTCTTTGAGTTTGGGATTGGAGAAGGAAGATGAAGAAGTTGGAGAAGAGAAGGAATTTTTAGAAGGGGAGGAGAAAGGGTGGAAGAAAGCCACGGCTTATATCTGCAAGTAATTACAACAAAAATAACAATGATAACTTTAATGCTTCATGTTCTTAGTTCAAGAGACCATTAGGTTCCACAAGGATAATATTCAAGTTCTTAACTCAATATTATGTAGAAAAGTTAGATCTAAATATCAAATCTATGGATACATGTATTCTCTTATATATAATAATTAAATATAATTATTTATTAAGAAGTTGCTCTTTAGGATGACTCAAAGGTTATAAATAACCATCTGCAAACCAACTGAGAATTATCATATTTACTTTTCTCAGGAAAACTACTTACAGTGTAGATCCGGAAGGATCACAATGGCAACTTTAAGAGATTTCTTTAAAAAGTAAAAGATTTATGAAATATATATAAAGGAAGTTATATATCTATAGATCTAAGTTTGATCTATCAATACCACATAAAAGTAAGTTAAAAACAAGAATAATTAATCCTTATTTTCTATATATATATATATATATATATATATATATATATATATATATATATATATATATATATATATATATATATATATATATATATATATATATATATATATATATATATATATATATATATATATATATATATATATATATGTGTGTGTGTGTGTGTGTGTGTGTGTGTGTGTGTGTGTGTGTGTGTGTGTGTGTGTGTGTGTATTACATGGGTAGGTCAGGTCCTTGTTCCGACCACAGCATAGCCATAAGTAGTGGCTTGTAGGCATATCCTGTCAGTCAGTGCAGTACGTTGGCCTCGTAGGCCTTGTATGTATATTTTTTTTGGTTTGTCAGCTGTAGTAGTTATGACTGACTTGCCGCCCCAGATTTATACTGATGTTCAGTTGGAGCTAGTCTCCATTCAGTTTTATATTGCATTTCACAAATTGTCCTACAATGTGGCCCTGCGGCCAAAGTATCACATTGTATGTTCAAAGTCCCGCAGTCTCAAGGTGGTACGCTCGGTCAAGTGAGGAACCGGGTTCCAGTCTCTCCTCCCCAGGTTTGGTGTGTGACACATTTATCCTTGAATTGGTTTAGAATCATACTTAGAATACCAAAAAGATGAGGATATTTGCTCCGCATATCATACACAGTTTACCAAGTCGTAGGAAGTGTAGGAAGGCATAATCAAAATAAAATGCTCCGACTTTGTCAGTCTATCCATAATGACCAAAATAGCGTCAAATATCCTCAATGTCTATGGCAACCATACCACAAAATCAATAGTAATACGCTCCCACTTCAACTCTGCTATACTACACCCTATCTTCCTTCATCAACACACAACTAAGACCAACATGCAAAGCATCACCCAATCCTGAAGGCAATACCAAAAATGGAGCCATAGCCAAAGCAGTCTTGAGCTTTTCAAAGATCTCCTCACACTTACCAGATCATCTGAAATATAATGACTTGACCGATAGTTTTGAGCATTTGCATTCTGTTCAGCCATTTGAAATCTTAAGTAGCTTCATATGATGTATTATGACTTGTGTGCATTATTGACTTTGGTTTTTAGGTGATTCGAAATTGATTTGGAAGAATGATTCTCAACTAGGAAGCCTTAAGTTGGAAGAGTTGACCAAGTTTGCCTTTTAAGTATTTGAACTCGGATTGGAGTTTTGATGGTTCTGTTAGGTCCGGGTGGTATTTTGGACTTGGGCATATGCCCGAATTTTTATTTGGATATTTCTAGAAGGTTTCAGCACAAATTGGTAAAAGTTGGTAATTTGAAGGTTTGGAATGTTCACAAGTTTGACCGGGAGTTGACTTTGATAATATCGGGTCTGGATTGTGGTTCCGAGAATTGGAATAGCTTTGTTATGTCATTTGGGACTTGTGTGCGAAATTTGAGTTAATTTCGAGTTGATTTGATAAGGTTCGACACGAGTTTTTAAAGTTGAAAGATTCAAAGTTAATTAAGTTTGATTTAAGGCGTGATTCGTTGTTTTGATGTTGTTACGAGTGATTTGAGGCCTCGAGTTGGTCCGTGTTATGTTATGGGACTTGTTGGCATGTTTGGACGGGGTTCCAAGGGGCTCGGGCGTGTTTTAAATTGATTTTGGACCATTTTTCATCATATTTTCATTACTAGTTGCTACTGGTGTCTAATGCATCAATGGTTCTTCGTGATCGTGAAGATGGTCATGCGATCGCATAGAGGGATTCTGGAGCTCAGTAATTTTCTTTTTCCCATTCGCGTCTTGAGGATCGCGTTTGTGTAGGGCTATATTGGTTATTGTTCGTGTTCGCATATGGGGCACCGCGATCGCATAGAGCAGAGACGGGGAGCTGGGAGTTGGTGAGTTCTCCTACGCGATCGCGATGGTATTTCCGTGATCGTGATTCATTGATTCGTCCAGTGATTATAAGTACTCTATTTTCAGGGGTTTCGACCATTTTTACATATTTGGAGCTATGGAGCTCGGATTGAGACGATCTTTGAGGTGATTTTCACCACATGGATTGGGGTAAGTGTTCTGTACTCGGTTTTGTTTATATTTCATGAACCTATCTTCATTTTCGGCATTTGGATTATGCATTTCATAGAGAAATTTCGGGGTTTTGTACAAAAATATCATAAACTGAATTTTTGAGTTTTGAACATCGATTCGGAGTCGGATTTTGTCCAAAAATATCATAAACTCATAATTGAATGGGTTGCCAGGTTTTGCTAGTTTTATTGGGTTTCGAGATACGTGTCCGAGTTTGAATTTATGGTTGACTTTGGGCTGTTGATTAAAGATTCCACCTTTATCGATTGGGTTTGTTTCCTTTGGCATTATTTGATGTTCTGGAGTTGCTTTTGGACAGTTTGAGCCATTCAGAGGTCAGTACATGCAGGATGGCATTTGTAGAGTATTGTTTGGCTTGCTCGGTATTGGATTCGGCTTGTTCTAGGTAAGTAACACTTCTAAACTTGATGCTAAGGGTATAAACCACGAATATAAGTGTTATGTGTTTGGTGTTGAGGTGACGCACATGCTAGGTGACAGGCGTGTGGGCGTGCACCGTGTGAATTATGACTCAGTTGATTCTGTGGTACTGTGCAGTTACCTAATCTTATTTCTATCCATGAAATTTGCACATGCTAGAGTAATTGAACTATGATCCAAGTTAGAAACCATGTTTAGGGTATATGTTTATCCTATTGGGACCCACTGAGGTCATTTTTTCTATTGAGTTATTTGCTTAAATTATATTTATGTACTCAGTCACATTCATCATATGCATATCATATCTCAGTCTCTCTTATCATTTATTGTTACATCATGTATCATTGTTTGGATTGATTGGCATGAGATTTGTGAGCCCGGGAGACTAGAGAAATTGATGACTGAATGAGGTCGGGGCCTGATTATGAGTGATATTTATGGGATCAGGACGCACACCGTAGCAGGCTTTATTGATATATGATGGGATCGGGCTGCACACCGCAACATACCATGTTGGCTTATATTAGCGCTTGGGCAGGATCTGCCCTTCCGGAGTATGACATACCAGTAGTGAGCATATGTATCGTTGAGTGCTGAGTGCGAGGGCTGAGTGTTAGTGCCAAATGATTAAGATTGTCGAGTGTGAGTGTCGCGTGATTGAGAGTGTTGAGTGATTGGGAGGTGCTGAGTGATGGAGCGTGCAGAGTGAGGTTCAATACTCTGATAGCATAAGCACATGAGTTTATCACTGTGGTGCATTACATTTGACATGCATACTTGGCATGTAGTCATAGAGATGCATTTCTTCATGCTATACGGTGTTGTGACATTTATGACTTCTCATACACATTGATATGTAGGCATAGAGATGTACTTTGCTCGTGCTATCTGATAATGGAGCGTTTTATCTGTTGTTGAAAGTTTTTGGAAAAATCACAATTTTTCTAACATACTCACATTTTGGTGAATTTGGTGCAAGATTTGGGTTTTATTGTTATACCTGAAAAGCATGCCTATTTTCCGTAACTATGAACGAGCTGAGCATCATATCTTTGAGTATTACTTGTACTATTGTCATTATATTGTTATGAGTTATTCTTGGCTGTTGGTGTTGGACTCTGACCGTTGTCTACACTGCTTTCAACCTAAGGTTAGGTTTGTTATTTATTTAGTACATGGGGTCGGTTGTACTTATACTACACTTCATCAACTTGCGTGCATATTTTGGAGTTGATGTTGCTGTGTATGGAGGGATCTCACATTGAAGATGTACATGCGTTCCGGTTGTAGCTGCCTCTTGTTCATGGTAGCTTTAGATTTATAAAAATCTGTTAATGTACATTTCAAACAGATGATGTATTTATTTCATACCAATATTGTAAAATCCAAATCTTAAAAGCTCATGATTTGTACTACTAATCCTTGGGAGTTTTATATAAAAGTTAAGCTATTTCATCATTTATTTTCTCTGTAAATCTCATTTGAGTCGGACTATTGCTAATTGGCTTACCTAGCGGGTCGCGTTAGGTGCCATCACGACTAATTGGATTTTAGGTCGTGACAAGTTGGTATCAGAGCTCTAGGTTTATAGGTTCTACGAGTCATGGGCAGATGTGCAGTAGAGTCTTGCGGATCGGTATGATGACGTCCATATCTATCTTCGAGAGGCTACATGGCATTTAGGATAAACATCTCATCTTTCTTTCCTTATCGTGTGGCATTGATTCAGCTTGAAGCATATCTCTTTGAATTCCTTTCACTCACTCGTATGCGCATGTGAGCGCTCGGTATCAGTTGTACATCGACGGCTTTGTGGAATTCCATGGATGAGGAGAGAAATGTGTTTTATGTGTTTTCGTGATGGGCCAGTCTTGAGGACTTGAGGTCTGCTTTGGACCGCAGCTTAGGCTCGGTAGTTTCCCTTGTGTGAGCATGTGTTTTTGGAATTCAATGTCCAGTGTTGTCCCTATGAGTGGGACTAGTGGCTTGGTGAGTGGTTGGATGTCTATATGATGTGTGGAACGTGACTGCGGGATGTGTTCAGATTGTTTGAATGTGACGAAAAGAGTTTGCTTGAGATGTGAAAAGGGCTATTGGGTGCTCGATTTCTACGATGTGTTATACTGTCTGGAGTTAGGAGGGTTTTGAGCGATTCTTTCATGATATTTCAATTGTGGAACGAGGTAGATTCTCATGTCTTATTGATAAGTTCAGACTCAGGAAGATTAAGTGATTGCGTAATAGTTGTGGCTGTGGAAGGGTATAGTGGAATGCCAATTTGAGGCTAATCATGTGGATTATCTCCTGCGGGCTGGTCTACGGATGTGTGATCCTTATAATGTTGTGTGGACAGTTTCTTTTCTACCAGTGGGTTATATGTGTTGCGATTTGAGTTAGGATCGGTTGAGAAAGTTGACCTGACTGTCAGGAGGATGACTGCGGGCTTAGCAGATGATTTGCGGTATTATATGGTTTGTGTTACATGAGCTTATGAAGGATTTAGTTGAATCTCACTGTGGTATTATGGAAGTAATAGAGTATTGGCATTGTGAGTTATCGAGCGATTTGACCTATGGCTTTGAGCCAAGTGGGGGAGTCTGCTACCAACGATTTGATTGCATGGTTATGTGTTGTGCTAGTTTTAGTCTAAGGCATACTTGTGGATCAGTTATGACTTGTAAAGGCTGGTTTTGAGGATGACTTAAGGAAGGGAATTCCTTGATGCATGGTATATTACACATTATGGGTATATGGTAATCATGGAATGATTGAGTTGTTATTCGTGAAGGATGTTGTGCGCATGGAGTAGGAATTTGCTCCATTGCGTTAAGAAGGGGTTACTTTTTTGGGTGTTTTCATGCTAATGGGGCACAGGTCGTTCGGCCCGTTTGGGTGGTGCAATTGAGATTTGAGCAGACTGGATGACTCTCGAGAAAGTTCTAATGGATTCAAGATTTATATGTAGCAATTGAGCATTTTAGACTTGTATATGGCTAGAACTTGAGATTTGCATCGGATGGTGTCGGGCCTTGCTGTATTAGGAAGTTCAAGGGAGCAGTTTTAGATTCACATAAGGTCTCTTTAGAATGGGGGACTCGATTGTGGTAACTTTGGGGTGCTAAGAGGGAATGCTACGGCTTTTGGGCCTTAGGGCGGTGTGGTTTTACGCTAGGACCTCTTGTGGTGAGCTTTGGGTAAGGATCGTGGTGTTCTAGCAAGGAGAAATGTAAACTTGAGGGTAATTCGGAAGGAACTCGGATAAATAGGACAACTTAGTAGTAGGTTGGGTCAGTACAGTAATGGATATGATCGGTTCTTTGGGTACATATGAGGTGGTGAGTCTCTACAGGTGTTTAGTGGAAATACTCTTAGGATTGGCGACCTATGTGGTATGGTTGAGTTAGAAGAATTCAATTCTAATGGTTGAGTTAGAAGAATTCAATTCTAATGGTTAGTTATGTGCATATGGGTTTCAAAGTGTTCTCGACAATGCTGCCGTAACTTGAGATGGATTTATCTACAGGTATGAGGGGTATGTGTCACGCCCCAACCTCGGGGAGCACGACCGGCGCTCAACTGAGATATCCCGGCCGAGCAAGAATGTATAATACCTTCTACGCAACTCACCCATGAATAAAGAGAAAATTCATTTCGTTAATTAGACAATAAGAGGTCATGTGAATAACAACAATTCATTTCCTTTAGTTACGTCATTAACAAGTTCCCAAAACAGTACATTATACATTCGTAGTTAAAGTGGGATAGATGATACAATTACAACAAGTTTAGTTCAACCTTCCCAAAACAGGATACAACCCACACAATGTCTACGAAGCCCCTAACATAAACAAATGATTGCTACGACAGTGCTGGCAATAAGGCCCCAGCTATATCTCAAAATACTATGTACATGGAACAAGAGATACATGACCCCGAAATGAAGTGGGGCTCACTAAGTCAGCTGAGAAGAGGGTGTGCTGCTATCACTGATCAATACCACCTGCTATGAAACTACCTGCATCCGTTAAAGATGTTGCGCCCCCGGCAAAAGGGATGTTAGTACGTGTCGAATAGTACTAGTACAAAAACCAAACACCTATGCAAGGACATGGAAATACAATATGAATATGATGAATCATGGCAACAATAAAATGCTTTGTTAGCCATTAAAGCCATAGCAAAATTATTAAGAGCTTTCAACAACATTTATAAATTCATAATTGGGGATCCTCTACAACTACCTTTACACAAAGCAGCCCTTCCGCCTCACCCTAACGTATGCGGGTGGAGGTGCAATCACAATACCAGAATATCTACACAAAGCGGCCCTGCTGCCTCACCCCAATGTACGCAGGTGGAGGTGTATTCACAATGCCACAAATTCTACACAAAGTGACCCTGCCGCCTCACCACGATATATGCGGGTGGAGGTGTATTCACAATACCATAACTCTACACAAAGCGGCCCCGCTACCGCAGTCCAATGTATGCGGGTGGTGGTGTAATCACAATGCCATATTTCGGATTCCCAAAATAATAATAGTTTGTACAAAAGAGTTCCCTTTTAAATCAACCATTTGGCACCTTTGGCCTTAGCAAGTGTAGATTCATAAGGTTTTATCATGTGATAAATAAGTGTTTAATCACATTGATTTCATACAGGATATCCTTCCCAAAAAGGGATATAACATAATTAAGTCAAAAATAGAGAATCACTAATACACGAGGGTTCTAACACGTTATGCCAATCGGAAATCAATTTTACTAGTTTGAATACCCCATATCAATAGTGTTTCAAGTTTGACTACACATGATAGAATTGTACAAGGATTCGGGAATTCCGATACTAGAAGAAGAGTTTAGCCTTCATATCTCGAAATATCTTTTCGTACTGCCACAATAATGTCCCAACACTCCTAACGATGCCAGTCTATAGAGGAGGAGAGAATTATAAGCATTATTAGAGGAATTCGCATGGCAAGGGTTGTTACGATTATGACCCGACCTTTCCCTCACCTAATTTAAGAACAAAACCACATAATATGGTTCAACAACCTCCCCACAGTCTCTATTAGCTCATGCATGTGATAAATCTTCTTTCATCACCCATAATAAACCCAAACCCGAAATTGAAAAATTGGGGGAAGAAATGCTTACCTTTTTGAAGCCCTAGCAAGTTCCTTTTGATGGAATTCCAAGTTTTGATCAAAGTAGAGTAGTGAAATCCTTAGTCCTCCCTTCCCTCTCTCTAGAATAGCTCTCTCTTCTCTCTAAAATGTCAGGTAATTTCCCAAAATTGAACCCTTAGGCTAGATAAATGAAGCCCCGTCACAAATCTGTGATCGCATATGCGATCTCATAATGCTTCTACGGTCCAGATAATGGACCGCATAATGGCCCTCCGAAACTGGGCACCCCTGCCTCACTCTGCGACCGATTTGCGGCCAGCGGACCTATTCTGCATTCGTATAATGTGCCGCAGAACTGCCCTCCGAAATATTTTGTGTTGGGTCTGCGATGGGTTATGCGGCCCACAAAATGATTATGCGGCCGCATAATGGACCACATAATGGTCCAAACATTTTCCCAGATGGGATCAAGTGGAAGGTTTCTGACTGATCGGGTATGTATTCCGTTTGTGACTCAGAGTTTACTATGAGATTCTCGTGCTTTTAATATGATGCCATGATAGATACAGTGCATTTTGTGGGATTGAGATTTTCAAGTACAAGGTGGCGATTTAGTTTTGGAGGAATGGTTGTGAGTTCTTAGACCACAAGGACGGTTTTAGGGATTAGATGAATGATATTACTACTTGGTATTGCCTGAGAATGGTGTGCATTTCAGAAGGCGCATGTGCTTTGACTTACGGACGCTTCATTGGTATTGTGGTACTCTCCTGGTTGATTGACTATTGATGTTTATGTTTTTTTCTATGTGGTACGGAATAATTATGGAAGTATTCAACGTGGGATTACCGTGTATGAGAGATGTGTTAGACATCTGAGTGGTGGAGTTGGGATCAACTACGGTCATTCGTGTAATCTATGGATTTGGAAATTGGGAGTCCTCAGCAGCAGATTGTTTCGTGGTTGCAGACAGTGAAGATGTTGCCAAAGTTAGCTAGATTGTGGTACATGTTATGGTTATATCATTGTGGTATTTTGGAGGGCTATTTATCCATTTGGGGATGACCGGAGTTGGTTTGGGGGCCCATTGATCGGCCTGAGAAGGATGTGTATTCTACAACGAGTCGGATTTGTTGACTCTATAATACTATTGTTGAGGGATGTGACATTCGATTAGAATTGATTTTATTTATATCTGATATGTTCTATGTGTTACTCTTCCATGCTACGAGGGGTTGTGATTCATTGGTTATATGCACACATGGCACGGTTCTGTTTGGGCCTTATAGAGAAATTCGAGCGAGATGGTGATTGGGGTGCGAAATAGTTGATTGTGCCTTGGTTATGGTCTTTTCGGGTTGTGGTATGTTGTGTTATTTTCTTCTCCATGGTTTTGGTCATGCACTTCATGTTCTTGATGTTGAATTGCGCGTGGTTGTTTATTTTGAGCATTGTGACTTGAGGTATTTCATATGGACCAGTGTTTAGTTGGGGTCACACATTGCAACTGGGTTATGATGGGATATGATTCTTTGTGATAGATTCATGTGTCTTGGTTCTACCATGTGTTATGGGTTCTTAGCATTGCATTTGTGGTCGCACTTGTTGACCTTGTGGGATAGTTCTCTCATTTGAGTCATTTTCCATGTTTGACTACATTTGAATTGTTGCTTGTTGGTCCACAGATTGCACGGTTGTGACTTTAGGTTGTATTGGTGTGGCTTGTCAATAAAATAGTTGTGTTCGATAAGACAAGGTCATTGGGCCTAGAAAGGATACTATCGGATTTGATTACGGTTTGTTTGGAAAACTAATATCGGAAGTCAGCTAAGAATTTAGCTTTGGCTCTAGTCAAATGAGTGAGAGAGCTCCATGACTTTTCTATCTGATTAGTGGTTATGAGTTTCTGCGTGTTTCTTTCATCATCGGCAGTGTATGAAGGTTTTGAACGAGGTTTTATTTCATATGAGGTTTATTACTAGTATTGGGTTTGTTTTGAGCAGGTACTGTGATTGGAAATTGTTGCTACGAGTATGCGAGTTATGTGGTATATCATGTGATTACATCTTGGGTTATAGATATGACTTGATACAACTTGTTCAGATTTATACAGTATGTAGGTGCAACATTTAGGTTCTTGTAAGGAATTCCGGATGTTGGAAATTGGGTTCTAAGGCTTACGGACTAAGGTAAAAGTAATGATCTTCAGGCTTACATCGATTAGGGTAAAGTAGGATCACCCCGGGGTATGTGCATGGTAAGGTTACACGGCGATTTGATGGCTTTGGAAAGACTCTAGGCACGTTCGAGGAGGAACGTATGTTTAAGTGGGGGAGAATGTAATGACCCGACTAGTTGTTTTGAGCATTTTTATTCCGTTCTACCGTTTGATGTCTTAAGTAGCTTCATATGATGTATTATTACTTGTGTGTATCATCGATTTTGGTTTTCAGGTGATTCTGAATTGATTTGGAAGAATGATTCTCCACTAGGAAGCTTTAAGTTGTAAGAGCTGACCAAGTTTGACTTTTCAGTATTTCACCTTGGATCGGAGTTTTGATGGTTCCTTTAGGTCCGAATGGTGATTTTGGAATGGGTCGTATGCCCGTATTTGCATTTCAATATTTCTAGAAGGTTTCAGCACTAATTGGAGAAAATTGGCAATTTTTAGGTTTGGAATGTTCATAAGTTTGACCAGGAGTTCACTTTGATGATATCGGGTCTGGATTGTGGTTTCGGGAATTGGAATAGCTTTGTTATGTCATTTAGTACTTGTGTGCAAAATTTGAGTTCATTCCAAGTTGATTTGATAAGGTTCGGCATGAGTTTTGGAAGTTGAAAGATTCAAAGTTCATTAAGTTCGATTTGAGGCGCGATTCTTAGTTTTGATATTGTTAAGGGTGATTCTCCGCCTTGAGTAGGTTTGTGTTATGTTATGGGACTTGCTGGCATGTTCGGACGGGGTTCTGATGGGCTCGTGGTTTATTTATGATTTCTTTGCTGGTTGTTGCTGGCGTCTGATGCCTCAATGGTTCTTCATGATCGCGAAGATGGTGATGCGACCATGTAGAAGGATTACCCAAGCTAGCTACAAGACATCCTAACATAAAACCACATCGCCCTAAGGCCCATAAGCTACTGTATTCTTCTTAAGCACCTTCATAAATACCCCAACCGTAACACTCACTCTGAAAATACCTTATGCGAATTTAAAATTATTCCTTTTTTTCTTATACTGAAAATGTAGAATCCATAGTCAAACCACGCCACAGCAGGCTTTATTTATTCATGATGGGATCGGGCTGCATGTCGCAGCATGCCATGTTGGTTTATATTAGCACTTGGGCAGGATCCGCCCCTACGGAGTCTGACATACCAGCAGTGAGCGCAGGTACCGTTGGGTGCTGAGTGCGATTGTCGAGTGTGAGTGTCGCGTGATTGAGAGTGTTGAGTGATTGGGAGGTGCTGAGTGATGGAGCGTGCAGAGTGAGGTTCAATACTCTGAGAGCATAAGCACATGAGTTTATCACTGTGGTGCATTACATTTGACATGCATACTTGGCATGTAGTCATAGAGATGCATGTCACGACCCGGAATTCCCACCCTCGGAACCGTGATGGCTAACATTTCACTTGCTAGACAAGCCAATGTTAGAATAGTTTTTAGCCATTTTTAACAATTCAATTTAAATAAAAACCAAGAAGATGAATAAACTAAAATAGAGTGAGAAAATCATAACAACAGCGACATCTAGGTACAATCCCAGAACTGGTGTCATAAGCGCACGAGCGACTAGAATAATACAAATAATGGTCTGAATGAAAGTATAATTGTCTGAAATGAAATAAATAGCTAGAATAAGGTAGAAGGGGACTTCAGGGCTGCGAACACCGTGCAGTTGTACCTCAAGTCTCCGTCGGCAATCAATTCGAGCAATCTACTTACCGCCGCTAGGAATGACTCCAAAATCTGCACAAGAAGTGCAGAGTTTAGTATGTGTACAACCGACCCCATGTACTCTGTAAGTGCCGAGCCTAACCTCGACAAAGTAGTGACGAGGCTAAGGGGGGTCACTCACAATAACCTGTACGCAATATAACAATAATAACAGGAAAGGAACACATGAAAGTAAAGCAGGTAATTTTGAAAATAAACTCAATCATTGAAATTAGTAAAACCAGAAACATCAGTCCTCAGATATCTCGTATGAAAACACTGAAAGCTATCACAATGCAACAATGAGTACAAAACACAATCTGTTACGGTGCGCAACCCGATCCCACCTTACAAACACAATCCTCCCTTATTTCACCATATTAATATCAAGAATAACATGTAAAATTCGCGGCGCCGCGCAACCCGATCCTACTATATAATTAGAATCAATATCATAATCCTCCCTTATTTCACCATTTCAAAATCACATATAAAATCCGTTGCGGCGTGCAACCCAATCCCACTGTATCAATATTCATCCTCCCTTATTCCACCCGTTGCAGCGTGTAACCCGATCCATAAAAAACCAATAAATTTGATCAAATCAACAACTCAATTCACAAAAATCTCTACGATTAAAGAATGTGAAAGCAAAGCCATAAAGGAACCTCGTACCAAATCAAGGAATGCTACAATTAATACACAGCAACAAGACAAGTCAAATATAAGATAGTTAAATTATACAAGTAAGACAATTAAGGCAAGTAGCAATTAATCATGGAAGTATGGAGGAAATGAACATTTTAATATGAGAGTAATATGTGACAAGTAGCAAGTTAAAGCATAGGAAGAAATTAAAGCATGTAAAAGTTAAGACATGGAATTAAATAATTAATGAAATACGGAAAAGCATAGAAATAATTATTTTGATGGCGTATATACACTCGTCACCTCGCATATACGCCGCTACACATGTAATTCACATAGCACATATCTCAAGGGTTCCTATTCCCTCAAATCAAGGTTAGACTCAATACTTACCTCGCTCTGCAAGCAAATCAAAGCTCAACCGGGGCCTTTCCTCTAAAATCCGCCTCCAAACCAATCGAATCTAACCAAATCGACTCAATAACATCAAACAATGCTAGGGAAATCAATTACAATACATAAAGTTAAGATCTTTACACATTTTTCAAAAAGTCAATAAAAGTTAACCCCGAGAATGCTTGGTCAAAACCTGAGATTCGGACCAAAACCCAATTACAAACCCCCCCCCCCCAATTCTTCCCAAATCCCTAATTTTCTACCATCAAAGAGCATAGATTATGGTTAGAGATCAATGGGTGTTGATGGAAATGGAAGAAAACTAGTTAAAGTACACTAACCTATGAAGTGGTGAAGAAATTTCTCTTCAAAAGCGCCTCTATGCCGAACTCTAATGAGAAGATCATGAAAAATGGGTGAAATCTCATATTTAGGACATTTTAAATCACTGGCGTCAAGTCTTCATCGCATTCGCGAAGGACCTGACGCGATCGCGAAGCACTGTGGCTCAAATGGCCTTCGCATTCATGAGATGTGCTTTGTGTTCGCGATGGTTCTTACCCCCCACCCCCCCCCCCAGCCATCGCATTCGCGACCCAATAATCGCGTTCACATAGCACACTAGCCCAGCTCTTCCTAAAATCCCAAAATGCTCCGCGTTCGTGGAGGAACAGTCGTGTTCGCGAAGGGAAAGCCCCACCTCTCACTTCGCGTTCGCAACTAGTACCTCGCATTGGCGAAGAACAACTCCTCCCCAGTCCCATTTTCCCATTTGTGATCGCGAGAGAGGCTTCGCGATCACGAAGCACACGACACCAGATACAACAGTAGCTCAAAATCATCAAGTCTTTCTAAGTTTTAATGGTCTGTAGCCTATCTGAAACTCACTCGAACCCCTCGGGCTCCAAACCAAAGATGCACATAAGTGTAATAACATCATACAAACTTGATCACGTGATCAAAATATCAAAATAATACCTAGAACCACGAATCAGACACAAAAATAAATGAAATTTTCAAAGAAACTCAAGAACATGAAATTTTACAATCGGACGTCCGAATCACGACAAATCAACTCCGTTTTGCACTAAATTTTCCATACAAGTCATAAATACTGAAATGAACCTATACCAAGTTCTGAAACCGAAAGTCAAACTCGGTAGCAATAACGTCAACCTACGGTCAAACTTAAAAATTCTTTAAACCTTTAAATTACTAGTTTTTATGATACGGACCCACAGGGACCGTCAAAACACAGATCTGGGTTCGTTTATACAAAACGTTAACCGTAGTCAACTCAAATGAGTTTTAAGGCAAAATTTCACATTTTTATCTATTTTTCACATAAAAATCTTCCAGAAAAATACACGGACTGCGCATGCAAATCGAGGAAGGATAAACGGAGCTATTCAAGTTCTCATCGAATTCTCCACCTCTAAAACAAATGTTCGTCCTCAAACGGATATAGAAAGGTACCTGGACTGGTGAAAAGGTATGGATATCTACTCCGCATGTCTGACTCGGACTCCCACGTGACTGCCTCGATCGGCTGACCTCTCCACTGCACTCGAACTGAAGGATAACTCTTAATCCTCAACTGTTGGACCTGCCGGTTTAGAATAGCCACCCGCTCCTCCTCATAAGTCAAATACTTGTCCAATTGGACTGAGCTAAAATCTAACACATAGGACGGATCACCGTGATACTTCCGCAACACAGACAAATGGAACACCGGATATACTGCTGACAAACTAGGTGGCAATGCCAGTTTATAGGCCACCTCACCCACTCTCTCAAGAATCTCAAAGGATTCGATATACCTAGGTCTCAACTTGCCATTCTTTCCAAACCTCATCACACCTTTCATGGGTGAACCCCGGAGCAATACCCTCTCTCCAACCATGAATGTAACATCACAAACTTTACGCTCGGTATAACGCTTCTACCTAGACTGAGCGATGCGAAGTAGATTCTGAATAATCTTGACCTTATCAAAGAAATCCTGAACCAAATTAGTACCCAACAACTGAGCCTCTCCGGGCTCGAACCATCCAATTGGCGAATGGCACCGCCTCCCATATAATGCCTTATAGGGAGCCATATGAATTCTTGACTAGTAGTTGTTGTTGTTGTAGACAAACTCCGCAAGCGGCAAGAAATGATCCGAAGAACCCCCGAAATCCATAACGCAAGCGCGAAGCATATACTCTAATATCTAAATAGTGCGCTCGGACTGTCCATCCGTCTGTGGGTGAAATGTTGTACTCAACTCAACCTGTGTACCTAACTCACATTGTACGGCCCTCCAGAAGTGTGAAGTGAATTATGTACCTCAACTAGAAATGATAGACACGGGCACACCATGAAGACGGACAATCTCGCAGATGTAGATCCCAGCTAACCACACTGAAGAATAGGTAACTGCCACTGGAATGAAATGTGCCAACTTGGTCAACTTGTCCACAATGACCCATATTGCGTCGAACTTCTTCTGGGTCTATGGGAGTCCAACAACAAAATCCATAGTGATACACTCCCACTTCCACTCAGGAATCTCTAGCCTCTGAAGCAAACCACCAAGCCACTGATGCTCATACTATACTTGCTGACAATTCAGACCCCGAGCTATATATGCCACTATCTCCTTCTTCATCCTCCTCCACCAATAATGCTACCGCAAGTCTTGATACATCTTGGAGGCACCTGGATTAATAGAATACCAAGAACTGTGGGCCTCCTCAAGAATCAACTCACGAAGATCATCCACATTGGACACACAAATACGACCATGCATCCTCAAAAACCCATCATCTCTAACAATAACCTGCTTGGCACCACCGTGCCGCACTGTGTCCTGAAGGACAAGCAAATGGGGGTCATCATACTGACACTCTCTTAAGCGCTCATATAAGGAAGACCGAGATACTGTGCAAGTTAGAACATGACTGGGATCTGAAACATCTAACCTCACAAACTAATTGGCCAAAGCTTGAACATATGATGCAAGAGGCCTCTCACCAACTGGAATATACGAAAGGCTACCCATACTCACATCTTTTCTACTCAAGGCATCGGCCACCTCATTGGCCTTCTCGGGATGATACAAAATGGTGATATCCTAGTCTTTCAACTACTCCAACCATATCCTCTGCCTCAAGTTGAGATCCTTTTGCTTGGACAAATACTGTAGACTCCGGTGATCCATGAATACCTCACACGACACGCCGTAAAGATAGTGCCTCCAAATCTTCAGTGCACGAACAATGGCTACCAACTCTAAGTCATGAACATAGTAATTCTTCTCATAGACATTCAACTGCCACGATGCATATGCAATTACCCTGCCATCCTGCATCAATACTACACCAAGCACAATGCGAGATGCGTCGTAATACACCGTGTAGAATCCTGAACCTGTGGGAAACACCAACACTGCGTTATAGTCAAAGCAGTCTTGAGCTTCTGAAAGCTCAGCTCACACTCATCTGACCATCTAAATTGGGCACCCTTCTGGGTCAATCTAGTCTATGGGTCTACCATGGATGAAAACCCCTCCATGAACCGGCAATAATAACTCGCCAAACCTAAGAAACTCCGGATCGCTATAGCTGAAGTAGGTCTAGGCCAGTTCTGAACTGCCTTAATCTTCTTAGGATCCCCTTTTATGCCCATTGTCGATACAACAAGCCCCAAAAAGGCGGCTGAGTCTAAACAAAACACATACTTTGAAAACATGGCATATAACTGGCTACCCCTCAAAGTCTAAAGTACATTCCGAAGATGCTTATCATACTCACCTCGACTGCGGGAGTAGATCAAGATATTATCAATGAACACAATCACAAAATAATCCAAATAGGGCTTGAACACCCGGTTCATCTAAGCCACAAATATTGTTGGGGCATTAGTCAACCCAAATGACATCACTAGGAACTCACAATGCCCATACCGAGTCCGAAAAGCTGTCTTAGGGACGTCGGATGACCTAATCTTCAACTGATGGTAGCCAGACCTCAAATCAATCTTCGAAAACACCTTGGCACCCTAAAGTGGATCAAATAAGTCATCAATCCTCGGTAACGGTTACTTGTTCTTGATAGTGACTTTGTTTAACTACCAATAGTCTATACACATCCTCATCGACCCATCTTTCTTCTTCACGAAAATTACGGGCGCACCCCAGGGCGAGACACTATGTCTAATGAATCCCTTATCAAGCAAATCTTGTAATGAATCCTCATCGACCCATCTTTCTTCTTCACGAAAATTACAGGCGCACCCCAGGGCGAGACACTATGTCTAATGAATCCCTTATCAAGCAAATCTTGTAATTGCTCCTTTAATTCCTTCAACTCCGATGGGGCCATACGGTATAGTAGAATAGCAATGGGTTGAGTGCCCGGAGCCAAATCAATACAGAAGTAAATATCTCTATTGGGTGGCATCCCCGACTGATATACAGGAAACACCTCTGAAAACTCACACACAACTGGTATTGAAAATATAAAAGGAACCTTCGCACTCGAATCACAGACATAGGCCAAATAAGCTAGACATCCCTTCTCGACTTTACTCCGAGCCTCGACATAAGAAATAACCCTGTTGGTGGAATGTTCAGGAGTCCCTCTCTACTCTAATCGAGGCAACCCTGGCATAGCTAAGGTCACTGTCTTGGCATGACAGTCCAATATAGCATGATAAGGTGACAGCCAATCCATACCCAAGATAACATCAAAATCTACCATATCAAGAAGTAGGAGATTTATGCTAGTCTCAAGACTACCAATAGTAATCACACACGAGCGATAAATGCGATCTACAACAGTAGAATCTCCCACATACGTGGACACATATACAAGAGCAATCAAATAATCATGAGGCACAACCAGATGTAAAGCAAAATAGGATGAGACATAGGAATAAGTAGAGCCCGAATCAAATAGAACTGAAGCATCTTTATGGGAAACTGGAACAATACCTGTGATAACAATGTTAGATGAATTGTCCTCAGACCTAGCTGGAAAGCATAACATCGGGGCTGGGCCCCACCACTCTGAACTACATCTGTGGGACGGCCTTTAGCTGGTTGGCCTCTACCTCTAACGGCCTGACCTCCACCTCTAACAGCCTGACCTCTACCTCTGGCTGCCTGGCCCCTGCCTCTAGTTGGCTGAGCAAGCAGTGGAGCAACCGATGCCAGAACCATGGCACGAGAACTCTGTTGTGGCATGCTACCCAATAATCTCGGATAGAACCTCCTGATGTGACCAGTACCTCCACACTCAAAACACCCATCCTGCTGTTGTGGCTGCTGAAGCTGAAGCTGACCCAAAAGGGCCGGATAACCACGGTGATAACTCGAAATCAGAGGCGCACTGTAGGTTGATTGCCCAAAATAAGGCACATAAAGACCACGACTCCCTGAAGCACTGTGAGATGCCTGAAGCGCTAACTGAAATGGCCTGGGAGGAAAGCCTTTACCAAAAGTACCCCTACCTCCAGATGAGGCACCACTAAATCTGCCAGAATGATGAGGCCTCTTTTCAAACACCGGCCACCTCTCTTGAGCACAAACCATCTCGATCCATCTAGCAATATCTATAGCCCTCTGAAAAGTAATATCATCTCCAGTCTCCTTGGTCATCTTAGCCTGATAGTAAAAGTGAGGCCATAAATGAATCTCCTCACTCTCTCCCTCTCAGTAGGAAGCAAGATGATAGCATGGAGAGCTAGGTCCACAAATCGAGTCTCGTACTAGGTAACAGTCATACTACCCTGCTGAAAACGCTCAAACTGCCTGCGGTAATCCTCTCTTAGAGTGACAGGAATGAACTTCTCTAGAAATAGCTATGAGAACTGATCCCAAGTAAATGCAGGCGAACCAGCTGGTCTAGTCAACATATAATCTCTCCACCACCTCTTGGCGGAACCAGTTATCTAAAACACCAAAAAATCGACCACATTGGTCGTAACTATCCCATGCTCTGCATCACCTCATGGCAGTGGTCTAGATAATCATGTGGGTCCTCAAAAGGAGCACCACTAAAAAGAACAGGAAAGAGCCTCGTAAACTTATCCAACCTCAACAAAGCCTCGGAAGACATAGCGGGCCTATCACCGGTCTGTGCCGTAACAACCGGCTGAACCACCCCAACTGGCGGGGCTACTGGAGTCTGATACTAGGGAGCTACATGCTTTGGGGTGTGAGTATACGGAGTTTGTTCTCCTCCCCCAGCCCGAGTGACGGCTGGTGCCACCGGAAATGTACTAGTCTTAGCCACACTCTCCATAAGGCCCATCAAACGGACTAGAGCGTCCTGAAGCACTTGAGTGGCTATGAACCCCTCCGGAACCTGAGCTTGTCAGATGGGTACAGTCTGAGAAGCTACCTTCTCCGCAAGATCTACCTGAGACTCCACTGTGGGAGCTGCTGGTCGAGCTCTAGGTTGAGCTCTCCTTCTCCCTCGACCTCGACCTCTACCCCTGGTAGTAGCTACCACAAGGGGCTACGGCTCCTGTCCGACAGTAGATGTTGTGCATGTTCTCTCCATCTACGAAAGAACAAGAACATAATGGTTCAATCATAAATGATAGAATAAAATCGCACGATAGAGAAAGAAAGAAGTGAAATTTTTCCTAAACTCCATAGCCTCTGGAAGATAAGTACAGACATCTCCGTACCGATCCTCCAGACTATACTAAGCTTTCTCGTGACTCGTGAGACCTAGGAAACCTAGTTCTCTCATACCAACTTGTCACAACCTGAAATTTTCACCATCGGGTCTGTGATGGCGCCTAACATTTCACTTGCTAGGCAAGCCAATGTTAGAATAGTTTTTAGCAATTTTTAACCATTTAAATTAAATAATAACCAAGAAGATGAATAAACTATAATAGAGTGAGAAAATCATAACAACAATGACATCTATATACAATCCCAGAACTAGAGTCACAAGAGCACGAGCGACAAGAATAATACAAATAATGGTCTGAATGAAAGTATAACTGTGTGAAATGAAATAAAGAGCTAGAATAAGGTATAGGGGGACTTCAAGGCTGCGAACGTCGTGCAACTGTACCTCAAATCTCTGTTGGCAATAAATCTGAGCAATCTACTAACCACAACTAGGACCAAATCCAAAATTTGCACAAGAAGTGCAGAGTGTAGTATGAGTACAACTGATCCCATGTACTCTGTAAGTGCCGAGCCTAACCTCAATAAAGTAGTGACGAGACTAAGGCGGGTCACTCACAATAACTTGTACGCAGTATAATAATAATGATAGGAAAGTAAAGCAGTTATCTTATGAAAATAAACCAAATCTCGTATGAAAACACTGAAAGCTATCACAATGCAACAATGGGTACAAAATATAATCTGTTGCGGTGCGCAACCCGATCCCACCATACAAACACAGTCCTCCGTTATTTCACCATATCAATATAAAGAATAACATGTAAAATCCGTTGCGGCACACAACCCGATCCCACTATATAATCAAAATCAATATCATAATCCTCCATTATTTCACCATATCCAAAATCACATATAAAATCCATTGCGGCATGCAACTCGATCCCACCGTATCAATATCTATCCTCCCTTATTCCACCCATTGCGGCGTGCAGCCCGATCCATACACAAAACCAATAAATGTGATCAATTCAACAACTCAATTCACAAGAATCTCTACGATTAAGGAATGTGAAAACAAAGTCATAAAGGAACCTCGTACCAATCAAGGAATGTTACAATTAATGAAACACAACAAAACAAGCCAAAAATAAGACAGTTAAAGTGTACAAGTAAGACAATTAAGGCGAGTAGCAATTAATCATGGAAGCATGGAGGAAACGAACATTTTAATACGATAGTAATATGTGACAAGTAGCAAGTTAAGGCATAGGAACCAATTAAAGCATGTAACAGTTAAGACATGGAATTAAATAATTAATGAAATACGGGAAAGCATGGAAACAATTATTTTAACGGCATATATACACTCGTCACCTCGCATATACGCCGCTACACATGTAATTCACATAGCTCATAGCTCAAGGGTTCCTATTCCCTCAAATCAAGGTTAGACCCAACACTTACCTCGCTCCGCAAGCAAATCAAAGCTCAACCGGGTCCTTTCCTCTAAAATCCACCTCCAAACCGATCGACTCAATAACATCAAACAATGCTAGGGAAATCAATTACAATACATAAAGTTAAGAACTTTACACTTTTTTCAAAAAGTTAACAAAAGTCAACCCCGGGCTCGCTTGGTCAAAACCCAAGATTCGGACCAAAACTCAATTACCCGTTCACCCCCGAGCCCGATTATGTGACTAGTTTCTAAATCCGACCTGAATTTGAGGTCTAAATCCCAGTTTTACAAACCCTCCCTCCCCTCCCCCCTCTCCCCAATTCTTCCCAGATTCCTAATTGTCTACCATGAAAGAGCATAGATTAAGGTTAGAATGGGTGTTGAAGGAAATGCAAGAAAACAAGTTAAAGTACACTAACCTATATGGTAGTGATGAAATTTCTCTTCAAAATCGCCTCTAGGCCGAGCTCTAATGAGAAGATGGTGAAAAATAGGTGAAATCTCGTATTTGGGACATTTTAAATCACTGGCATAAGGTCTTCATCGCGTTCGCGAAGGACCTAATGCGATAAGGAAGCACTGTGGCCCAAATGGCCTTCACGTTCACGATGGCTCTTCCCTCGTGTCCATCGCATTCATGGACCAATGATCGCGTTCGCGTAGCACACTAGTCAAGATCTCCCAAAAATACCAAAATGTTTCGCGTTTCCGAAGGGCAAGCCCCCCTCCACTTCACGTTCGTGAAGAGTAACTCCTACCCAGTCCCATTTCCAATTCGCAATTGCGAGAGAGGCTTCGCGATCGCAAAGCACACAACACCAGATACAACACTAGCCCAAAACCTGCAATTCTTTCTAAGTTTAAATGGTCCGTAGCCTATTCGAAACTCACCTGAGCCCCTCGACCTCCAAACCAAGCATGCACACAAGTGTAATAATATCATATGAACTTGCTCGCACGATCAAAACATCAAAATAACACCTAGAACCACGAATCAGATACCAAAATAAATGAAATTGTCAAAGAAACTCAAGAAAATGAAATTTTACAACCGAACGTCCAAATCACGTCAAATCAACTCTATTTTGCATTAAATTTTTGCAGACAAATCATAAATAATGAAATGAACCTATACCAAGTTCCGAAATAGAAATCTGAATACGGTAGCAACAAAGTCAACCTGCGGTCAAACTTAAAAATTCTTTAAACCTTTAAATGACTAGTTTTAAACAAATTACGTTAAATCAACTTAGGGACTTCTGAATTTGATTCCGGGCATACGCCCAAGTCCCAAATCATGATACGGACCCATCGGGACCGTCAAAACACAAATCTGGGCATGCTTACATAAAACATTGACCGTAGTTACCTCAAATGAGTTTTAAGGCAAATTTCATATTTTTATCAATTTTTCACATAAAAATCTTTCGAAAAAATACATGGAATGTGCACACAAATCGAGGAAGGATAAATGGAGCTATTCGAGCTCTCGGAATACAGAAATGAAGGATAAAACTATAAATGACCTATCAGATCATCACAATGCATTTCCTCATGCTATATTGTATTGTGACATTTATGACTTCTCATATACATTGACATGTAGGCATAGATATGTACTTTCCTGATGCTATCTGATAATGGAGCATCTTATCTATTGTTGAAAGTGTTTGGGAAATATCACAGTTTTTCTGACAAACTCACATTTTGGTGACTTCGGCAAAAGATTTGGGTTTTACAGTTATACCTAAAAAGTATGCCTATTTTCTATAACTATGAATGAGCTAAGCATCAAATCTTTGAGTATTACTTGTACTGTTTTCATTATATTGTTATGAGTTGTTCTTGGCTGTTGGTGTTGGACTCTGACCGTTGTCCAAGCTCATCACTTCTTTCAACCTAAGGTTAGATTTGTTCATTATTGAGTACATGGAGTCAGTTGTACTCATACTACACTTCTGCACCTTGTGTGCAGATTTTGGTTCTGATGTTGCTGTGTATGGCGAGAGCTGGCATTGAAGATGTACATGCGTTCCGATTGTAGCTGCCTCTTGTTCATGGTAGCTTTAGATTTATAAAAATCTATTTATGTACATTTCAAACAAATGATGTATTTATTTCATACCAGCTTTGTAAACTATAAATCTTAGAAGCTCATGATTTATACTACCAATCCTTGGGATTTTTGTAAAAAAGTTCGGCTATTTAATCATTTATTTTATCTGTAAATATCATTTGAGTCGGATTATTGCAAATTGGCTTACCTAGCGGATTGGGTAAGGTGTCATAATGACTAGTTGGATTTTGGATCGTGACATGAAAGGAGCGCCCTTTTGAGTTAACTTAGTTAATAGGGTTGAAATCGATGAAAACCCCTCTACGAAATGATGATAATACCCAGCCAAATCCAAGAAAGTCCTAATCTCTATTGCGTTAGAAACTCTGTGCCAACTCTGAATTGCATCAATCTTCTTCGGATTTACCTTGATCCTCTCACTAGACACCACATGGCCCAAGAACACCACTGAGTCCAACAAAAATTCACACTTGGAAAACTTGACAAATAATTTCTTCTCTCTCAAAATCTGGATCACAATCCTCGAATATTGCTCATGCTCCTTGGCACTATGGGAATACACCAATATATCATCAATGAACACAATCAAAAAAGAATCCAAATAATGTAGGAACACATTATTCATCAAATGCATGAAAGATTCTAGGGTAATGATCAAACAAAAATACATCAACAAAAACTTATAATGCCTATAACGAGTCCTGAAAGTCGTCTTAGGTATGTTTGAAGTCCTAATCTTCAACCGGTGATAACCCGATCTCAATTCAATCTTCAAGAACACCTTGGTACCCTTGAATCTAATAAAATAAATTAATGTGAGACAATGGATACTTGTTCTTGATGGTTACCTTATTCAATTGCCTATAGTCAATACACATCCTCATAGAACCATCCTTCTTCTTCACAAACAACACTAATGCACCCCAAGTTGATACATACGCCTAATGAACCCCTTATCCAACAACTCTTTCAACCTCTCCTTCAATTACTTCAACTCAGCTAGAGCCATGCAATACGATGGAATAGATATGGGCTGAGTGTCGAGCACCAAGTCAATACCAAAATTTATATCCATATCGGGTGGCATGCTTGGTAGGACTATAGGAAATACATCCAAAAAATCCCTTACCATTGGAACTGACTTGATAGTAGAGGTATCGGCACTAACATCTCTAATAAAAGCCAGATATGCTAAACACCCCTTCTTAACCATCCACTGAACCTTTAGAAGTGTAATCACTCTACTAGAAGTATGACTAAAACAACTCTCTACTCCAACTTTGGAAACCCTGGCATAGCCAACATCACGATCTTAGCGTGACAATCAAGAATAGCATGATAGGGAGAAAACCAATCTATAGCCAAAATCACATCAAAGTCCACCATATTAAGCAACAGATGATCAACACTAATCTCATCATCGTCAATGGTAACCACACAAGACCGATACATACGATCCACCATAATAGAGACACTAACAGTTGTATATACATAAACAGGGATATTAAGAGAACTACAAGGGAAGTCCAAATGCGATATGAAGTACGATGACACATAGGAATATGTAGAACCATGATCAAATAATACCAAAGCATATCTATGATAGACTGTAACAATGCCTTCAATAACTATATCAAAAGCCTCTGCCTCAGGTCTACCTAGAAATGCATAACAATGGGTCTGACCTCCGCCTAACTGACCTGCACCTCTGGGAAATCCTCTGACTGCCTGAGCTTCCCCTGTAGATGGTGGGCATGGTGGTGTAACAACTGGTGCTGAAGTCACATCATGAGAAACTTGTTGTGCTATGCCTCTATCATGCCTAGGGCAATCTCTATTGGTATGCCCTACTTATCCACACTCGAAACAACCTCCAGATGAGAATGGCTGTTAAATTTAGGGCTATCTCCTGTAACGTGAGTACCCACTGAAAGAACCCTGGACTGTAGGAGTATTGTGGGAACTCCTCTTTGGTAATGCACTAAATGAAGACTGAACAGGAGCGTCACGAGTGGGCTAATAAGCTGAAGGAACTAGCTTTCTAGAATGGCCTCTCCTAGAATGATCCCCACCCTCAGACAAGGTACCAAAAAAACCTGTCAGAATGCCGGGACTTCCTGCCTCTCATTACCATGGCCTCTCTGCCATGACCCAGAATGCGCTCAATCATGTGCGCTATCGCCCAAATCTGAAAGAATGTAGTCCCAGTCTCCGCCTCCCTGGCCATAGAAATATTGATACCAAAATTAAACCCCTCTATGAACCTCCTCACCTTATCAACCTCTGTGGGGATTAGAAACATTGCATTACGAGATAGTGCGGTGAATCTCATCTCATACTCGGTCACAAACATGCGTCTCTACTTAAGGTACTCAAACTGGACATGCATCTCCTCCCTCTGTGTGAGGGGAATGAACTTCTCTAAGAAGAGATGTGAAAACTGACGCCAAGTGAGTGAAAGTGACCCTGCTGGAATTCTATACTCATATGACTGCCACCACCTCTTGGCTTCCCCTTGAGTTGGAAAGTAGTGAAATTGAGCCCATTCAACTCAACCAAACCAAGATTCTGCAAAATCGTCTGACAACCATCTAAGAAATCTTGTACATAAGCCAAAGGATCACCATCAAACTGTGGAGACCCATCTTCCTAAATCGATCAAAACTCTTTTGCTTCTCCTCAAACATAGCAGCCTCCACTAATATCCTAACAACAACCACGTGTGGATGTCCACCAATTGTCATTACTCTTGATGTCTGATACATGGAAGCAAACTACTCAGGAGTATGAGTAAAGAGAGTTTGTGCCCCTCCCCTGTCCTAAGAAGTAGCCGATGCCACATGAAGTACTCTAATCAGTGCCAAACCCTCCACAAGCCCAACCAGACAAACAAAGGCATCCTGAAGTACTATGGGAGCAATAACCCCCTCTAGTACCTGAGTTGGTCCAACCATGTCTCCTTGATCTGGAACCTGCTTCTCAACAGGAACTACTGGTGGCTCCACAGTGTCTACTCTAGCAGGGCCTCTAACGGTAGTGTGTGCTCCACCTCTGCCTCTACCTCAGACCCGGCTTCCTGCAACCCTGGTCAAGGGTACTGGAACCTACCCCGCTGCTCCAGATGAATGCGTCCTCACCATCTGTGAGAGAATAGAAGAGCGAAGAATAAAACTTCAAAATAAACAAATCTGCATCATAGAGTATGAAAGAAAAAGAAGTTTCCTAACATTATGTAGCCTCTCGGAGATAAGTACAGACGTCTCCATACTAATCCACAAGACTATTGTTGACCTGCTCGTGACTCGTGAGACCTACATAACCTAGAACTTTAATACCAACTTGTCATGACCCCAAATCCCATCGTAGGTTATGATGGCACCTAGTCGTACTTGCTAAAGCAAGCCAACTCACAATCAACAAGATATAGTCCAGGTTCCTTTAATTAATACAGTCATATCATAAATAAAGACAAAAATTATCTCAAAACAATAAAATGTTCGATACAGTCATAACATGGTCTCAACATGGCTAAAACAGTACAACCCCAAAGGACTAGGTGGCACAAGTACATGAGCAACAACCAAATAAGTATAGGTTTGAATACATGATCAACACTGTCTGAGATAATGAAAATAGTAGTAAATGGTAAAAGGACAGGGACTTGGTCATTGTGAAATGAATCCATTGATTGAAGCTCATTCTAAATCTCTGAGCGAACACCTAGGCTCAACGAGAGGCTCTGCTAGTACCCACTTGAGGATCTGCACAAAAAGATGTGCAGAGCATAGTATGAGTATACCACAATCAGTACCCACTAAGTATCAGGTCTAACCTCGAAGTAGTAGTGGCAAGGCTATAGGCATCAATATACTTCTAACACAAACATAAATAACAAAGCTTAGAACTGAAACGGTAATTAATCTCATGAATAACAAGTGACAGAGATATCAGCAGTCAAAAAATATAAAGCATGCTTTTCCAAATCAAGAGATAATCATAACGATGCTGATCAAATATTGAGATGGCATGCTTCAAGTAATAGAGACGAGGCTCCCAACTATCATATACATATGTCATGAAAAATTAGCATCTAATTGGATTCTTCTAAATGAGTCAAGGATATCTATGCATGCATAAACCTTATCTCTTACCACAACCGGTACACGATCCATGTACACGATACACAATCTATGCATCACCATAACCGGATACAAAATCAATGTATCGACCTGATACACAATTCATGTATTGATCACGCTCACAGGGCCCAAAGTAACATGGGTAATCACCTGAATCCAGAGGAACGCATCCTTATCCAAGCGCAAAAAGGAGCTTGATAGCTCACTTATAATCAAATATTCGTTCATCAGGTTTTGTGTGCCATAATTGTAATTCATCCGCACGACCTTACTTTTTGTACCACAATTCTCAGTCCAAATCTAGTATCCATATATAAAAATGTATGCATATGTCCAAGAATTAATAGATAAAAGATGCACAAGGACTTAATAATAATTATGCGGATGTGTGCTCATGGAATATTTATTATATCTATGGATGATTCAGACGATTCAAAATATCAAGAATATGCTCCCATACCTTCATAAATAAATCATAAACCTAGGTATGATCTCTAACATAAATAAGAGAGCGAACGTAGTTATTTAATCCAAACAAATCATGAATCAAGATGAGCACATAATCAAAACAAGGCATAAAGTATCTCAATTGGTAAGTTTATATAAGTTCACCACTCAGTATATACACCACCCCTAATCCCTTAAATACATATCAATCAAGTCAATCCTAGGTGGTTTCCCTCTTAATGAGGTTAGCCAAGAGACTTACCTCCACCTGGTTACTAAAAATCATCACAAATGCCAAATCATCAAAATTCAACTCCAAACGCCAAACGGGTCGAATCTAGTAAAATATAACAAAATTACATCAAACAAATCCAAAAGAAATAATTTCAAACAATAAAATTTGAATCTTTGATCAAATCCCCAAAAGTCAACAAAATTCAATCCGAAACCACACGATCAAAACCTGAGTCAAGGGATAGATCCCGATTACCCATAACCCTACGAGTCCATATATGTCGTTAGATTTCAAAACCAACCAAATCGCAAAAATTTATTTTTTAATTTGTAGGAAAAAATCCCCAATTTTTCCTCTAAAATCTCATGATTAAAGTGCATAAATCCATAAGAATT
Organism: Nicotiana tabacum; assembly: GCF_000715075.1. NCBI lineage: Eukaryota > Viridiplantae > Streptophyta > Magnoliopsida > Solanales > Solanaceae > Nicotiana > Nicotiana tabacum. The sequence continues at coordinate 36,336,450 of NC_134102.1, read as the reverse complement.
CAAAATAAATAGTGAAATCCAAGTGATAATTACTTACCTCCAAAGTAGTGATAAAATCATCTCAAAAGTCACCTCTTACCGAGCTCCGAATCACAAAATAGTAAAAATAAGCCAAACCCTATAACATTTTGCCAATAATTTCCGCTTCTACGGACAACTTGGTCGCTTCTGCGACGTCGCTTTTGCGGCATGTTCCTCGCAGATGCAAGCTCCACTTAAATAGTCCACCTTCGCTTCTGCACCACATTGTCCGCTTTTGCGAAGTCGCATCTGCATTCAACCCTCACATGTGCGCAAACACTTCTACGCAAAAACGTCTGCACATGCAGAATCCCAAGCTGAGGCATATCTCCGCTTCGCTGTATGCTTCTCCACTTCTGCGATTATGCAGATGTGCTACCTTGCACCTATGCGATAACCTCTACAAGTGCGACACACCAAAACTAGTTTTGCCAACTTACAACAAAACTATTCGAAATCAATCCAAATCACATCTGAGCCTCCTCAAACCCTGTTTGATCATACCAAAAAGTTAAAATACCTCATACAAACTGATCCAAATACCCTAACCATCACGAATAACACCAAACCTGCGAATCGAAGACCAAAATCCATCTCTTAACTTCCAAACCTTCCAATTCACCGAACACATTTGAATCATGCATAAACATTCTGAATTCCAAACAAACTTCACACACAAGTTCCTAACAACTATATAAACCTATTCTAAGTACCAAACAATAATCTGAGTTCTATATCATCAAAGTTAATTTTTGGTCAAACTTACGAACTCTCTAACCTTCAAATTGTCAACTTTTAGCAAATAGAGCTAAAATATCCTAGGAACCTCCAAATCTAAATTCGGACACACGACTAAGTCTAGAATCACCATACGAACATATTAGAATCACCATATGAACCTATTAGTAGTACCAAATCACAAATCTGAAGTCGTCTACTTAAAAGTCAAACCTTGGTCAACTCTTATAACTTAAGCTTCCAAAAATAAAACTAATTGTTCCAATCATTCTCAAACCTTCACGAAGCCAAACTAACCAATACCGCAAGTCACAAAACAACAAACACACATAAGGAAATCATCAAACATGGGAACGGGGCTCAAATACATAAAATGACTGGTCATGAACAACCACAAACACATACTATTTTCTCCTCTACTTTGAAACCTTATTGGACCATATAAATCCATATGCAACAACATCAAGGGTCCATAAGTACTTACCACTTTTTTGATATGAATGAGGACTTCACATGTTTGCCTTTGTCACATGCGTCACAGACTTTATCTTTCTTTAACCTGGATTTTGGTAGACCAAGAACCAAATCCTTTATCACCATTTCGTTCAGCAGTGAGAAGCTTGAATGTCCTAGACACTTATGCTACAATAAAGAGTCATTGTTCAAAACATTAAGACACGTTAGTTTATTCCCTTAAAGGAACATAATATTAACTTTGTAAATATTTTTGTGCCTTTTTTTGTGAGAATCAGGTTTTCAAAATTTAGATTAGTCACGGTATACACAGCAGAGCGAACAAACATGGTTCCTTCTATCACACATTTGAGACATATTCAGGAAGCTGTGTTTTAAACCTTTAACATAATACACATTTTCAATAGCAAGAAAATTCGATAGAATTATCAGTGCAGAAAATATTCCATAAAATTTGAATGATTAAGAGAATAATCAAAGTCCATAATGTCAACATGTTTTCCCTGTTCCTATTACACACTTTTTAAGTTTGTTCAGAAAATAATACATCTTTTTATATTTGAAAATTTTAATTTTAAATTTTCTAAGTTTACCGTTATTGACATGCTCTTCTACTCATGAAAATGTTATGACATATTTTGGGAGTAGGACATACCAACCTTACATATACCAACGAACTCATCTTTCTTACCAACTACCACACTCTCTCCTTTAAGGTTGTCAGTAAGAGAAAATTTATTTTTTCCAATTATGTGCCTCGAGAAACCACTATACAAAATAGAGTATCACAATTGGTTGCTCCCTATCACCTTAGACTGAAAAACTAGATTAGGTATTAGATTTAGGAACCCTGACAAACTTGGGTCCCTTTCTTTAAGTAAAAAAGATAAATCATATTCTGTTGAGCCCAACTTGGAAGTCTTGGACTTTTCAGTGAAGAAACCAAGTTTATTAGTTTTCCTTTTCTCAACATTCTTGATATTCTTTTGGGTTGCTTGAAACATAGCCTTGCATGAATATTTAAAGTGACTGTTTTTCAGGGACAAGAACATACTTACTTTTGGGATAATATGAGGTCTTAACCTTTTTATGCCCTAGTCATATCCTATTGATAATATAGTTTTCATGCAAAGTGGTTAACATCTCTGAGAACCTGTTCCACTTCAAAGTTCTTTCTCGTTCATACTTAGTCTTGTCCAGATTCTCCTTAAACAACCTATTTTTTTCATGTTCAGAACAAAGATTAATCTTTAGCCTTTTCAATTCATTCTCTAAGTTTCTCCAAATCTCACTAGCATGACTCTTTCCTTTAGCAGGTCCATCAAGAAGAATTTTGTTCTCAGTCTCTAAAATTGAGTTTTCATTACCTAAAGTAAGAACCTGGTCCTTCATATCTTTAACAATTCTTTCTAGGCTTTCTTTAGTTACCTCTAGGCCTTTTCTATCAAACTTAATAGAAGAATATCTATCTATGAGTTATTCCTTTTCAGCATAGAGACTATGATATGCATCCATCAAGACCTTAGACCGAAAAAACAATTTCTTCTTAGAGTAAGTATGAATCTTTTCTATAAGATCAAAAAAACCTAATTTCACTTGATCGTCTTCTACTTCTAAATCTGAATTTACCATCAATGTGAGGATGCTTCTATTCTCTAAGTTGGGGTCATTTATGCCATCATAGATTGATCTTCTACCTCACTTTCATCATCAGATTTGCTACTAGAGGTATTTTCCATGGTATCTAGTGTCGTTCTCGCAATCTCATCCATTGTACTCATCTGCATTTTTTGATCAAGGACTTGGTTCTTCTTCTTTTCTTTCACTTTATCATGATTATTCCTTTTTCAATCGATCTCCCATATTAGATAATCCTTAATATAGTGATCAAGATTGCCACACTTTTAACATACATCTGACTTACTCCTCTCAAGAGTCTTTGATTTGGAGGTGTTACCCTTTTTTGGAAACTATCTTTTTTTATCATCTTTTGAAACCTACGTATCAGTAGTGCCATATCATCATTATCATCATCATCAGTTTCCAGCATTCCAATGGCCTTGAGAACCTGGTTCTTATCCTTACAAGTTTCAGTCATCTATCGATCTTGATACAACTTTAGCTCGTAGGTCAGCAGATGTCCAGTAAGGTCAACCATAGCCATTGTATTCAGATTACTTGCTTCAGTGATCACATTGACTTTGCTATTCTAGGAAGATGGTAGTATACTCAAGATCTTTCTTACTACTTTGTGCATGGGGATAACTTCTCCAACAGAGATTAGTTCATTAATGATTGAAGTAAGTCGAGTATTCATCTCCCAGATATTTTCCCCCTCTTTCATCTTGAAAAGTTCATATTGCCTGGTAAACATATCGATCTTTGACTATTTGACTTGATTCGTGCCTTCATGGTTGATTTGCAGGGCATCCCAAATCCGCTTTCCATTAGTCCATGCAAAGATTTGGCATTGGACACGATTTTGAAATATAATCATATATTTCTACTCGATAATTATGGATCATCGAGATTTGGCATTGGTTTCGGACACGTAGGCCCAGCTTGACTTTTGTTGGTTTTCTTGGAGTTCTTCAAAGATCGAAGTTTTTTAATTGAGAAAACTTTCTATGGAGTTGGTTGACTTCCTTGGATGATGTTTGGATAGATTCGAGCCGGTTGGAGGTGATTTCTCAAGGAAAAGAAATTTTGGAGTTTTGAACTAGCCCGGATGAGGTAAGTGTCATGGCTAGCTTTGGTAGAGGAATTTTTTCCTAATAAGCGGTATTGTTTACTGCGTGTAGGGGTGATATTTATGCGAGGTGATGAGTGTATATTCATGTGCCAGGGTTATTCATGTTCGGGGTAGATTCTGGACTACTTTATGACTTTTTGGTTGTGTGTTCTTGTTGTTTTATGTTTTACTAAATTGATTAACTATGTGAGTACCATAATCCATACTAGAGTTAATGTTTAGTCTAATGATACCTTATCTTGAGCATGATAAACTATTTTTGAGATCATTGATATACTTGATTACTTTATGCCTTGTTTGGTTATGTGTTCTAGTTGTTATACGCTTTAGCTTTGATGGTTATTTGGCCATGATGATTATTTGGATGACGTACTACTTGTAGGGGCTGTGGTCATACGTACATATAGGCATATATACCACCTAGGTATCACCCTTTGTACACAAGCATACACCCATATATGGTTATTTCTTTGCCCATGTACATTATATATGCTTATCTCTTATTCATATGCATATATTCCTACATATGGTTCTCGAATATGGACTGAGGTTGTGACACGAGGTTTTTCACATGCGGATATTATGATATTTTTATTCACTTGGCACGAGTTCATTGTCGTGCAATGATTGTGATAGTATTATTGATTTGGCACAAGGTCTCTGTCGTGCAATGGCTACGATATGATATTGATTTGGCACGAGGTCTTTCCCATATGGTGACTGTGATGTGATATTATTATGGCATGAGGCCCTCGCCGTGCCTCATGTGGATATGGATCCATCCTTCTAGGGTCGCCCTCTCATGTCTTTTTCTTGATGGCGTACACACAGGTTGTGAGAAACTGACAAGTTTTTAGTTGTTTGTGATGTGGGATCCTATGTGATGAGTTATTGAACATACGGATGGAAGATTTGACCATACAAGTGAATCCTTTGTGCATATTCATGAATTATTCATACATATCTTCTATATATGCTAGTTGATGCATTTTACATATGCATTGGATATATTTAGTAAGTTGTTGGACACTTAGAGAGTGTTGGATTTATGTAAAGGGAGAGTTATCATTGACATGTTAGACTCATGTAAAGGATTTCATAAACATGCAACTTGGTAGTTGTTATGAAATTGGATCATTGACTGTCACGACACAAAATACCGGAGTTGTGATGTCACTTAACGCCGCTTGCTAGGCTAGCCAACAACCAATGTGCATAATTAAACTTAAATGACTATATTAAATAGTCCCAAATACGTAATAATATAAATAACTAAAGTTAGATAAGAGTAAAATTGAAAACTATCCCAATATCTGGTGTCACCGAGTATAAGAGCTCTATCGAATAAATAAATATAATATCTAAGTCAAATACAATATTGTTCAAAAGACTAAATAGTGCTAATCATGAAATAAGGAAATGAAACTTCAAGGCCTGCGAACGGATGAGCAGTGCTACCTCAGAATCTCCAAAAATGTTTGATCTGACTCTAGCAGCTACCACGATCACCAACACCCTGATTTGCACATGAAGTGTAGAGTGTAGTATGAGTAAAACCAACACCATGTACTCAATAAATAGAAGTTTAACCTCATTTTAAAAGCAGTGACGAAGTTACACCCCATACTTTTGACGTCAATCGCATTCATAGGTTTGTTAAAATTTGGATCTAGCGTTTCTCGCAGGACTGTGCGAAGAAGCCGTCTTGGTGTGATGGCCAGCTATGATGAACGGTGCAGGGCAACCCATTTAGCACCCTTGAGGCGATGGAGTTTCCATTTTTCCATATTTTCTATAAAAAGCAGTGCATCCCCTTTCTCTTTCATTCTACATGATTCTAACAGCTTCAGACTCCCCCAAAACACTCCCAAATTGTCTCTAAGAGTTCTCATATGATCCAAGTCCAAATCAAAGGTGAACCTAGTAAATTTAACCTGAATGATTTCGTAATCACCACCTTATCATCCTTCTTCTTGTTGTGCTGATTTTGGAGACTTTTTGGAAGTGAAGTAATCTCAAAACTGAGAAGGAATTATTGTGTTTGGAGATAGACGCCATAGAATGTGTAAGAATACGAGAAACGTAATTAGCTTCAGTAACAAGGGATGTAAGGCTACTTTCTTTCTTTGCATGGCTTGATGTAAATATTCCCTTTGAAATAATCTTCATATCGCAAGATTGAATAGTCCTATGCCTTCCTTGACAAAATATTGATTATGTTCTCCTATATTTCCTTCCGATGGCATTCTTTCAGATTCAAGATATCTCCTGTGGTCGGTGTTGCAATGCACTTACAAATATGTATCTTTTTTACTCTACCGAGTCGCGCTATAGTCGACAAGGTATGGCACCTATTCTGCAACCACCGATCAGTTGGATATGATATGAGATATTATCGAGCCCTTTGTGGTCAGGTACGACCGAGTTCTCTCTGAGGCCGGGTATGTTATGACATGATATGAGGCATTACCGATTCCTTTAAAGTCCAGGTATGAATGAGTCCTCATCGAGACCGGGTATGTTTTGAGATATTACCGGGTCCTTTAAGGGTCGGGTACGATCGAGCCCTCTTGAGGATAAGTATGATGAGTCCTGTTGAGGCCGGGTACAACCGAGCCCTCTTGAGGTCGAGTACAATGTGATGAAATATGAGACTTAATAGAGTTCTCTTGAGGCCGGGTACGACCGAGTCTTCTATGAGGCTGGGTATGGAGTGATGTGATATAAGACTTTACTGAGTCCTCTCGAGGTCGTAATACTATATTGTATGGCCCTATTGAGTGGCTTAATTTTTACAAAACATGTATATACATATGTTCATGGTTACAGCAGTTGTACGCCCTTAGTGGTTTCCTTCAGAGTTCAGGTTGATTTCTGTGTCCATATCTCTGGTACTATATCTTTTTTTACACATGTTACTAGCTTTACATTTTTAGTACACCTTTTGTTCTGACATCCCTTTTCTGGGGCATTGTTTTCATGCCCACCGGTATAGATAGATCGGGTAATGTACCTCCCTAGTAGGGTGCCTATATCAGATGTTGCTGGTCGTACTCCACTTCTTCAGAGTTTCCATACCCGAGTTAATAGGTACTATTGTGTATACTTTTGGCACTTTATGACTTTGTTCTCCTTCTTTTATTAAATATTTCTATTTTAAACTGGTACCTCCCCACAACATGTTCCCCCCTCCCACATTGATTGGTTGCTTCCAGTACTTCCTTTGTTGTCTATATATATACTTGAACTGCACAGGTTTATTTGATTGTCTAGTCCTGTTGGGGCCCATGTGCTTGCAAGTTATTGTGCATTTTTGTTTTTATTATGATGTTCAGAGGCCTTATCGGCCCAAGTTCCATGGTAGAGGTTCTAAGTACTATAGTTGGTTCGCACGAGCCTTCGGGCATCGTGTGCCGGCCACAGCCCCTAAGGTTCAGCGCAGGTATGTCCTAGGGAGTCTGCAAGCCGTATCTAGTAGAGTTTTGTTTTGGGTGTATCCTGCACGACACTTATAGAAAGGAGGCTACATGATATTAAGGGTGGTTACTTTTCTTTCTGATCTAGATCGTGCGACAGAGCTAAGTCATAAGTATTCACTCTAAATATTTATCTTGTTTATGTTCATAGAGATGCCTACCACTACTAGACAACAAGCGTTCAAAGATTAGAAGAGGAGGCAGGAGAGGGCACCAATCGGGTGCCACCTGCCCATGTAGTTCACCGTGAGCCTCATAATAGGGCTGATACTCAGACTTTTGGAGTGGCACCACCATCCCCAGAGGGGCATAGATGAACTAATGTACCTCTAGTTCCTCCCCCAGTTGCTCATAATCAGGATTTAGACATGCAGAGTGCGGTGTAGTTTTTGACTTGACTAGTGGCCTCCCAGGCACAGCGTCAGACCCCTGGCACCTCGAATAGATTGTTCAACGCGAGGGTTTGGGATTTTATTAATTTGGACCCTCTAGTATTCATAAGAGCATACCCGAATGCAGATCTTCGAAGCTTTTTAGATCAGATGCAGCAGACTTTTCGCTTCGCCAATTGGAGCATTTCACACAAATCGCACTGTCACTCCGTGACACGCCCCAAACCTAGGGAGGCATGGCCGGTACCCGGTGCCATACTCGGCCCGAGCGTACCACTCTATGACTGTAAACTCTTGAGGAGTAGCCCTCAACTTAGGCCAACGAGGCCTACCTGTAAGCTGCCAATACCAATCAAGATCGACGGGGCCATATTCTGAATCATCTGAAAATAAAGTCTCTCTCATCTAAGGGGTAAACATACACAAAAGCTCATATATATAATTGTGTAGGCCAACAAGGCTGCCATGAACATCTACTGATATATAAACTATACAGGACTTGTCTACAAGCCTCTAGAGATAGTTGAACTATATCATGGTCGGGACAGTGCCTCGACCTACCCATCAAACCTGTATATATAAAACGGACTCCAAGGTCTAGACCTGGTAACTCCGGGGAAATGGAGCTTACCAACCAAGCTGATATTTGGCTTTGTCTACTGGGAAGGTCTATCCAGCTGTCTATCAGGACCTGCAGGCATGAAATGCAGCGTCCCCAGCAAAGGGACGTCAGTACAAAATAATGTACTGAGTATGTAAGGAAACAAAATAACTAAAAGCTTGAAACTGGTGTGATGATATAATAACTGAAAGTAACTGGGAGCCAAATATGAACTGAAGATATGCTTAACTTATGTTACTGACTAAACTCTCTCAATATTGTAAGTAAAATAGTTGTTTGTCCCTATAAGGCTCGGTACGTATAACTACTCTACCGTAATAGGCTCGCTCATAGGTGCTCGGCCATACTAGGCTCGATATCTTGGTCATTCTGGGCTCACTCTTAGGTGCTCGGCCATAGTAGGCTTGGTATATAACCTACCATCTGATCAGAGGTTACCCAATAGGGGCCTGCCCACCGATTATAGCTCGATGGTGGTGAAAATACTGTAATACTGCCCAATAGGGGCCTGCCTACCGATTATAGCTCGATGGTAATGAAAAAACTGTTATATTGTATATATATGCTCTCTTCTCTCTTGATTGGAAGAAGACAATACTCAATTAAATACACACACACACACACACACACACACACACACACACACACACACACACACACACACACACATATATATATATATATATATATATATATATATATATATATATATATATATATTGCATTAGTGTAATTTACAACTCCATGTGAACGAATTATAAGGTGCCATATTTTTTAAACCCTTTCATTCTTCTGTTAGTCCCAATGGTAGAATACGAACTTCTCATTATGTCTCGTTATCAAACACATGTAGTTACGGGATCGTGCCAAAATGAAGGAAATGTTGAGCCTTAACATACCTTATCACACTTTGTCAAATAACCATGTTGAACTCGTCTCGTCGCACTTCAATCTACAGCAACGATAATAATGCTACCGTTCAGCTACGAAAGATGCAACTGTAGTACAACAAACGACAAGCTTATGTTATATTAAAATAGACGGCATCTCCCCTGATTTCCTTGCTTTCCCAATTCCATAAACCAACAAGAACCCATACAACCTTCACTTATATTCTTTTATCACCACAACACAAATCAAGCTACACAACAACAAGTGCATAAACATCACCAACAAAACTACTATTTAACACGACGAACGGAAAGCTCAAATTGAATCCCTTTTGAACTATTTAACCCCAAAGTCATTCATTAATTAACTTAACAACATATAAATAATGATATTAAGTACAATGGGAGGACTTCTAACCTCCTATTGATCTCCTAATTTACCCTCAAATAGCCCAACAATCTAACAACAACAACAAGTACAACTTTCCATTGTTATATTGCCCTTTATCTTCATATTCACAGTACCAACAACAAGTTCGACATGTAGACAATATATATATATATATATATATATATATATATAACAACAAAATCATAAGAAAGTCATTTTCTAAGGTTTCCAACCATTTAATGTTCATGGAAATAACCTTTCCAAGATAGTCCATTAAAAATAATAACATCTCAAACTATTTCAAGTCTTCTCTTATAGAATTTTGCTCAAATAATGCAACCAACATACAAACAACTTCAAGCACATATAGTAGGCTGTTATACTCACCTTAACCAGCAGAAATAATACGAAATTTCAGCCAAACACAACCAACAACTATCCTCAATGACACCACAACACTACAGGTGTTGTATTCTCTTCTTGAATCAGCTTTTAGTGTTCAAGTTGGTGTGTAAACACTTGTAGTTCACCTTGACACTCTAATATATACAAAGGAGGGACTTATTCTTACCTTAATCAACAAGAACAACACGATCCCTGAGGTTACTTCACTTTGAAGAATCCTCACAAATAGCCACAAGCTGAAGAACTACGATCTAACAAGCACCACGGGATTTCTAGTATTGGATTCATGTTTTTATCTTTGGTTTTCACTCTATAATCATGGAGTAACTCTGGAGAGCATCTATGGGTGTTTAGGAACTATTTTGGTCTAGAAAAATGAGTTAAAATGAGTTGCATTTTACTTAAATAGGAGCTGGACCTTTCCGCCGACTTTGAGGGTCCCAAGGGAGCTGCTTGTGCAGTCTCAAGAAAATGAGAATATCTATCTACTACAATGTCGTATCAACAAATATTAAATGTGTTAGAAACTAGACACATAGATATTCAATTTTGTTGGTAGATCATCCCGTAATTCCAAGTACATTGGGAGAAAAGCTCATCTACATTTGACCTAATTTTCAGCACATTTATGAATGTAACTTATGATGACCTTTGCCAACTTTTATTCCAAAACTCGCTTGACTTCAAAAAATAACACAAGACTATCATACGACTAAAATATCTCATAACATAACTTCCTTATCATGTTGAGCACCCTAGTCTCACCCCAAAAGTACATGTTATAATATTCCCAATATGTCGACTTTCGACAAATCTTATTTTCTTCATTTCGTTTATCTTCTAAGCCTGCCAACCCTCTTGGTACTTACAACTCATTATATTAAGTATTTGCAACCTCCAAATTAATATGATTAACTTACTTTATGTACTTTCAAAGATGATATCATTTCTGAGCTTACTTCAATTGACTTGTGACGTACTTTTACGTACGGAAATATGGGGTGTATTAAGATTGCAATGTCTTGATATGACTTGATATAAGTCCTAGGAACAGTCTAGGGGACATCAAGCCCTATAAACAGGATGGAGAGAGTTTGCCAGTTGAGCTCCGCCGAGCTAGGCAAGACAGGTTCTTACATTTGGAACAGGGCAAGATGAGTTATAGGGAGTATAGTTTTCAATTCAAATCCATGGCTAGGTATGCCCCTACGTTTATGGCTAATACGAGTGACTGAATATATCAATTTGTCGGTAGTCAATTGTTGCATCAGTCATTTGAAGTGTCTATGCCCGTGGGTGAATCCTTGACAGTTATGCGGTAAATCGGGGTTGTGATGTGATGATTTATGATCGTCACACCTTATCCAATTTGATATTTCATGTTATTATGGGTATGGACTAGCTGGCTTCTTGCTACGCCAATGTGGATTGTTTGACGAAAATCGTTCGCTTTAATTTTTCAGGCAAACCTGTCATTGAATGGAATGGTAACGTTGCAGCACCGAAGGGGAGGTTTATTTCTTACCTTAAGGCTCGAAATATTATCTCAAAGGGGTATATCTTTCACCTTGTGCGAGTGCAGGATGCGGAGGCAAAGCCTCCAGCCCTTCAGTCGGTTCCTGCTGTTACTGAATGCCCCGATGGATTTCCTGATGAACTTCCTAGCATTCCTCCCGAAAGAGAAATTGAGTTTCCCATCAACGTGTTTCCTGACATCCAGCATATATCTATTCCTCCGTACAGGATGGCCCCTGTTGAATTGAAGGAATTGAAAGCTCAGTTGAAAGATCTTCAAGATAAGGGCTTTATCAGACCTAGCACTTTCCTTTGGTGCCCTTATGTTATTTATTCGAAATAAAGATGGTTCGCTGAGAATGTGTGTTGATTACCAACAACTGAATAATGTAACCATTAAAAATAAATATCCAACTCCCAGAATTAACGACTTATTTTATCAATTGCTAGTTGCACATAAATGCTCAAAAATAGATCTCAGATCTGGGTACCATCAATTAAGAGTCAAGGAGGAAGATATTCCGAAGACAGCCTTTCGGACTAGATATCGCCATTATGAATTTCTCGTTATGTCCTTTGGCTTAACCAATGTACCAGCAGCTTTTATGGATATGATGAATTTGGTGTTTAAGACATTTCTAGACATCTTTGTGATTGTGTTTGCAGATGATATTTTGTTGTATTCTCAATCTGAAGTAGAGAACGCATATCATTTGTGAACGGTATTACAAATGCTTGAGATTTGTAAGTTGTATGTTAAGTTCTCTAAATGTGAGTTCTTGTTATACTCGATGGCTTTTCTTGGGTATGTAGTATCGGATGAGGGCATCAAAGTTGATAATCAAAATATTAAGGCAGTTAAGAACTAGTCGAGGCCCACAACCCCTATGGAGGTGCATAGTTTCTTGGGCTTAGCTAGTTACTATTGAAGGTTTGTAGAAAATTAGTCTTCTATCGCTGCTCTACTAACAAAATTAATGCATAAAAAGGCTAAGTTCCAGTGGACTAATAGCTATGAAAAGAGCTTTTGGGAGTTAAATAATAGATTAACATCAGCACCTATTCTAGCCCTTCCCGAAGGATCAGAGAGTTATGTTGTATATTGTGACGCTTCCAGAGTGGGGTTGGGTAGTGTTTTGATGCACTACGGTAAAGTTGTTGCCTATGCTTCAAGACAATAAAGGAAACATGAGCAAATTACCCGACTTATGGCCTTGAGTTAACAGCTATTATATTCTCTTTGAAAATATGGTGTCACTATCTGTATGGAGTTCATGCTGACATACATATCATAAGAGCTTGATTACACATTCAGGCAAAGAGAATTGAATCTGAGACAGCGATGATGGCTTGAATTATTAAAAGACAATGATATTGATATTTTGTGCCATCCTAGAAAGGCTAATGTTGTGGCCGACATGTTAAGTCAAAAATTTATGGGTTGCTTGACGCATGTGGAAGTTGAAAAATTGGAAATGACTAAAGATTTATATTGATTATCTAGTTTAAGTGTATGATTGCTTGATGCAAGCGACGAGGGATCCATAGTTCATAATGCCGCTGAATCTTCGTTAGTGGCCAAAGTAAAGGCACGACAATTCAACGATCCAAACTTGGTGAGGATAAGGGAAAGCATTCCCTTGGAGAAAATACAGTTGTTTGAATTATCTGAGGACGGGGTCCTTAGATTTAAGGACTGGTTATGTGTGCCCGATGTTAGGGGACTCTGAGGATAGATTATTGCGAAGATTCAGCAGTCCCGGCGTTCCATTCATTTGGGGTCTACTAAGATATATCATTACCTTCGGAAAATATATCGGTGGAACGATATGAAGAGAAACATTGCTGAATACGTAGCTTAGTGTCCAAATTGCCAACAAGTTGAGATTAAGCACCAAAAGCAAGAAGGATTGCTTCAGATTATTGAAATTCTGACCTGGAAATGGGAGACAATAAATATAGATTTCATTACAGGATTACCGAATTCTCCCTCCAAGTTCACTTCTATTTGGATTATCGTGGATAGACTTACAAAGTCGGCTCAATTTTTACCAGTTAGGACTACATTTTCAGTCGAAGATTATGCCAGACTATATATTAAGGAAATAGTTCCACTTCATAGAGTCCTAATTATTTACAGCTAACTTTTGAAGGTCCTTCAGAAAAGGTTTGGATATGTAGATCAATCTTAGCATAGCTTTCCATCTGCAAACAGACGATCAGGCCAAGCACACTATTAAGATACTCAAAGACATGTTGCAAGCCTGTGTCCTAGAATTCAAAGGAAGTTTGGAAGATCATCTACCGATCATTGAGTTTTCTTACAATAATAGCTACAATTCTAGTATCCCGATGGCTCTGTATGAAGCCCTATATGGACGAACATGCAGGTCTCCTATCGATTAGTTTGATATCGGCGAGACCAAATTATTAGGCCCTAATTTGCTGCAACAGGCCGTAGAGAAGGTAAAATGGATTTAGTATCAGTTATTGACTGCTCAAAGCCGACAAAAGTCCTACCTAGATAACCGGCATCGAGATATAGACTTCGCAGTGGGAGACTGGGTGTTTCTGAATGTGTCCCCTCTAAAAAGGCATAATGAGTTTCAGAAAAAGAAGCAAGCTTAACCACCCGTATGTCAGACCATATCAGATTATCCAGAAAATCGGCCAAGTAGCAGATAAGCTCGAGTTTCCGCTGGAATTGGGAGCAGTTCATCTGATGTTTTATATATCCATGCTTCGTAAGTGTTTGGATGATCCCTCCCTTATTACCCCCATTGAAGATGTTTAAGTCATAGAGGACTTATCCTATGAGGAAATTCCGATAGCTATCCTAGATTGCCAAGTTCGCAAGTTGCGAACCAAAGAGGTGGATTCCCTTAAAGTACTCTGGAGGAAAAAATGTAGAGTAAATGACATGGGAAGACAAGGATGATATGAAATCCAGATATCCTCAATGTTTCAGATGACATGAGGTAATGTTGAAACAAATATAGCAGGCACAACTCAAAGTACAACGGATGATGGTTGAGGAATTTTAGGAGTTAGAATATCATTCAACATTCGAGGATGAATGTAACTAATGGGGGATGATGTTACACCCCATACTTTTGACATCAATCACATTCATAGGTTTGCTAAAATTTGGATCTAGTGTTTCTCATAAGACTGCGTGAAGTATCCGGCTTGGTGCGATGGCCGGTGCGGGGATACCCATTTAGCACCCTTGAGGCGATGGAGTTTCCATTTTTTAGATTTGCTATAAAAAGCAAAGCATACCCTTTCTCTTTCACTCTACACGATTATAACAGCCTCAAACTCTCCCAAAACACTCCCAAATTCTCTCTAAGAGTTCTCATATGATCCAATGCCAAATAAAAGGCGAACCATGTGAATTTAACGAGAAGGATTTCGTGATCATCATCTTATCATCCTAATTCTTGTTAGGCTGATTTTGGAGACTCCTTGGAAGTGAAGTAATCTCGAAACTGAGAAGCAATTCTTGTGCTTGGAGATAAACGCCATAGAACGTGTATAACTCTGGGAAGCGTAATTAGCTTTAGTAACAAAGTATGTAAGGCTACTTTCTTTCATTTCATTACTTGATTTAAATATTCCCTTTGAAATAATCTTCATATCGCAAGATTGAATAGTCCTAAGCCTTCCCTAACAATAGATTGATCATGTTCTCCTATATTTCCTTCCGATAACATTCTTCCAGATTCATGATATCTCTTGTGATCGGTCTTGCATTGAACTTATATATATGTATCTATTTTACTCTACCGAACCGCACTATAGTCTGTCGGATATGGCACCTATTGTGCTGCCACTAATAAGTGGGGTATGATATGAGGTATTACCAATCCAGTTGTGGTCAGATACGACTGAGTCCTCTATGAGGCCGGGTATGTTATGACATGATATGGGGCATTACTGAGTCTTTTAGAGTCCAGGTATGACCGAGCCCTCTTTAGGCCGGGTACGCCGAGTCCTTTTGAGGCTGAGTACAATTCAACCCTCTTGAGGTTGGGAACAATGTGATGAGACATGAGGCTTTACCGAGTTCTCTTGAGGTCGGATACAATCGTGTAAGGCCACATAAAATTTTTCCAAGGAATTTAAGGTTTTGTGGTGCCGAGGTAGACTAATGTGGGTGGTGCCAAGGAATTTAAGGTTTTGGTTTGAAGAATACATGGAGGAGTTGGTGGAAACTGTTGATTGTTACTTGTTGTTTCCATATATTTTTTTCTTCTTATATTGGCATTCTATTTTGAAAGAGGACGTTTAGCTTTACATACAAGTACTATTCTATATGTACTAACGTCCATTTTGCTGGGGGCGCTGCATCTTTAATGGATACAGGTGGTTCGTCAGCGGGTGGTTTTGATCCTCGTTAGCGGTTACTCTCTATTCTGTAGCATTTGGTTAGCCCTACTATGTTCTGGGCTTTATGTCATTTGACGTTGTATTTTGTGCTTTGAAGTATAGCTGGGGCCTTATAGCCGGCACTTTCATACTACTCTTCTATTGTACTTAGAGGCTCCGTAGATAGGTTGTGAGTGGTGTTTGATGTTTGGAATTAAACTATAAGTGTTGGTATTTGGCAAACATGTTTTCTTTTTCTTATTATATCTATGAACTTGTAATATTTTTGGAAATCATAAATGAATATCCTTTGTGTAATGGAAAAAGAATGTGGAACACTTGACTCTTCTCATGTCTATCACTTATATTGATTCTTATATTGTTAATGGGCAAGGATGGGTAGAAGGCATCTAGCAGGCTTGCTTAACCAGGGTATCTCGGTTGATCGTCGGTCGCGCTCCCCGAGGTCGGGGCATGACAAACTTGGTATCAGAACCTAAGATTTTAAAGTGTCCTAGGTTGTCTCGGAGCCGTGTCTAGTAGAGTCTTTCTTATCGTTGTGTTGTTGACAACATCTATAATTAGGAGACTACTTGGACATTTAGGAATTTTACCTTTCTTTGATACTCCAGATCGTGCGATAGAGCTCAAGATAGGAAGCTAATTTCCTCACCATGTCTCATTTTCCAGATGAGTAATCCACGAGTTCGAAGCAGCAAGGAGGGAATGACCTCGCCATTGAATTTGGAGGAGATTGCACGAAAGTTCATTGGGAGAATGTGTCGATCCGTGGAGGGATTAGAAGAACTTGTTGCTAAGGGAAGTGTCCTTGTTCCTATCAATGGCAACACACTGCCGGATCATGTGGTGAGAGCACCTAAGAAACGAAAGAGGGTTGTTGGTACCAATGAGCCAGATTGTTTGATTTGTAAGAAGCGCCACCTGGGGAGATGTCGGATGACTCTTGAAATATGCTATGGTTGGGGAAAGAGGGGGCATACGAAGAACAAATTCCCTAGGCTGGGTACACTCATCCTGGTCTGCCCGATATGCGGGAAGGAGCATTTGCGTTGTGTCATGAGTATGAGCATCTGCGTGTTAGGGTTAGTAGATTTGGGCAATTCCAAAGGCTCACACGGCAAACCGGTATAGGTATTGTTACTCCTGCCACGGAGGTCTGGAGGACGGATAAGGGGGATACTTATGAAGTATGCAAGAAGGGTAAATATCAGGTTAGTGGGGCGAGTCAGTTTAGCAGACCTCATCCTCATTGCATGAAATGTAGGAGCTGTCATTCGGGGGTATGTCACTATAGTACCAATATATGTTATGGATGTGGAGTCGATGGACATCAATTAAGGCACTGCCCCGTCAATCTAAAGTTACCAAGTAAGTCACTCCTTAGTACATCATTCTGAAAACCACATACTTTTCCTTAATGTATATGTACATCTATATTGAGAGACCGCATAGATATGGTCTTAACAAGAATCTGAATGACAAAACATTGCATGAATCTACTCTTTGAACGAGATGCATTATTTGTGAAGCCATTTTATCACAATTCTCTTATTTACGACCTCTTGAGGAATTGAGTTCTATAATGATTTCCTTGAATTGGGTTATAACCCTAGGTTAATACTTCCCACTTGCTTCCCTAAATTCTCAACAAAGGACTGTACTTGATGAATTTCTTATAGAACCTTCTGATTCAAATGGATAACACCTTCTCACTTGTACCTATGCATAAACCATCATAACATTTACCTACGTGGTATGAAATCTAATATAAAGTAGCCTAGTGTTGAGATCTTTCTCGAGCTGCTCTCTCTCTCTCTCTCTCTCTCTCTCTCTCTCTCTCTCATGTGTATGCGGCTCATATGGTTTGAACTGTCACTTTACTCCCCTTGTGGGCATTATCATAAACCATTTTCATTGTCCAGTAACATAAGATCATGTCTCAGCACCTATCATATGTGTACATGTAAATTGAAATGGTCACTTGTCTGCATAAAATCTCTCTGAAATTTGAAGATCCTCACACATCTGTCATAGGAAGATCTTATGTCTACCCATCATAGTATAACTTTTATGTCCACTTAGGCCATTCCACAGTAAGTATCTCACTTTGTTCCTAGTGTTGTAGTTGCCCATGACGTGGCCTGGTATTGCAGTTTGAGAGTTTTATAGCAGAAACATGTACAGCTCATAACAAATGTTCATTTACTTTTTACTCTACAACATGTATGAATTGTGTTCCTTAGTTAGTAAACTCATTATGCTAGTTTCCTAACATTTGTTGGATAACCATGAGAGATCGCGCCCTTATATATATCGTTGTAATACTTCCTTTCTCATAAGGATCCTTAATAGGCTCTCCATCAAGACTGAATGCACCTTTGGGGTTATCATAGCATCATGTCTGCTCCTCATGTTTTTCCCATCCTCTGGTAGCATATGGGTACTTTTCAAGTCATAAAAATCCATGGCAAACTCATTATAAACATTCGCAAAACCTTCCATGATTATTTCATAGTGTCTCCCTGAGTTGTTTTATCTTTAACACTAGTCTTCTAGAATCATTTACTATGCCATTGTCATGTGCGGAGAGTTTACTATACTTAATATTTCACATCCCTCGGTGGATAGGAGTTTTATTTGCCTTTCTCTCCGGAGCATCATATTAACCATTAGAACCTCTCTAACCAATGCATGCTTTAATCCCAATATTAAGATGTCCTAGATACATGGTTTCACTCGTGAAAGGTTAAAATTAAATGTTTCAGATTTTTAGGCACCTATCATGAACATATTAGTTTGAGGGTCAAGCCTATTGTATCTCTAGTCCTCTGGTATAGGATCAACTATCGGGAGAGTGGTAAGCTACCAGAATAATAATCTCACAAGTCATCAACCTCTTTTTCAACCTCGTGGGCTTGTGGCATAGATTCCTTGTGTCAGTTACTGTTAAGTGAATAATGCCACTTCATGTATTTATGAAACCTCTATCACCTTCATGGTGCAAGAATCTTCTCATTTTTGAGTTAAACTAATTTTCCCTACACTCAAGGAGGCAACTGGTGTCCCGTAGTTGACTATTTCTCATTAAGGCTTACTATTGTCAAACAAGGCACATATGGAATGAAACAATTGCTACAATCCCTTTCATAACTCATCTTCTTCCGAGAATAACTTATGCTAACATCTTTATCTTCCCGATCATGCCTCCCATATATCACATGTCTAAAACGACCCACTTCTTTTACATCTTAGGATCACGTACATGGTTCCCACAATATCAATGTGTACTAGATAATTCTATGCCTCATTTGTTGAATCGAAGATGTCATCACAATGATTAACCATGTCAGTGCTATTGGTGGTCACCCTCATGTCTCTTATAATATAACCTCCTGAAATGCCCTGCTCAGCACCTTGGTGAATTCATGAACAATTCCAGCTCAAACTCGTACCTCGTTGTTCCTATTTGTAGTAGATCTCTAGAGAGTTGTAGTTTCACACATGTCAAAGAAGAATCATCATTCCATAATCAAACATATTTGGGTAGGAAATCCCATGGTCATATTCATTCAGTCACATCGTAGTATAAGGAGGGGGAGGGGGTTGAAGGTCGCCAAGGGTCCAATTCGGGTGTTCGACATAGAGATTTAGAGTTGAAAAAAGTGAACGGGTTATTCTTCATATTTTCTCCATGAAGATATTATGTGAATTGTTAATAAAGGTAAAGTAGGTGTAGTACATGTTTGGCCTTATGGAATCTTGAGGGAAATAGGTTGAGCTACGCGTATGATGTCCCCCATCGTTGTTCTATATTCACCCGGTGTTTCATGTGTCTAGGTCTGAGAAGGTAGTTGTGAATCATTTGTCTACCGTTCTGGTGGAAGCTATGGAAGGTGAAGTTAATGGGTAATTGGCTTATGAGAGGTACCTAATTGACATCCTTGTTAGATAAGTCCGGAAGTTGAGATTGCCTCTGTCAAAGTGCTATGGCCAAGTCTATGAGTCGAGGAGGTCACCTCGAAATCCGAGAGTGTTATGGAAAGAAAATATTCACATTTGTTTGTATAGCCAAATGGTTGTGGTTAGAAAGGTACTTTCTATGTGCTATAATTTAAATATGTACAGTTCATGTCAGATACCATTGTGGATGATGTAATGCCTGTAATGTTGAGATTAGTGTTATTGATATATATTATGATGCTTTGCTGAGTTGTGTATGTGTTGTTAAGGTGGCTTTGGTGATTTTCTGACATGTGGATATGCCCAATTACAGGGGAAACTATACTGAATATTTTGAAATATTTTGGAGTTAGTCAAATTTTGGGGCTTGAGATGTTTGAAAGAAGAGTTGAGTTATGTTGGTGTTTGGGGAGGACTCTACTACTCATTCAAGGACGAATGATCCTAAGTGGGGGAGGATGTAAGGCCCCGTAAAATTTTGCCAAGGAATTTAAGGTTTTGTGGTGCCAAGGTAGACTAATGTGCACGAAGGTTGTAGAATGCATGGACGAGTTGGTGGAAAGTTTTGGCGGAAGAAGGCAATTATGCGGTCAGCTTTGCGACCGCAGATCCGTTTCAAGGGCCGCATATCCATTGCGGAGTTGAGCAAAAAATTGTTGAATTTTTAAGGTCATTCTGCGGTCCATTATGCGATCACATATCCATTTCGTGGACCGCACTTCCATCGCAGATTTAGCATGAAATATTTCGAAGGGTGATTCTACGGTCTATTTCACGGCCGCATAAGTGGTCTACGGACCGCAGACCTGACTACTGACCTGTCCAGACCTGCCCAATATTTGGCATCACTTTCGCGGTCCATTTTGCGGGCCGCATATCTGTTTTGCGGTCCATTCTGCGACCGTAGACTTGAGTTCGGAGGGTCCATTTTCCTATTTTTATAACCCGACCCCCATTTTGATAAATAGCCTTTGGGGCTTATTTTGAAGCAAATGTCTGATGCTTTTAGAGAGAAGTAAGAGTATTTTAGAGAGAGAAGGAGAAGACCTACCATTCTAATCACCCATTCTTGCACCAATCTTCAAGAATCATGGAAGCCACTCACTAGACCACCATCTATCCGGGTAAGTTCTTGTCCTACATCATCCATGCAAGTTTGTTTAGTGTCTAAGTAGATTGTGGAGTTGGATATAGGCCATGCATGTGACATTAGGTGGTAGTATGTGGGGTTCTTGAACTATTTTGGATAGTTTCTTGTTGAAATTGGTTTAGGGGGGAAGGGATTACCATTGTAGAGCCTTGTAGTCAATTTTGAATAGTAGGTGTTTGACAAAATTCCTAAAAGAGATGTACCATAAGAATCCTTGTATTAATTTAAGGAAAGCTCAAAGCGAGGTATGTTGGCTAAACTTCTCTCTTAGAATCGAATTTTATGATGTCCCCGTAAGTTTCAAGTATGGTATGCCCAAGTTCCTAATCCCCATGTTCTGAGTTATTCATTATAAATTTGACTATTCCGAATAACCTTGTGTTGAAAGATACGTCCTAGAAATGTGTACTAAATGTTCCTATCTTATGGTGTTCTCCTTCGGGAATGTATTCAAATGTGACCAATGTGTCGGAATATTATGATTCCAATCATGTCTTCATTACAGGTTGTTATGCCAAGTTGTGGGAGAAAAATATATATATATATATATATATATATATATATATATATATATATATATATATATATATATATATATATATATATATATATATATATATATATATATATATATATATATATATATATATATATATATATATATATATATATATATATATTGTTGATAAACTGCGACTATGTTGAAGGTGAAAGAAGTGAGAGTGAGAATATAAAGAGTTGCCATGGTTGTTGTAACTAGTGTACTTGATTTGAATTCGTGTTTCAATCATGAATCACCATGATCTCCTTTAAGTATTTTCAATGTGATTTGAGTTCTTACATACTCGTAAGTTGAAATTGTGCATTGCCCTTTTTGAAAAAAGTATTTCAAGAATAAGTGGTGTATCACTCGTTTATGAATTTAACTCGTGCTTCAATTGTTAGTCAATTTGCTCCATTCTTTGGAAAGGAATATGTTGTGTTTAAAGCCTTCATTACTAATGAACCTAAAGTGGTGATTTAAGGAATATTCTATATGTTGATGTTTATGTTGATGATCCTTGAAAGTAAAGAAATAAAAGTGTGGAATATGAAATACGGTCGCCGTGCCATAAAAGAAGAATCATACGTATGGCCAATAGAGCCAAGGAAATAATGATGTTGTGAATGGTTGAATGTACTAATGAAGCTATATATAGTGTGAAAGGTTATGAGATGAATATATTTGTACTTCTATTTCCCTTGTGTGCAAAATAAAATATTTTTGGGAGTATCATACCGAACCGAGGAAGGGTGGGTTGTAACGTCCCACACCTGACACTAGACGTGCCGGTGTAGGAGTAGATTGTGATTATTCCCCTTATTTGGGATGAGATTGATGTGATTGAAATTATTCCCCTTAATTGGGATGAGATGATTGCTAGCGAAGGTTGATGTCGATCCATGCACATTGTGGTGAGACGGCCTAGCCGATCGGGTCGTGATCGAACGTCATCCCCCACACATGGTGGTGACATTAGGATTGAGATTGTAATTGAGATTGTGATTGGGATAGTAATTGAGATTGTGATTGTGATTGGATGTATTTGGGTAAGATGGCCTACCCGATCGGGTCGTGATCGGACTCAGTGCTAAAAACATGGTGATATATCGGTGCTAATGATCTCCCAGCCAAATATATATATATATATATTTTGAAAATCGCTATGCTTTAAAATTTGCATTTGGATATTGTTAATTGTTACTTGTTGTTTCCATTGTTTTTTTTCCCTTCTTATATTGGCATTCTATTCCGAAAGAGGACGTTTAGCTTTACATACTAGTACTATTCCATATGTACTAACGTTCTTTTTGTCGGGGGCGCTGCAACTTCAATGGATGTTGGTGGTTCGTCAGCGGGCTGTTTTGATCCTCGTTAGCAGTTACTCTCTATTCAGCAAGTTTTGGTAAGCCCTACTTTATTCTGGGCTTTATGTCATTTGACATTGTATTTTGTGCTTTGAGGTATAGCCGAGGCCTTATCGCCGGCACTTCCATACTACTCTTCTGTTGTACTTAGAGGCTTCGTAGACAGGTTGTGTGTGGTTTTTGATGTTGGGAATAAAACTATAAGTGTTGGTATTTGGCAAACATGTTTTTTTTTCTTATTATATCTATGAACTTGTAATAGTTTGTAAATCATAAATGAATATCCTTTGAGTGATGGAAAAAGAATGTGGAACACTTGACTCTTCTCATGTCTATCACTTGTACTGATTTTTATTTTGTTAATGGGCAAGGCTGGGTAGAAGGCATCTAGCAGGTTTGCTTAACCGGGGTATCTCGGTTGAGCGCCGATCGTGCTGTCCGAGGTCGGGTCGTGACAATTCGAGTCCTATTAAGGTCAGGTAGAACTAAACCCTCTTGAGGCCGGGTACGGTATGATATGATTTGCACCACAGAGCAGCTTAATACTATATTGTATTGCCCCATTGAGTGGCTTAATTTTTACAAAACATGTATTATGTGTGTGTGTGTGTGTGTGTGTTCATGGTTTCAGCAGTTGTACGCCCTCAGTGGCTTCCTTCAGAGTTTAGGTTGATTTTTGTGTCCATATATTTGGTAATATATCTTCTTTTTACACATGTTCATGGCTTTACATTTTCAGTACATCTTACATACTAACATCTCTTTACTGGGGTGTTGTGTTCATACCCACAGGTACAGATAGATCGGGTGACATGCCTCCTCAGTAGGGTGCCCATCTCAGATGTTGGTAGTCGTACTCCACTTCACTGGAGTTGCCATACCGGAGTTGATATGTACTATTGTGACATCCAAGTGCCATCCATACCCCTCCCCCCACCCCCCAAGGTTGGGGTGTGACAGACATGATTGACAAGGTCCAATACTCATTTTCAACAGCTAACAATAACAATAGTACTAGAAAATAACATGAAAAGCAGTTCAATAATATCAAACTCAACTCTATTAAATTAAGATGAAAAAAAGCATGTTATCCAAATATAACAGTCAAGGCATCAAATATCGAATAGCATGAAGAAAATTTAACTCTATGCCTGCATAACAAGTATTCATGCCAAATCAACAACATCACAGTTTAATTATCAAGTAACGCAATCTCAGCACATACATAGTGCCTGGAACAATACCCCTCAATCATACCCTTAGCATGCCTACGGTGCCCAGGTCGAAGCTCATGAATCATCACACACTCACGCTCAGCACTGTACGGTTTCCTGGCATAAGCCCTTCACTAAGCACATATCAAATGTCTGCACTCACAAGATTATACCTAACTCTGGAGGGGCAGATCCTAGACTAAGCACTGATCGGATTAAAAGTCAACGATCAAATTCATACAGTCCAATATGGGGCCTGACGCATCATCCCTTCACAATCAATATCACAACCTACAATCAATCCCACTCAGCCCAGTATATGTCCTAGACACAAACTTCACCTCATAATCAATACCAACAGGTCCCTATGGCCCAAGATCAGTCATCAATTCACTCAATTCTCAGTATGCTCGCAGCTCACTAATCCATACTCAAGAATACCACACGGAACATACCAATATACCATAACTCAACTCAAAACCATGTCACATAAGTAAGGACACAAACACCATGTGAGATAACATATAAAGAGTGCACAGAGATAGAAATATAATATTCGGATATAATATTATGGCTGAAAATATGACTTCAGTTAAGGCAAATATCTTAACATTGCAAAAATAGCTCTATCATGTCTCAATATAAAAACATAGCCTTGACATGATTTCTAGCATAAATAGTAGCTCACTCGTCATACGAGTGGAGAAAAAATACAGAATCAAAGAAACATGATAGCAAAACAATGCACATAATAGCCTAAGGTCTAACCGGATCATGAACAACCACGGTGCACACATGTACATTCATCACCTCGCACGTGTGTCACCCTCAACATATAACAAATATCATAGACAACAGGAAAATTGCCTTCAAACCAAGCTTAAGCAAGATACTTACCTCAAATGCGCGAAAATCAATACTCCAACAATCCCTTGCCTCTACAATCGGCCTCTAAACGAGTCAAATCTAGTAAAACTAACTCAATAACATTGAACAAAGCCATAGGAATCTATTCCAAACAATAAAGCTTTGATCTTTATTCAATTCTCAAAAAGTCAACAAAAATTAACCCGGTCCCACATGGTCAAAACCCAAGTTAAGGGGTAGATCTCGACTACCCATAGCCCCACGAGTCCAAATATGTGATTAGTTTCTAAAGCCAAATCCAAATCGACCTTCAAATCCTCAATTTTCACTCGCTTAAGTTGTAGGGAAAACCCCCAAATTTCCTTCAAAATTCCAATGTTTTAGGTATTAATAATTCATGTAGTTTCTTGAAGTAATACCAAACAAGAGTAGAAATTATTTACTCCAAAGTCTTGTATGAAAGTCTCTTTCAAAAATTGCCCCTCTCCAAGTCTAGGGTTCAAAATATGAGAGAATGGGATAAAATTTCGAAAATTAAAACTTAAATGTGTCTGCCCAGCACTACCCTTCATAAACGTGGCCCAAGCCTTAGATTCGCAAAGCAAAACCTAATATTGCCTCCACAAGACCCTACACAAATGCAGTAAAACACTTGCGAGTACGATGCACATGCGGTCACATGCTTACGCGAAAGCGTTAACCTTCACGTGGTTGAGAAGACTAATCTCCAGATGACCCCCAGCCTGACACACCAATACACAAATATGAAGCATAGAGCGCAAACACGAAGGCGACTGACCCAAACCCACTGCAAACATGATGTCCTATCTGCGAACGCGAAGAAGACAACCCATCTTCCTCAAAGTAAGCCACCGCGATCGCGAGACCTGCTCCACGATCGCGAAGCACACCAGACACTAGCAAAAAATCTAAAACAACACTCAAGAGCCGAGTGGTCCAAAACTGACTTGAGACCCCGTCCAATCATACCAACAAGTCCCGAAATAAGGCACAGACCTACTCGAGGTCTAAAATCTCACAAAGTAACATCAAAACCATGAGTCGCACCTCAATTAAAGCTTAATAAACTAATCAAACTTCCAACTATAAACTCATGCCAAACCAACAAATCGGAATGACCACAAATTTTGCGCACAAGTTATAAATCACCACACGAACCTATCTCAATGCTCGGAATCTCAAACGGACCTCGATAACCACAAGTCAAATATGAGTCAATCTTATCAATTCTCCAAACCTTCAAGTTTCCAACTTGACAATTAAAGCCAAAACATCCTAGGAACCTCTAAATCTAAACCTGGACATACAACTAAGTCCAAAAGCACCATTCGGACTTCATAGAAACATCAAAATATCATTCTGACGTTGTTTACTCAAAAGTCAAACGTTGGTCAACTATTATAACTTAAGCTTCCAACAATGGAACTAAGTGTCCCGTATCACCCCCAACATCTTCATGAAACTAAATCAACCATCTCTGCAAGTCATAAAACAATTTACAAACTTACTGGAAGCATCGGATAGGGGAATGGGGCTCAAAACACAAAACGATTGCTTGGGTCGTTGCATTCTCCCCATTTTAAAGAAATGTTCTCCCTCGAACGGGTTTAGAATCATATCTGGGATATCAAAAAGATGAGGATATTTGCTCTGCATATCATTTTCGATCTTCCAAGTCGCCTCCTTGACCAGTTGACCTCTCCACTGGACTTTAAGTACTGTAATATCTTTAGACCTCAACTTCCGAACTTGCCTATCCAAAAATGCCACCCGCTATTCTTCATAAACCAAATTCTCATCCAACTCCTTTGAACCGAAATCCAACACGTGTGACTGGTTCTGATAATACTTCTAAAGGATGAAAGCATGAAACACTGGGTGAACTACCGACAAGCTAGGTGGCAAAGCAAGTTTGTAGGTGACTTCACCAACTATCTCCAATACCTCGAATGGACCAACATATTGAGGGCTCAACTTGCCCTTCTTCCCAAATCTTATCACGCTCTTCATAGGCGAAACTCAGAGAAGAACTTCCTCACCCTCCATGAAAGCAACATCACAAACCTTTCTTTCGACATAGCTCTTTTGCATGGACTGCGTTATACGAAGCCGCTCCTAAATCAATTTCACCTTCTCTAAAGCATCATTAACCAAGTTTGTGCCCAATAACCTAGCCTCATTGGGATTGAACCAATCAACGGAGAATAACATTGCCTCACATATAATGTCTCATACAAGAGCGATACATATGTTCAACTATAGTTATTGTTGTATGCAAACTCCGTTAATGGGAGAAACGGATCCCACTGGCCTCCAAAATCTATAATACATGCTCTCAACATATCCTCCAAAATCTGAATGGTCTTCTCGGACTGCCCGTCTGTCTGAGAGTGAAATGCAGTGCTCAATTCAACCTGCATGTCTAATTCACGCTTAACCACTCTCCATAAATACAAAGTAAACTGAGTATCATGATCTGAGAAGATAAAAACAGGCACACCATGCAAGCAAACAAACTCTCTATTGTAGATCTTAGCTAACTACTCTTAACTATAGGATGTTATGACTGGAATGAAATGCATAGACTTGGTCAATCTATCAACAATGACCCAAATAGAGTCAAATCTCCTTAATGTCCACGGCAACCCTACCACAAAGTCCATAGTGATGCGCTCCCACTTTCACTCTGGTATATCTAGTCTTTGAACCAAACCACCAGGTCTCTGATACTCATACTTGACCTGCTGACAATTCAAACACTGAGCAACATATCCTACAATGTCTTTCTTCATTCTCCGCCACCTGTAACGCTGCTTCAATTCACGGTACATCTTTGTAGCACCTGGATGATGGAATACCGCAAACTATGAGCCTCCTCAAGAATCAATTCCCTCAATCCATCTAGATTAGGAACGCAAATCCGGCCCCAAAGCCTCAATATTCCATCATCACCAATAGTCACCTCTTTCGCACCACCTCGCTCCACCGTGTCCTTAAGGACAAGCAAATGGAGATGCACTCAAACAAGGATGACTAAGATACAACACAAGCAAAAACCCTACTAGGCTTCGAAATATCCAATCTCACCAACCTACTGACTAAATCCTGAACATCCATAGCCAAAGGCCTCTCTGCATCTAGAATAAATACTAAACTCTCCATGCTCTCCGACTTTCTACTCATGGCATCTGCTACCACATTGGCCTTCCCGGATGATAAAGAATAGTGATATCATAATCCTTTAACAGCTCCAACTATCTCCAGTTACTCAAATTCAATTCTTTCTGGAGACTCTGATGATCCGTATATACCTCACAAGACCCGTCATATAAGTAATGCATCTTGAGCTCTTGTATAGTAGCTCCTAACTCCAAATCATGCCACAACCCATACCCAATGACAACATGTGAAGCATCACAATAAACCATATACAACCCTGATCCTAAAGGCAAAACCAACTGTGGAGTCGTAGTCAAAACAGTCTTGAGCTTCTGAAAGCTCGTCTCACACTCATTTGATTACGTGAACGGAGCACCCTTCTAAGTCAACTTAGTCAATGGGACTATAATAGATGAAAATCTCTCTATGAAGCAATAGTAGTAACCAACCAAGCCCAAAAAGGACCAAATCTTTGTGGCGGTAGAAGGTCTGGGCCAACTCTGAACAGTCCCAATCTTCTTTGGGTCCACCTTGATACTATCACTAGATACCACATGACCCAAGAATGCCATCGACTTTAACAAAAACTCGCACTTGGAGAACATAGCATACAGCTTCTACTCCCTAAAAGTCTAAAGCGCAATCCTCAAATGCTACTCGTGTTCCTCAGTGCTACGGGAAGACATCAAGATATCATCAATGAACACAATGACAAAAGAATCCAAATAAGGCTGGAACATGACGCTCATCAAATGTATGAACGTTTCTGGGGCATTAGTCAAACCAAAAGATATCAGCAAAAATGCATAATGCCCATAACGAGTCCTTGAAGAAATCTTAGGGATATCTAAAGCCCTAATCTTCAATTAGTGATACCCCGATCTCAAGTCAATCTTTGAGAACATCCTAGATTCTTAAAGATGATCAAACAAATCATCAATGTGTGGCAATGGATACTTGTTCTTGATGGTAACTTTGTTAACTGTGGTAATCAATACACATTCTCATAGATCCATCCTTCTTCTTAACAAACAACACTGGTGCACCCCAAGGTGACACACTAGGCCTGATGAACCCCTTATCCAGGAACTCTTGTAATTGTTCCTTATTCCTTCAACTCCGTTGGATCCATATGATACGAAGGAATAGAAATAAGTTGGGCACCCGGTACCAAATTAATGCCAAAATCAATATTTTTATCGGGTGGCATGCCCGGAAGCTCTACAAGAAACACATCTGGAAACTCCCGCACTACTGGAATTGACTCAACAGTAGGAGTATCAACACTAACATCTCTGACAAAAGCTAGATAAGTCAAACATTCCTTCTTAACCATCTATTAAGCCTTCAAAAATGAGATCACTTTGCTAGGAGTGCAATTATAAGAACCCTTCCACTCCACCCTCGGCAATTCCGGCATAGCCAATGTCACAGTCTTAGCGTGACAATCAAGGATAGCATGTATGGAGATAGCCAATCTACACCCAAGATCACATCAAAATCCACCATATCTAACAATAGAAAGTCCATCCCTGTCTCAAAGCCACATATAGTGACCACTTAGGATCGATAAACTAGATCCACCATAATGGAATCTTAAACCGGTGTGGATACATGAACAGGGGTAGCAAGAGAATCACGTGGAATATCTAGACAAGATGCAAAGTATGACGACACACATAAATAAGTAGAGCTAGGATCAAACAATACCGAAGCATCTCTATGTCACACAGAAACAACACATGTAATAACAACATTAGAAGCAACAACCTCGGTCCTCCCTGGGAACGCATAGCATCTGCTCTGACCTACACTGGACTAGCCTCCCCCTATAGGATAACCATATCCTGGATGACCTTCACCCCGAAATGGCTAAGCGGGTGGTGTAGCAACTAGCACAAAATAGCCTCCTTGGTGCCATGTACCTCTGAGAAAATAGAGGCAGTATTTCCTAACATGTCTCAACTATCCACACTCATAAAAACCTCAAACCGAAAATGACTGCAGAGCCTAAGTCGGACCCCGTGAATGGAATATCCACCCGAAGATCCTGGTATCGATGAACCATGAACAGATGGAGAGCGGTAAGAACTCTATGCTGGGAGTGTACTAAATGAAGATAGAACAGAAGCTCCTCGACTGGGTGGTGGTGAACAATAAAATGGCTTGCTAGAATGGCCTTTGCCAAATCGACCTCGGCCTCCAAATGAGGCACCGCTAAAGCTACTTGAATGTCGTAACCTCTTGTCCCTCCCTTTCATCAACTCCCTAGTCTCACTAGGGATACACTTAATACAATGCGCTATCTCTACAACCTGGTGAAATGAAGTCCCGGTATCTACCTCTATGGCCATAGCAAGGCGAATACTTGAGTGAAGACCATCAATGAATATCCTCATTCTCTCCTCCTCGGTGGGAATCAAAATAGTAGCATAACGGGATAGCTCTCAAAACCTTATTTCATAATCCGTGACTGATATTTGACCTTGCTGAAGGTGCTCAAACTGCCTCCTCGGCACTTCTATCCTGGTGCGAGGCACAAACTGCTCCATAAAGACTCTGGAGAACTGAGCCCAAGTAAGAGGAGATGATCCTGCTAGCCTGCCCAGGTCATAAACTTGCCATCACCTCTTGGCTAGACCCTGCATCTGGAATACGATGAAGTTACCTCCATTGGACTCTATAGTCCCAAAATACGCAGAATCTCATAACAGTGATCCAAACACCCCTAGGCATCCTTTGAAGGTATGAATAGAGGAGGATGCAACTTTGTGAACTTATCCAATCTCTTCAGCTCATGGGCTGACATCGCGGGCCTCTCCTCGGGCTGCACGGCAATAGTAGGCTGAACTCTCCAACTAGTAACACTCCGGGGGTCTGATAACCATAGGATATCTCCTTTGGGGTATGAGTAGCTGGAGTTTACACTCCGCCCCCTACATGGGAAGTAGCGGGCACGGTAGGAATCCCCAAGCCTGAGCCAAACTCTCGAACAAACCAACCATACAGACCAAAGCATTTTGAATAACTGGTGTAGCAAATAAACTCTAGGGAACCTCAGTTGGTACCTCCGGCTTAATATAATCATGAACCACTCCTCAACATGAGCTATTAGTGGCTCTACGGCAGCTACTCTAGCAGGGGTTCTAGCTGATGTGTGTGCTCTACCCCTACCCCTACCTCAGCCCCAACTTCTTACGGCCCTAGCCTAGGGTAGCAGTGCCTACTCCGTTGAACGAGATAAATGCGTCCTCACCATCTATGAGAGAATAGAAAAGCAACGACTCATACTAGGGATAAACAAATTTGCACGATAAAGGATGAAAGAAAGAAAAGTTTTCCTAACAGTCCTGTAGCCTCTCAAAAATAAGTACAAACATCTCCGTACATATCCACAAGACTCTACTAGACTTGCTCATGACTTGTGAGACCTAAGCAACCTAGTGCTCTGATACCAACTTGTCACGATACAAAAACCCACCGGAGCCGTGATGGCGCCTAACACCACTTGCTAGGTAAGAAAACAACCAATGTGCATAATTAAACTTAAATGACAATATTAAATAGTCTCATATGCGAAATAATATAAATAACTAAGGTCAGATAAAGGTACAACTGAAAACTATCCAAACATCTGGTGTCATTGAGTGCCTCAACTCTATAGAATAAGTAAATATAAGATCCGAGTCAAATACAATATTGTTCGAAAGACTAAACAGTGTTAAATGTGAAATAAGGAAATGAGACTTCAAGGCCTGCAAACGGAACCACAGTGCTTACTCAAAGTCTCCCAAATAGTCTGGATCTGGCTCTAGCAGCTACCACAATAAGCAACAGCTTGATCAACACATGAAGTGCAGAGTATAGTATAAGTACAACCGACCACATGTACTCAATAAGTAGAAGACTGACCTCGGGCTGAAAGCAGTGTCGAGCTTGTCAAGGTCCAATACTCATTTTCAACAGCCAACAACAATAATAACAATATAAAAATAACAAAAGGAAAAGCAAATCAATAATATCATACTCAACTCTACCAAATTAAGATGAAATTAAGAATGCTTTTCAAATATAACGGTCAAGTCATCAACTTTAAAGGCATCAAATATCGAATAGCATGAGGAAAATATAACTTTATTCTTTCATGACAAGTACTCATACCAAAATTAACAACATCAAAATTTAATTATCTAGTAACCAGTCTCAGCACATATATAGTGCCTGGCACAATATCCCTCAATCATACCCTCAGCACAACTATGGTGCCTGGCTCGAAGCCGTTGAATCATCGCACGCACTCATACTAAGAACTATATGGGTGGCTGGCATAAGCCCCTCACTAAGCACATATCAAGTGCATGCACTCACAGGATTATACCTGACTCCAAGGGGTGAATCCTAGCCCAAGCGCTGATCGGGTCAAAAGTCAAAGATCAAAATCATTTACTCCAATATGGGGACTGATGCCCCATTCCCTCACAATCAATATGACACACCACGATCAGTGCCACTCAGCCCAGTACATGGCCTGGATGCAAACGTCACCTCACAATCAGTATCAACACGTCCCTATGGCCTAAGATCATTCATCAATCTGCTCAAGTCTTAATATTCTCAAATCTCAATTAACCATACTCAATAATACCACAAAGAATATGCCAACATGCCATAACTCAGCTCAAATCTATGTCACACAAGTAAGGACACGAACAACATGTGAGATAACATATAAAGAATGTATAGAGATAGAAATATAATATACAGATATAATATTGTGACTGAAAATATAACTACGGTTAAGGTAAACAACTCAAAATAGCAAAAATAGCTCTATCACATCTCAAACATATAAGCACATAGTTTTACATTTATATGGTGTTTATAAACCCCCTTCCTCCTCCAAAACTCCACAAAATAGTAGTAAAACACGCAGCCCAACAGCAACACAAAATAGTCCACAAAACAGTCCGCTACAAGTGAATAACTCGAACTCACGGCTTTCGATCACCGTCCCGTGAGTTCTTACAAGTATAGAACGACTTACCATGAATTTACAGAAGAAAAATTGGATGAAAGCTTAGGCAAGATACTTACCTCAAATGTGTGAGAATCAATACTCCAAAAATCCCTTTCCTCTCAAATTTCCTCCAAACGAGTCAAATCTAGCCAAAACAACTCAATAACATCAAACAAAGCTATAGGAATCAATTCCAAACAATAAAGCTTCGATCTTTATTCATTTCTCAAAAAGTCAAGAGTGGACCCACGCCCACATGGTCAAAACCCAAGTCACTGAGTAGATCCTGACTACCCATAACTCCACGAGTCCAAATATGTGATTAGATTCCAAAACCAAGTCCAAATCAACCTTCAAAACCCCAATTTTCACTCTCTTAAGTTGTAGCCCCCCACCCCCCCACCCAAATTTTCCTCAAAATTCTATGCTTTAGGTGATAATAATCCGTGTAGATTCTTGAAATAATACCAAAAATAAGTATAAATCAATTACCTCAAAGTCTAGTATGAAAGTCTCCTTAAAAAATCGCCCCTCTCCAAGTCTAGGATTCAAAATATGAGAGAATGGGCTAAAATTCCAAAATTAGAACTTAAATGGGTCTGCCCAGCAATACCTTTCACAAACACAGCCCAAGCCTCATGTTCACGAAGTACAACCTGATGCTGCCTCCACAAGACCCTACGCGAATGAAGTGAAACCCTCACGAGTGCAATGCACACGTGACCACATGCCTATGCGAATACGTCACCCCTCACGCAATCGCAAACACCAATCTCTAGCCGACCCCCAACCCGATTCACCTCTATGCGAATGCAGCACATAGAGCGAGAACGTAAAGGCCACTGACCATAACCCACAGCGAATGCGACGTCCCATCCGCAAATGCAAAAAATACAACCCAGATGCCTCAAAAATAAGTCTCCTCTATTGCGAAGTACACCAGACACTAGAAGAATATCTGCAACAACACTCAAGCTCCGAGTGGTATGAAACTCACCCGAGCCATTTGGGACCCCGTCCAATCACATCAACAAGTCCCAAAATACAATACGGACCTACTTGAGGTCTCATATCACATAAAGTAATATCAAAACCATGAGTCGCACCTCAATACAAGCTTAATGAACTAATCAAATGTCCAACTTCCAAACTCATGTCGAACTACGTCTAATCAATTCGGAATGACCCCAAATTTTGCGCACAAGTCATAAATGCTCACACGAACCTATCAAGGCTCGGAATCCCAAAAGAACCTTGATAACCACAAAGTCAACAATGAGTCAAATCAAAAATACACAAACATGTGGGAAGCATCGAATATAGGAATAGGGCTCAAACACCTTCCTGAAACCAAATCAAAAATTCCCGCAAGTCACAAGGTAATACACAAATATGTGGGAAGCATCGAATATAGGAATGGGGCTCAAATACACAAAATAATCAGTCGAGTTATTACATTGACTTGTATAGACCCTTTACCTTCATGTAGAAGTATCTGAGTAAATGCAACTTGGTGCATGCCTTTTGTAAGCGAAGTTGGTGCAAGTTATATTTGTTTGATCTATTTAATTGGAAAATCTTGTTTATTACCTCTACCTAAGTTGTGCACATTATTATTGATATTCATTATTCTTTGACAGCTTCTTTGGATGCTTCTTTGTATTATACATATTATTGAGCTTCACATGTTATATAAAGTAAGTATCTTTTGGCTTAAAAATCTCCTCGCTACTCCATTGAGGTTAGTCAAGATACTTAATAAGTACATGTGGTCGGTTGTACTCATACTACACTTCTGTATCTTGCATGCAGATTCTAGAGTTGCTGTCATGGAGGACAAAGGTGAGCATTGAAGATGTACCAGCGTTTCAGATGCAAGCTACCTCTTTGTTCATGGTTGATTAGGATTTGTACTACTATTTATGCATATTCAAATAGATATTGTATATTCTTCATTTTAGCAATGTAAAAATCTTAATCTTAGAGACTCATGACTTGTACTACCAATCCTTGGGATAGTTGTATGGATATCCACCATCTTATTTATGATTTTTAATTTGAGATGTGTTATTTATTATTTGACTTACCTAGTATGTAAGAGTTAGGTGGAATCACGATTAGGTGGGATTTTGGATCGTGACAGTAGGGTTAAAACAAACTTTCTAAGTATGTCACAAATGTGTGATAGAGGAAACCAGGCTCTATTCACCTTTGATGCATGCACAATCACTAATCATAATTCTGGAAACCTAGTTCATAAAAGAAAAAAGCACAAAATATTTTACAAGGCTGATAATATATCTTCACCTGAAAATAAGCTAACATGGCTTAGTGCAATTGATATTGATTCACTGTTGTCGCAAAAAAGGCTGGGACATGCAAGTTTCTCACTATTGAACAAGTTGATTACAAAGGACATGTATCTTTATCTACCAAAACCTATATTCAAGAACGACAAAGTATATGATGCTTGTGCAAAAGGTAAACATGTCAAGTTCTCTTTCAAATCAAAGAAAGTGATGCGTACCTCATGACCCTTGAAACTGATGCACATGGATTTATGTGGTTTCATGAGAGTTCATAGTAGAGGTGGAAAGAGGTATATATTTGTGATTATTAATGACTATTCAAGGTTTACATGAACTTTGTTTCTTGCTACTAAAGATGAAACATATAATCTATTTGTTGCATTTGTGAAGAAACTTTAAGAAAAAATGGATAGTCAAATATCTAGCATTAGATTTAATCATGATACTGAATTTGAAAATGCTATATTTTTTAAATATTATGTGAGTTATGACATTGATAATAATTTCTCTTCCCTTAGAATCGCAAAGAAAAATGGTATTATAGAAAGAAAAAATAGGACTCTAGAAGTTATGGCAAGAACCATATTAATTGCTAGTGATCTTCCTAAGACTTTCTGGAATGAGGTTGTAAACATTGCTTGCTACATAATCAATAAGTTCATAATAAGGTTTGTAAACCTAATATAACTCACCTAAGAACTTTTGGTAGCAAGTGCTTTGTGCATAATAATGGTAAAGAGCTCTTAGAAAAGTTTGATGCAAAAAGTGAAGAGGATGTTCTTCTTGGTTATTTTTCACATAGTAAGGCTTATAAAGTGTACAACAAAAGAACCTTATGTGTTGAAGAAATTTTGCATGTAATTTTTGATGAATATGATCACTTGGCTGAGAAAGTCTTGCACGAAGAAGAAGATGATGATGATGATGATGATGATGATGATGATGATGGTAAAATTAGACTGACACAGACGTACAATGATGCATCAAATGAAGTTCTTCCGGAGAACACTGTTGAGCAATGGGTGACACAGTGCAAGAACTCGATTCTCTAGAAGTTGAGCATGATGTACAATAAATAGGGGAATTAAACAGGTGATAGTGAAAGGAATAGTGACAATGAACTTGGTTTTTCTGCCGATCAGGAAAGAAACAATGCTACTCAAGACTTGCAAGTAACAAACTGGAAGCACAAAAGTTCTCATCCAGTTGGGAATGTTCTCACTCTTGTGAATTCTAGAATGATGATAAGATCTAAAGTGGGATATATGTGTGTTTTCTCTTCCTACTTATCATGATTAAGCATAAAAATATAAATGAGGCCTTTTTAGATGTTTATTGTATTGTGACTATGCAAGAAGAGCTTCATCTATTTGAAAGGAACAAAGTATGGCATCTACAACCTCGACTGAAGGAGAAAACAATCATAGAAACCATGTGGGCTTTCAAAATTAAGTTGGATGACCAAGGTACTATCACAAGAAATAAGGTAAGGTTGGTATGGCAAGGTTACAATCAAGAAGAAAGCTTAGATTATGATGAGACCTTTGCACCGACTGCTATAATGTAGGCTATATGGATTCCCATTGCTTTACATCTTACATATCAAATAGATATTAAAAGTGCGTGCCTAAATGGGTATCTGAAGGAAGAAGTATTTGAATGCCAATATCCAGAGTTTAAAATCATGAGTTTGCAGATCATGTTTATAAATTGGACAAGGCACTGTATGGATTGAAACAAGCACCAAAGGCATGATATAAAATGTTGTCAAAATTTCTTCTTGAGAACGAGTTCACAAGAGATAAAATTGGTAATACTCTATTTCTAATAAAGATAGGTAAAAATTTGTTAATTGTCCAAATCTATGTCGATGATATTATTTCTGATACTACTAATGAATCTTTGTTTAATGAATTTGAAAAACTAATAGGAAGTAAATTTGAGATAAGCATGATGGGAGAGAAAAACTTCTTCCTTGGGTTAAAAGTTAAGCAAACTGCAAATGGGACAAGGATACAACAATAAAAGTTTGAAATGGATGCAAAGAAAATTGATACTCCTATAACTACTGCTACACGGTAGGATACAGATGAACTTGATTCTTTTGTTGATAAAAAGAAGTATAGAGGCATGATTGGCTCTTTGTTATACTTAATTGCAAGTAGACCAGATATTTTATTTAGTATTAGGCTTTGTGCTAGGTCCCACTCAAATCCAAAAAAGTCACATATGAAAACTGTGAAGAGGATCTTGAGATATCTTAAAGGTGCTCAAGACTTAGTTTTTTGGTACCGTTCTGGTAGTACTTTTGACTTGGAGGGATATGCGAACGCTGATTATGCTAGTTATCTAGTAGATAGGAAGAGCACATCTGAGATGGCTCACTTTCTAGGTTAGACTTAATAGTTACTGAGTACATGAGATCAGTTGTACACATACTACACTTCTTCACGTAATGTACAGATTCTAGACTTGGTACTAGTAGAGATCAGATAGGATTTCAGTAGCTGAGCATCATGAGACTCGAGGTAGTACTGCACAAGCGATCTCAGGCCCTTGAAGTCTTTCCTCTTATTTGTATAGTTCTTTGATTCTAAAAATATAGTACTTATGGTTTAGAGTTTGAGTTGTATAATTCTTAGATGCTCATGTACTCAATGAAACCAAGATTTGGGGGATGTTATTGTTAGAGATTGTTAATTAAGATATTATTTGTGTGAATTAAGATCTTATTTATTTTTATTTATATTTCATCACTGTTATAAGATCTGAATCTGATTCTCTAAGTGTTTTAATGTGTTGGCTTGCCTAGAAAGTGGAGTAAGGCGCCCTCACGGCCTATGGTAGATTTTGGGTCGTGATAGAATTTCACATGGGTTTGTCATCATCAAAATAGGAGAATTTATTGATCTAAGATAAGTTGGTTTTAATAATTAACAAGCATTTACCAAAGAACCAGGTCCCTTGAAAATATCTATTATGCTGATATACACGGTTACAGATGTGACAAGCAGATATCGAAAGAACCACGTCAGACATCAAAAGAATCAGATCACCAGAAGAATGTTGATCAGAAGTTAAAAATTAATTTCTAATGTAAATCGAATTACTTGAACGATTTATTTCGTGGGATGAAAGTATGATAATAACTAGAGGAGGTATGGTAATAACTAGAGGGATTTGTGGTTAACATAATTCATTAATTATAGAAATACTTGGATAAAAAGAAAAAACGTGTGAAAGAGTCTTTTAAGGAAGGACAAAAGAATCTTTTTAGGATTAGTTTTCCTTATGAGGTATCGGATTTATTTTAGATTTTGGAATTAA
Source organism: Nicotiana tabacum (assembly GCF_000715075.1). Classification (NCBI taxonomy): domain Eukaryota; kingdom Viridiplantae; phylum Streptophyta; class Magnoliopsida; order Solanales; family Solanaceae; genus Nicotiana; species Nicotiana tabacum. The sequence continues at coordinate 36,297,450 of NC_134102.1, read as the reverse complement.
AATTGGAGAAGAATTCGGCTAACCCCATTCCTATATAAGGCGTCATACTGCTACTATTGAGGACTAACGCTATTCAACAGTTTCAAGGTATTACTCTTGGCAATTAACAATGATAGCAAGAAGGAGCTTTCAAGGACTCAAGTTGGTCAATTAAAGAACCACGTCCTCAAGATGAAGATTCTTAAGTTCTTTGCTTCCTCCGTTTTAAAAAGATTGGCACTATTTTCTTACTAGTCTGTTTTAAAAAGATTGACATCTTTCAATATTTTCTTAATATGAAGTATTTATAGCCACACAAATATTACGGAAGGTTTTAAACCATAAGTTTCAAATACTTTACAGTCACACAAATGTTATGGCATATTTAAAACCATATATCTCAAAAGTCTTTCCTTCTTTATTAAAGTTTGTACCAAGTCAAATTAGGACAATCTTTTTGAAATGGAGGCAGTAGTTATTTAGGTTTGAGTCATTGTTCTTTAATAGTAAACTATTTTACTTTTGAGAAGTGGATTGTTAGGTTAGCAAATCTAAAGAGTTTGTTTAACTTTCTAGGCTAGAGTTTATAGTCTTGAAAGGGGTAGCTATAGTTGGATTGATTGTCGGGGTTAAGGTACTAGAGTTAGTCCCTTTAGTTATTCAGTTTATGTAATCTAATATCGCTCTTTGAAGTTTATGAAGTTTTGAGGTAAATTCTACGAGGTAGGTCGTAGTTTTTACTGCCTTGAACAAGAAAGTTTTTTCACATAAAATCGCTTGTGTTTTTTAATTTTCCCACTTTATTTTCGGTTTGTTAGAATAGTTAAGTCAAATAACTAGGTTCTTTGACACGTAAAAATGGGTAAGACACAATTCATCTTTTCCCCTCCTCTAGTGCCTATGTACAAGCTAAAATAACTGAAGTCTCTTAAGGAAGTACAAAGATTAAGTACTATTATACTTACACCGATGGAGTTTAGAAAATCCTATACCTTCTCATCTATGTTCTTTATCTTCTAATCAGATTGCCTGGCTTCGTTCAAACCCTACATGAAGGGCTTGCTTTCTTTGAAAATATTTTTTTTCTAATTAAGTGTCCTTCAAGAAGCTCAACTCCTCCAAATAGTAAGATTCACTTAACTTCATATATACCTCTAAGCGCCCATGACTATCATCAGACATTCACTTCGCTTTCCTTTTAGATTGAAAAGGAAAAACAGAAAGATTGAGTATAATAAATATAGAGAATGAGCTATTATGTGTAAACTATGCAAAGGTTCTTTGGATACTTTTGGAAAAAAAATAGAAAAAAAAACAAAAATATTTCTTCACGCCCTTACAAAGTAGTGATGAGTTAAATTACTTGTGTTAGCATGAAAGCATGTCCGGTGATGCAATCGTTAGGGGCGGATTTACCTTAGGCTAAGTGGTGTCACGTGATAACGCTTCGCCGGAAAATTTCACTAAATACACATATAAATGATATGCAAAAAATAACAACAACAACTCAGTGTAATCCCGCAAGTGGGGATATGCAAAAAATAACAAATCCTTATAAATAATATAGAATGACACCACTTGGTAAATCTGTGTTGCTTGGTCCGCTGGTTAAGGTGCTGCAATTCTCGAGTTTGGTTCTCGGGTACGAGCCCAAACCAACACAGTTTTGTTTTTTTTAAGTTTTACCGTCCCTTAGCATCTTTAAAAATGAATGATATGATCTAAATTTTTTTTTTTTTTTGCGATGTCGTTTTAAAATTTATTTATTTACTCTTTTAAATGTAACACTGCTCATAAAAAATCATACATACGCTATTGGCGGTCGTTACTTACGTATCATGGATCGTCGGCTAACCGTTGGACTCTAGGGTCCAATATAAAGGGGCTTCTTCACCAACCAACATATATACGTGCGCGCATATACCTGGATAATTAGTTGTACTTGGTTTCCGACTCGACCCTTCGCTCTTAGCCCTTAACATCTTTTGTTGCTTGTAATTGTGTCCTCAGACCTTCCAAATTTGGAAGCTTATTAGTGATTATCAATAAGATCTTCACAATTTTCAATCTATAAATTATCTGTAACAATTTAACTTCAAGTGTCCCGTGTTTCGGGATTTTAAATTATTCTTCCAAACCGCCGTCAGTACAAAACAAAAAACATATAGATAGCACCAAACAATTGGGGTTGGAATAAATAAAATATCTATACCGAGCGTCAATTGGTTTTGTAGGCATTACAAAGAAACTTATGGCCGGAACTTACTTGACTAGTAATGGATAAATTATTCCTGGAAATTTTGGACCATTGATCCAATGCATAGGGTTCCCACTTGTGGTCTTTTGTTAGGGGTGGGGAGAAGAGATATAAAGCAGAGGGTCCTAGAGAATTAAATGCAACTACTCACTTTCTCGGTACTATTCATACATTGAGGGAGCAACCACTTCATAAACAAGGCACGTGGAAACTTTTCAGAGGAGTTTTGTGCTTTTTGGTAGGGCCAATAAGATGGCATAAAATCACAGGTTCACGTGCCTAGCCCGTGATTCATTGAAGGGCAGAGTGTCCTTTCGTGGGGACATTAAAATATAAATGGACCTTAACTCCATTTGGGGACAATGGTTAAAGATTTGCAAGGATTTTGTGAGAGAAAACTGAGTGCCCACCTTTTCATTTCATGGTAAAGTTTGTGTGATTGGGATACCTCTTCAAAAAGTCATCGATTTCAAGTCAAACTGGTATGTTTCGTGATAGCTGTGGCTTACCGAAAACTACACATTACTAATTTAACATAACTAGCTAGTAGTATAATGTTTAGTTCTATATATCAAACGTTGAACTGCTAATAGTGGCAAAATTTGAAGTATATTATTTCAAGCGAGCTACAATATAAAATAAAAAGATATATGTATCGACATTATGTGAATATCCGAACGAAATGTCCTTAAAGTAGGCAATATAATTCAACCATACAACCATGTGTTATTCATAATATAACAATTCTTACATTATTGTTCACTATATAACAAATGTTACATTATTATTTATCGCAATATAAATCGTGGATTAATCTTACTTAGATAGTTCATAATTACACAATCTATTGAAGACTGAAGTATAGATATAGTTATAATGTACGCCGTTCAAAATAGTAAATTTTCAGACTAGTTAGAAAAGTTAAGTTTATTTTTCGTGAAAATATAAAATTTCATATATCATAAATTGATCACCTTTGATAGTACTGTTGGTTTTTGCTTATAAAGACCCTTGGACGCTGGGTAGCACATGTATTTGCCTTTTCATTTCAATCAAAACACTCTGCTGAACTGAAGAAAGGTATGTCACCGCAGCTAAACTTGGTTGGCAAGAATAAATTCTTCTGATAGGAATTGATTCCTCATTACCTAAAGTAAGTAATGTTACCCTAAATGTCGAATAATAGAAACATCGAAGGTCACACTGTATATATGAAACAAAAGGGTAGCCGGTTTAATTTACACACTAAACAGTTCTAGCATTAATTAAAATATAACAACTAATCCACATATATAAATACATTATTAATGTTGAGTTTTGCTAGTGGATCACCAAGCAATACGATGAGATGCTTGAATTCTTTCGCCCTTAATCAAAAGTCTAGCGTATTGGTGTCCGAAAGTAAAAATAGATAATTTCTTGATGGGCAAAGTTTTACCCATGTTAATGGTCATACTTGTCGCAAATCCGAGTTGGCCAAGCCAGTGAATTTTGGACATCGGGTTATGGGGCGTAAAGCAAAAACTTTATTTGATCTATTTGCATGCATCCGCTCATTTAAAAACTTTAATTGTTAGTGACTAAACAATTTTTACTTTTTCATGTTAGGTTTCTTAAAAAATCATATTATATACATAAACCCCTAGTCTTTGATTAAGATAAAAATGTACTATAACTTATCTACGCTACCGTACAAGAGAGGTATTTGATGTGTATAAGAAAATGATGAAACATATATTTGATAGTACCATAGCCAAAAGTACAAAAGGAAAGAGTAAGAGAATGGCATGAAATGACTTTTTGAGAGGCAGTTCAGAAAGAGGACTATTACTTCCTCTTAAGAGTAGAACAGAAGATGCGGATTCTCCATAAAAAGGAAACAGAAATTTGAAAAATGAAGCTCTCTAAGGTAAGCAACGGTATCTTCTGAGAGATGAGTAAGGTACGTACACTGCAGACTAGCAGTCAATCAAAGGACCAATTCTCCTCAGAATTCCAACACCTTAACACAGTATGATCTTGTACTTATTATTATTTCTTACCAAATTTGTACAATCAAATTCGATTTACCAATGTTTTGAATCTTTTGATCCAGATAATTTCCAGTCCTTTAACCAGTATCCGAAGTCCACTAGTCCATCTAATCTGAATTCGTCCCCGTGTAGGCCAACTGAGTATTAAACGCTAACTACAGGCAGTTTTTAGTTTAATATTACTCCACTATTTACTGGTGCAAAACTATAAAACTTTTGAAGGCATGAAAATGATGACCCAAAAGCAATAAGACAAACAGCAATGCTGCAGCAAAACTGGAAAACACACTGGCTAGTGGAAATGTTTAGGTGAAAAATGATGACATAATTATTTCCAGTGACATGAATCTCCTGTATGGTATGTCAATAACATCGTCAACTTGTAATACCTTACCGTCCAAAAGAAATTGGAAATTCCTTTCTGGGCTCGATTCACTTGTTGAAAAATACAAAATCAAAACATATTCCGAAATAAGCATAATGCATGTGCGTGTGTGTTTGTTCATTTAACAGTAGGATATATATATATATATATATATATATATATATATATATATATATATATATATATATATATATATATATTGCTGCGGCGTGCAACCCGATCCATTTTTCATACGCACCATTTCTTTTTAACTCGTACCTCCAAGACATTTCTTATTTTCTTCGCTTTAATATTGTTTGAACTATAGAAGGAAGTCTTGAATAGTTAGAACTTAGATGTATTATCCGCATATATGATCAGGCATAACTTGGGGCAAGTAAATGAAGTGATACATCTTTTGGCTAAGGAAGCTTCCAGGCAGCTAGAGTAGTGTATTTTGCAACTCCTATCTTTTTGTTAAATCTACGGGAAGAAGTGATGTTTTGTGTTAAACATATATCAGCTAATACATGTATTATGTTATCTTTGTAATCCCCCTCACGGCACTTTTCTGAAATACAACACAATTCAGACTTCTGTCCGGGTAACTTTATGAAAACTTTATATGTATCATGAATTGGTAACAAGCCACTATAGAACCATTCATATAAAATTCTAAGTAATATTTAATTTGTATACATCGAGAGTAACAACAGCAACCACCCAGTAGAATCCCACGAATAGAGTCTAGGAAGGGTAATGTGTACGCAAACTTTGAAAGTATAAATAATTTTATACTATGAGTGTATTTTAACTTGTGGTAACGGATTAATTACATGCTTTCAGAAGTGAAGTTGAACTCAAAATTCGAAGAGCAACGGTAAGCTCCTGCAATTGAGAATTTATAGGCCTGTTTCTACAACCCTACTGGGTACTGAAGTAAACACCACAAATGAGGAGAATGGTTGCATCTGATTCTTTTCTTTCAGAAGAGAACAATTAGGAGTTGAAGATACAACCAAGGGGCAAAGAGGGCCTCTACAAAGAAAGGGAAGATGCTTAACACATTCCATGCAAGTCAAATTCTGTAAGGAGCTAGGATTTTTCATTAAGGGAATAGAAAATAAAAAAAGTAAGCACACATCTATCAATGGAGTATAATTTTTCAGTGAAGGCCAGGGTGTCCCTCAGATAAGTGCACACTTTTATTCACTTAATTATATCTTCAATAAAAGCAAACATTGCAAATCCCAAAGAAACAAATTCAAGCAACATGAGCTCCCGCAAAGGAGCTAGTTCCAATGTTCTGGACATCCTTCTTCATCTCCTTCCTCCTTAAGTTGCTCTTGTTCGGACAAGAACCCGAATTCAGAATTTCGAACATGCATGAAGTCCAAAGTCAAATTTCCCGCAGCATCATTGGCACGTCCCCAACCATTCGACTTGAGGACTACATGTTCGCGGTTATGATCAGTTGAACTTCGATTTTTTAGTTGGATGCTCAGATTCTCCATCGGATAATGCTGGTGCCTATGCCAATCTTTGTCAATGATAAGCTGTTGATCTAGACGTGTTGCTCTACTTTCAGCAATCAGCTCATTAATAGTGGCACTACATCTTGCTGGGAGATTGCCCTTTGATATCCATGAATCATTCTTGGGTGACAGAAGAGAGTGAGCACGTCCTTCATTTACTGCTAAGTTCCGATAATTACCTGCTATTGGATTTGTTTTGTTGGGACGTACAAAGTAAGCTAGAGTTAAAGTAAAAGATAGTGCAGTCTTCTCCAGGGAGCAAGCTAAGGTCATATCTTGCTTGAGAAGTGATATCCATTTAGCGAGAGTACCAGTTATATAAAGAAGAAATTAATTTCTATGCACTCAAACTGTAAAACTAATTTGCATAATCACATCACTTATTAAGTAATAGATAAGTCATTACTTAGTAATTGATAATCTAGTAAAAATGGCAACTTGCTACCACGGTTTAATATTCATTGATAGTAAAAAAAAAAGTAAAATTATTTACATAGTTAGTGTTTACTCCCTCCGTTCATTTTTACTTGGCACGTTTTGACTTTTCACACCCCTTAAGAAATAATAAATGAAGTGCATAATTTATCATGATATCCATATTAATTGATGCATATATTTTATTGGATTTGAGAAAAGGATTTGAAATGAGTAATAAATAATGTGGGTATAACAGGAAAAACAAATTGTCTTATCTTGATATGCGTAAAGTGACAAGTAAAAATAAAAATCTATTTTTAGTATACATGTCAAGTAAAAGTGAACGTAGAGAGCATATAACTTAAATCTTTTAAAGAATACATCAGGCAAAGGAACAATCATGCATGATTGAATTCAATGAGACAGAATTTTTAGTTTATGGGTTTTGAACCGTAATTGTTTTTACTTATTGTATTCTAAATAAATTATTTATATATATTATATAATTTTTTAATATAAATATATAGTTTGAATTAAAACTAATCGAATCCGTAGCTATAACAGTGGCTGCGCCTCCTGCAAACAGCGTCACACAATGTTTGCATGTGACGCAGGGGCGGATATAGCATAAATGTACAAATGTACGTGTAAAAATACTCTTAAACCAACAAATTGTAGAGATCCGCCTTTTGTGATGAATTGCAGCTCAAGATGGCTCTTTATGTAAGAATAGTCTAAGCCACCAAAAATAAAATAAATTTGGAAGAAGAGCTGTTAAACGAGAAAATATATTAATCGAGATGGTAAGTCTGAAAAAATTAACAAACGACAAAAGATATCACACAGTAATTTTGGAGTTTTTAAAATTTTTGAAAAATTTCGAAAAACAATATTTGTGAAATTTAAAATTTTTACGGCTGATTCCGGAAAAAGTTAAAAAAATTCAAAAAGATACTTTATCTTCACAAGTTTCCAACTTCCTATATATTCTGCATGCTTGCTCCAGCCAAAATTAACTGTTTGTTTATCAACTGACTCATTCTTTTAATTTCAAACTTGAAATATGTAATTTGAAAAGTAGATTTTAGGAGTTTTAAATAGATTTGAAAAATAAATTTAAATTTTTATTCACAAAATTTCAATTCTGTTTTCACGTCCAAATAACGTATCAACTTTTAAATATTCTTTTTCAACTTAACTTAAATGGGGGAATCAAACACTCGTTCAAACATAGATTGGCTATTTTTTTCAAAGAATAAAATTAAAAATATTGTTTGTTTATTAAATTTGATCAGTTTTTTTTAAAAAAAATTTGAATTCCCAAAAACTTGTTTAGAATAGTATCTGGGTGAAACTTTTTCTTGCACTCATAAAACTTTAAATTCTTTTCAAATTAAATGCACTTCCAAACACAACTTCAACTTTCAAATATTATTTTTCAACACAATTTCAAAAAAATAAATTCAAGTTTCAACCAAATTTATGTCCAAACACTAGCATAGTAATCCAGTTGGTTGGCTACCTAAACTTTCACTTTATTGGTGAGGATTTTATTCCCTACCTTGCAATCCCCTCCCGCATTTTCTCTTCCCCTATACCCTATATATAATTTTTTTTAAAACTAACTTCAAATGTTATTTTTTTTTTAAAAAAATTCAACCAATTCATGTCCAAACGCTATAAGCAAATAAATATATATTCTGTTTACTGCTTAAACTTTTAGATAAAATTGTTACACACACAAAAAATAAAAAAAATAAAAAAGGTCTGCTTCCACTTCTCTTTTCCTCTGTTATTGGGTAAACGAGGGAGGGGTGAAAAAGGATAGGAAGTGTTACCTTGAGAGGGGTTTCTGGTGTTAGTGTAATGATCTTGAGAGCTTTTTCTTCTTCTCTCATTATGTCCTGCTAATCTCCTCCTGCAACTCCTCTTTGACTCATCAAACTCACTCACTAAATGAAACCTTCATTTATAATTAATTCCAAAAAACAATAATCATCAGCAGAAAACATTACTTCCGGATCTACTATGGGTAGACATGATACATGTATACATGGGCTAATTAAGACAAATACAAAGATTATGAGATGTTGGTGTAACTGCTATATCCTATCAACATGAGTACCGGATAGTTTTACCTCAGGGAAATTAAATGTGAATAAAATATTGAAGAAGTTGGGAAAATTCTTATAAGTAACCCATTTTAAAAGTCAAAGAAGTAAAAACAAAGAAGCTCTTAATCTCAAATTTAAGTATCATTGTATTTTAGTACTTGACACATTTTCCAAGTTAGTAATATTGCTTTTTATGGATGGTTTTTTTTTTTTTTTTTTTAAAACTAGTATCCTGAGTAGGAGTATTATATCTTAGAGATAATTGTTGAGGGGGCTACACCTGACCTCGAAGATACAATTAACAGATTGGTATGGCTCAATCTGTCAAATAGAGCAAAAAAGAAGCTATATTAGGGGAGAGAGTTCCCCTACATTAATATTCTAGACCTCTTATCAGTACATCAAAAAATAATAATTAACTGACGTAGAAGTTAGCTTTATCATATTTGTGTCTTATACTGGGAATAGCTGGGTTTTGTTAACTGGAAAAGTACTCCTATAGCCTCTTTAAAAAGAGCTTTCTATGGATGATTTCATAATGCGAAAATTCATTTATACTATCAATATGCAATTACTTTGTGTGTTTAATTACTATTGCACCGACAATATAAAAATATTGATACATTATCAGGTCTCTAAATGATAACTTCTCAGATATAACTGTCCATAAAAATGGGATTAATAACCTAGGAAATCGTGTTTGTTGCCTGGTATAACAATTAAAATACATTGATCGGGCACTTTAATATTTTGGCGTTGAGAGTCTATATAAGTTAAATAATGCGTAGTAACTTAGTAATAACAAGTTAATTAAACATATGATATTTTATATTGATGGTATATTAATGCATACTTGTAACTTAAAATCATGAAATAATGCAGACCTGCTACACTGCTGACAGAAGCGTTGTTCAAGGCCAAGAACCACAACTTTAGGAGCCTTAGCATGCATTGCACACACTTTATGTCGTCTGTGATAAGCCTTGGCATTCACCAGTGCCACCTGGCATCCCTCCACCTGACACCTCGGCACCACCGCTTCCGCCGCCCCATCACCACCAGGGAAATGGTGTTTCTTTCTCTTGTTCATAACAAACCCCACCACCTCTCCACCGCCGTGAGGCCGCGCCTCATAATTTTCAATACAATGCCTTTTCCCCAAGTTAAGGTTCAAACACATCAAATTATGGTCCTTTTCTCTTTGGATAAAGTATTCCCTACTTTTATTCACTCCTCTTGCTATTAATTCGGAACCATTGAGCGGACACGTGTAGGTAATTGGATCTTGGTTAAATATGTTGCTACTGTTGTTATAATTCCACTGAATCAACTGGGACTGGGAGGAAGTACTAGTAGTAGTACCAAGTTGCCAGAAGTCCCATGCAGGAGTAGAATTACTATTTTGTTCCCCATTTCCACCATTGTTGCTGCTGCAGCTTTCAATACTATTGCTGAAAAAGTTCCAACCCCCATTTTCCATTGCTTATTTTGTGTTTTTTTTTTCTTCTGGAAGTAGATTAGAGGTACAGTATTATTGACCGGGAAAGGCAAGTAGTACTTTTGTGAATGTAATGGATTGGATAGTTTGCGGAAGTGGTAAAGGGCTTATATTTACTGCTGAATTCAAAATTTAATGCATTTGTACTTTATTTTGTTCCATTTTAGATGACATTTTTCTCTACACCTTTATAATTAAAAACTAGTACTTAGATTATAACTTTTTGTTTTATCTTAGACTACATATTCTCTTAGTGATAAAATTTTCCCACATTCTTAAGACCAGACAGTCTCCTTATATGCTAAGAGTTTTTTAAAAATAAAAATTGTTTACAAGAAAATAACTTCATATAAAAGTAAATCAAAATATCAATTTATATTTAAAGAATTATATATATATATATATATATATATATATATATATATATATAAAATTTATTTTTATCCATGTAAAAATAAAAATTGTTTTCAAAATACTGAACTCAATTGAACCTATAATCATCTATCAATGTCACCGATGGCGCAAGGGGCTAAAGGATTCATCGGAATCCCTTTCGCTTAAATTACATCTATGTATATAAGGTTGAATTTCTTTATATACATATATGTTAAATGGTAAATTCCCTTGACTTTTTCACATGCTTTTTTTATCTTTTTGAAACTATTTGATGAAAACCCTACGTCCACCATGTGGATTAATGCCGAAAGCAAGAGATACATCAGATGTGTGTCTTCTTAAAAAGAAGAAAGTAAGGATATGGCATTCAAAGTCGGAAAAAGATTATTGAAGTGGGGTAGGGGTGGAGACTAGTGGACTGTTGTGGATGATGAATTATATTTTTGTTTACCTGTAAAACGGTACAGTTGAATTTATACGTGGTTTTTAGACAAGTGAACTAATTTGATCTTGAAATAATGCAATAATTAAAAATTTGTACAATACTTAGTCTTAAAATATAGATGAAACGGCGGAGATGACAGTTCCAGGAACAAGGTTTCCGGGCACAGCAATGATGAGATCAAAAAGCAAAAAAGTAAGGTTGTATTAAGCTTTGTATAGAATGTTGTAAGTTTAGCGAGAAAATCTATATCCTTTACAATGATAACTGGCCTCATTATTAATAGATGTGTCTAGAGAATGAGGTCCTAGGATCGTGCCCTCCTTTAATGTCAATTATGAGGGTCATTGATGAAGATGTAACGGTGAACATAAATGTCAAATTCTCTGTAACTGGGCTGCAGAATATTCCTTATTAAATGCTACAGGGGCGCAGAGCATTTAATACACATTTATGAATGTTATCTCTTCCGGTGGCAAGTGAAATAGCTGCGTTTGGTCTTCGGCAATCCTCGTCTTGGGTTCCTGTCTTTCCTTTAGATGACACGTGTCATATCATATTTCACCTTATACAAATAGTCCCCCTGCTTTTCGGTGACATAAATTTGTGTTACCGGGAAGTTGGTAGAAATATTCTTTTGGCGGAAATTACTATAACTCCCTCTGAAGGCTTATGACGGTTGATTAGACGCACGTCTCTCCGCATTTAATGCCCCAAATACGCGTCATCCCACGATTCAGCACAACTTTTGCATGTTGACTATCGAGGTAATCATGGCCATGAATTTAGCCGCCAAAATTTTACTTATACACATCATTCATTTCCTTTGCACTTCATAATTTCTCGAGCTTCTGATTTGCATCTTTGTTCTCCATCCTTTCTCTAATTCTCTTCAAACAAAAACTTTTTCCTTCTTCATATTTAATGGATTCTTCCTCCAAGCGTGCCGGTTCTTCAAAGAACAAGAACAAAGCCGAGGACTCTACTCCTCCAACGGTAGGTTCCATCATCCCAAGAAGACTCAGTACCACAAAGGACTTTGAAAAGAAATTTTCTACTGCTAACCCTCATACATGGGCTGTTAGTAGGTATCCTTCTTCCATTCGTCCTTCCAGTATTCCTGCTATGAAGGAAAACTGCCGCTGCCATGAGTTGGATATCATTGTTCATGATCTATCGGAGTGAGTGACCCTTCCCAAGGAAGGTTTTACATACTTTTACATATATCCCTTTACTTTGGGTGTATTTTCTTTGAGTTGAGAGCTTTATTTCGTGATTGCGGAGTTTTGCCTTCGCTACCAGGTGTTTGGCACAAGTAAGTCCTTCAGTGTGTAGGACGGTCGCTTGCCTTCGACGATTGTGCTAGGAGCCTCGAGAAGAGCTAACATTAGCTCGTATGATGAATCTCAACTCCCTCAAAATTTTCCGGGGGGGTATGATAAACCTCTGCAAACGTGGTCACCATGCTCTGTTGACTAGCATGGATGATGATAACGACCGTGGGTGGATGGAACGATTCATTACAGTTGCCACTAATAATATCATTCCGACAACGGCTTCATCCTTTCAGGCCGCTTGGAACCGCACTCGTAAGATCTTTATTTAATATATTTTCTTTCACTAAATATTCTTCTATGGTTGTATCGACTCTTCACCCTTCGCATGTTTCAGCAACTTGATGGATCCCACCGGTGGTGAAAGGCTTAGACCGGTGAGTTCAGAAGATCTTGGTCGTCACAACACCCGAAACTCGTTTGTGGAAAGAAATGGCCCTTAAATATGGGTGGAAGGCCAAAAATATGATAATTTTAACTTACCTTGCTTCTTTGTTTTTGTATATGGAGAACTTGGTTGAACCCTTCTGACTTTTTTACGAAATTAGGTCTACCTGTGGACTCTATTGTTGTCCCTGAGGAGGACATCTTGGTTGATCCTGCTGATGTAGCGAGGCTTCTTCAGGAGGCACTTACTCGAACAGGTATCTCCGGGCCTATTTCAGGCGCAAACATTTCTTTACGGAATCCCCGGTCGGAGGATAAACAACCGAAGAGAAGACGTTCCTCCTCAGTCGGGGAAAAGAATATGAGGGCAAAGACTGATGTCCCCGAGTCATCTGCGGTGGCGATAGTAATCGGTCCTCCTTCCGGGCCGGTCATAGACACCGTGATGATTGATGATGATAAAGAAGCTAGTGATGAGGGAGATTCTCTACATAGAAGACAAAGATCCTCATAATCTCAACAAGATGCTCGATCTGTTGAGAGAGTTGCACCATCGAGGACAGTGCCTCGACACTTTGAGGAGAGTTTGATTTGGTAGATAATGTCAACTCCCATTTTCGGGCACCAATTTCTATGCCCGGTACTGCGGGGCTCAGTATCGGGTCCTTGTCGTCTTTGGTTGGAGAGCATCCAACTGCTAGCACTGCATTTGATGCAGCTGCTTCTCACTCCTCAACTCCATCAGCTTTATCTCCATCTTCACCAATACCAGCAATTGCTACATCACTTCCATTTTCATCCACTCTTCCACCAGCAATTGCTATATGACCTCAATCGGCCGCACCTGCCCATGAAGAAGGTGTTACTCTTCCACAGTCCCTAGTTCATGGGAATTTGGGGTAAACTTATGCTACCCCTTCTTAAGATCCACAAAGGAGAAGGAACGTTACTCTTTCGATCTCTACAGGATGCAACTTGTTATCATGGCCGGTGGATCTTGCTAATTATCTGAAGCCTTTGGCTTTAGAGAAAGACTGGCAAAAGATTCAGGGACTCTCGGGAGAGTGTTTTTTGAACAACGCCATGCACAATGCCGCAGCGGTACGTTCCTTTCTTCTTTTATTTCTTCTTCTATTTTTGGGTGTAAGCATATCCTGAACTTTACCCTTCTTACATTTGTAGGCCAACTTTCTTGCTTACGAGGGCCTTCAGAGGTTGATTCGTGAAAAGGAAAAGATAACCTCCGCACGGGATCAATTTTTGACAGAGCAGGAGCAACATATAGCTCGCCTTTCGGAACTGGAAGCTAAAGCTGCTGAGGTTGTTGTATTAGAAGATTGTTTGCGGCAAAGTGAACATGAAATGGTAACCCTTAGCCAAGAAATTAGTCTGTTGAGGGTTAGAATTGACGAAGCTAGGGCTAAATGGGTTGAAGTCCACAACGATGTTCTTGTTGCAACCGATCATGAGGCTACCTCAGCTGAAAGAGTGATGAACTTAGAGGCAGCCTTGAACTCCAAAATTGAAGAGCTTAATGTTGTGGGGGAGAAATACGCCCAGCTAGAAGAGAAGTACAGGAAAACTATCGATCATAATAGGCTCTTTAGTTCAATTGTCCGCGACCTTGATGTCAACCTCAAATCTACTAGGTCTGCCCGAGAAAACCTTTCTGCCGAGGTAACCTAACTCAAAGAAGAACTCAAGCGCCGAGAGGCTTCCCTCATTGTTGAAAAAACTTACGCCATGTACAGCATAAGGAGAAAAACCTTGGAAGTGGCCAGAGCTGGTGTCATTGATTTTGATGCCAAAATTGCTAAGGCATGCGAGCTTGAGTTAGCTGCTAAAAATGGACTCCCATCGAGGTCTGATGTACCTGGCCCTTCTGGTTCTGGTTCTGGTTCTGAGTTTTCGGGAACTGAAAAGGAATCGGAGGGAGACGATGCTGAAGATCAGACTGGGGAAAACGTCGAGCCATCGGTGGACCCACCTACTTCTCCCGGGGATGCGGACATTTTTCTTCCTCTTGGTTCTGGAGACACTGCAGTTTAGCTTTTCTTTTCTTTTCCCTATTTTGTACTTTTACCGTTTTGGCACGTTCTGGTAGATAAAGACATATTTTTTCTCAAGTATTGCTTGAGTCTTACTTTGGTTTGAATATCCATGCAAGTCTTTAACATTTGCATTTGCTTAAGAATTATGCGCACGTTTTTCTGTTCGCGCTTTACTATGTGTAGTCTCGAATGCATTTTCCTCGAAGCACTTTGGTTCCAAGCATTATCCCTTTTACATGAGGGTTTCTATAAGTATTTGTGCAAGTTTACTTTTTGCATCCTTTCGTGTACGCCTTCGGGTGCATTCTTCCTCGAAGGCATTTTGATTCCGGGCACAAATTCTTCCGAAACCAACCTTTTAACGTGAGGGTTTTCATAAGAGAGGGGCCTCTTATGTTTATGATGCTCTTGAAGAGGACGTCTCATATTTATTACGGCACTAATATTTGAAGTATTTGTTTAACTTTCAAATGACAAAGTTAATTCATTGTTCAAACAAGAAACAAGATAAAAACAAAAGGATTTCATTTCATATAATTCCTTCTATTTTCAAAAGTACACAAGCATTGATTATGCTAAGAAATTGCCATTACTTGTGGCTAGCATTTATTATACTTAAAAGAAATTGCCATTACTTGTGGCTATCTTGTATAACTTGTTTCTACGGGGCTGGCTGTGCAGTCCCCGGTCTTGTTTCCCGGTTGACATAGCAGTCATTGTTGTCCTATCCTCATATCATCCCCTCCCCCCACAGTGTTCGAATGCGAAGGATGTGAATTGGAACACTGGAAGTCTTATGTCTTCAAAGATTCCACCAATGAATTGCTAGATAATCCTTAACTCGGTAACATACATTACTTCCCCTTAGGAATCCATGCTATAGAGCAAAAGAATATCTAGCAATCCTCAAGTGGTTTGTGTTCGTGAATAGTCGGGTAACCCTTTGTTCGGTAGCAAACTTAACTTCCTAATGGGAATTTGCTATCGAACCAAAGATTATCTAACCGTCCCCGAGTGGAAGCTTGTTAGTTTGCCTTTCTATCAAAGGTCTTATTGTTGTTGTCTTCGTAGTATGCTTTCTGTCGCTACCTCATTAAAAACCTTACCAGAAAAACCCACTTGGGACAAAACCTGAAAGAAGGGAAAAAGAGTGCAGCACATACTTTTCGCTTGAATAATGTTCATCAGCAATAATATCTTTTGAGGTGTGCCACGTTCCAGCTGCTAGGCAACTTGTCTCCATTCTGGTTCTCCAACTCGTATGAACCTTTCCCAGTGATAGCTGAAATACAGTAGGGACCTTCCCACATCGGACCTAGCTTCCCCGCGTTGAGCTCTCGGGTATTTTGGGTTACTTTCCTCAGAAACAAATCTCCTACTTTGAAATAATGGAGGTTGGCTCTTTGATTAAAATATCGCCTATTCTCTGCTTTTGAGCTGTCATTCTTACCCACGCCAAGTCCATGCGTTCCTCGAGTAGTTCCAAGTTGATTAACATTGCTTCGTTGTTCGATTCTTCATATGTACGAAAATATCTCAAAGTGGGTTCACCCACTTCCACTGGGATTAAGGCTTCAACATCGTACACAAGGGGAAAAGGAGTTTCTCTTGTGCTCGATTTGGCCGTTGTTCGGTTGACCCATAGAACTCCGGGCAATTCTTCTGGCCATTTGCCTTTTGCTGCTTCCAACCTTTTCTTGAGGTTTTGAATAATCACTTTGTTTGTTGACTCCGCTTGGACGTTTGCGCTCGGATGATAAAGAGAAGATGTGATCCTCTTTATCTTCAAATCTTTGAGGAACTTTGTAACTTTTTCACCAATAAATTGTGGCCCATTGTCGCATGCTATCTCTTTTGGTATTTCGAACATGCAAATTATATTTTCCCACATGAAATCGACCACTTCGCATTTTACGTTCTTCTGATAAGGACATGTTTCCACCCATTTAGAAAAATAGTCAGTCAGAATTAAAAGAAACCTTACCTTTCCGGGCCAGTGACAGCGATCCGACGATGTCCATCCCCCATTTCATGAATGGCCATGGGGACATAACCGAATGTAAGGCATCTGCCGGTTGGTATACTAGTGGTGCGTAGCATTGAGACTTATCACATTTTTGTAAGAAATCTTTGGCGTCTTGTTCCATGCGAAGCCAGTAATATCCTGCCCGTACCAACTTCAGCACCAAAGAATCTGCGCCCAAGTGATTGTCGCATATCCCTTTGTGGACTTCTCTCATGACATAATTAGCTTCTGACGCTCCTAAGCACCGGGCCAACGGGCCTTGGAAGGATTTTCTTACAATTGGCCTCTCTTGAAGCTATAACATACATCTTTCGCGCGTAATGCCCGTGATGCTTTGGGGTCTTCGGGAAACATCCCGTGCTCGAGATAGTCGACTATTTCATTTTACCTGTCCCAGACCAGACTAGTCAAATTTACCTTATAGTAACCATCCGTATCCAGGATTGAGTTCATCAGTTGCACTACCGTCCCAGACTCTGATCCTTTTATTTTTGTCGATGATCCTAAGTTTGTTAATGCATCCGCTTCTGCGTTATCCTCCCTCGGGATATGAGTAATTGACCACTACCGAAATCATGCCAAAAGATCCAGGACCTTTGCCACATATTGTTGCATACGCTCTTCTTTGGTATCAAAGATACCGTAGACCTAATTTACCACTAGCTGCGAGTCACATTTGATTTTAATAACCTCGGAATCAAGTCCCCGGACCAATTCGAGCCCTACAATCAAATCTTCGTACTCTGCTTCATTGTTACTTAAAGGGATCGTTATGATGGCTTGCCTTAAGGTTTACCCCGAAGGCATGATTAAGACTATTCCGACTCCGGACCTTTTTATGTTGGAAGCTCCGTCAGTAAATAAGGTCCAAATCCCTGATGTCGATTCTGACACCATTACTGCCTCCTTGGTTGCGGTTGCCAGAGACAGTAGTCCCGAACTGAAATTGGCCACGAAGTCAGCCAAGACTTGCAACTTAATTACGGTTCTTGGTTTATATTATATGTCGAACTCACTCATTTCAACGGCCCATTTGGCCAATCTGCCAGAGAGCTCGGGTTTATATCCTTAAAGGGAAAGTAGTCACCACAGCTATCAGGTGGCATTGAAAGTAGGGCCTTAGCTTCCGAGCGGCGACTACGAGAGCTAAGGCCAGTTTTTTCAAATATGGGTTGCAAATTTCTGCTCCCGTTAAAATTTTGCTAACGTAATAAATAGGAAATTGCGTACCTTCATCCTTCCGGACTAAAACAGCACTTACCGCAACTTCTGAAACCGTGAGTTTGACAAGCAATGTTTCACCTTCTTTTGGTTTTGAGAGAAATGGAGGGCTTAATAAGTACTTCTTCATGTCCCTCACAGCCTTCTGACACTCCGGTGTCCATTCAAAATTATTTTTCTTTTTGAGCAGTGTGAAGAAGTGATGACATTTTTTCGATGACTGGGAAATGAACCTGCTCAAAGCTGCTAATCTTGCTATGAGCCTTTGGACTTTCTTTACGTTCGACAATTGATCCGGGATATCCTCTATGGACTTGATTTTGTCGGGGTTTACCTCAATTCCCCTATGTGAGACCAGAAATCCCAGAAACTTACCAGAACTAACCCCGAACGCGCACTTCTCAGGATTAAGTTTCATGTTATGCTTCCTCAGGATATTGAATGTTTCTTGAAAATGATTAAGGTGGTCACCTACATTCAAAGACTTAACGAGCACATTGTCTATATAAACTTTTATAGTCTTTCCTATTTGTTTTTCAATCATCTTATTTACTAGCCATTAATAAGTGGCTCCGGCGTTTTTCAACCCGAAGGGCATCACATTGTAACAATATGTATCGAAATTCGTTATAAACAAAGTCTTTTCCTGATCTCTCGGGTTCATCTTGATTTGGTTGTACCCAGAATAAGCATCGAGGAAACTCATTAACTCGTGCCCGGTCGTGGCATCAATCATTTGATCAATATTCGGCAATGGGAATGAGTCCTTTGGACATGCCTTATTAAGGTCTTTATAGTATACACATGCAAAATTTATTGTTCTTCTTCGGAACTACTACTACATTGGCTAGTCAGTCCTGATATCTTACCTCTCGGATCAAACTGATATTAAGTAAGCGGATTACCTCTTATTTGACGAATTTATTCCTGGCATTGTCAATAGGGCATTTCTTTTGTCTTATCGGAGGTACGTTGGGATCCAAACTCAACTTGTGCATGGCTACTTCCGTCGGGATACTTGTCATATCCTCGTGCGGCCATACAAAACAATCGGCATTAAATTTAAGGAATTCAATAAAACTAGACCTGAGCTCCAGGTACAGTCCTGTCCCCAAATGGAATTTTCTTTCTAGGAATTCTTCGAACAATGCAACTTGCTCTAGTTCCTCCGTCGTGGAATTCGTTGCGTCCGTCTCTTCTAGAACTTGGAAATATCTTGGCACATGTTAATGTTCTAACGATTCTGCTCCGGGTCTAACTTCTTCTAGCTCGGGAGTAGGTGCTGGTTCCTGTAATTGCTATGCCTTGTGCTCCTTCCTTTTGCTACTGGAAACCGAAATTGCATTCCTCTCCCTTGTTGCCGGTTGATCACCTCTTATCTACTTGATTCCTTCTATCATTGGAAACTTTAGCAATTGGTGATATGTTGAGGGTACAACTTTCATCTCGTGTAACCATGGCCTTCCCAAGATGATATTGTATTCCATGTCACCATCTACTACTTCGAAGAGAGTTATTTTCATTACTCCTTCAGCGTTCGTGAGTAGCAAAATCTCTCCCCGGGTCATCACGCTCGCAAGGTTGAATCCAGTGAGGAGCTTTGTTGTCGGAATATTACTTTCGGTGTGTTTAGCTTGCCCCAATACTCTCCATTGTATGATATTAGCCGAACTTCCTGGATCCACTAGAACACGTTTAATCTTAAAATCCAACACATTTAAAGAAATTACCAGTGCATCGTTGTGTGGTAACATCAATCCATCTGCGTCCTCCTCCGTGAAAGTGATATCGTTTTCCCAGAGTCTTTTACTATGGTTTATTGATACTTTTGTCTTCTTCGCTGCCGAAAAGGTGACCCCGTTAATCTCATTCCCTCCAAAGATCATATTGATCATTTGGAATGGGGGTTCTTCTCCTGCTTTCGAAGGTTTTGCTTGTCTCTGTTATGACCATAATTGTTATTAGCTCGGTCACTCAAGAATTCTCTTAGGTGACCATTATTCAATAGTGTTGCCACTTCTTCCTGGAGGTGTCGGCAATCCCCTGTTCGGTGGCCGTTCGTCCCATGGTATTCATACCATAAGTTGGGATCCCTCTGGATGGAATCAGATCTCATAGGTCTCGAGAATCGTGCCTCTTTAGTGTTTCTCATGGCTGACACTAACTCCACTATACTGACGTTGAAGTTATATTCCAATAACTTGGGGTAAGAAGGATCCCGAGACCCCAACGTCTCTTTTTCCTGAAGTGATCTATTGTTTCGACCACAATCGGTCCCTTTGTCAACGGTGAACTTGCTTGCTGCCCGGAAGTTTCTTCCACGGCCTTCGGTCCGATCGTAAGGCAAACACTGGTCCCTCGAAGTCCGTCTGTCAGCGTCGTATTCATCTTTTGATTTTTCTCAGATCTTCTCTCGTCCTTTGACCGATGATGTAGAACCGATCTGGTCATCTTCGATCCTTATCTTTGACTCTTATTGGTTGTGGACATTTGCCCAAGTTGTTGCTTGAAACTCAAGTAGGCTCTCCTTCAGCTTCCGGGAAGCGTCTAAGCTTCTCAGATTCCATCCTTTGGCGAATGCTTCAGCTGCCCGTTCATCCGGTACAACCGGGAGAAACATTCTTTCCTTCTGGAATCGGGTAACGAACTCTCGTAATAATTTGGATTCTCCATGTGCAATCCTGAATATGTCGGCCTTCCGGGCTTGTACTTTTCTGGCCCCGGCATGAGCCTTGATGAAATAATCCGCGAGCATCTCAAAGGAATCTACGGAATGCTCGGGTAATAATGAATACCACGTTAGAGCTCCCCTCGTGAGAGTTTCTCCAAATTTCTTTACCAACACAGATTCAATTTCGTGAGAAGCTAAATCATTTTCTTTTACCACCGTTGTGTAGGTGGTAATATGCTCTTGTGGGTCTGAAGTCCCGTCATACTTTGGCACTTCAGGCATTTTGAACCACTTCGGGATTAGTTCTGGTGCCGCACTCAGCTTGTACGACAATTGAGTATACTTCTTCGAGTTTAGGCCTTTCAATACTGGTGGCGCACCCGGATTTGGTCCATGCGGGAGTTTATTTCCCTCATAAACCATAAAAGTTCATTCTTGAATGGGTCGTTCTCATTGTTGAGACCAGATCCGTTCCCCCAGCCCCGTCGGAGCCAACTTCACCCTTGGAGTATTGTTGTCGACTCTCTGTGTTGTTTGGTTTGCGGGAACATCGGGAGGAATTGGATCTCGTTTGTTTGCATTATTCGAAGCCCCCAATAGCGCCTGCTTCAGCTCCGTCATAACCTTATCCTGCCGCGTGAGATGACCTAGAATGATAGCATGTTGCTCTTGCAGGACCCTCATCGCATCCACGACATGCTTCTCATCAACATCATCGGGAGTTATCTCCCAAACCTGTCGAGGGTTCTGCCTTTCATATACCGGCGTGGCATCATTTCCCTCATTGCGGGTGTCACTGATTGAATCCTCGAAATGAGGTTGATCCCCTCAAATTTCAGGGTTGTATGTGTTGTTAACAGTGTTATCTGCCATTTTTGTGATTTTTTTCTAAGACAAAATAATCAAATCACGTTAGTAAAAAAGTCAAGGATCAATTTAATTGCACGACTGTCTAGGCCCCACGTTGGGTACCAAACTGTTTAATTGTAAAATGGTACAGTTGAATTTATATGTGATTTCTAGACAAGTGAACTAATTTGATCCTGAAATAATGTAATAATTGAAGAAATGTACAATACTTAGCCTTAAAATGTAGATGAAATAACAGAGATAACAGTTTCGGGAATAATATTTCCGGGCACAACAATGATGAGATCAAAAAGTGAAAAAGTAAGATTGTATTAAGCTTTGTATAGAATGTAGTATAAGTTTAGCCAGAAAATCCGTATCCTTTACAATAATAACTGAGCTCTCTATTTATAGCTGTTTCTAGGAAAGGAGGTCCTAGAATCATGCCCTCCTTTAATGTCAATTATGAGAGTCATTGATGAAGATGTAACTGTGAACATAATTGCCAAATTTCTTGTAATGGGCCGTCGCCCTTAATGCTGCAGAATATTCTGTATTAAATGTTATAGGGTGCAGAGCATTTAATATATCTTTATGAACGATATCCCTTCCGGTGACAAGGGGGATGGCTGCGTTCGGTCTTCGGCCATCCCCGTCTTGGGTTCCACGTATCTTTCCTTTAGATGACCACATGTTATATCATATTTCACCCTATACAATTCTACAGAATTACTACTTCCGCGGACTAGGGCTAGAAGCTTTGTAAGAGAAAAGCTGATAGTTTTGCAGCATATGATAAGATAAGAGTGAGTAATAGTCGATTAAAATTGTGATCAGATAGAGGTAATATTGTATGGGTCTAAATCTATTTTTAGAATATTTAAACCAAGATAGTATTAGGGGGAGAGTTCCCAAGTCGTCATTTATCGAAATGGCCCGAGAAGCGGCGAAGTCTGTGGTCGAAGAGTCTACAAAGGACGAAGCCAAAGAGTCAACAAGGGTCGAGGCCGAGGTCGAGTCCCTTTAACGGAGTAACAATGGCTAGTTTTAAGACATGATATGACACAGAATATTCTAGTGAATATTCTCTTCACTTGTACTATTAGAGTTTGTTAGGAGTATGTTCCCTATAAATAGAAAAAGACACTATTATAGGGGACATGTGATATTCATTTGTAAAGAACACACTTTGACTCGAGAAAGAGAATCAAATCTCACTTGCTAAGATACAAACATCACCTTTTCACTGAGATTTTTGTCTATACTTTTCTACTAGATCCGAGAATAATTCAAATATTCAAGGGATTGTCTATTATTCATCAGTGTCAGAAAGAACATCCACTTATTACATCCTTTCTTGGATGACTCATTCATTCTATTTACTTAAGTGTCATTTATTGCTATTCATTATTATTGAATGCTACATTATTGCTTCTAATTTCTACAATATTTATTGTATGCCACTGTCACTGTCCGACAAGATCTACGTAGTACTTATTACTTCTTTAACAACTCCATCTAGGGATATTATTATTAGCTAAGATTAACCCTTATTTATATAAATTTAGTTATTTGAACCAAGATCCTTTTTTTTGGTCAAACAAATATAAGTTGCGGCACGTGAGTTGGGATAATATACTTAGCTCCGGTTTGGCCATAACATATAATTAGTTTTAGAAAAAAAAATTGAATTTTCTTTCAAAGTTCCCAAAATTGGTTTAGGGTAGTTTTTGGGTGAATTATTTTTTCACTCACAAAACTGAAACTTTTTTTCTCAAATAAAATGCATGTCCAAATACAACTTCAACTTCCAAAAATTATTTTTCTACACAACTTCAAAAGCTCATTTTTCAAGTTTCAATCAAATTTATGTCCAAATACTAGCTTAGTATATGCTAATTATCAAGAATTGTGATGGTACAAATAGAATTTTTCTTTATATTATCAAGCTCTGGATATGATCTTTCCTCTTTAATGGTCTTATGTTACTTGAATTTCGAATTTGTCCAGACCTTAACGCAAATACCAAACATGAAATGAGAAAAAAAAACTACATTATGCATGCTGGACGAATACAAAGGCTTCAAATAGTTATCACATCAATGACCATTTTGTTCGCATAATTATTCAAGAATCACAATATACTCTTGCGTTTTATAAATATTACTTTTATTAGGATTGGAATTTATTTTAAAAATAAAATTTATAATCTTAAATATAACATGACAATTGTGTTGCTGTATATAAAAGCATATCATTAAAAGTAAAATATATAGTTCAAATTTTATTATTTCCAAATTAAAAGAAATCATTAATCTTTTTAGAACAGATTGAAGAAATATTGTCATTTTTTTTAAATAGAGGAGTAAAAACATTATTTGATGAGTGATAATAAATGAATTACTAACACAAACATTGTTATATAGCCCATAATAATACGCAAGGGTTCGTTTGATACCATTACTAATAAAGAAAACATATATTCGCATAGTTTCATTTTCTATGATTATTTTCATATTATTAGTCTGTTAAGTAAGATTGATTTCTTTCTAAATTTTGAAATAAAAATTTAAATGTCTAACTTTACTCTTGATGATAGTTTTTATACTAACACAAATATTATGCATGTTTAACATTAGAAGCATCAAAAGTCATATAGCCACACATATGTTTATATGTTTATGACATGTTTAAGATCATAAATATTAAAAGTTTTTAAATTTTTATGTCTAATCAAACTATTGCCATGTAAATGAAATGGATGGAGAATAATTAGTTAATAGTAGTCTAGTAGCATTTAGAAGTACTTATATATAAATTCTTTGGAAAAAAAGTTATGAAAGTTGAATGGTGAACTTTCACATCAAATCCTAATCAAATTTGTATTTCAAAAATTATTGTTCAGCTTGATACTTACAAATAATGAAAAATTGTTTACATCTGGCTGCTTCAAGATGAATATAGATGGAGTGGTTGATAGTGATGCTGATGTCTTACTGTCAGCGCAGTGAGAAGAAAAGTTGTTGGCTGATTTCAATACTCTATTTCAAACTTGATTTCTCATAAATATTCTGTCTCTTGTAAGTTTGAGAACAACTATTCACCCTTCTGATCTATGGCATTTCTCACTCTACAAGACACAATTCAAAATCCTACAATATTCCTACTTAGTGGGCATTTGGGCATAAAAATGGAGCATAATTTTTGAAGAAAAATAATATTTGGAGTTAAGTTAAAAAAAATAGTATTTAAAATTTAAAATAATATTTGAATATGCATTTTACTTTAAAAAAATATTATAGTTTTGTGAATGGAGAAAAAAAAATCCCGAAATTTTTGAAAAATAGTCAAAAACACTTTTTGATTTGTAAAAAACTCATTTTCGAAAAATCTCCAAAATGACAAATTTTTATGGACAAACATATTTTTGAAGAATTTTCGGAAAAAAAGAAAAAAGAATTTATGGACAAACGGTCCAGTTCACCAGTGGCAATTAAACTAGTTGAAACTAATGATCATATTATGCAAAAAAAGGAATCAGATTTAATTTATTTACAACTATAGAAGATAGAAGTTGTAAAAATGAATGAAACAAGAAAAATTAAAAGCCAAGTGGCGCTACATCCAAATTGAAGAGAAAAGTAAAACACTTTTCCAACTTTAATGTATAAAGTTATAGTGTATATAGAGCGAGGGGTTCGTTATTTTTAGAGGCGCATGCACCTTGCTTGAAGCGGTTTCACGTGATATCGCTTCGTCGAAATATTTTTATAATTCATATGTATAAGCAATAAATAAAATTAAAATATTAGCTATAAATATAAAAAATGATATTGTTTGTCGTTACAATAATTTATTAATTTGTTCACTTCTTCAAATATTGATACCGCTTATGAAAATTCTTGCGTACGTCACCGGTTATAGTAAAGTTTTCTCCAACAAGATTAGGAAAATTGCACGAGATAAAGATATGATATGTAGTTTCGAAAGAGAAAAAAAAAAAAGAGATCTGAAATGTTGCTACGTATTTGTATACCATCAAGAGAAAAGATGCGACTTTCCCGGACTAATAGTTTATTTGGACAAGCTTTTAAAATCAATTTATTTTAAAAAATATTTGTCTGAAAAGTACTTTTCAAAAAAATATTTTTGTGAAAAGCAATTTGTATTTGGATATTCTTTTAAAAAGTGCTTCTAAGCGTATTTTTTTTAAAAGTATTTTCTTTAAAAGTGTTTTTGGAGACAAGCTTTTTTTTCTCTTCTCAAAAACTATTTTTACTTCTACTCAAAAATATTATTTTCCTTCTAAAAGCTTGGTTACATACCTTAACTTGGAAAAAAAATATTGTTAACCGAAAAGAAACTTAGTCAAATAGGCTATAAATTAGTTGCGGTAATAACAGGGGGATAAGATAGAAGAATAGCAAGAACATTACGAAAAGATGGTCAAAACGATAAATATATCAAAATATAAGGAGTATAACGAGAAAATAAGTTTTGTTTCGTTTTGTTTAGATTTCGAATTTATTTGCTATTTTAAAATGATTGAATTTAAAAATTTTCTCAAAAAACAACTTTATTCCGTAATCTAAACGAACCAGTTACCTGATATTAGACCAAACTTCACCATATTTTGTCCAAATTGTTTGTCGAAAAAAGGATTTGTAAAATAACACATTAAATCGAAACCAAACTCAAACTCTAAATTATATACTATTAAAATAATGTACACGAGAATGTATGGGTGTGATGAACCAGATAAGATTTTTCTCGCTCGTAATTATAGGTCTCGGATTCGAGTTGCAATAAATTAATAACTAGATACTACTCCTATATAATTCATAACTTTTATGACCAAATTTGATTACTAATTAGGTGTTAGGTTCAAATATTCAATTCACCCCTTTCTCTAAGAAAAATTATTTTAAAAAGGAATGTAGGAGATGAAAGGTTTGCCTCACGGGCTGATGACACGTGGACATAGAAATCTCTCCTGCCTGTACTAAACATGGAGACATGGGAAGCTCTGTGTTCGTGCATAGAAGATCGATATACCAGATTGTTTCTTTTAATGAAACATACTAAAGGATTGTTCCAAAGTTAAAGATAAATGCGAATAAAAGATCACAACAAAGCTAGCAAGTAGTTCAGGGGACCATTAGTTTTCTTTTTTGCTTTTTCAAGATTTTGTTTTCTTGATTGAAATTTGAAGATGGGAGTTTGGGGACCATTTGCTCACTTTTTCACTTATGTCTTGTGTCTGAAAGAAATGCATTATCCATGATTCGCACCCTTTAATACTCGTTAAAAAGGAAGAGTTTTCTATCATGATTTTTTTCATTTCTTAAAACTCGAAACCAATACCTTAATTTAAAAATAAGAAGATCATATCCGTCAAACACAACCCTTGGTGGTAACCCGTTATATTATTTACTTTATCCAACTATGTCCATACTATTCTTGTTTAATATTCTGGGTTTCTTTTGTTTCCTCGTTATTATATTATCATATTATGTCATTCGATCGGTTGATTTCATCCAATGTATAGCATGTTAGAAAATATCAACTGACCGAATTTTCTTGCCCCGGTGGAAAAAGGAGCTAGTTGACTTTGTTTTAACCAGTATAAAATTAATCCTAACATAGAGTTTCATATAAATTATATAATATTTGATTGGCCATACAAGAGAAACTAATCGTCATATAAGTCAATTTTATGCCGTGGTGACCTTATTAAATTACGTGTTGCTAATATCAGCTTATGTTATGTGAGAATTTGTGCCTAATTATCTTATGAAGGATATATAAAATGTAAAATAAGAATGATTGTATTAGCAATAAATAGATAAAAGTAACTAAAGATAAAAGAAGAAAAGGTTCTTAAAGTAAGAAATTATCGCATAATAATCTCTACATTGTCATTCACCGTAAATAATATTTTGTATTTTCTTCCAAAACTAATACGTCAACCAGATGATCTAGTAAATTGGTAACTTTTCTTGCTGACCGTAATTAAGTAATTGGAAAAGGCGGAACATTGTTGTTAAGATTAAAGAAAAGAAGTTGAACAGAATATATTATTTACTTGACAAGTTCCATCAAGGCTGAGTCAGAATGGGCCCAGTTCTCTGACAATTGGACTTCAGAAAGATGCTACTTACATGCTAGGATTTGTCCAAGATTATGGCGATGGTCTGAGAAATGGGCCCATCCCAACTCACTTGCCAGCAAGTTCTGTGATGCCTCGAACATTTTCAAACTTTTTCCCTGTTTTTATTCATCTTATTAGGAGGTCGGTAGAACACTACAAGAATAGAAAGAGGGACTTGCATATAATATTTATTAACATAAAAAAAAACTTATGATAAGGATCCTAGGGAAGTCATTTGGAAATGTTTTGAGGTTAAAGTATGGGCGGTTCAAAGGATCTCGTGGCCTAAAGCCAAACCATATTGAGAGACCCTTAAATTTATTTTATTAAATTTATACACTAATAAAAAAAAATTGCTTCCTAAATAACAAATTAATCATTTAAGATAAAAGTATCAAATTTCAAAAAAAAAAAAAAGAGCACAAAGAATAGAGTGGTGGATTATCGGATGGTGATGTCCGGAACTCAAAATAAAAATTTTGATTTGGCTATCATCACAAATAAGAAAAAAAATGAACGTACATAATGTAATAGTTTAAGTTTTGAGTATTGACAGTGTTAAAAATATTTACACATTTTGATCAATTTAAACAATAATTGTAGTTCATTCTAAAAACCTTGTCGGAAAACCCATTTGGGACTAAACCGGTTCAAGGGAAAAAGAGTTTAACGCGTGCTTTCAGGCCTAACAACTACAACATCCTTTGGCTGTTGCCTGCAAGTGTTAGTCCAATTCGCAATATATTAAATAATAATAATAATAATAATAATAATAATAATAATAATAATAATAATAATAATAATAATAATAATAATAATAATTATTATTATTATTATTATTATTATTATTATTATTATTATTATTATTATTATTATTATTATTATTATTAAATTTTGATCCTTCCTTTTAAAATTAATTTATTTACGCTTAACAATTTACAATAAATTCTTTAAAAGTATTTTTCTATTAATGAATATCTATTTTTTTTATAAATTAATTAAGTATTAGTTTCAAAATGAATTACATAATACTAATATTATGTAATTACAAATATATTTACTATTAAAAAACAACTTTTGTATATACATTATATATGTTTTATAATTTGATAAAATTACTCTTTAATTTCCAGTAAATTAGGTTACTTTATTAAAATTTTGAAATTAGTGATACAATTTGAAATATGTATCATTTATAGATAATTAATTAAAATAATTAGTAACATATAGTAATTATAATTTTATCACATTTTTGAAATTGTTAAGTTTATTTAAATTGATTTTAAAAAGGTTTTTAAAACTAAAAGGCTACGATTGCAATTCCTTAACCAAGTACAAAATAGCTATTTATTAAATTACTTTAGCCCAAATGTACAGCCCAATCCGGAAAACAACCCGATCCAAACACCACATCCCCTTCCAACTTGGCAATCCAAGTAACTCTATTCGCACCAATCAGCGTTTGACACGTCACCCGTTAATCCCACTCACAAAACAAACACAAGTGATCTGAACCGTTGATTCAAATCATTAACGGTCACGAATTATCCCTATTTTTCGTTTAATCTCGACCCACTATCAGAAATTATCTCGGCCGTTGGATCACATAGATCCAAGGGTCCCCATATTTTCCTAAAATTATTTTTCTTAAATAAGTAACACCCCGATTTATCAGGACCATTGATCAAATGATCCAACGGCCCAGATCTTCCCCCCTCCCCCGTTTTAACTCAGAGACCAACTGGTCTCATTCCCTAAACCCTAATTCATTTCCTACTCGCCCAACCGCCTTTCTTTCCTCTTCTTCTCTCTTTGTCTCATTTTCCCTAAAACCCATCAATTAACAGACCTTGCACAAATTGGTGCAAGGTCGTGAAATCGACCTCAAATCATCTCATTTGTCTCCCATATCCAGGATTCCCGGTGAATTGTTGCCTATTTTATCACCAAAATCAAATCTCCCAAAATCTGAACCCTAATCTGAGAGATGGAATTTCAAATCGTTACTGACCTTTCAAATCCATGGCATGCATGATTGTTCCTTTTGTTCCTGCACTCTCAGTCCCGCCGTTCTTTCCATTTTCGCCTTTCGATTTCAAAACCCTAGTCGAAGAAATCAGACCCCAAAGGTGAAACTTCAACCTCACCTGTTTCTTCCGTCGTTCTTTCAAATCAAAGAGAGCAGGAGGTGTTAGCTGGCTTCATCATCAATATTCGACACCCAGAGGTTAAATGCAATGACCTCTGGGTATTAGGGTTCTGACCGAAGGTTTCTTGTGCTTCAACATTCAACGACTCACTCCACTCCAGTACACAGGTAAACTTATTATTGGATTCCTGCCTCCGTCTTTTGATTTTCACTCGATTAGCTATCATCATCTACCATGTGTCACTCTCTACTACTGATTTTGAATTCGTGAAGCCCTAGAGCATTGAATGCCACTATAAAAAGGGGTCTTTAATGTTCTTACCAACAGACAATATAATACACAAACGAGAGCAATCTAAACACTGAACAATCACAAACACTAAAAATTAGGGTTCCTGACATTAGGGTTCTTACTGTTTTCTCTCTTTTGCCGAGTTCCTTTTGCTGGTTCGAGTTTGAAAGTTCTGGGATCTTTGAGCGACAAAAGGAATTCGTTTGGTCTGCTTCCCTTAAGAAGGTCAGCACATTTCTTTCCCTTTTTTTTGTTCGTCTCTCTAAAAATTTTAGATATGTCAATGTTAAGATCTGTAGATTATAAATATCTGTATGTGTTGGCCATGTTTGATAGTTATGTTTTGTTAGTATAATAATCCTTTATGATTAGCCTGTTCTTCTACGATTCCTTAAGTGATAATTGATTAGTTGAATGATAATTATTGATCTTTGTTCTGAGCTTTCTTACAGTCTCCATGCCTAAATTCTATATGTTTATGTTCTATGTAAACTTCATAGTTCTCAATGACTTACAATGAACTCATTCTTGTTTTATCAAACATCTGAAATTTTATGAGTTTAGAAGCTAAGTGTGCTACTTGGTAGTTATTGAAACCTGAATATGTTCAAGACTTGTATCCCTGCCCCTTAACCTTAAGTTTGAACTTATAATGTTTAAGTAATTTCTTGCCTGCCTGTGTTTGTTAAATTGTCTCTGAATTATCACTATGGTCCTTATTCTGTTTGATTACTATCATTTGATAAACCAATCATGTTCATGTTTCATGTTTCCCTTTCACTAGTGATACTGTTATAATGCCCACCTTTGCATATTATTTCCCTGCATTCTACATGTTCATGATCAGGTTCATTATCTGGTAATCTTAACTAATATTCCACATGTCCATGTCATTTAACTAAGTTGAAAGGAATTTGAGTGTTCAGATATTTTCTTCTTTGTATCTGTACCCGTTAACTCTAAGAGAGATATCTGAGCTGTTATTAGGACTTTCCTATGATCATGCTCAACTGTTATATGCATAGGAAAGCTATCTTATTTGCATCAAGCTGTTTTCTTCTCATGAATCTTTATTGCATATATATTTTGTAAGATCAAACTATTTTCCTCTTCTTAGTGTGAGTCATGAATTTGTTTGGATAAGGTAAGCTAATAACTGCTGAACAACTAAATTTGTTTGTTCCCCAATCTGTTTGAGATCTTCATACATATGTGCAATACATCCCTGTCCTTAATCTCTTTGAACCCCTGCTGAATTTATGTAAAGTCTGCATGCATCCATCATTAGCTTATCTTCCATGAAAGTAGGATTTAGACATACTATTAGAGTCAACTAACAGTTTTAACTGACACATGATCACTTCATACCTATATGCTGAACTAGATCTATGTTTGAATTTGAACTTGTTTTGATACAATGTCTTCCATATCTTCTCTTTATAAACATGTTGGTATGGTTCTGTAATGTGTAAAGTCCCCAACTTACGTGATATCATTGTTTCATTCATCTTGCCCATGTATAGTTGATTGAATGTTACTAGTGTTCCTGCATTAACTTTGCAATACCATGTTCTACCTTGAGTTATGCCTAGCCCTCCTATTTTATTGTTAACTTGAAGTTGGACTTGGCTCTCAAACCTTATTGAGGTTCATTTGTTGATATTATCTGAATACATTGACTTGTTAATACTATTAGAAGCATGACCTTTTCATATCTTAGGGGTGCCATGTTTTGGTACTTACGATGAGAGTTCAGTCCCATAACCTTGGTACTCTCTCTGTAACAAGTGCTGACTATGACTGTTAGTTTGAATTTGCCTTGATGTCTTTAAGTCTCCAAGTGATGATTGTTAATACCTGTTTGAATACGTCATGCCTTAGTGGTGCATCCGTGCAATGATGTGATTATAAAACCTCTTTGTATCTATGCATATTCTAAACTTAGCCCCTCTCCCCTTAGGTTTCCCTTACATGAAGTCCTCCAGTTAGTATAATAACCATCTGTATTCTCTCGTGCTAATTTCATTAAGAGGAAAATATATATGTTGTGGTAGGTAATACTTTAGTATTTAGTTCACATTGAAAGGGCCTCATTGGGTTTTAAACCCATAAGAAAAATATGTCGTTAGTAATTAAAGGTATTTTGGAGTGGAGTTCGACTCTAAGTTGGGCTGCCCTCCCCGGCACAAGCATTGCCCTGGGCCTTGAGTCCTTTGGGAACTTTGAAGTGTCGGGGGATCCAAAGGAAGCATCAACTTTGAGTGAGGTTCCTTCCTTAGCTCTTAATTCATTGACACATCCAGTCCTTTTAAGGGTTTAATGTTTAATGACAAAGAAAAGTTTCCAATGAGAATTATTTGCTAAGTAAAGCCACCATGTTAATATATAATTTCCTCTACCATATTAATATTATTTTTTCTTTAATTAACTGTTTATGTATTTGTCATGTACATCAAAAATATTCTGTAGTTGGAATGTGTTAAATGAATTGGATATATATATATAATGTCGTTCTTACTTTTTCATATGTACATATGTTTGGGCCTCTGAGTTCTTGATGAACTCAGGCCCAATTCTAGTTCTATTGCACCGCGTCCAGGGGTCCAAAGTTAGTTGTGCTCGCTCTTCTTTTCTGTTGGTCTTATCTTCTTGAGGCCCAATCCCCAGAGTCCAGTCCTCTTTCCCTAAACTCCTTTTATCATTATTACTGCCTCATTAATTTAGTTTACTGCCTCTACTAGTTTAATGTTAGTTGCATATGTTGTGTCTTTATTGTTATTTTATCTCTCATGTATATAACACTCATATATTAGAACACATGCTTTTTTTTATACTTTAGTATCATATAAAATTAGGCGAGCCTTAAACAATATAGGATATTTAAAAAAGAAAAAATTAGCTAACAGTAGATCCTTAGTTCGCTAGTTGTAATATGCTCGCTAATTATTATGTTTTTTCACTCACCCTTCTCTTCTTTAAAAGATTTTGAAATCTAGAACTTAGTGAAAAACAACTCT
This sequence comes from Nicotiana tabacum, assembly GCF_000715075.1. Taxonomy (NCBI): domain Eukaryota; kingdom Viridiplantae; phylum Streptophyta; class Magnoliopsida; order Solanales; family Solanaceae; genus Nicotiana; species Nicotiana tabacum. Next base: position 36,264,267 of record NC_134102.1, on the reverse strand, counting down.
ATTTCTGAAGAAAAAATCATATTTCAACCTTCGTTTTTCTCAAAAGAAATCATAACTTCAGAAAATCGTCGCCTTTAAGAGATTTCCAGCAAATGACCCTTTCTTTAAAAATCCTTCGAATCTAAGTTTTAGATATGTTTTCTATCAAACATCCTTTTATCATTAGGTAAACAACCATCCCCCTAATCAATGTGCTTTCATAACTCGATCTCCTTTATAAACTTATACAATTTAGACCACTTATGTGCCAATTTCAAAACTCTCTTAACATCTCTTGTGAACCCCTTTCATAAATTCATATCCCTTTAAGACTCCACATTCTTTCTATCAATATCATCCTTAGGCGTACAGTAAGCAGCCTTTCTTATTATTAATCAAAGCATTTTATAAATAATTGATCCCAAACTTAGTCTAAATCCTATGGAGCTACCTTAGATAGATTTTAAGGGGTGCCAAACACCTTCCCCTTAGAAGAACAAGAATTCTTACCCATAATCTCACCGGTTAGAAGACCAATAAATAACATGACTTAGAAATAAAATAGGTACCCTAGTATACCTTTAAATATTAAGCGGCGACTCTCTTTCATCAACAACAGAGAAACCACAAATTGAATCTTGTCTTTGTAAAATAGGGTGCAACAATATGGCGACTCTGCTGGGGATATCATACTTAGGTTCTGACCTTAGCAGATTTAGACTAATTTTGCTTCTAGATTTATTTGTACTTTGTTTTGATTATGATCAAAATTGAAATTACATGCTTACGTGCCTTATTTGCTCTTTACAATTATCTGCTCTCTATGATCACCTTGCTTATTACTGCTACACCCTTGTTTGTTACTGCTTTATATATATATATATATATATATATATATATATATATATATATATATATATATATATATATATATATACTGTCATCACATCTCTTCCAATCGAGTCATGGCCGTACACTATCACACACAATGGCATGCGAGGGTTGTCTTTTACATCCCTCCTAACCTTCTTTTCAAAATTCTCAAGTTTTAGAGAATGGCCTTGTCATGTCAACTAACATAACTTCTCGCAGTTCTCAGTCCAATTCAAAAGTAGGAAGCACTCAACTCTAGTAAAATATGTCATACTGCATAAACCTTAGGTGAGTTGGTCCCTGGAACTAACACACAATTAGTGAAGCCACCCTGGTGTCAACGGGTCATGCACCCAATGAGAGAATCTCTGTGGAACGACAAACAAACATGACAAGATACTTAGGATCCGAAGCAAATACTTACCCAAATATCTTTCTTCTACCTACCTCAGAAAATGGAAATCAACCAGAACATCCCTGAAATTAGCATGATAATGGGACCACTACATAAGTTGAAACAACGGTGGAAGAATATTCATCGGGAACACGGAGACGAAGTTCGGATGCACCTAGGGGCATTAACTGCATTGATGAACATCCGAGCAGACAAAGTGCTCACTTGCCTGTTGATAGAATTTTGGGACCCAACCAAAGTGGTGTTCAAATTTGCCGACTGTGAGCTGGTACCGACATTGGAGAAAGTCACAAGTTTTACGGAGCTGTCATTCAATGGAAGAAAGCCAGTGCTGCCAGTTACTATGCCCGAATATCGATTCTTGGATGCTCTATGTCTTATTAATAGTAGAAGTCTCAGAATTATCGAGGATGGGTAGGTGAGCCTCGACCAGATGTTCGACAGGTTTGGGCACCGAGAAAGCTACGAGTGGTATTTAGGGGAATTCCAATATGACCATGCGACACGGGAGAGCCTCAAGCCTATCACTTTTGCAATGACACTATTAGGATCATTGGTCTTCCCATAGTGAAGGGCCGCATCAACATCAACCTGTTACCAGTGGTCCTGGAAACCTTCCGCGATAATCTTCAAGCTACTTTAGTGCCGATGGTGTTAGCCGAAATGCTGAGAGCCTTATCCGCCTATGCACGGGGATACGATAATTTCAAAGGATACAACTTGTTGCTGCAGATTTGGGATACTGAACATTTTTTCCAATGGGAAGCTACTATCGACTACTTCATAGGTGTCACTAATATGATCTGCAACCACAATGAAAAAATGAGGCACTGGATTTCCCCACATGGGCAAGAAGAATGGAGGGAAACACTGACAAATCTGACAGGAGAATGGATCAACTGGAAACTCTCTTGGTTAGGTGGAAGAGCAATCTTGAGGACTCCCCAAAGGTACTTCATTGAGTTGATCGAATTAGAAGGCATTCAATCGTACTCACCTCTGCGGGTCCTCAGACAATTTGGTATGATCCAAGATATGCCGCTGTGGAAAAGAACGACGCTATACAAGGATGACCAAAATGGCCAGATCCCAACTCACATGATAAGGAAACTGCAAGAAGAATGGAATAACATGGTAACAATGCCTATGGGTCAAAATTCATGGTGCACCCCCGAGTACTACGTCTGGATTAACGAAGAAGAAGAACTAGCCCGCCCGAGCAGAGAGGGCATAACTTGGTTAGAGGACGCGGTGGTTACCTTATAGATTTACCATGAGATCCTTCCACACTATCTTGTGACCACATCAATCCATCGTCAGGTGGTCCCCGGATCCATTGACCATATGTTGCCACCGACTGAAGAGGATGATCGGGTAATAGAATGCATCCAGATAGAGTCAAGCACATAACCAGAAGAAGATCCATAAGAGGAGTCTGTGTTCAATGATGATGAGGAGAAGTTTGAGGAAGACCCGGAGGAGGATCCAGAAGAGGATCCAGAAGAAGAGAAGGGCCCAGGAAGCGACTCAGGGGATGATTATTAGAATTGGTTAATTTCCCCTCCTTTCCCTACTTTGTAACTTTATCCCTAGTTCTCTCTTTTACTTTCTAAAAGGGAAACTGTCTAAGCCCATGTAACTTTGTGATATAATCCTTGTTCCCGCTTGTATCAGTCCAAATTATCAATGAAAATAAATCGCTTCGGATCTAAATGTGTCAAGTCTAAATGTCTGTCAACCATCCGCGAATTAGGCCTACCTCCGTCAATGAGAGGTCCATGCGAATTCTAGGAATGCGCTAGCTGTAATGCACGAATTACCTGCTCTATGTGATTTCTTGCTCGCATAAATGAAGAAACTGACTCTTACTATTTTTCTTTTCTTTCCTCTTATTTTATCTTTGGCTTTATTATTACCCCCAAAAATAAAAGAAAGTTGGTTTGCGTCGACTAAAACTGGCAAAGCCACCATACAGTCTAAGGTCTAAGGGAAAGATGTCAGCTGCAGAAGACTCAACTGAACATGCTCTGGTTCTAGCCGATAGCCCGGGGTGATCAGGGGAAAAGGACAGTACTAAGAATGATGGTTACGTGGCCAGGATGGCTCAAGAAATGGAATCCTTAATAGAAGAGGTACAATATATAAGAGAATTGGCACACCTGGCCGTGACAACACTTCCTCAACCTCCCATATTCCCTTCTTTACATTCACTTCCAGATCATTTTACTTCAACCTCGCGCCAAAACAACAACACTCCAACCTCAACCCCCACTACTCAAGTTATACCTCCAGTAACTCTTGCTAACCGACCAAATCCCCCTGTTCACACTCCCTACATACCACAATATCCTCAGACATCACAAAACCCGCCTATTACCACTAATGAAACTACCCCTCCTCGTGATGGAGTCACTTTGACCACCAACCAGCACATACTTGTGGCACATGTCGTTGCTCATGGGTGGTACGTTCCCCCTGTATATGCCGTTACCAAACCTACCTTTACAGCACCCATCACGGTCAGGGTGCCATATGAGATCGATTAGTACGCTGAGATGGAGAGAGAGGCCAGGTGTAAGGAAAAAGAGTCGGTATCTGAACAGTTTCAAATGTTAAGAAGGCAAATGAAGTTGCCCGAGAAAGTGAAAGCCTGGATTATGAAAGACCTGTGTATTCACCCAGATGTAGATATGCCAATAGGGTACTAACCACCAAAGTTCGATACTTTCGATGAGACAGGGGACCCTCACGCACATTTAAGGGCTTATTGCGACAAGTTGGACGGAGTGGGGAGAAATGAGAAACTGAGAATAAAATTTTTATAAGGAGTCTGACGGGAGAAGTATTCACCTGGTATACCCGACAGGACCCGCGAAATTGGAGAACTTGGTAAGATATGGCAGAGGATTTCATGAACCGTTTTCGATTCATTACGGAAATCACTCATGATTGGTTCGCGCTGGTGAACCTACAGAAAACCTATCTGAGTCATTTTAAGAATATGCACGACGGTGGAGGACGAAAGCTGCTAGGACACAACCTTCACTAGACGACAGTGAACTAACCAAGTATTTCATCCGAGCCCATGAGGGAATATACTTTGAAAAGATGATAGGAATGATGGGTCAAAAGTTCCCCGAGCTGGTTAAGATGGGAGATTTCCTAGAAGAGGGCATAAAATCTGGTAAGGTGCAATCTATGGCAGCACTACAAGCGGCCAGCAAGGCCATCCAGTCAAGATCGATCGGTAGCGGAAAGACAAAGAAAGAAGAGATATCAGCAGTCGTCCCCTACTATCAAACTAACCCATCTCTTGGAAGCACCTCGTACTCCCCAAACAACCACTCATCACCACCCACCTATGCTCCAATCTATAACACCAAACCATACTACCACCCTCAACCATAATACAACCCTCCTCAAGCCAACAATAGCCAAAATCCACAATGACCATATGCTCATGTCCAAACCACTACTCACTAAAACCGACTAGTGTATGCACCACGTCCTCATCCCAACTTCGAAGTGAGGGGTCCCAGAACTTGTATCCCGATTGCCGAACCTCTGGACCAATTATTTAAAAGATTAAGAAGAGCATGATTGATAAACCCAATCGAGGGAAGGGTTCCTGAACATCCCTCCAAATATTTTGATGCAACTAAGAGATGCGTGTATCATTCCAATGTACCAGGGCACGATACTGAAGACTATTTCTAGTTGAAAAATCAAATTGAAACCCTGATCAAGAGCAGAGCCATTCAGTGCATGCCAGCTCCACCTAATGTGAATCGCAACCCATTGCCAAATCATCAAAACCAAGGAGCCAACATGATCATGCTAGATAAAGAATATGACATGATGGGAACAATTATCACTATCGAAAATATAGAAGCCGCAAGGATCCCTCCTCAAAAAGCTCCTATCATTACAGTACAACTAAAGCCTACAGTGATAGTTCAAACTTATCCGCAGCAACCCGTTGATGCTATTCAGGGTGAAGAAGATCAGGAATACAAAACCGTCCCACGAACCTATCAGCAAAAGGGAAAATCCAAAATGACAAACTCTGCCGCAGCCCATGGTATGGCTAGGTCCGAGAGATGCTACGCCCCTGAAGAGGTCAATCAACAAAATCCATGGAGAGAACAAATTCCAAGGAGAAATATAACAGACCGAGAAGCCGCAGAGTTTTGGAAAAGGATGTCGAGTAAAGAGTATTCTATGGAAGAAGAGTTAAAAGAAAACTCTTGCGCAGATATCCATCATGGATCTATTGATGAGTTTGGATAGCCATAAGGACGCTTTGTTGAAAGTGCTAAGCGGGGTAAGTGTACCAAGTAACACCACCAGCGAGGCATTGGCCGAGAAAATTGTGAAAATGGTAAAGGCAAACATGATCAATTTCATAATTGACGAACTTCCTGTCGAATGTACTGGGGCACGATATTGAAGATCGTTTCAAGTTAAAAAATGAAATTGAAACCCTGATCAAGAGAGAAGCACGCCAGAACCACCTAATGTGAATCGCAATCCATTGCCAAATTATCAAAACCAGGGAGCCAACATGATCACGCTAGATGAAGAATATGACCTGAAATGAACAATTATCACTATCGGAAATACAGAATCTGCAAGGATGCCTCCTCAAAAGGATCCTATTATTACATTACAACTAAAGCCTACAGTGACAGTTCAAACTTATCCGTAGTAACCCGCCGATGCTACTCAAGGTGAAGAAGATCGGTAATACAAAATTGTCCCATGGACCAAGTAGCAAAAGGGAAAATCCAAAATGATAAACTATGTCGCATCCCATGGTATGGCTAGGTCTGGGAGATGCTACGCCCTGAAGAGGTCAATCAAGGAAATCCAGGGAGAGAACAAATTCCAAGTAGAAAGATAACAGACCGAGAAGCCGCAGAGTTTTGGAAAAAGATGTCGAGTAAAGAGTATTCTATGGAAGAATAGTTAAAGAAAACTCTTGTGCATATATCCATCATGGATCTATTGATGAGTTCGGATAGCCATAAGGACACTTTGTTGAAAGTGCTAAGCAAGTTAAGTGTACCAAGTAACACCACTAGCGAGGCATTGGCCGTGACAATTAGTAAAATGGTAGAGGAAAACATGATCACTTTCAGAAGAGATGAACTTCCTGTCGAATATACCGGGGCACGATACTGAAGACTGTTTCAAGTTAAAAACTAAAATTGAAACCCTGATTAAGAGCAGAACCATTCAGTGCACGCCAGCACCACCTAATGTGAATCACAACCCATTGCCAAATCATCAAAACCAGGGAGCCAACATGATCACGCTAGATGAAGAATATGACCTGAAGGGAACAATTGTCACTATCGGAAATACAGAATCCGCAAGGATGCCTCCTCAAAAGGCTCCTATCATTACAGTATAACTAAAGCCTACAGTGACAGTTCAAACTTATATGAAGCAACCCACCGACGCTACTTAGGGTGAAGAAGATCGGTAATACAAAACCGTCCCATGGACCTATCAGTAAAAGGGAAAATCCAAAATGACAAAATTTGCCGCAGCCTATGGTATGGCTAGGTCTGGGAGATGCTACGCCCTGAAGAGGTCAATCAAGGAAATCCAGGGAGAGAGTAAATTCCAAGGAGAAACATAACAGACCGAGAAGCCGCAGAGTTTTGGAAAGGGATGTTGAGTAAAGAGTATTCTATGGAAAAACAGTTAAAGAAAATTCTTGCGCAGATATCCATCATGGATCTATTGATGAGTTCGGATAGCCATAAGGACGCTTTTTGAAAGTGCTAAGCAGGGTAAGTGTGCCAAGTAACACCACCAGCGAGGCATTGGCCGTGACGATTGGGAAAATGGTAGAGGCAAACATGATCACTTTCAGAAGAGACAAACTTCCTGTCAAAGGCACAAGTCACAACAAGACTTTTCACATCACTTTCAAATGTGGGGACAAAGTGGTATCTTGAGTGCTGGTCGACGGGGGATCAGGAGTCAACATTTGCCCGCTCTCCACCTTGCGGGAGTTGGGCATTCATTTGAGGGTAAGGGTAAGGGCCTTTGAGGGTTCACAAAAGGATGTTATTAGGGAAATTTATCTAGCCTTGCAGATCGGGACGGTCGACTTTCCAATATTATTTCAAGTTATGGACATTTCCTCTTCTTACAATTTGCTGTTGGGTAGGCCCTGGATACATATGGCAGAGGTTGTACCGTCTACCTTGCACCAATGCATAAAATTCGAGTGGGGATGCCTAAAGATCATGGTCTATGGCAAGTGGGGTCACTCCGCCTATTTGGAGTATGATGTTCCATTCGTTGAAGGACTAGACAGAGTTTACCTTCCACGCTGTAGAAATCATGCAAACTACTGAAGAGGAGAAGACTGAACATAATCTAGGAATGCAATCGCCGTACAGGTCCAAGAAGGCCATGAGGGAGATGATGAAATATGGATACAGGCCAGGAACAGGGTTGGGAGCCCAGTCAGATGGGATCATAGAAACAATTGAGCACAATGGGCAGAAAGGAAGGGCTGGCATAGGATATGAGCCCCAAGAAGGGAAAACTCGCACCGTTAGCTCCGGGAAAAAGGTTTTTATGCCAAAGCATGTTTCAAGTTCGGGACAGAGTTCAATCATCGACGAGATGGGAAAGCTGCTCGTAAATATGATTGAATAATATTGTGAAGGAACTGACCTCAAGACACAGACTATCAGGGATGCCAAACCAGGGGAGGAGCTGCAGAATTGGACAGCCAGTCCATCTTTGGTTCACCGTGAGTCTTGGTAGTATGGAACTGTAAAAGTTTTCTTTTGAAAGAACACGGTCAATTGAGGCATGTACCATGTCTGTACCTATTTGTCATTTGCCTCTTCTGAATGCTTAAGACGTTCCCCTTTTGAGGAAATAAAAAGAATCTTTTTCTAAAAATCGCAATTTATTTTACTGCTTTATTTATACCTAGCTTTGTTTTTTTAGTAATCAAACCGATAAAAAACCGCATTTCGCGATTATGGTATGTAATGAAACTGCTAAGCGCAACGACCCGGATTACGAAGAATATGATGAGAGTATGATGCCGGATAATCCCCCACAGGAGATCGAACATCTGGAGAGTCAGAAGAAGACCAACCTCGAAGAAACAGAAGTAGGCAATCTTGGAAGTGAAGAAGACATGAAAGAAACCAGAATCTACATTCACCTAGAAGCCGAGCAGAAGGAAAAAATAATTGAGCTCCTCCGATAGTACGTCGACGTGTTCGCATGATCTTATGATGACATTCTAGGATTAAGCATCGACATTGTCTCACATCGACTACCCACTTACCCTACCAGACCACCGATCAAGTAGAAGCCTAGGAAATTCAAACCTGATTTAAGTCTGAGGATAAAAGAGGAGGTGACCAAACAGATAGAGGCAAATGTAGTAATGGTCACCAATTATCCAAGCTGGTTGGAAAATATCGTCCCAGTTCCCAAAAAGGACAGAAATATCAGAATATGTGTGGATTACAGGGATCTCAACAAAGCTAGCCTAAAGGACGATTTCCCCTTGCCAAATATCCATATTCTCATCAACAACTATGCGAAGCATGAACTACAGTCATTTGTGTATTGTCTCGCTGAATACCACCAAATCCTAATGCACGAGAAAGGCACAGAGAAGACAAATTTCACCACTCCTTGGGGAGTCTAATGTTATAGGGTCATGCCGTTCGGTCTCAAGTATGTCGGCGTCACCTACATGAGGGCCATGATGATCCTCTTTCACGACATGATTCATAAGGAGATCGAAGTGTATGTGGATGATGTCGTCCTAAAATCTCAAAGGAGTTAGGAGCACTTAGACGACTTGAGGAAATTTTTCTGTAAGGCTCCATAAAAGTTTGACAGCAAATGTAAAGTTTTGTGATGCCGGGGTAGACTAATGTGTACAAGGGTTGTAGAACCGCGATACGAACTTTTTGGGTACTACTGTGTGTCAGGGAGTTGAAGATATTATTTTTGCAGTAGATGGCATTTCTGCGGTCCACTATGAGACCGCAGAACCACTTTGTGGGCCGCAGATCGGCCGCAGAGTGGAACAGAAAAAGGGGCAAGTTTTGAAAATGATTATGCTACCGCGAAATTGCATCGCGGAATTGATATACCAATTTTGTGGCCATTCTACTGGCCACATATCGATTCTGCTATCACATAATTGACTTCGGGGGTTATTTTTGGAAATTTTCTTATCCGAACCTATTTTGATATAAGGCCTTAGGGGGTCATTTTACAAGATAAAATATGATATTTTAGAGTGAGGAGAGAGCTATTCTAGAGAGAGAAGGAAGGGCACCAAAATTTTCATGCTTCAAATTCTTGCTCAAGCTTTGGGGATTCAAGGGAGAAATCCACAATATCTTTATCTAATATGTAAGGTTCTACTCCCTAGCCCTAAATTTTGGGATTTGGACGGAAAGTAGGTAATGAGAAATTTGATTCTTGGGTATGAGAGTTGTTATTTATGCATGCATGTAGCTATGAAGATGGTGGGAAGGTAATTGAGTTAATATGAGTAAACTCTTGGTATTGAATTGGTTGTGGGGTGAAGGAAATCTTGTAGAAGAACCTTGTAGTCAAATTTTCACATCTAGTATTTGATGAAATACCTAAATGAGGTGAACCCACGAATATCTTCCTAATTATGGTTTAATTTTGTCATGTTTCTAAATAGATTGAAGTTGCTAGGATTTCCATAACATTGTAGTAACTTATGAAAAGCTCAAGCAAGGTATGTTGGCTAAACTTAAATCCTATGATTGAATTCCATGATGTTCCCGTAAGTTTCAAGTATGGTTGGCTCAAGTTCCTTATTCCCATGTTTCGAGTTGTTACCTATAAATTCGATTGTCCCGAGTAAGAAAAGTGTCGAAAGATATATGTGCTCAAACATGTTCCAATTACTCCTATCTCATCATGATCTCCTTTGGGAATGTGTCCAAGTATGGTTTATGGGTTAAAGCATTATAACTTCAATTCATGTTTCAAAATGAAAGTCCATTATGCATAACTGTAAAGAATACACAATGCGTCTAAAACTCCTATTTCTCATATATATACTTAAGGTCTTGATTTCTAATGTTCATATTGTTGATAATCTATAAAGATGTTTGAAAGTGAAAGAAGTGGGTTGGAGATATAAAGTGTGGCCAACGTGCCAAGAATGAAAATTATACTTGTGGCCAATGATGCCAATGAAATAAAATGATGTAAGAAAGGTTATGAAATGAACCTTGATTCAACTGTTCCAAATTGACTTCAAAAACATATTTGCCAAAAAGCTTATGTCCTCAAGTCATGCCCTAATATGGCTGTTTTAACTAATGCCTATAATTTGAATCCCTGTTTCAATTGTTACTCACCATGCTCTCTTTATAAAAATTTCCAATGTGATTTGAGTTCTTACATACTCATAAGTTGAAATTGTGCATTGCCCTTTTTGGGCAAAAGTTTTTCAAGAAAAAATGGTGTGTCACTCGTTTATGATTTTAACTTATGCTTATATTGCTAATCATCTTGCTCCATTTCTTTGGAAATGAATCTATTGTGTTTAAAGCCTTCATTACTAATGAACTTAAAGTTATGATTTTCGGAATATTCTATATGTTGATGCTTATGATGATGATCCTGGAAAGTAAAGATATGAAAGTGTGGAATATGTAATACGGTCATCATGCCGTGAATGAAGAATCATATATATGGCCAAGAGAGACAATGAAATAATGATATTGTAAGTGGTCAAGAGTACTAATGAAGCTATATACGGTGTGAAAGGTTATAAGGTAAATGCAATTGTATTTCTATTTTCCTTGTATGCAAATCAAAAATATTTTTGGGAGTATTGTTAGTCACCGAGTAAGGGTAGGTGGAAACAACCTAACCCAGAAACTACACGTGCCAGTGTAGGAGTGATTGAGGGGTAAATCCCCATATTGATATGATAAAATTATTCCCCTTCATTGGGATAAGATTGATGTGATGAGATTATTCCCTTTATTTGGGATGAGATGATTGCTAGTGGAATGTGATGTCGACCCACACGACATTGTGGTGAGATGGCTTAGCCGATCGGGCCGAGATGGGATGCCATATCGTGCACATGGTGGAGATTGTGATATTCTGATTACACCTCCACCCGCATACATTGGTGTGAGTCGGCAAAGCCACTTTGTATAAAGATTATGGTATTGTAATTGAATGTCTCTGATGAGAGGGATTAGCCGATCTGACTGAGATCGGACTCCGTGCTAAAATTACGGTAGTATTGTGACTGGATGTCTCTGGTGAGATGGCTCAGCCGGTCAGGCTGAGATCGGACTCCATGATAAAATGGTGGTATTGTGATTAGATGTCTCTGGTGAGACAACTTAGCCAATCGAGCTGTGAATAGACTCCGTGCTAAATTCACGGTGGTATATCGGTACTAAGATCTCCCAACCAAAAATAATATTATCTTCATATTTTGATTATCATCTTCACGGTATTATCTTCGTATTTTTAAAATTGTTATGTTTTAACTTGGCATTTGGATATCTTTGATCGTTGCTTGCTGTTTCCATGGTCTTCCCTTTCTTATATTGACATTCTATTTCTATAGAGGACAATTAGCTTTACATACTAGCACTATTCCATATGTACTAACGTTCTTTTTGCCGGGGGCGCTGTATCTTCAATGGATGCAGGTGGTTCATCAGTGGGCAGCTTCGATCCTCGTTAGCAGTTACTCCCTATTCAGCAGGTTTTGGTGAGCCCTACTTTATTATGGGCCTGATGTCACTTAATGTTGTACTTTGTGTTTTGAGGTATAGCCGGGGCCTTGTTGCCGGCACTTTCATACTACTCTTCAGTTGTACTTAGAGGCTCCGTAGACATATTGTGAGTTATACATTGGTGTTGGAAAAGTCAAACTAGTAATGTTATATTTGTATCACATGTCCCACTTCAAACTACGAAAGTGTATATATGTTATGACTTGTTAATGTTGTAACTAGTGGCAATGAATTGGTGTTGCTCACATGATCTTCTCCTGGCCTAATTAATGAAATAGATCATCTCTATATTCATGGGTGAGTTTGGGTAGAAAGTATTTGTACAAGCTTGCTCGTCCGGGTTATCTCTGTTGAATGACGGTCGTGCTCCTCGAGGTCGAGAGACATTATCGAATGCCTACGAAGGTATGATTTGAAGCTGAATCTTGCAAAGTGCGCGCTCGGAGTCCCAGCTGGAAAACTATTGGGTTTTATTATAAGCAGGAAAGGGATAGAATTGGAACCATCAAAAATCAAGGCCATCCAAGAATTACCGCCACCAAAAAGCATAAAAGATGACATGACGTTTTTGGGAAGATTGAATTACATCAGTCTCTTCATAGCCTAGTCCATAATAATCTATGAACCCATCTTATGGACGGATGAATGCTAGAAAGCCTTCGATAGAATCAAAGAGTATCTTTCAAACCCGCCAGTGCTAGTTCCCCCTGAACTAGGGAAACCATTGTTGCTCTATTTGTTAGGCTTGGACAATGCCTTCAACTATGTGTTGGGGCAACACGACGAAACTAGGAGAAATGAGTAGGCCATTTACTACTTAAGCAAGAAGTTCACACCATGCGAGGCCAAGTATACTTTGATAGAACGCACTTGTTGTGCTCTGACCTGGAATGCTTAGAAGCTAAGGCATTACATGTCAACATACACCACACATTTGATATCTCGGCTTTGATATAACTCAGAAGGCTATCAAAGTACAATATTTAGCCGACCATCTCGCCGAGAATGCAGTAGATGGGGATTATAAACCGCTTACCACGTATTTTGCCGATGAAGAAGTACTATTTGCTGGGGAAGACATCACAGAATCATACCCTGGATGGAGGATGTTCTCCGATGGAGCAGCAAACTTCAATGGAGTTGGGATTGAGGCAGTCCTGATTTCAGAATCTGGACAACACTATCTAGCATCGGCAAAGATAAGATTCTCGTGTACGAATAATATGGCTGAATACGAGACATGCATCCTTGGAATCAGAATAGAAATCGACATGAACATCAAAAAACTTTTTGTCATAGGAGATTTTGATTTGCTAATACACCAGGTCCAAGGAGAATGGTCGACTAAGAAAGTCAATATACTGCCATACTTGCACTGTGTGAAAGAACTGTGCAAGAAGTTCACGAAGATAGAGTTCATGCATGTCCCCAGAATTCAAAACGAGTTCGTCGACGCCCTTGCAACCTTATTATCTATGATTCAGCATCCAGACAAGAACTACACTGACCCCATTGAGATAGAAATCAAGGATCAACATGCCTATTGCTTCCATGTGAATGAAGAACCAGATGGTAAACCTTGGTATCACGACATCAAGAAGTTCCTCGTGACCCAGGAGTACCCAGAAAATGCTACTAATGAACAAAAGCGAGCCTTCAGGAGGTTGGCAAACCACCTTTTCCTCAACGGGGAAATCTTGTATAGGAGGACCCCAGAATTTGGTTTGTTGAGATGTGTAGATGCCACCGAAGCAACCAGACTGTTGGAAGAAATACATGCGGGGACGTGCGGATCCCACATGAATGGATTCACGTTATCCGAGAAGATTTTGAGAGCTGGATACTTTTGGATGACCATGGAAAGCGACAACATTTGCTATGTACAGAAATATAACCAGTGCCAGCTTCACGGAGACTTCATCCGGGTTCCACCAAATGAGTTAAATGTAGACGTGATAGGACCCATAGAGCAAGCAGCACCAAGCAGACATCTTTTTATTTTAGTAGCCATCGACTATTTCACTAAATGGGTCGAGGCACCTACTTACAAAGCCGTCACGAAGAAGGTAGTGGCAGATTTTGTTCGGAACAACATCGTTTGCAGATTTGGGATACTAGAGTCTATCATCACTGACGACGCCGCAAACCTCAATAGCTACCTCATGAGAAAAGTCTGCGAGAAGTTCAGAATCGTCCACCGCAATTCCATAGCTTACCGACCACAAATGAATGGGGAATTTGAGGCAGGTAACAAGAATATCAAGAGGATTCTGCAAAAGATAGTGGACAATCACAGACAATGGCACAAGATGCTACCCTTCACTTTATTGGGTTATCGGACTACCATGAGAACATCTATTGGGGCAACGTCGTACATTTTTGTAGACAACACCGAAGTAGTGATACCCGCAGAAGTCAAAATTCCGTCCTTAAGAGTCATTCAAGAAGCAAAATTGGCTGACGTAGAGTAGATACAGGTCAGGCAAGAACAACTCATGCTCATTGACGAGAAAAGAATGAACGTAATATGTCATGGACAACTATACCAGAACAGGATGGCTAGTGCATTTAACAAAAGAGTGAGGCCCCGCCAATTCGCACCAGGGCAGTTGGTTCTGAAGAAAATCTTTCCCCATCAAGAAGAAGCTAAAGGGAGGTTTGCACCGAACTGGCAAGGTCCTTACGTGGTCTATATAGCACTGTATAGTGGAGCTCAAATCTTAGAAGAAATGGATGGAAGAGTCAGCACGAAGCCGATCAACTTGGATGCAATCAAGATATTACGTCTGAGGACAGATATAGTTAGGATTTTGATGTAACAGAACTATGTTCAACCTGACTTCCCACGGAGGGATACGTAGGTAACCCATGTAGGGTTTGGTTTCTCCCCCTTTCTCTTGTAATAGAAAAACCAAATGTCATTTTGAATGTTGTTTAGGAACTATGCCGTCTTGATTCCACATAAAGGAATACGTAGGCAATCCTCATCGGATTCAGTTGTCTTTTGTACTTGAACTACGTTATGGCCTGATTCCACTGGATACATAGGCTGTCTGAGTCAGACTTGGCCATTTTCATCTCTTAATCTCATCATCTTGCATCTGTTGTAATCGAACTACATCATGACCTGATTCTATTTTGGATACGTAGGCTGCCTGAGTCAGGCTCGGTCGATTCATCATATTTCATAATTATCCCACGAACTATGTTCAGACCTAATTCTATTTTGGATACATAGGCAACCTGAAAGGGTTAGATCATAACCTTAGGAAAACTCTGTAATGCATTAGTTATAATTAGGACACAGTCGCAATGGCCAGTAGTCACGTTGTCAGAGATATCATGGAAGATCGACATCAACAGGACGAAGTTCTCAGAGAAATGCGTTCGCGTGCGGAGAACCTTTCGTAATATGTCATAATCTGGGACGACGACATTTTCCTTAAAAGAACAAGTATTTTTGAAATATTTATAAATATATAAATATATAAAGTAATCTGTTCCATCTACCAAACTCTGTGGCGCAGTCATGTCAAAGGCTGGGACAAATCAACACCAGGGTCAATACAAACCCCCCCTCCCTACTAAGAAGTTTTATTTGAGTGCAGGGTCAACAGGGAGTAAAGAATCGTTGAAACCACACTGGGGAAAATGACGGACCCGCCACTTGCCTAAGATTATCTCTCCTTCCTCTTACTTAAATTTTCAAGCACAGCTAAAGCTAACTCTTGAATTCTTCGGAAGTGCCTCGGAATCAGATAGCTGATACAGAAATCTGTAAATGGCAAACTATTTGCTCACTTGATCGGAGCATATTGTACAAAACGAACGCCGGCTTGGCCAAACGAAGTCCTATAAATAGCAAACCGCCTTCTCAATCCATCGAAGCACCCTGTACAAATTGCACGTAAGCTTCACCAATCGAAGCCCTGTATATGGTAAATTATCAGCTCAATCAATCGAAGCGCCTTGTACAAACGAACGTCAGCTTCGCCAACTGGACCCTTGTATATAGCAAACTGCAAATTTCACCAACAAAAAGGTAATCCGCAATACTGCTCCGTCAATCACGAATGCCAGAATAGACAATCGCGAACCTCGTCACCAACGTTCTGCCAATCGATGGCCGCAACTTAGCTTTGCAGTCAACAGTATCTCTTGGGCATGCTTATATTTCATTTTGCTGTTACCTTGAATGTTTAACATTTTGTTCGTGCAACTTTAGGCATGATTTCAATCGTTCCCAAGAAGGTACTACTTTACATTTCAGTGCAAAGCTCTCCCAATAAGCGGAGACGCACTCTACATATTAAGCTCTCCTAACAAGTAGAGACATTTCTCAGTGCAAAGCTCTCCCAGCAAGCGGAGACTCACTTTGCCAATCAAGCTCTCCCAACAAGCACAGACAATTTTCAAATGCTCCGACAGCTGCGAAACGGTACCAAGCCCGACTAACAAATCGAGTCAGGATCAAGTATCTTATCATCCCAATCCCAAATAACGGCTTGCCGGCAGCCAGGCATCATCATTCCTGCATCATTTACATTGTATCTTAATATATTCTGTATTACAATATGTTGGTATACGTGTATTTCATTTTGTTTTGCATGAGCAAACACCGCAACGTGGAACTACTTCTTAGCAATAGACCGAACTACAATGCTATGGGGAGAGTCAACCCAGTAGCGGGCTCAAGATCCCGGCTCAAAATGACCAGCGAGCTCAAATTTCGAATCATTCAAATCAGGCCGCAAAATCCAAGCCATCATAAGTGACCAATCTTCAGTCTCGTCGTATCGTCACAATACGATACTGGGGAAATTCCAGCGAGTGCCGCTTCCCCAAAGTCCCTACTACAGAATTACCTGAGGCCTGATCCTCGTTAAGCCCGATGAATGTAAGCAATTCAAAACGAGAATTCGACACACTATTCCCAAACTTTCCTAGATTCTTCCTCAATTCATAACTTTCATGCAATTCTTGCAATGCGTGCCTAAAGTCGGGACGAAATTGGCTTTGGTTCAATTTCTTTGCCTGAAAACTTTTTCATCATTTCCGGCCAAAGAGGGGCAGCTGTTGACGGCCAATTTTGACCCTCCTTTTTAAAATTAATTTATTTACGCTTAACAATTTACAATAAATTCTTTAAAAATATTTTTCTATTAATGAATATCTATTTTTTATATATTAATTAAATATTAGTTTCAAAATTAATTACATAGTACTAATATTGTGTAATTACAAATAAATTTACTATTATAAAATAACTTTTGTATATACATTACATACGTTTTATAATTTGACAGAATTACTCTTTAATTTCAAGTAAATTAGGTTACTTTATTAATATTTTAAAATTAGTGCTATAATTTGAAATATGTGTCATTTATATATAATTAATTAAAATAATTAGTAACATATAGTAATTATAATTTTACCACATATTTGAAATTGTTAAGTTTATTTAAATTGATTTTAACAGAATTTTTAAAACAAAAAGGCGAAAATTGCAATTCCTTAACCAAGTACAAAATGGCTATTTATTAAATTACTTTAGCCTAAATGTACAGCCCAATCCGGAAAACAACTCGGTCCAAACACCCTATCATTTTCCAACTTGGCAATCCAAGTAACTCTATTCGCACCAATCAACGTTTGACACGTCACCCGTTAATCCCAATCACAAAACAAACAAAAGCGATCTGAACTTTTTATTCGAATCATCAACGATCACGTATTATCCCTATTTTCCATTTAATCTCGACCCATTATCAGAAATTATCTCATCGTTGGATCACATAGATCCAACGGCCCAGTTCATTTCCCACTGTTTTAACTTAGAGACCAACTGGTATCATTCCCCAAACCCTAATTCATTTCCTACCCGCCCAACCGCCTTTCTTTACTCTTCTTCTCTCTTTCTCTCATCTGCCCTAAACCCCATCAATCAACAGACCTTGCACAAATTGGTGCAAGGTTGTGAAATCGACCTCAAATCATCTCATCTGTCTCCTATATCCAGGATTCCTGGTGAACTTTTGCCTATTTCATCACCAAAATCAAATCTCCCAAACTCTGAACCCTAATCTCAGAGATGAAACTTCAAATCGTTACTGACCTTTCAAATCCATGGCATGCATGTTTGTTCCTTTTATTCATGCACTCTCAGTCCCGTCGTTCTTTCTATTTTCTCCTTTCGATTACAAAACCCTAGTTGAAGAAATCAGACCCAAAGGTGAAACTTCAAACTCACATGTTTCTTCTGTCATTCTTTCAAATCAAAGCAAGCAGGAGGTGTTAGCTGGCTTCATCATCAATATTCGACACCCAAAGGTCAAATGCAATGACCTCTACGTATTAGGGTTCTGAACGATGGTTTCTTGTGCTTCAACGTTCAACGAATCACTCCACTCTAGTACACAGGTAAAATCATTACTGGATTCCCCCCCCTGTCTTATTATTTTGACTCTATTAGCTATCATCATCTATCATGCGTCACTCTCCACTACTAATTTTGAATTTGTGAAGCCCTAGAGCATTGAATGCCACTATATAAAAAAGGTCTTTAATGTTCTTACCAATAGACAATCTAATACACAAAAGAGAGCAATCCAAACATTGAACAATCACAAACACTAAAAATCAGGGTTCCTGACATTAGGTTTCTTACTGATTTCTCTCTTTTTTCTAGTTTCTTTTGCTGATCCGAGTTTGAAAGTTCTGGTAACTTTGAGCGACAAAAGGAATTTGTTTGGTCTGCTGCCCTTAAGAAGGTCAGCACCTTTCTTTCCCTTTTCTTTTGTTCGTCTCTCTAAATGATTTAGATATGCTAATGTTAAGATCTGTAGATTATAATTATGTTTTATGTGTTGGCCATATTTGATAGTTATGTTTTGCTAGTATAATAATCCTTTATGATTAGCTTGTTCTTTTATGAATCCTTAAGTGATAATCGATTAGTTGAATGATAATTATTGATCTTTGTTCTGAGCTTTCTTACAGTCTCCATGCCTAAATTCTATATGTTTATGTTCAATGTAAACTTCATAGTTCTTAATGACTTACAATGAACTCATTCTTGTTTTATCACACATCTGAAATTTTATGAGTTTAAAAGCTAAGTGTGCTACTTGGTAGTTATTGAAACCTGAATTTGTTCAAGAATTTTATCCCCGTCCCTTAACCTTAAGTTTGAACTTACAATGTTCAAGTATTTTCTTGTCTGCCTGTGTTTGTTAAACTGCCTCTGAATTATCACTAAGGTCTTTATTCTATTTGATTACCATCATTTGATAAACCAATCATGTTCATGTTTCCCTTTCACCAGTGATACTATTATAATGCCCACCTCTGCATATTATTTCCCTGCATTCTACATGTTCATAATCAAGTTTATTATCTGGTAATCTTAACTGATATTACACATGTCCTTGCCATTTAACTAAGTTGAAAGGAATTTGAGTGTTCATATATTTTCTTCTTTGTATTTGTACCTGTTAACTCTAAGAGAGAGATATGAGTTGTCATTAGGACTTTCACATGATCATGCTCAATTGTTATATGCATAGGAAAACTATCTTATTTGCATCAAGCTGTTTTGTTCTCACGAATCTTTACTGCATATATATTCTATAAGATCAAACTATTTTTCTCTTCTTAGTGTGAGTCATGACTTTGTTTGGATAAGGTCACCTAATAATTGCTGCATAACTAAGTTTGTTTATTCCCCAATCTATTTGAGATCTTCACACATATGTGCAATACATCCTTGTCCTTAATCTCTTTGTACCCCTGTTGAAGTTTTGTATAGTCTACATGCATCCATCATTAGCTTATCTTCCATGAAAGTAGGATTTTGACATACTATTAGAGTCAACTAACAGTTTTAACCGAAACATAATCACTTCATACCTATATTCTGAACTAGATCTATGTCTGAATTTGAACTTGTTTTGATACAATATCTTCTATATCTTCTCTTTATCAACATGTTGGTATGGTTCTGTAATGTGTAAAGTCCCTCAGCTTACGTGAGATCATTGTTTCATTCATCTTGCCCATGTATAGTTGATTGAATGTTACTAGTGTCCCTTCTTTAACTCTGCAATACCATGTTCTACCTTGAGTTATGCCTAGCCCTCCTCTTTTATTGTTAACCTGAAGCTGGACTTGGCTCTCAAACCTTATTGAGGTTCATTTGTTGATATTATTTGAATACATTGACTTGTTAATATTGTTAGAAGCATGATCGTTTTAGATCTTAGGGGTGCCATGTTTTGGTACTCATGATGAGAGTTCAATCCCATAACCTTGGTACTTTCTCTGTAACAAGTGTTGACTATGATTGTTGGTTTGAATTTGCCTTGATGTCTTTAAGTCGCCAAGTGATGATTGTTAATACCTGTTTGAATATGTCATGCCTTAGTATTGCATCCCTGCAATGGTGTGATTATAAAACCTCTTTGTATCTATGTATATTCTGAACTTAGCCCCTCTCCCCTTAGGTTTCCCTTACATGAAGTCCTCCAGTTAGTATAATAACCATCTGTATTCTCTCGTGTTAATTTCATTAAGAGGAAAATATTATGGTGTGGTAGGTAATACTTTAGTATTTAGTTCATATTGGAAGGGCCTCATTGGCACTTTAACCCATAATAAAAATATGTCGTTAGTGATTAAGGGTATTTGGGAGCGGAGTTCGGCTCAAGGTTGGGCTGCCCTCCCTAGCACAAGCATTGCCCTGAGCCTTGAGTCCCTTGGAAACTTTGAAGTGTCGGGGGATCCAAAGAGAATTGTTTGCTAAGTATAGCCACCATGTTAATATATAATTTCTTCTACCATATTAATATTGTTCTTGCTTTAATTAACTGTTTATGTATTTGTCATGTACATCAAAAATGTTTTGTAGTTGGAATATGTTAGATGATTTGGAGATATATATATATATATATATATATATATATATATATATATATATATAAATAATAACCTTCTTATTTTTTCACATGTACATCTATTTGGGCCTCTGAGTTCTTGATGAACTCAAATTATTATGTTTTTTCACTCACCCTTCTCTTCTTTAAAAGATTTTGAAATCCAGAACTTAGTGAAAAGCTACTCTATTTCTAAAGAAAAAAAAAAATCATATTTCAACCTTCATTTTTCTCAAAAGAAATCAGAACTTCAGATAATCGTCGCCTTTAAGAGATTTCCAGCAAATGACCCTTTCTTTGAAAATCCTTCGAATCTAAGTTTTAGATATGCTTTCTCTCAAACATCCTTTTTTCATTATGTAAACAACCATCCCCCTAATCAAAGTGCTTTCATAACTCGATCTCCTTTATAAACTTATAAAATTTAGACCACTTATGTGCCAATTTCACAACTCTCTTAACATTTCTTGTGAACCCCTTTCATAAATTCATATCCCTTTAAGACTCCACATTCTTTCTATCAATATCATCCTTAGGCGTACAGTAAGCAGCCTTTCTTATTATTAATCAAAGCATTTTATAAATAATTGATCCCAAACTTAGTCTAAATCCTATGGAGCTATCTTAGGTAGATTTTAAGGGGTGCCTAACACCTTCCCCTTAGAAGAACAAGAACCCTTACCCATAATCTCACCGGTTAGAAGACTAATAAAGAACATGACTTATTAATAAAATAGGTACCCTAGTATACTTTTAAATATTAGGTGGCGACTCTCTCTCATCAACAACAGAGAAACCTCAAGTTAAATCCTATCTTGACTAGTGAAAAATAAGGTGCAACAATAATAATAATAGTTTAAAGTAACTTTTGGGCCTTCCAATTTTGGGGGCCTAAGGCAACGGCCTCACTGGCCTAGCCTTAGAGCCGCTCCTGGGTTAAAAGTGTTACGGTAGCATACACTGGAGTGATTAAGGACATGTATGATGGGGCTAAGACTCGCGTTAGGACAATGGGAGAGACTCAGAGCATTTTTCGATTGTTATGGGGTTACACCAAGTATCTTCGCGTAGCCTATTATTATTTGCCTTGGCGACAGACGCACTAACACACCATATTCAAGGGAGGTGCCATGGTGTATGTTATTCGCTGTTGATATAGTTCTGATTTATGAGACTTGAGACGATGTTAACGTGAGGTTGGAGGTTTGGAGATAGACTCTTGAGTCTAAAGATTTTAAATTGAGCAGGACTAATACAGAATATTTGGAGTGCAAGTTCAACGATGTGAAGTAGGAAGTTGACGAGGATGTCACGCACCGTATAGGGCATGGTGGATGAAATAGAGGTTAGCATTTGGCATCTTGTGTGACAATAATTTGCCATCAAAACTTAAAGGTAAGTTCTATAGAGCGGTGGTTTGACCGGCCATATTGTATGGGTAGAGTGTTGGCCAATCATGAATTCCCATATCCAGAAGATGAAAGTAGCATAAACGAGGATGTTGAGATGGATGTGTGGGCTTACTAGGTTGGATAAGATTAAGAATGAAGATATTCGAGTGAAGGTGGGCGTGGTCCCCATGGAAGACAAAATGCGGGAAGCGAGGCTTAGACGGTTCAGGCACATGCAGAGAAGAAGCTTAGATGCCTGGTAAGGAGGTCTTAGCAATTGGCTTTGGCGGGTATGAGAAGAGGTAGGGGCGACCTAAGAAGTATTGGGGAGAGGTGATCAGGCAGGACATGGAGCGACTTCAGCTTACCGAGGATATGACCCTTGATAGGAAAGTGTGTAGGTCGAGTATTATGTTGGAAGGTTAGTAGGTAGTCGAGCATTTTTTCATTCCCTGGGTGTAGGGTAAGGCTGATAGTATATTGTCTTAGACTGCTAGTAGTACATGTTGTTTTCATACTATGCTTCTGCTCTGGCTTCCTAATATCTTGCCATTGTTACGGACTATTGTTATTGCTTTTTCTACCTATTTTTCTGGTTCTTAGGTTGTTGGTACTATCTTTCTGGTCTTTGTTGTTGTTACTGTTCTATTGTTTGTTTTCAACTACTTAAGTCGAGAGTCTATTGGAAACAATCTCTCTGCCCTCCATGGTAGGGATAAGGTCTGCATACACGCTATCCTCCCCATAGCTTACTTGTGAGATTTTATTGAGTTGTTGTTGTTCTCTGTTTTTATTCAGAGATACTTTCAAAAAATATTTTGTCTTTTTAATTTCACTGTTTCGCTAATATAGAAAACTGTGTCACAAATACAGTTCCTTATAGAAATTAAAGCCCAATAAGGATAAACTAGCCCATACAGAGGAAATAATCCAAAAATATTCGGGTTCTAATGATACAGCCCAAACAAATGATATATAACTAAAGTACATTACACAAAGTATTTGAAAACAAATATGATGACTGCTCAAACCAAAGTTGCAGAACAATTATTTTATGCTTCTAAGTTACTAACGTAACTATTTGGGGGCATTTGCACAAATGGCTTTTTTTAGGTCTCTATTTAAATTCTGTCATTGCTAGCTCATTGGGCTGAATGTCTACAAAAAGACAATAGAGAAAAATACTGAGTTTAGCCTTTCAGAGCAAAAGTACTATTAGTATTAGTCAATTCATAAAATACTACCAATATTACCCTATTATTCATAAATACTACCATTATTAGCCCAATTAACCATTTATATTTTTTGCCATCTCTTTATTCTACCTTCGCCCTCTCTCCTCCTCCTTCCTCACGTAGCCAATTGGCAAAAAAAACCAAAATTTTTTGGGATATTATCACTTTTAGCCCGCACCAGAAACTATTTATTTTCTGTAACCGAAAAAGTGTATAAAATTTGTATAATTTTATATATAACATACAAAATATATATATATATATATATATATATATATATATATATATATATATATATATATATATATATATATATACACACACACACATATTTTTCGACTATTATTTTAAGAGCCGCTATATAATATCATTTTCTCAAATTTCTTCTTTATACCCCGCTCCTTATTTGGCACCCTTCTCGAGCTAACATCTTTAAAACGAAAGATAAAGGCACTCATTTTTTATTTTTCTTTTCGTAAATGTTATAACTTCTTTCCTTTCATTTATTGCAGGTTTATGCAAAATACCTTTTTTTGTTTTGTTTTTCTTTGCCTCTAAAGAAGAGTACAAAGTCCTTTGGTTGTACATATCTATCTTAAAGTAGTTTAATGAAGTTCCCATACTACTTATGGTATACGGTCAAAATCGAACTCGCTCTTCGTATGACTAATCGAGACTGGAACATGATAGATCAAGGTTCAACCTCGTATGATATCGAGCCATGATGCGAAGTTAGATTGCCGGACTCGTGACCCAGAGATCGGTCAAGATCGAGATCGACCAAGATCGAGATCGAGCAAAATAGAGATCGATCAAGATCGAGATCGGCCAAGATCGAAATCGAGCAAAATAGAGACCGATCGAGATCGAGGTATGCCAAGATCGAGGAAAGCTTATCAATCCAAAAAAATAGAAAGTCGGAATATCCGCAATTGGGCGAGAATCTCGGCGGAAATTCTGGCGCATATCAAGGAGAGGCCAATTAATTAATCTATCATGGGATTCCTTACTGTATTTAGAATTACATTGAGGGTAGGACTTCCTACTATATAAATGGGGCCTGATCATTTGCATAAGGGGGACAAATACATTCAAGTAATATAAAGCAATATACTTCCTTTCTTCTGATTTTTACTATTTAGTTACTCTGTTCATTTACTAGAAAATTCTTCACTTGGTTTGAGGGTGATCTGTTTCGAGGGTGATCGAAATCGAAGGCCAAAGCTAATTGATTCGTTTGGTTTGCATTTGTCCCTTTATAGTTAATTTCAGTACAGATAAATATATATTTTCTCAGTTTTTATCAAGTTATATCACGTATCCTTAGAGCCACGTATAAATTCAATTGTTATCCATTTTTCGGGTAAACAGTTTGGCGCCCATCGTGGGGCTAAGGATAATAGTGGTTATTTGATACAAATCTCTATAAAACACACAAATTTACACTTTCTCTTTGAAGTATCTTTGATTTTGGCTATAAATGACGAACTCTCAATTACTGCCCCTGCATATCGACAACGGATCTGGACATCAAGGTGAGAATAACAACGTGACTCCCGGTGATGTAAGGCCACCCGCTGACCCCGTGGGGACTCAGGCCGCAGATTCGATTGACGTTAATTCACATATGGCCATTGACGCGGACCGACATATTGGTCCCAAAAATAGTGTCCATAGTGAAACTCGATCTGCAGTTCGAAATACCTAAAATATCGGAGAAGACGTGATCAACCTAAGTATGATATTCGAAATGCTGCAAGCTCAACAGGTGACAATTGCTCAGTTGCAGAGCCAAACCGAGGCATCGAGCAGGGCTGAGCCCGATCCACCTCAAGAAGTCACCCACATAACGGGGCCAGCCGTGGTGAGGTCAAATGAACAAGAATCGGGGACTAACCCCAAAATTATAAAAATGCTTGAGGAACTGATATAGAGGATAGAGTCAGGGGAAAAGAAGATCGAAGCAAACGACGAGAAGGTGGAAACTTATAACTCCAGGGTTGATCATATCCCAGGAGCACCACCAATATTGAAGGGTTTGGATTCCAAAAAGTTAGTACAAAAGCCCTTCCCCTCGAGCGCGGCTCCCAAACCGATCCCCAAGAAGTTCCTTATGCCCGAGATTCCTAAGTATAATGGAACGACTGACCCCAACGAGCATGTCACCTCTTACACGTGTGCCATTAAAGGGAATGATCTAAAGGACGACGAGATTGAATCCGTGTTACTAAAGAAATTTGGAGAAACCCTGTCAAAGGGAGAAATGATATGGTACCATAATTTACCACCTAACTCTATTGATTCTTTTGCTATGCTTGCAGATTCTTTCGTAAAAGCACAGGCCGGAGCCATAAAAATCGAGACTAGGAAGTTAGATCTTTTTAAGGTGAAGCAGAAAGATAACGAGATGCTCAGAGAGTTTGTGTCTCATTTTCAAATGGAACGAATGGATCTACCACCGGTCACCAATGATTGAGCCGTTCAAGCTTTCATCCAAGGACTAAATGAACGAAGCTCAGTGGTTTCACAACAGTTGAAGTAGAAGTTGATTGAGTACCTGGCTGTTACCTGGGATGATATACATAATCGATATCAATCGAAGATTAGAGTCGAAGATGACTAGCTGGGGGCTCCTTCCGAGTCCGTTACCAAAAGGGATGTCGATCGAGAACCAAGGTTGAACAAGGATAGGTACCAGTCGTATAATAAAGATCGTAGGGGCAACGGACCTGGGCACAACTCCGTACGAGGTTAAAGGAGGAATGATCGAGGCCAGAGCTCTCGAGGGCTCATAAGAAAGAATGGTTTCTACATGCATACCAGACCTAAGGAAGAACCGTGATTGTCGGAATATAACTTCAATGTTGATGTATCCGCCATCGTATCGGCTATCGGACGCATCAAGGAAACTAAATGGCCTCGACCTCTGCAGACCGATCCAGTCCAAAGAAATCTTAATCAAGTATGCAAGTATCATGGCACCCATGGCCACAGAACGGAAGATTGTAGGCAGTTGAGAGAAGAAGTAGCCCGGTTATTCAATGAAGGGCACCTTCGGGGGTTTCTAAGTGATCGGGCCAAGAATCATTTTAAAAATAGAGAGTTCAATAGACAAAACGAGCAGGAAGAACCGCAACACGTTATTCACATGATTGTCAGAGGGATCGATGTTCCCCGAGGTCCAGTGTTAAAACGCACAAAGGTGTTTATCATACGGAGAAGCGATCTCGGGCTCAGGATTACATACCAAAAGGAACCTTGTCCTTCAACGACGAAGACGCAGAAGGAATCATGCAGCCCCTTAACGATGCGCTGGTAATGTACTCATGAATAAGACTCAAGTTAAAAGTGTGTTAATTGATCCAGGTAGTTCGGCCAATATCATTCGATCGAGGGTTGTAGAACAACTCAGCCTACAAGACTGGGTTGTGCCCGCGACCCTAGTGCTAAAAGGATTCAATATGGCATGTGAAATTACTAAGGGCGATATAACTTTGCCAGTAAATGTGGCCGGGACAATCGAAGAGACGAAGTCCCATATGATCGAGGGCGATATGAGGTATAACGCCCTGTTCGGGAGACCATGGATCCACAACATGAGAGCAGTGCCCTCGGCCCTTCACCAAGTTCTAAAATTCCCAACACAAGAGGGAATCAAAACAATATATGGGGAGCAACCCTCCATAAAGGAAATGTTTGTCGTTGAAGAAGTGATTCCGATATCGTCACGCTCAACGACTAAGGGGTCAAATTCGAAGGGAAAATAGGAGGCCAAATAGCAATCACAAACACAGGTCTCGACCCAACTAGAGAAATAGGAGACTGGCGAAGATGATGAATATGGGGTCCCTCGATTCTTCATAGTCCCCGATGACTCCGATGCTACCAAGTCAATGGTCGAAGAGCTAGAACAAATCATACTAATCGAATATCTCCCCAAATAAAAGGTATACCTAGGCACGACACTAAATCCCGAGATCAGAAAAGAGCTTATTCAATTTCTTATAGCTAACATGGATTGTTTTTCTTGGTCCCATCTCGATATGACAGGGATCCCACTGGAAATCACCACCCATAAACTAAGCTTGGACCCGAAGTTCCATCCGATGAAGCAAAAAAGAAGACACCAGTCTGAGGTCAAACATGCTTTCGTCAAAGACGAGGTAACCAAGATTCTTAAAATAGGGTCCATCCGTGAAGTAAAATACCCCAAATGGTTAGCAAATGTAGTAGTAGTCTTTAAGAAAGGAAACAAACTTAGAATTTGTGTAGATTACAAAGATCTCAATAAAGCATGCCCCAAGGATTATTTTCTTTTGCCTAATATCAATCGCATGATCGATGCCATAGTTGGCCACGAGATCCTCAGTTTTCTCGATGCCTATTCCGGGTACAACCAAATACAGATGAACCCGTGTGATCAGGAAAAGACTTCGTTCATCACTAAATATGGTACCTATTTCTATATGGTAATTCCATTTGGATTAAAAAATGCTGGTGCCACTTATCAACGCCTAGTAAATCGGATGTTCAAAGAACAAATAGGGAAATCTATGGATGTTTACATTGATGACATGCTAGTTAAGTCCCTGCGAGCAGAAAACCATTTGAAGCACTTGCAAGAAACTCTCAGTATATTAAAGAGATACAACATGAAGTTGAACCTAGAAAAATGCCCTTTCGGGGTTGGGTCAGGCAAATTTCTCAGATTCATGATATCCAACCGAGGAATCGATATTAATCATGACAAAATCGAAGCTATCGATGGCATCACGGTAGTAGACAGTGTAAAGGCAGTACAGAGTTTAACCGGGCGCATGGCCGCCCTGGGGTGACTCATCTCGAGGTCCTCCGATAAGGGTCACCGATTTTTCTTGCCGCTAAAGAAGAAAAAAAACTTCACATGGACCCCAGAATGTCAGCAGGCCTTAGAAGAGCTTAAACGGTACTTATTGAGCCCGCCACTGCTTCACACGTTGAGGGAAGACAAACATCTTTACTTGTATTTGGCAGTATCAAAGGTAGTGGTAAGTAGAGTCCTCATCCGAGAAGAACGAGGTATGCAATTTCCTATTTATTATGTCAGCCGGACCTTAGGTGAGGCCGGAACTAGATATCCCCACCTAGAAAAATTGGCGCTCTCTTTGATAAGCGCCTCTAGGAAACTAAAACCATACTTTTAAAGTCACCTCATATGTGTTGTAGCAACTTATCCATTTCGAAATATTTTGCATAAACCTGAGCTTTCGGGACGGTTGGCCAAATGGACCATAGAAATCAGCGGGTATGATATTGAATATCGACCCCGAACAACTGTTAAGTCTCAAATTTTGGCAGACTTCGTAGCTGACTTCACGCTGACCCTAGTACCTGAGCTCGAAAGAGAGCTGTTGATAAAATCCGATATGTCCTCAGGAATCTGGACCCTCTTCACGGACGGTGCTTCGAACGCAAGAGGGTACAGACTCAGCATCATATTTAAACCATCCACATGCAATGTAGTTATACAATCTATTAGAACTATGAAATTGACTAACAATGAGGCAGAATATGAGGACAACATTGCAGGTCTCAAACTAGCCAAAGGTTTGGGAGCGGAGGTGATCGAAGCCAAATGCGACTCCCTCCTCGTGGTGAATCAGGTTAACAAAACCTTCGGGGTTAGGGAAAAATGAATGCAAAGATACCTAGATAAGTTACAAGTAACTTTGCATCGATTTATAGAATGGAATTTTCTATATGTGCCTCGAGATCAGAATAGTGAGGCCGACGCCCTCGCAAACTTAGGGTCATCGGTCGAGGACAACATGCGCAATTCGGCGGCCGTTGTGCAAATCATAAGGTCAGTAGTCGAAGAAGTCCACGCCAAGATAAATTTCACAAGCTCGACCTAGGATTAGAGAAATAAGTACATAAAGTATTTGAAAACCGGATAGCTTCCCTCAGATCCAAAAGAATCGAGGGCCCTGCGCACGAAGGCAGCACAATTCATTTTGTCCAAAGATGGAACCTTATAATGTTCGATGGTCCACTAGTGATATGTCGGGACCGGGAGATACTGAGTATGTTCTAAGGGAAGTTCACGAGGGCAGTTGCAGAAATTTACTCCGGTGCTGAGTCACTGGTTCAAAAGGTACTTAGAGCTAGCTATTACTTGATCAACATGGAAAAAGATGCGAAAGAGTTTGTTAAAAAATGTGAGAAATGCCAAAGGCATGCACTAATGATTCACCAACCCGGGGAGCTGCTCCATTCGATCTTATCACCATGGCCATTCATGAAGTGGGGAATGGACATCGTTGGCCCTCTTCCATGGGCACGAGGTAAAGATAGATTTATTTTTTTATGACTGACTATTTTTCTAAGTGGGTTGAAGCGCAAGCCTTCGAGAAAGTTAGGGAGAAGGAAGTCATTGAATTCATTTGGGATCACATCATATGTCGATTCAGGATTCCATCCGAAATTGTGTGTGATAATGGGAAACAGTTCATCGGCAGCAAAGTGACCAAATTCCTCGAATATTATAAGATCAAAATAATCCTATCAACACCTTATCATCATAGCGGGAACGGACAAGCCGAATCGACTAACAAAACCATCATCCAAAACCTTAAGAAGAGGCTAACCAACACTAAAGGAAAGTGGAAGGAAATTATGCCCGAAGTTCTTTGGGCATACCGCACAAACTCAAAGTCCAGTGCCGGGGCTACCCCATTCTCGTTAGTTTATAGAGCCAAAGCTCTAATACCAGTCGGAGAACCGAGTATTCGGTTCCGATATGCAACAAAGTAATCAAATAACGAGGCCATGAATTCGAGCCTAGAACTATAGGATGAAAGGCATGAAATTGCCCTCGTCCGATTGGCCGCCCAAAAGTAGCGGATCTAGAGATACTACAATCGAAGAGCTAATCTTCAATATTTTAATATCAGGGACTTAGTGCTAAGAAAAGTCACCCTAAACACCCAAAATCCCAATGAAGGAAAATTGAGTCCAAATTGGGAAGGACCGTACCAAATTCTCGAGGTCACCGGAAAAGGCTCCTACAAGATTGAACGATGAATGGGGAACAACTACCGAGCAATTGGAACATATCTCACCTAAAACGATACTACTGCTAAGGTATGCCCCTATTTCATTCCTTTTCTATTTAGGATTAACACTTGCAGGTGGTTGACAAGAAACGACGATGGATATTTTTAGCAAACGACACGAAGTCTTTAGATCTGAAAGCAAGCGTTGCACTCTTTTTCCCACAGAACGATTTTGTCCCAAATGGATTTTTTTCGGTGAGGTTTTTAATGAGGCAACAATGAATCGTGCTAACATAGAGTCAAGCCCGATTACGAATCGACATCGAAGATCCATTCAAAAATATCTGAGGTTCCTTTACAATCAACCTCGAATACTGGGGGGCTACCCTCGGACATGCGTTATCTTAGAATAATCAACTCTAGAGAGGAAACTACAACATAAAGAGAGGGTATCGATAGATAGGATTTATTGTAAGGGTCAAACGGTCAAAACGAACCGTGTTCGCGTATATTGCTCGAGCCCTGTTTTGATCGAGAATAAAGAGAAGTACCTTCCTTAAAAACATCTTATTCTTTACAAACATTTCTTTAAATCTTCTCTCTTTACATCTCTTAATAAACTCCGTACTTCCGAAAGTAACTAGCCCAAGGTCAATACTCAACCGGAATATGAATGATCGCTCCCTCACTGGGGGACTGCCGTCCGACTCAAACATCCCAAGTCATCGGGCCTCAGGAGCAAAAGACCTAATAGGCAACTCCTGAATTTCTAAAGGTCATGACTACCCTACTCGGTGACTATTATCTCAGGAAAGCCCGGATAAAATGGGAAAAGAATCCTAATGGGTAGCTCCCGAACTAAAAGGCTACGACCAATTTAACACTGTTTGGAGATGTCCGAAATTCGTAACAAAAATAGGCCTTCAAAAAAGAGAATATTCTTTCACAACCAGTTGTAAAGGCTACCCTCGGCAAAAGTCTCAAACTTAAGATGTTTTCGGGGAAATATTTTGGTAACATCGTACCCCAATAACGCCTTAACCCAGAAAGACAGTAAAGGTAAGGTTTGTTCGAACCCTCGAACAAAACCTTATTTCATGCTAAGGTATTTTTAACCATTGTAAATATAAATGACAAAGCAAAGGAAAAGTATGAGAGCTGAAAGGGAAAGAAAAAGCCTTATATTTATATACATAAGTTTTTTACAAAGGCCAAATCGGCCTAATACAAAAATTTACAACTGCCAAAAACGACGTCAGAAAAAAATACAAAAGATAAACAAAAAATCTTAAATGGCCTGGTGTTCATCGGAGGTTACATCTCCAGCCTCGGGATTTTCTCCATCTTTGGATTCACTAGAGCTCTCGGAGTCTTCCTCAGGGAAGGCCAGCCTCCGGGCCCTGGCTTCCTTTAATTTGGCATTTTCGATCTTAGTCGATATCCTGGGCATTAACTCCCTCGAGGGCTTCCCTTCGAGCTTGCCATTTTGCATGATCTACCATGCCCTTGGCCTTGGCCTGGATGGCCTCGACGTCGACGCTAAATTGGGCCACTTTAGCATCAACTTTTGTGTTGGCCACAGTCACCTCAGATATGGCCACGACCACCTCAGAACTGGCCACTTCGAGTTCATTGGCAAAACCTTCCTTATCAAAAATGGCCAAATCCAACCGAGACTGAAACTCCTTGATCTTCTCGACCTGTACCGAGGCATTCTCTTTTGCAGCTTGGAGCTGGGTCTCGACCGACTCCAGTTGCGCTTGGACAATTTCCTTTTTCGAGGCTAGGATGTCCATGTTCTTTTTGAATTCTTCCGCCTCGGCCTGTATCGCATCTACCTGTGTCTGGAGCCGTCCGATTTGTTCGAGCCTCTGCCAAACCTGCAAAATAAGATCGTTAGTAGTTATCTCCAATTCATCTTCATTATCGTGAAGAATCCGGAATACCTGCTCGGCCATCTCGACATGCTCATCTTGAGCCGTCACTAAATCGGCCTGAAGCTTCTCACTGAGAAGCTTGTAAGTATCATTTTTCTCAGTGAGGCCCTGAACCTCAGCCTTGTGCTCCTCCCGGATTTGGAGGAAGGCCGCATGATGCAACACCGAAGCCTGCAAACAAGGAAGAAGATGTTAGAACTATCTAAAACTCCGAGTTTAAAAAAAATATTGGAGAGACCCTCGATGTTACCCGATTCAAAGCATGTTGGGCCTCATTAAAAAGGCAAACGGACCCACCGCATTCATCACGACTTGGTCGTCCTCGGTCACCAAGTACCTAAGGTAGCTAGCAATTCCCGGGGGCAGAGAAAATTCGGGCATCCTTCGGGATAGAAAGTACTATATTCCGCCTGCGGTCGGGGTTAACACTTGGGGCTGGGAATCGGTCCACCCATTTTGGGTTCAATGAAGAACCGGTAGCGCCCGATGACGACACATGTTTTGGTACCGGTAAAACACCAAACCCAGTGGCATCCTCCAAGGAAGTGGATTCAAACCCATCCAAGAAGCCATGGATATCGGTCACCCCCTGAATACATTCGTAAGAATGACCTTCCAATATATTGGCCTTGCGGATCATAGCGTCCGAAATATGAGGGGATCTAGAAATATCGATCACTCCGAGCTCATCTCTCGGGATATCTTCCACTGCCCGGGAAGCCTCAACCCAAGTCTCTCTCTCTCGACCTTCTCATCTTGGGACGGAGTGGCCTCAACTCTTTCTGGTTCAGGAACTATGGAAAAAGCTCCCTTATCAACCTCCGCCGATTTGGAGGACTTTTGTGTCGAAACCCCATCCCGCACACAGGCCACTAGTTTGGAATTATCTTCCTCTTTAGACTCATCCCTTAATCTACAGATTAAGTCCAAAGGTATAGCACCAGTGTTCCCCTTGGGCTTGAGAGACTTCCTCGTTAGTTTTTTATTTTCCGAGCCCAGGGAACTCAGAGCCCCTTTTCTCTTCTTTTCTTTGGCATGCTTCGGAGAAGATGGGAGGACTTCTTCGTCACCAGATGGGGGCCTCATCAAAGCATCCTTATCGAGGACTACAAAGGAGAAAAGGAGAGTAAGCAAGAGAAGAAGCTCAAACGATAACCATTCCAAGAGTGAAACTCACCATGATTGCGGGCCTCCCATCGACCATTTGATAACTCCACCCAAGCACGCTCGGAGTATGTTTTCTGTGGCACCAGGCCCTCAACCCATTGATTGAGTTCTGGAATCGGTTCTGGCATCTGGGCCATAATAGCAACCCCAAAAAACATAGATAAGGAAAGATGATAAGAAGTAAAATAGCAAAATTGAACGTTCAAAGGGCAATACTACTCACGATTCATGTTCCCTTTCTCAGGAAATGACAAGTTTTCAGCAAGGATTAGGTCCGAAGTCCTTATTCGGACAAATCGGCCCATCGAACCTCGATCACAAGTTTCATCTATACTTGAGAACGAGGCTTTATTGTCTCGGCGAGCAAGATTGATCAGCCCTCTTCGATAGAGTCGGGGATTATAAAGGCGCATAAGGTGATCGAGGGTGAAAAGACACCCCTTGATTTTGCTTGTGAAGAATCGGAGAAGAATCACTATTCTCCAAAAGGAAGGATGGATCTGGCCGAGGGTCACGTCGTATCTCTTACAGAAGGCAGCGATGACAGGATCTAAGTTACCCAACATGAAAGAGTAAGTATAAACACTTAGGAACCCCTCCATGTGGGTAGTAATCGATTCCTCGGGCGATGGGACTACCACATGCATTTTGCCCCAGTTGCATTCCTCTTTCACTTTGTCGAGGATTTTCTCGGTGATTGAGCACATGTACCAAGAGATCGGCTCACATCGGCCCAGTAACGAGGAGCCCTTTTCGACCTTAAAGTCAATAATGGTTGGGAACCCTACTGGAACGAATTCTTCAGGGTGGGGCTCGCCTGCATCCTCACCACCGGCGGGTCGTGATGAAGAAGCGACCTCTTTTTGCGGCATGGTATTGGAGGTTTTTGCCATTGATGAACAAGGGAAAAGATAATTAGGATGGTATGCGGTTTGATTAGAGTTCTAGAAATTTGGGCTTGAAAATTATGAAACAAAGGGATTTTCTGAAGAAGAAGCAAGATTATAAAGAGCTTTGAGTGTAAAGTTTGAATGAGAAAAGCTAGGGTTCATATAGGTTGCTCGCGACGGTTAGGAACAGGTAATGGCCGACCAGCAACTGACAAATATTTAATGCCTTGGTAACTGGATCGACGGGACGTTTCGTCATATACATCATAATCGGGCTCGTCACTGACGTCATTACCCATCGAGTCGGAGTTCGAAAATTCATATCTTTTATCGCTATTTTCTTTCCGAGAAACGAGGGGACTATCTGTATACGGTCAAAACCGAGATTGCCCTTCGTATGACTAATGGAGACTGAAACATGATAGACCAAGGTTCAACCTCATGTGATATCGAGCCATGATACGAAGTTAGATTTTCGGGCTCGTGACCCAGAGACTGGTCTAGATCGAGATCGGCCAAGATCGAGATCGAGCAAAATAGAGACCAATCAAGATCGAGATCGGCCAATATCGAGGAAAGCTTATCGAGCCAAAAAATAGAAAATCGAATATCCGCAATTGGGCGAGAATCTCGGCAGAAATTCGGGTGCATATCAAGGAGAGGCCAATTATTTAAACTATCATGGGATTCCTTACTGTATTTAGAATTACATTGAGGGTAGGAATTCCCTATTATATAAATGGGGTCTGATCATTTGTAGAAGGGGGACAGATACATTCACGTAATACAAAGCAATATACTGCCTTTCTTCTAGTTTTTAATATTTAGTTATTCTGTTCATATACTAGCAAATTCTTCACTTGGTTTAAGGGTGATCTGATTCGAGGGCCAAGGCTAATTGATTCATTTGGGTTGCATTTATTTCATTTATATATATCATAATTAACTGTAAACGAAATAAATGCAACCCAAATGAATCAATTAGCCTTGACCCTCGAATCAGATCACCCTTAAACCAAGTGAAGAATTTGCTAGTATATGAACAGAATAACTAAATATTAAAAATCAGAAGAAAGACAGTATATTGCTTTGTATTACGTGTGTGTGTGTGTGTATATATATATATATATATATATATATATATATATATATATATATATATATATATATATATATATATATATATATATATATTGTATGAAAGTTGAACAATATTGTATAAAAATTATATTTAAGTTGTATGATATTGATTTTTCGGATAAACACTTATTAGGAAAGAAACAATGTGTTATATGTTGGGTTTTTTCATGAGAGCAATTTTCTTTTGTAGTCGTGCTGGTTTACTAACATGCATTGAAGCTTGCTTAGATTTGGTTTGAACCTTTGGGTTTCCGAAATTGAAATTATTTAAAGTGAATGTTAGAATAAATTGGATGCATCTCAAGGAGTTTGAATCTTAATTTTTGGACTATTTGGTGGAGATTTGAGGTGGTTTGAATTGAAATTTGAGCCAAATTTAAAGTAAAAGATGAGAAGTGTATTCATGTGTACCCTCGTATATCATTTGTGTATCAGATATGAATCAAATATGTATCCTTTATGTGTGTGTGAGATATATGTGTTGCAGAGAAATTTTTAAACCCGATTTCAACTACTAATTTTGACTCCAAACTAGTCCAAATCACCTCCAATCTTCCTCGAATTTTTTACATTGCCTCATCGATGTATTTTCAATGAATTCCAATCATATTCATTGAAATAAAAAATTCTTTTTGCCTAAATATTTTAATGTTATATATTATTAATAATAAATTTTAACTCTAAACCAATACAATTTATCCTTTTTCTTCCTCAAATTTTGTATATTACCTCAATATTTTTAACTAAACCTCAATCATACCCATTAAAACAAAATCCTTTTTTATTTAGGTTTTCTGAATATTGTATATTATTAGTAATTTTTTCTATCTTTTTGGTAGCATGATTTAATGGCTAATTGTTGGTAAATAGTATTTAACTATTTATTTGTGACTTATTTATGTAATTCTCTCAAGAAAATATTCATCCGCTTAGTTTTAAAGGCTAGATAGCTCGCTGAACTAGATGTGATAGAGTTTATAGAATTGCCTAAAAAGAGGCTATGTAGCACAAATTATCCCAACTATTTGACTTCACATTTTGGCCGCCTGTAATTGAAATGGCCCGGCCGATAACAATGCCATAAGGAGAACAACTCATTTTTATATAAAAAATTAGAAAAATTTTCAAAAATCACTATGGTTAAGTGGCTATTAACGTGCTAGAGCTCCAATATTCATATTTACTAGTCGTAGCTATAAATTTCGTTGCTATTGTGTTGTATTACATGTATTCGCACGACTGTATTTATAAATACAGTGAGGTAATCCGTCTAAAAAATAGGGATTACAGCTGTTTAATTCTGTTTCCATGTATTCACGCGATTGCATTTATAAATACAATGAGATAATCTGCCTAAAAAATAGTATAACAACTGTTTAATTTTGTATTCCATGTATTCGCGCGACTATATTTATAAATACAGTGAGGTAATCTGCTTAAAAATAGGGATTACACCTGTTTAATTCCGTAGTCCATGTATTCGCGCGACTGTTCTTATAAATACAGTGATATAATCCGCCTAAAAATAGGGATTATAAGTGTTTAATAATGAAAAATGCAATATTGAATTGTATTCAATTTCACTATATTGAATTTAGTTGTATTCAAAAAAAAAGAGAGGATGTATTTGCATAGAAATACGATGTATTTGAGTGCATTTATGCAGAATACAATGTATTTGTATCCATTGTAAATGACTGAATTATAAAAAAGAGAAGAAAGTTCGCCGGAGATGACGTCTTCCCGCCAAGTGACTATCGCGCACAATGCACACCTCAAAACAATGAATGAAATGGTCGATTGCAATTATAGCAACCCAACAAAGAGTCGAGATCGAATCCACAAGGAACTAGATGGGAGTTAGGAGTATATATTCTAATGCGTGAATTTGAACTATCTTAATTTGTACTTTCACAAAATGGTTTTGTTGCTATTTATATTTTAAAGATAACGATTGCAAAGTAAAGACATAAGACTAGGATAATTATTTTTGTTGTTTTTTCAAGTTTGTAAAAAACCTAGGGCTATGACCATCACCTAGGTGTTCGCCTAATGGGATAAAAACCTTAATGCTTGTTTTGCTGATCGGGGTGTATTATAGCTATCAACTCTCAATTACCCACTCAATACCTCTCGGTCAGAGAGTGGTTTTGCCCAATTTGGCTTTCTCAAGTCCAAATGGGTATCACACAAAACGGTTGATAAAAGCTCAAGTCGGGTTATTACTATCTCTAGGTTGAACCCTTTTATTGGGTTAATCAATCTCTCGATTGACCTGAGTTCTTGTTAGCCAAGTTTTCCTAGACTAAGTCTCTTTTTCTCAAGTAGATACTAAGTTATATAGGCATGAACTAATATTTGCAACCATTAATTTCACAAATTAAAGCATGAACAAGGCTAAATAATAAACACTCAATCAAAAACAAGCACTAAATTAGATACCCATAAGGTTTACACACTAGGGTTAGGTCACAACCCTAGTAAACGTTTTGCTACTCATGCTTGAAATTGAAGAAATAGAAGAATAAATACTAATTAAACTCATATTGTAAAGTTAAAATGAAAAAATCTATAGTAAAATACTCCAAAATATAGAAAACTTCCAAAAGAGGCAAAGAAAAACGGCTACAGGACTTCCTGATGTCAAAAGTTGATTTGTGAAATTCATCTATTTATACAAGGCTGGAAATTTCGGACAAAAATACTATTCGGGAGGTTCTGCGGCCGCTCAATTCCATGTGGGGTCCGCATAATTCTTCATCTTGCAGGAGCTGGGATTTTGCGACCGCACAATTATGAACTGCGGTTGCGAGGCAATATTTCTGCGGTCCACAGATTTAGTACTGCGGCCGCAACCTTTACATATGCGGCCGCAAGGCACTTTTTGTGCGGTCCGCAATTCTAAAAGACTTGGAACTTGAAAATTTGCACACCCTTTGAAGTTGATCTCAAGCTCTTATTTTGCGGCCGCACAATTTTTGTACGGTCCGTAGTTTGCTAGAAAGTCAAAGGTGAGCTATTCACACATCAGTTGGGACCAACAGCAACCCACACTACTTATGTATTATTAACAAGGTGACAAGTTAAGCATTTATGCACATATAGTTCTAATGTGATACTTGAGCACCAAGAGTTTACTTTATTCATCAAGGAAGCTCGCTCTCTCATGTAGGTCATTGTGGATCCCAAACTCCTCCTCCTCTACTCTCCATTTGCGTAGCTTACTTAAGAATTTTAGCACTCAATCCAAAGATTTGTGAAAGGTTCACTCATCTCTCTCACGAGAATATCGCAAGTACGACTTCAAGTACCATAGGCTTGCCCCTCATGTAGATTGTCACTGATGTAAGATCACTCGGCTTGAAATCAAGTAGGTCTTTTTCGGGATGTAATGAATGATTTTGGACTAAGGTTGGATACACTATGGTTGAGTGGGTTCACCTTTCCTTAAGCACTCCATTTGTTTTTTTGTTCTCGGCTCATGATTTGCCAATTCTTTGAGGCACTTTCTTTTCCTTGAGGAACTGGAGAGACTTAACATCACTCTTTCTTGATCATGACATTCATTTTCTCCCTCTTTGGTTTCTCCATGTTTTGGATCATTACCTTTCTTTGAATCCCTTCAACTCTTCCACTTATAGATTTCTTTTTTGCATTTTTCTTTTCTTGCCTTTCCTTCTCATCATTTCTTTTCGCTCTTTTGTTTGCGCCTTGATAACTCTTTCAAGTTCCTCATCTCTCCTCCAAACTTACATTTTTATCTAATTGTTTCACAAGAGTATTAAGGAAAGCTCGGGTGCCAAGAGAGGGTCACAACAAAACGGGTAAAAGCTTGTAAGATGGTTATAAAATGAGAATGGCTCGAGGCTCAAATGGGTTGACTAGGGATGACAACATTGTTAGGAAATGGAAAATTCAAGCGGGTCAAGGAAAGCCTACAATCACTTCTCAAGCCAAGCAAAACTTAAGATTACACTTGAACCATATTCGAAAAGTTCTAGACCTTTCGCACGGGTACTTGGACTAACAACAAAACATCTCACCCCTTACATAACTGGATTGTTAAAGAGGATAGAGTCGAGGGCCCACAACGACCACATTCAAGATTGAAAATCACTATGGTTCGATTAAACCACTCGATGAGCCTAAGTCAACACAAGAGTCACAACGTCACTAACTAGAGCTATTTCTTTTCAAAAACCTTATTTCTAACCATAAGCACGCAGTTAAGTGTGTTGGTACCAAGTGAATCATGTTTGACTCTTCAAGCATGGCTTAATTAGGTCTTTTTATTCATTACTACTACTACTACTACTACTGCTGCTGCTGCTACTACTACTACTACTACTATTACCTAAACACCAAAACTGACTCAGTCCCTTAAGAAGGTTGTCATTCCATCCATTGTTGGGAAGAATCACCCGGTTCACACAAAAACTACCTTTGGAAAGAACCGTGACATTAAGAAAACTAAAGGCTTATTGTCTACAAAAACATAAAAAGAAGCTACTAAATCAATAAGGAGCTACTCATTCAAAAAGAAACTACTAATTCAAAAAAAAAAGCTAGAAGCTACTCACTTAAACACTAACTAATAAGAAAACAAACATAAAGAAGCTACAAAGCAAAAACTATTTAAAGCATAACGAATATACATAATGAGGGAGAATGAGAAGATATATACACAATGAGAGAAGAAGATAGAATATATACAGAATAAGGAAATAGAAGAAAATATTATCAAGTTATTACAAACCAATTGTCTCAGAATCATCAAATATAATCAAATAAACTCCACCCCCCCCCCCGGAGTAAAAATAACCATTGTCCCTAATACTTGACAAAATAAGAGTAAAGGAAGGGTAAGAGTGAAGAAAACTCCCTATGGCTCCTTGGCCATCTCTGTGTCCACAACAACGTCATCACCCTAAGTCTCCTCTAACTAGATCTCGTCATCCTCAACTCTGGGAGTGACTGGGATGGTGAAAATCTGATGCGCTGCCTCAGCAGTGTTAGCGGCATAGTCTGGCTCCTCAGACTGGCCAGCTGGTGCTGTAGGTGCTGTAGAATCTAGGCCTGGATGGTGTGGGTCTATCAGCATATCAAATGGAATATCTCCGGTTGCTGCAAGATTAGTGACCTATCTTCGGAGCTTGTCCACTGACTTCTTAGAGGCTTGGGACTTTCTCATTTTCTTAACTTCTTTTTCCAGCTCTTCGATCACTGACCCATGCTGTACCAATGTAGCCATGATAGTGTTCTTGTTGTCTAGGAGCTTTTTCAGAATGTATTCCACTAATGGGGGCATCTGAGGTGTCGACATAGAGAATTGTGCTGTAATAGTACTGGATAAGTCAGACAGCTTTGCAGTGACTGTCTGCATCCAGTTATGGAGGCTCGCTAATGTCTAGGAGACTCGCAGCATAGAGAATGGAGTAGTAGTCATGGGCACCGGCTTCAAAGCCGAGGCGGAACATGTGCCAAGAACTATTATGGGAACTGAGGATGGTGGTGGAGGCATGGCTGTAGCACTAGATGAAGGCTCGGCTAAAGTGGATGGAATATCAACTGCCTCTGCAACTACCACCGGTGGCTCATCAGACTGGCCTGTGGTGGTAGACAGTTGACCCTTTTTCTTATGGTTGTGTGCATCTATCAGTGAGTACTATGAGAAGGGATTCTTCGGCCATGGAATTTGCGAGAAGAAAAGAAAAAAGCAGCCAAACTGACAAACCGATCCTCCCATACCTCTTTCTTCTTCGACCGCGCAAGGCCGGCAAGTGTAGCATCTCCCCCTCTGCCATCATCGGAAATGTCCTGAATTGATGTCTGTGGTGCCTAGTGGACAGGGGTAGTATAAGGCTCATAAGCCTGAATGGCACTCTCAAAACCCTCAGAAGTGCTGTGTGATGTGGATGACTCGTCCATGAGCTGATACCTCTCTGGCGTCCTTGACTGGACAACTGGCTGCACATGTACATAGGCTGAGTTGCCCTCTGATGCTTCCCTAGATGGGGCATAAGAATTGGTCTCAGAAATGTCTACACATCTCCCTCTGTCGGCTTCTCTCTTCTTTCTGATTTCATGTTGTTAGGTACTAGGCAAAGGTCTATTCCCTAGTCCCTGAGAAGGGTCACCCCTTCCTTTCGAAGTGTCGCCTCGACCTCTAGATCGAACCATTTTCTATTGTTAGTTGAAATGCAAGTTCACACACAAAATGAATGCAGGGACACACCAGAAGATACTATGAGAAACACAGTAGAAACATGCTTGCAGGGTAGGGAGTTGCGGTCCATGGAATTTTCGTTGCGGCCGCAGAATGGGCCTTGCGGACCGCATAATTATCCTTTGCGGTTGCAGAATTGTATTGCGATCCTCACATTTCTCATTGCGACCGCAATTCAGATACCACCAACATGAAAACTCTCTGATAACAGAGAATTGGTTATTTTATGGCCACAACAAGGTTTCCGTGATCCGCACAAATTGTCTTGTGGTTGCACTTGAGAGACACCAATTTGACAACTCTCTGATCATAGGAATTAAGTTGTTCTGCAGCCGCAATGGGATTTATGCGGTCCGTACATTTTTCATTGCGGCCGCAGAACCATGCCTTACTAAAGTACCCTAGACTTTAACTTCTGCGGACCGCACAATTTCTTGTGCGGTTGCAAATTCCAACCAATTACGAACATACGGTAATGCTTACTAGGGCTTGAAAATTTTGCACAATTTTGACATGGAAACTACATCTAAGCAAGAAAATTGATTTACCCAGTCCCCTTAAAGCACTTTTCCAGTCTACCCACTACATATTTACCCCACATAGTTGTTCAAATAGATTCAACAGACAGATGGTCTAAATCTTCACTAAAAATCTAAAAATTAAAAGAAATAATCAAGATGATGAAGCATACCAGATGTGAATGAGTGATCAATAGTTGCTAGGCTTGTGAGCAGAAAGGGAAAAGGGTAACAGTGCCTTAGCCCCTCTATTTATACCCAACAGTTTATGCCAAAGGAAAGAGACG
Organism: Nicotiana tabacum; assembly: GCF_000715075.1. Classification (NCBI taxonomy): domain Eukaryota; kingdom Viridiplantae; phylum Streptophyta; class Magnoliopsida; order Solanales; family Solanaceae; genus Nicotiana; species Nicotiana tabacum. The sequence goes on along the minus strand of NC_134102.1, from coordinate 36,221,428 downwards.
TGAGTGCGGCCGCAAAATTTCAATTGCTGTCCGCTCTCTGTTACCGAAGGGCCTAGTTGCCCTTGCGTTTTGTGGTACGCAGAATTTGGTGTGCGGCCGCAAATTTTGTTGCGGACAGCAAAATTTGTCTTGTGGCCGCAGATTGGCCATTTTTCTGATAGAGCAACATCAGAGAGTTGTCATTTTTCACCTTCAATTTGTGCGGCTCACAATGTAATTGTGCGACCGGAAAGCACCTTTTGCTGTAGCAACCATAATTGTGCGGTCCGCACAGTAGAATTGCAGTCCGCAATTCTTCCCACACTTAACCAATGTTCTGGGCACATATCCTGTAAAGTACACTCATCCCTGCAACACACTTCATATCCAGTTAGCACAAAAATAAGACCTAACTACAAAAGAAGAAAAGAAAAGAAAAAGAAACATGGGTTACCTCCCAAGAAGCGCATGATTTAACGTCGCGGCACGACGTAGATTACCATGGTTTGAAATCAATCACTACCACAACGTGGCCATCACCAACAATTCCCAAATAGTGCTTCACCCGGTGACCATTGACTCGAAATACCTCATTGTTTTTGTTCTTCAAGTCCAATGCACCAAGTGGCATCACACCCACAATTTCAATGGGACCACTCCATTTAGACTTTAGCTTTCCGAAAAACATCCTCAATCGTGAGTTGAACAGGAAAACAAGATCGCCCACCTTGAACTCTTTGCTCCAAATGTATTGGTCATGCAGATATTTCATCTTTTCTTTGTACAAGGACAAACTTGTATAAGCATGGTACCGGAGCCCATCCAATTCATTCAAATGTGCAACCGTCAAATTAGCGGCTACATCCCAATCAAGATTCAACTTCTTTAGAGCCCACATGGCTTTGTGCTCAAGTTCCACCGGAAGATGACAAGATTTTCTGAACACCAATAGGTATGGAGACATTCCGATTGGTGTTTTGTAAGCCGTACGATAAGCCCATAATGCATCATCGAGCTTCTTGGACCAATCCGTCCGGTTAGCATTCTCTGTTTTGGACAAGATACTCTTTATTTCCCGGTTGGAGACTTCCACTTGACCGCTAGCTTGTGGATGATAGGGAGTCGTAACTTTATGATTAATACCATACTTGCTAAGTAAAGTGTCAAAAGCCTTGTTGCAAAAATATGACCCCCCATCGGTTATGATAGCCCGCGGAGTACCAAACCTTGTGAAAATATTCTTCTTCAAGAATTCCACCACACTTCTCGCTTCATTGTTGGGTAGAGCACTGGCCTCAACCCATTTAGACACATAATAAACTGCGACCAAGATGTAGGTGTTTCCACAAGAACTCACAAAAGGACCCATGAAGTCAATACCCCACACATCAAAGATATCAATCTCTAAAATAGTAGTGAGAGGCATTTCATTCTTCTTCGAGATTGCACCGGCCCTTTGACATTCATCACATCTTTTAACTACATCACTTGTATCTTTTGTAATGAGTGGGCCAATGAAACCGTAACTTAGCACTTTGGACGCCGTTCTTGCTCCACCATGATGACCACCATATGGCAAAGAATGACAAGCCCCAAGAATATCACTTTGCTCTTCTTCCGGTACACATCTTCTAATTAACCCTTTTGTACAAATGCGGAAAAGGTATGGCTCATCCCAATAATAGTGTTGATAATCCCATTTGAGCTTCTTCCTTTGGTTGGAAGAGAACTCATCCAGGATAATTCCACACACAAGGACATTTTCTAGATCCACGAACCATGGCACCTCCTTCATTGAAATAGCCAAGAGTTGCTTATCGGGGAAGGAGTCATTGATTTCAAGGCCATCATACGACCTCCCCTCCTCCTCCAAACGAGACAAGTGGTTCGCCACTTGATTTTCACTCCCTCTTCAATCTTGGATGTCAATATCAAACTCTTGCAACAAAAGCACCCATCTCATCAACCGAGCTTTGGAATCTTTCTTGCTCATAAGATAGCGAAGTGTCGCATGATTCGTGTGGACAATAACTTTCGCACCCATCAAGTACGGGCGAAACTTCTCAATTGCGAACGAAATGGATAGGAGCTCTTTCTCCGTAAATGTGTAGTTGACTTGGGCACCATTCATGGTCTTACTAGCATTGTAGACCGGATAAAAAATCTTTTTGATGCATTTCCCCAAAATAGCTCCAACCAATACGTCACTAGTATCGCACATGAGCTCAAAAGGGCTTCTCCAATTAGGAGCGGTGATAATGGGAGTGGTTGTCAACTTGAACTTTAACAATTAAAAGGATCTCATGCAATCATCATTGAAGTGAACTTGGCATCTATCTCTAAAATCTTGCACAACGGGTTCACCACTTTAGGGAAATCCTTGATGAAACGCCGGTAAAATCCCGCGTGGCCTAACGAACTCCGCACGTCTTTCACCAAAGATGGAGGTGGAAGTTTAGAAATCACCTCAATATTTGCCTTGTCGACTTCAATGCCATTCTTTGATATCTTATAGCCAAGTACAATGCCTTTCTAAACCATGAAATGACACTTCTCCCAATTTAGCACCAACTTCATTTCTTCACATCTTTCCCATACTTTATCCAAATTTGCAAAGCAATCATAAACGGAATCCCCAACCATTGAGAAGTCATCCATGAAAACTTCAAGATCGTCCTTCACCATATCCGTAAAGATGGCCATCATACACCTTTGAAAAGTCGTCGGTGCATTACATAAACCATAAGGACATGTAAAAGTTATTTTCTCTTGATCTTCCAGAGGAATAAGGATTTGGTTGTAGCCCAAATATCCATCTAGAAAGCAATAGAAAGCACGGCCGGCCAACCTATCAAGCATTTGGTCAAGGAAGGAAAGTGGAAAATGATCCTTCCTTGTGACTTTGTTGAGCTTGCGATAGTCCATACACACTCTCCACCCGGTCACCGTTCTTGTAGGAATCAACTCATTCTTATTATTGGTGACCATCGTCATGCCCTCTTTCTTTGGGACACATTGCACCAGAGAAGTCCACGAACTATCGGAAATGGGGTAGACAACCCCGACATCCAACCACTTGATGATCTCCTTTTTGACCACTTCTTGCATAGCCTCATTGAGTCTCCTTTGATGTTCAATAGATGGTTTGGCATCTTCCTCCAAGTTTATGTTGTGCATGCAAAAGTTTGGGGCTTATTCCCCTGAATATATGCCAATGTCCATCCAATAGCCTTCCTCCTCCTATGTAGCACCGCAAATGTAGGGTCAACTTGCATGTCAATCAAACAGCATGAAAGAATAACCGGTAAAGTAGAACAAGGGCCAAGATATTTATACCGAAAATGTTGAGGCAATGGCTTCAACTCCAAGGTCGGATGCTCTTCAATTGAAGTCTTTGTAGGAGGAGTTTTCCTATTTTCAAGATCCAAGGAGAGTTTCCGGGGTGCATAGTTGTACGACCCCATTCCCTGCAAAGAATTCACACATTCCATGAAGCCATCCATTTTATCATCATCAAAGTTGAGTAAGACGGCCTCCAACATATCACCCACATTGATCGTGGCACTTGTATCATCAACAATCACATCGGCCACCAAGTCCACAAAAGAACACACTTCATTTCTATTAGGTTGCCGCATAGATTTGACATACGTGAAATACCACCTTTTCATCACCCACCCAGAAAGTGAGTTCTAGGGTTTCCACATCAACAAGAGCCTTCCCCGTAGCAAGTAAAGGTCTTCCAAGAATAATCGACACATCATAGTCCACTTCACAATCAAGAATGACAAAATTCACCGGAAGAAAGAATTTATCAACACTAACCAATACATCTTCAATCACTCCCAACAGTCTCTTCATGGTATGATTGGCTATTTGTAATCCCATACATGTGGGTCTTGGTTGCCCAATTCCCAAAGTTTTGAAAACCAAATAGGGCATCAAATTGATACTTGCCCCAAGATCACAAAGAGCTTTAGCAAACTCGGCACTTCCAATGGTACAAGGGATTGTAAAAGCGCCGGGATCTTCCAATTTAAGGGCCATTGAATGCACAATTACACTCACTTGATGAGTTACTTTGATAGTTTTAAAATTCATTGACCGCTTCTTTGTCAAAAAATCCGTCATAAACTTTGCATAACCGAGAATTTATTCCAAAGCTTCAACTAATGGCACATTGATTGAGAGACTCTTCATCATGTCAATGAACTTTTTGAATTGATTCTCGCCATTTTGCTTGGCAAGCATTTAAAGATATAGAGGAGGAGGCTTAGGTAATGGTGCCTTAGCCTTTTACACTACCAGTTCCGGTATGTCAATAACATGATCCCTAGACGGGTTCAATTTCTCTTGAGTGTCTTCCACATTGTCATCAATATCAATCCGAACTTCATTATTTGATTGCATCCCAATGCTCGGGACCTCTTCTTCTTGTATCACTTTCTCATCATCCACAAGTTGTCTTTGACTTGAGGTGGGTGCTTTCCCACCTCTTCCACTTTTTGTAGTAACGACCATGGCATTCCTTGTCTTGTTTACACCATTTGGATTCACCACCGTGTCACTTGGTAGTGCCCCCTTAGGACGAGAATTTAGAGCTTGAGAGATTTGCCCCATTTGAACTTCTAAGTTGTTGATCGATGTGTAGTGGGAGGCAAGTTGAGCATCAGAATCCGCATTCTTCTCCATCATTTGCTTGAACATGCTCTCAATATGCCCCATTTCATTGTTGGAAGAACTAGGAACATGGGAAGGATAAGGAGGCGGATTGCTCGGTTGTTGATACATGGGGGGCCTTTAAAACCCGACCCCCGATTGCCTTGATTATTGTTCCATCCACCTTGATTGTTACCTCCCCAATTACCTTGATTATTGCCATTTCAATTCCCTTGATTTTTGTTGTTATGCCAATTCCCTTGATTGTTGCCACCACTCCAATTTTCTTGGTTGTTAGAATTCCAATTGCCTTGATTTTTTTGAGGTCGCCATTATTGTTTGTTTGGGCCTTGGAAGTTGTTTCTTTGCCCTTGAAAGTTGTTCACATATTGCACCTCCTCTTCTTGTTCATTGTAAGAATCATCTTGATGAAAACCACTATCCTCTTGCACATAATTCTTCACTCAATTTTGCACTTGTGCACCCTTGGTTTTCCGTTTGTTCACCATCAAGTTTACTCTCTCTATAGCATTGACTTACCTAGGATTTTGCACTTGTTGAAGTTGAGCCTTTGGTAGTTGATTCATGGTGGTAGTCAATTCGGCTATGGCTTGCCTATGGTAATGCAACTCTTTGTGGAGGTGAATTACGTTAGGATCACCTTGTGGAATATTAGCACGAGATTTCCATACCGATGATGTGTTTGCCATTTCATTTAAGATCTCACAAGCCTCTGCATAAGGCATAGCCATGAAGTTCTTACCGATAAGTTGATTCACTATACATTGGTTGGTCATGTTGATCCCATGATAGAAAGTTTGTTGAATCATGTTCTCCATCATATCGTTGTTGGGAAATTCTTTAACCATTGTTCTATATCGCTCCCATATCTCTTGTAGTGGTTCATTGGGCTCTTTCTTGAATGCTAGAATCTCATCTCTAAGGGTAGCCATGTGCCCCGGAGAGAAGTACTTAGAAATAAACTTTTCTGCCAAGTCATCCCAAGTGTGAATGGAATGGTTCAGCAAATATTACAACCTATATAAAGCTTTCCCCCTTAAAGAGAAGGGAAAAAGCCTTAGCCTCAAAGCATCTTTAGAGACATTTGTTTGTTTACTCCCCCAACACGTGTCCACAAACACCTTCAAATATCTGTATGCATTTTGACCTGGAGCATTGATAAAGAAGCCTCGTTGCTCTAGAAAAGTGAGCATCACATTGGTTATTGGAAAGCTTCCCGCCCTAATATGGGGAGGGACTATTGCTCTTGCATATCCTTTATTGGGTAACACCTGGTATGGAGTCGCTCTTGGTGGAGATGGGGGTGGAACAAGCACATTGTCATGAGGCACTCGGCCTCTTCTATTGGCTTGAGGTTATAGAGGAACCTCATCCACTTGATCATCGTCAATCTCTACATCCCCCAAAGCAATATTTCTGAGCTCATTGTTTGCCATGGTTGCACCTACAATTTCCCAACACATTAGTAACACGAAAAGAAAAGAAGATATTCCAAAAACACACCAAATATATAGCTAACACATTCCCGCCTGTCACAAGGGTTACCCTGGTTCAATCCCCGGCAACGGTGCCAAAAATTGGCTATCGCACATAATGCACACCTCAAAACAAGGTATGAAACGGTCGATTGAAATTATATTAACCCAATGAAGAGTCGGGATCGAATCCACAGGGAGCTAGATGGGAGTTAGGAGTATATATTCTAATGCGTGAATTTGAGCTATCTTAATTTTTACTTCCACAAAATGGTTTTGTTGCTATTTCTATTTTAAGGCTAAAGATTGCAAAGTAAAGAAATAAGACTAGGATAATTATTTTTGTTGTTTTTTCAAGTTTGTAAAAAGCCTAGGGCTATGACCATCACCTAGGTGTTCACCTAATGGGATAAAAACCTTAATGCTTGTTTTGCTGATCGGGGTGTATTATAGCTATCAACTCTCAATTACCTACTCAATACCTCTCGGTCAGAGAGTGATTTTGTCCAATTTGGCTTTCCCAAGTCCAAATGGGTATCATACAAAATGGTTGATAAAAGCTCAAGTCGGGTTATTACTATCTCTAGTTGAGCCCTTTAATTGGGTTAATCAATCTCTCGATTGACCCAATTTCTTGTTAGCCAACTTTTCCTATACTAAGTCTCTCTTTCTCAAGTAGAGACTAAGTCAAATAGGCATGAACTAATATTTGCAACCATTAATTCTACAAATTAAAGCATGAACAAGGCTAAATAATAAACACTTAATCAAAAACAAGCACTAAATTAGATACCCATAAGGTTTACACACTAGGGTTGGGTCACAACCCTAGTAAACGTTTTGCTACTCATGCTTGAAATTGAAGAAATAGAAGAATAAATACTAATTAAACTCATATTGTAAAGTTAAAATGATAAAAGCTATAGTAAAATACTCCAAAATATAGAAAACTTCCAAAAGAGGCAAAGAAAATCGGCTATAGGACTTGCTGATGTCAAAGGTTGACCTAATTTTGTGAAACTCGTCAATTCTTGTGTGGTCGGTAATTCTGAGGGACTTCAAAATTGAAAATTTGCACATCCTCTGAAGTTGATCTCAAGCTCTTATTTTGCGGCCACACAATTCCTATGCGGTCCGTAGTTTGCTAGAAAGCCTGCTGGATTTCCTTCGTTCTTTGCGGCCACATATGGAATTCTGCAGTTCATACTTTTTAAGCTTCTGTGCCTTTTATCGCCTTGTGTTTAGATTACTCCTTTTTGAGTCGGATTTCATCTCGGGAGTCCAACTGCCAACATTCGTGCAATTTTGCACATATTATCAGTTTCGGAAACACAATTCAATGCCTTTTAGACTATAAAAAAAAAGCTAAAAGGCGCTAATAATTAGTTAAAAGCCCCACTTATCACCAAGCAATATACTGTATACATTGTATTAGAACTAAATATGGACACGAACAAAAATCCGGCCCTCAAATCTTCCATCGCGCCTCTGACTTTTCAAATGATACATAGATCTGAAACTTTTAGTTTTGAGTAAATTGGATACAGTGTATCAAATCTTCCATCGCGCCATGGATAGATCTGAAGCGAAGAGAATACATTTGAAGCGAAGAGGGAGTAGGAGAACAGATTAGCCCATGGTTACGGATTGAGCTTTTGGAAATCTGATGATGAGTAGCCCGAGAAGAAGGAAATCTGAAGCAGAGTCACTGAAAATACGAACAAATCTGGCCATGATAGAGACTCGCTGGAGAAGATGGAGACCTTGCCGAAGAGTGATGGAAAAGGGAGAGAGATTTGAGGGAGAAGAGAGAGAGGGTTGAGGGAAAAATTGAGGGATCAGTTGTATATATTTATATTTTGCTATAAAATATAAAAATCAGCTATAAATAATAATATTTTTAAAGTATTTTGGTTTATAATATATATGGTGTAGTATTTAGCTATAGGGTGTAAAATTTCCAAAATATTATGGTGGATGGACTTTTTAGGAACACCATTTAAATTTTGACATCGTTAAGAAAAATCTTGGAAAAATAGCTTCCGGCCAGAATTTGAAGCACGCTGGTCAGAATATTGGAAAGTGATCTCACAATCGTTAGAATTTGAAGCACTAGGAATTCTACTATAATGTCGAAATCTTTTGATTGTCCATCAAGATTTGAGGCAAAGTTTTGACAATCACCATATATTTTCAGTATTATGACTTGGTGACCATCAATATTTTTCCGTAGAACCTGACAATTACCATAACTTGCTAGAAGCGAGCTTACTTAAAGATCTAGCACTAGACTTATTCCCCAAAATCTTTGTTATGGGCGTTAAAAACACTAATGTAATTCTCGCTTTCTGATACTTTTAATCAATACAATAATTTATCATGATAGCCTTTGTACATAAATTCAAGAACCAACCCCTTCCCCCCTCCACCCCTCCACCTATTGCCCTCGTTGATGGAGATACCTTTTGGTCATCAGCTGTATCATTTGACATTATTTCGCAAATTTTCAATATAATTTTTTAAAAAAAGGTAAGATATGGCGGACATTATTTTAAAATAGTTAAAAGTACTATTAATTTCAAATAGGAAGTGAAGCTTCAAAACTAACGGACGAAGTGCACAATTAGCAGATTGTAAGACCTTCATTTAAGTCATAGATGAAATTGCTTAGTTTTTGTAAGTTTATCCTCTTTAAATCAAATTCAGATGTACGAATTTGAAGTTCAGACATACTTGATTGTCTAAAGTTTGGCTTGGTAAAGCCCAACTTCAGATAATTTGAATCTAGGCAAGCTTTAAATATTTTGCATGAAGTTCAAGCAGAACTTCAGGAATCTCATAGCGTCTCTCAAATATTCTTTTTCCTCTTGTACGAAATATCAAAGACATTGATAATATGGCAAACTGAAAGTAGTTTATAAGCCAATCTTCATCACTTTTAATGTTTCTAGCTTTTCCAACAATATCCACTTGATTTAAACTAATTTTTTATATTTGAAATTCAAGACTTATGTTTACCCTTAAAATTGGATAACAATTAAACTTATAATGAGGTTCTAAGTTTATGTGATTTCACTTAATACCAATAGATAAATATGAAGATTAATGACAGAAATGAACTATAAAGTAAAGCGAATCAATGTTGAAATGGAATTTGACCCTCAAGCTAGGAGGCCCTCAAATTGATTGATACCAAAATAGTTAAGAATAAAGCAAGCTGATGGACAAGAGAGTATAAGCTAAAGAGAGAGAGAGAGAGAGAGAGAGAGAGTTATATTGACATTTTTATGCGAGAACAATGCGTCTTACAAATGGTTAGTACTCCCCTTTATATAGTAGAGGAGTTCTACTTATGGTATAATTCTAATTACAGAAGAAAATCCCATGATTAGCTAATTAACCGTTTCTGATTTGACTCTTTCCGAGATTTATGCCATGATCCTCGACCAGTCACCGAGGTTTATGCCGTGTCCTCGACTAGTCACGGATATCTCGTCTTTCTATTATTGCACTATCTTTGATCTTGCTCGATGTCTGTCTCGTTTGGCTTCGATCACTACTAACCTCGATCTCGATAGGTACCTCGGTTCTGAACTTGGTACTGTAACGACCCGACTTGTTATTTTAAAAATTAATGCCCCGTTCAGCGACTTAAGGTACGAGCAACTTTGTAATATGTATTATGACCTGCGGGTGTGGTCGAGTTTGATTTTCGGAGAATTCAGAATTTAATTAAAAGAACAATTCTTATTTAGAAGGTTAAATGGAAAGAGTTGATCGGAGAGTTGACTTTTGAGCAAACGACCCCGGAATAGAATTTTGATGATGGAAATAGTTTTGTATAATAATTTCAGACTTAGGCGTATGTTCGGATTTGGATTTGGAAGTCCGTAGGACAATTCGTTGCATTTTGGCGAAAGTTGAAAAATAGAAGATTTTTGGAAAGTCCAGCTGAAGGTTGAATTTTTGATAACGAGGTAGGATTTCGATTCCGGAAATTGGAATAGCTCCATTACGTGATTTATGTCTTGTGTGCGTAATTTGAGGTCAATCGGACGTGATTTGATAGGTTTCGGAGTTATTTGTAGAAATTGAAAGTTTTAAAATTCATTAGGCTAGAATTGGGGTATGATTTGTGGTTTTAGTATTGTTTGAGGTGATTTGAGGATTCAACTAAGCTCGTATGATATTTTAGGACTTGTCGGTATATTTGGTTGAGGTCCCGAGGGGCTCGGGTGAGTTTCAGATGGCTAACGAATCATTTTTGGCTTTTGGGAGATTGCTGATAGCTGCTGGTATTTTCTTTTGATTTCCTTATACGAGATCAAGTCCGTCTGCGATCGCATAGGGTAATTTGGGCAGAGGCAAATTTGTTCTACGCGATCACGTGAATGGGGTTGTGATCGCGTAGGTTTAATGGGGCAGCTGGAAATTTATTCTATGCGATCACGTAGGTTTGAGCGAGCTGTGCTATGCGAACACGTGGCTAAGGCCGCGTTCGCGAAGAGGAACGGAGGGAGGAGCTGGGCCACGCACGCTTAATGCTTCGCGATCACATGACAAGGTTCGCGATCACGTAGGTTTGCGGAGTGAGTGCTTCGCGATCGCGTGAGACTTTTTGCGATCGCGTAGATTTAATTTTGACAGTGTTGAAATTGTGCTTCGCGATCGCGTGAGGAAGTTCGCGATCGCGTAGAAGAAATCACTGGCAGAGACTTTAAGTTCTGAAAATGGGAATTCTTCCCATTTACAATTTTTACTGATTTGGAGCTCGGGAAGAGGCGATTTTTGGGATATAGAAAATAACGGGGTAAGTGTTCTTAACTCAATATTGGTTAAATTACCCGAATCCGTAGTTGTTTTTAACATTTAATCGGTGAATTAAGTTGGAAAATTTATGAAAATCCTCTTGGTTTAATTTAAGATTTGGAGGTCGAGTTGTTATCAGAATTTGATAAAATTGGTATGGTAGAACTCGTATCGGAATGGGTGTTCGGATTTCATGAAAATTATGTCGGGTTCTGAGAGGCGAGCCCCGCGTTGACTTTTGTTGACTTTTTGGAATAAATTTTTAAGTCGACGTTTTATTATCCGAAATTATTTTCGATGAATATTAATGAAGTTGTACAATTAATTTTGATAGATTTGAGCTGTTCGGTGGTCAATTCAAGCAAGAAGGAGATTTTTGGAATATCGGCATAACTTCAAAAAGGTAAGTGTCTTGCCTAACCTCGAGTGGGGGAATTACCCCTTAGGCATCGAATCTTATGTGCCATTTATGAAATGTGAAAAGCCATGTACGTGAGGTGATGAGTACGTACCCGGGCATATATGTGCAAATTTTATTGAGTTAAAGTCATAGGCATATTGTGTAGTAAATTGAATAATTATTGGCATATATTTAATCATCTAATTGCCATGCCTCGAATTACATTTATTGAACTTATTGTTATATGACAGTTCGATGAAATTATTACTTGTATATTTATGTGAATTCCGTGAGTTCGATGGTTTGATATTTCTTCGAATTTAATTTCATTATGAATTTTTCCTATGCAAATAATTAATTAAACAAGCTTAAGAAGAAGTGTTAATATAATTAGCAAAATTTAGATTAATAAAGGCGTTGCCCTAGGCTGATTAATTTCTATCTCTGTTGATTATTTTTGAGATTCTATACACATTGTGTGGAGCCTTGGGCTATTTGTTGTGAAATTAATTAATTTTGTTATATCTTTGGAATTGGTTGTGACCATTGGGAAAATCATGATATGAATTGATTTTGTATGTTGCCGTGATAATATTCCGTATAAATTATTGTGTTATTTGAGTTATTTATTTGAGGACATAAGGGTGGCATTTCACAGCCGATATCATGCGGGTATAAGGGTGGCATTTCACTATTGTTATGTGTGTTGGAATATTATTTGGACGGAGTGATAAGGGTGGCTATAGGAGAAATAAAGGTGGCAATATGAGCAATAAGGGAAGCTATTATTATTGTCAGGGCGGAGGGATAAGGGAGGCTATTATAGGAGTGATAAGGGTGGCTATAGGAGAGATAAGGGTGGTTATTGTCAGGGATGATATGTGATGATGTGCAGTAGTTGCACTGGTGATTTTATGTGATGTTGTGATTTTTCTTGTGTTTTATTTTTCTACCTTGTGCAATTTATGTATTTGTTGGTAAATTGATAATAGTCTGATTTATGTTTAAATTGGGAGCCGGTGGCTATTGCTAGGCGGATTATGAAAAGCAATATAGGCACGAGGTGTCGTGAGTAAATAACGATGATATTGGCACGTGAATTGTCTGTGTAGTTAAGATATGAAACGTGGGCACGAAGTGTCAGGAAAAATATGATGGTTTTATTATTCGCACGTGAACTGTCCGTGCATATGTGATATGAAAAATGGGTACGAGGTGCCGGAAAAATATGATGATTTAATTATGGGCATGAAGTGCCGTGAAAATATGAAAAGGGCTGAAACCCGTACTTTTATGATTATGAAATGAGGTGTCACATGGTGACTTTTAATTGAAAGAATTATATTCAAAATAATTATTTGGAAGGATTTTTATTCAAAAAGTAGTATTTGAAAGATATTTATTTGAGAAAATTATATTTGAAAAAGATTTATTGAAAGAATTATATTTGAAAGATATTTATTTGAGAAAATTATATTTGAAAGAGAGTTATTTGGAAGAATTATATGTGAAAGATATTTATTTGAAGAACTTGATTTAATTGGGTGTACTTGTATTTATTATTTATTGAGGAATATTAATAGTGTTCTTGTTGCCATGCCGGGCATATCACTAGTTGATTTATGTTGCCCTTATTGTTATTTATTTCCTATTATTTTTGTATACTAAACTGCACAGGTTGTTGGACCTTCTGAATTCTCTCTCTCTCTCTCTCTCTCTCTCTCTCTCTCTCTCTCTCTCTCTCTCTCTCTCTCTCTCTCTCTCTCTCTCTCTCTCTCCCTCTCCCTCTCCCTCCCTCCCTCTCTCTCTCTCTCTCTCCAAACTAATGGTAACTCACCTTATCTTCTTCTTCGTTTCCTCTTCACCGCCGCACCCCACTGCGGGCGAGCCCAGGTAAGAACCTAATCTCCATTCTCTCCTATCTTTATTTAATCGCCTTTTTAAGCTCTAGAGCGACTACTGCTCGCCGCTCTTCGCAATCTCAGGGTTTCAATTTCAGTCCCTTTGCTTGAATTAATTTGGCCTTTCATTCGAGGTTGTTGGATTGCGTGTTGCTGCCTATAGTGTTTTAAATTTGTATGTGGGTTTCGATCATCAAGTTTTGATTTTTCTACCAAAACTTACCGGGGAAAAATTATCTTTTTTGGTGGATTTCCTTGTGAAAGTTGTATCTTATTTTCTCTGTTTTGTGCAATATAGTTTGGAAATTTACTGTTATTGATTTACTGAGCTGAATAGTTTGTTAGATTTTGAAATAATTTGTTTTAGAAGATCTGTGATTTACTTACATGTAGATTTACCTGATTTACCTACTTAATAGTACTGACCAAATATCTTCTTAACATACATAGAGTAAATATAGATCTAGCTTAGGACTTAGGATAAATTTCACACAAATTAGAATATCAGGGTTCATTAATTGTACATCTTCTGGGCTTATTAGTTTTGTATTTTCTTAACAACTAAAAGTGTATGAACTTTTTTCTAATGATTTTTTTTAGCTTTCGGGTTAGTCATTTTTCTTGTGATTATTTTGAATTGACTATTTTTTTAAAAATCAACTTAAGGTTTTATTTCATCCTTTTTTGCGCTCCTTTGCTACGGGTGGGGCCTCACCAGTGGTAGCAGTGACAACCCCTTCCCTCTTTCTTTGGCTTGGTGGTGTTTTGTGTGTATTTCAGGTCATGGTCTGTGGCAATTAGCGGCGAAAGCGACGTGCGTGTGCAAACATTGAAGAACAACCCGGGCAAGTGTCAGCAAGGGGCGGCGGGAGTTGGACACGAATGTGCTAGGTTGCTGCAACATCGTTGTATATACCAAGATAATTCCAAGGTTCTACTCGCGGGAGTTGGTACCTCCCGTTTTATAGTTTCCCTTTGTTGTGTTAGTTAAATTAATGCCATCTTAGTTCATATTAGTTGATTCACCGTATTAGTGTGCCTGTAGTTGCAACTTGTCTTCTTCTAGTTTGGTCTGTTGCCTTGTGTGTGATAGTGATTCCCTTACTCTGTCGTAGATATAGTGGCTGTGGTCTTGAATGGTCGAGTGAGGTCATGTTCTCAGGGGGAACGGGGGGTGGGGCAGGAGGTAGGGCAGGGGTTAGGGGGTGGGGCAGGATGCAAGGGAGGTAAAGGGAATAAGGGTGTCTGTAGGTTGAGAATTGGGTCATGGAATGTAGGTACATTGACGGGTAAGTCTATAGAGTTGGCGATGATCCTCCAAAAGAGGAGGGTCAATATAGCATGTGTCCAGGAGACAAGGCGGGTAGGGTCGAGGGCCAATGATGTAGACGGGTATAAAATTTGGTACTCATGAGTCCAGAAAGGTAAGAATGGAGTGGGCATCTTGGTAGATAGGGAACTTAGAGAGTCTGTTGTTGAGGTTAGACGAGTGAATGATAGATTCATGGTTATTAAGTTGGTGGTCGAAGAGTGCACCCTAAACGCCGTTAACGCCTATGCGCCGCATGCGGGCCTAGATGAGGAGGTTAAACAGCGCTTCTGGGAGGGGTTAGATGAGATTGTGTGCCAGGTTCCGCCTGCTGAGAAGCTATTCATAGGAGGGGATTTCAATGGGCATATTGGGTCGACCACAGGTGGTTATGGCAAGGTGCATGGAGGCTTCGGTTTTGGGGAGAGGAACGGAGGAGGTACATTACTGTTTGACTTCGCTAAGACTTTTTTGTTGGTGATTGCGAACTCTAGCTTTTCGAAGAGGGAGGGGCATTTGGTTACTTTTCAAAATGTGGTGGCGAAGACTCAAATTGACTATCTCCTCCTCAGGAGGTGTGATAGAGGGCTGTGCAAGGATTGTAAGGTTATTCCGGGTGAGATAATCGCGACGCAGCATGGGCTCTTGGTGATGGACGTTGGTATTATGTTAAAGAGGAGGAATAGGTCTGCTCGAGGAAGACCGAGAATCAGGTGGCGAGCCTTAATTAAGGATAAAGCCCAAGAGTTGGAGGGGCGGTTGTTGGTTATGGGAGCATGGATGAGCAGTGGTGACGCGAGCACTATGTGGTCAGCGACAACAGACTGCATTAGGGAGTTTACGAGAGAGGTGTTAGGGGTCTCGACGGGCATCTCTGGTGGGCACAAAGGAGACTGGTAGTGGAATGAAGTGGTCCAAGGTAAAGTGGAAGCGAAGAAGGCGGCGTACCTAAAGTTAGTGGGGAGCATAGGTGAGGAGGAGAGGAGAGCGTGCATGGACAGGTATAAGGTAGCTAGGAAAGAGGCTAAGCTGGCAGTCACGGAGGCTAAAACTGCGGCTTGTGGTCATATGTATGAGGAACTAGGGAAAAAAGGCAAGGAGAAAAAGTTATTCCGGCTGGCCAAGTTGAGAGAGAGGAAGGCTCGGGGTTTGGACCAAGTGAGATGCATCAAGGATGAAGATGGTAGAGTATTGATGGAAGATGCCCAGATTAAGAGGAGATGTCAGACTTACTTTCATAAACTTCTGAATGAAGAAGGGGATCGAGATATTGTGCTAGGCAAATTGGAGCATTCCGAGAGTCACCGTGACTTTGGGTACTGCAGGCGTATCGAGGTTGAGGAGGTCGTGGGAGCTATGCGTAAGATGTGTAGGGCCAGAGTGACCGGGCCAGATGAGATTCCGGTGGAATTTTGGAAATGTGTGGGGAAATCAGGTTTGGAGTGGCTGACTAGGTTGTTTAATGTTATTTTTATGGCGAAGAGGATGCCGAATGAGTGGAGTTGGATTACGGTGGTTCCAATGTATAAGAACAAAGGTGATATCTAGAGTTGTAACAATTATAGGGGTATCAAATTACTGAGTCATACCATGAAAGTGTGGGAGGGGGTGGTTGAAGCGAGGGTGAGGATGACACTGTCTGTATCCAACAACCAGTTCGGGTTCATGTCGGGACGTTCGACCACATAAGATATACACCTTATAAGAAGGTTGGTGGAACTGTACAAAGAGAGGAAGAGGGATATGCACATGGTGTTTATTGACCTAAAGAAAGCGTATGACAAGGTTCCTAGAGAAGTTCTCTGGAGATGCCTGGAGGAAAAAGGTGTATCGGTTTCTTATATTATGGCGATTAAGGACATGTATGATGGGGCTAAGACTCGGGTTAGGACAGTAGGAGGCGACTTTGAGCAGTTTTCGTTTGTAATGGGGTTACACCAAGGTTCTGTGCTTAGTTCGTTCTTATTCGCCCTGGTGATGGACGCGTTAATATACCATATTTAAGGGGAGGTACCATGGTGGATGATATTCGCCGATGACATAGTTCTGATTGATGAGTCGCGAGCTGGAGTTAACGAGAGGCTGGAGGTTTGGAGACAGTCTCTTAAGTTTAAGGGTTTCAAGCTGAGCAGGATGAAGACGGAATACTTGGAGTGTAAGTTCAGCGCTGATCTGGGGGAAGTGGGCATGGATGTGAGGCTTGGATCACAAGTTATTCCAACTAGAGGCAGCTTCAAGTACCTTGGTTCGGTTATCCAGGGGGGAGGGGAGATCGATGAGGATGCCACACACCGTATTGCGGTAGGATGGATGAAGTGGAGGTTAGCATCTGGAGTCCTGTGTGACAACAGAGTGTCACCGATACTCAAAGGTAAGTTCTATAAAATGGTGGTTAGACCTGCCATGATGTATGGGGCTGAGTGTTGACTTGTTAAGAACTCACGAATCCAGAAGATGAAAGTAGCAGAGATGAGGATGTTGAGGTGGATGTGCGGGCACACTAGGATAAATAAGATTAGGAATGATGATATTCGGGAGAAGGTGCACGTGGCTCCCATTGATGACAAGATGCGGGAAGCGAGGCTTAGATGGTTCAGACATGTTCAAAGGAGAAGAGGTAGATGGCGGCCTAAAAAGTATTGTGGAGAGGTGATCAGGAAGGATATGGTGAGGCTCCAGATTTTTGAGGACATGACACTTGATAGGAAGATGTGGAGGTCGAGTATTAGGGTTGTAGGTTAGGAGGTAGTTGAGTCTTGCCTTACTTCGTACCATTGTGGGACTAGCTAGGTAGGGTTTTTGTCTAAGATAGCTATTGGCAATGTTGTGTCTTACTTTTTCGCTTTTCAGTGCATGACCTATTTACTAGCTATCGCTTTGCTTTGCATCTTTCATTTGGATTTCATGTTGTTCCTATTTTTCCTATGATTGCTGTTGTGATACTAATATTGTCTCCTTTTGTCCTTTTGTATTTTTGTTTTCTTGACCCAAGGGTCTTTCGAAGACATCCTCTCTACCCTTCGGGGTAGGGGTAAGGTCTGTGTACACACTACCCTTCCCAGACCCCATTAGTGGGATTTTACTAGGTTATTGTTGTTGTTGTTGTATATTGCACAGGTTATTAGACTAGTGAGTGTCTTGACTGTACCTCGTCTCTACTCCACTGAGGTTAGTCTTGATACTTATTGGGTACTCACTGTGGTGTACTCATACTACACTTCTGCACATTTTTTTTGCAGAGCCAGGTATTGGAGCTATTGGACTCGGACATAGTTAAAGTGTGGTTATAAGGATTCTAGGTAGAGCTTCTTGGTCGTTGGAGTCCCTTGAAATCTTTTCATTTTATTGTACTATTAATTATTAATCAAACAGTATTGAGTATTCGATCCTTGAGATCATTCCATGTATTCAGTTAGAGTTTGTGACTTAATATTACCAATCTTGGTTGGTTGTTGTATTCATATTTGTTTCCGCTGTTAGTTTTGATTACTTATAAAATAAAATAAAATGGCTTGAAATGTAATAGAAATCGGCTTACTTAGTCTTAGAGACTAAGTGCCATCACGACGCCTGAGGTAGGATTTTGGGTCGTGACAAGTTGGTATCAGAGCTCTAGGTTCATAGGTTCTACGAGTCACAAATGAGTCTAGTAGAGTCTTGCGGATCGATACGGAGACATCTGTACTTATCTTCGAGAGGCTACAATACTGTTAATAAATTTCCACTTCTTTCATTCCTGTCATGCGGAATTTGGTTAATTTGGACTTTGAGCCTTTGTATCTCTATTCTCTTACAGATGGTGAGGACACGTGCTACCGGATTAGCTGAGCAGGTATCCGCATATACTGTTAGGGCTGCAAGAGGCCAGGGCCGAGGTAGAGGCCGCAGAAGGGCACATGTTGCGAGTGGAGCACCTGTCAGAGCAGCAGTTGAGGAGCTGCCAATAGCTCCAGTTAGGGGACAGGTACCAGAAGCACCCGTTGTTACCCTCGGACTTTAGGAGACTTTAGCACAGTTCCTGAGTATGTTTGGTATATTAACTCGGGCGGGATTGATCTCTGTTGTACCAAATATTTCGCAGATTACGGGAGTAGCTCAAACTCCTACCATGACTCCAGAGGAGCAGGTTCATGTTGGTCAGGTTCCGAGTGTAGTACCGGTACAACCTGTTATTTTGGTTCGGCCTGAGGTCAGGCCAGAGGCATCAGAAGAAGAACAAAAGATACTTGAGAGGTTTAAGAGGTATAGTCCACCTACTTTCAGTGGCACAACTACAGAGGATGCCCAAGAATTTCTAGAAAATTGTCACCGTATTCTCCGCACCATGGGTATTGTGGAAGTAAGCGGAGTTGCCTTTACTACATTTCAACTGTCAGGCACAGCGTATCAGTGGTGGCAAATCTATGAAGAAGGTAGATCAGTCGATGCAACACCACCAACTTGGGCTCAATTTTCGGAAATGTTCTTGAAAGAGTTTGTTCCCCAAGCTTTCCGAGATGCATGGCGCACAGAGTTTGAACGGTTGCGTCAGGGCACTATGACAGTGTCAGAATATGCTATCAGGTTCAGTGAGTTAGCCCGTCATGCACCTATCTTGGTTTCTACAATCAGAGAGCGGGTCCGCAGATTCATTGAGGGGCTCGATTATGATATTAAAATATGCATGGCTCGAGAGTTGCAAACTGATACTCCATTTCAACAAGTAGTGGAGATTGCGAGGAAGATTGAGGTTAGCCATAGTACTGAAATGGAGTCTAAGGAGGCCAAAAGGTCTCGAAGCTCTGGAGGGTTCAATGGATTTTACTCTTTAGCTATGACCCATTATGACGGAGGCTCGAGCAGTCGACCAGCTCAGTCCGCACATCAGATTACTCGAGTTGCTCCAGTAAGTTCTTATAGTGCACTACCGACACGAGATTCTTACGATGGTTATTCCAGTTATCCGGCACAGACTCAGTACGAGCAGCCGCGACCTAAGAGGGGTTGTTATGAGTGTGGTGATACTAGGCATATCATGAGAGATTGTCCCAGACTTGGGAGAGGTGTATTTCATCAGAACACTCAGGCTGTGGGCCCCAATATAGTTACTACTCTACGTACAGAGCCAGTTAGGGGTGGAGGACAGACGGGTAGAGGGCGCCTAAGAGGTGGAGGCCCAACCCGCAGGGGCGACCCGTCCATAAAGATGGTAAAGCAACTGCTTTAGGCCCCACATTTGTGGAGGCCCCATTTTTTTTATACCTAATAGGCTATATATAAATTTTTAAAAAAAGATATGTGAAGTGAAAAAGTTTGATTTCTTTATTTAACAAATAAAGAGATGCAGGATTTGCAACTGCTTTGATTTCTGCCAAGAAAATTACATTTGAAATTAATATCGAACCCGAATTTCATAAGAAACATGTAATATATAGGAAGAAACAATTTGAGGAGAATGTTAATAGTGAAATCTCAAAATCTACCGAAGAGTCCTTTAGAGTTGATTATTTTTTATACATACTCCCATGGGTCCATAATAAATGACTTTTTAACCTTTGTTGTACCCCTTAAGAAAATACTAACTCCTAGAACAAAAATATATTTTGACTGAATTATCCTTAATTAAAATTTATATGTTGTTAACTTGACAGATTGAGATATGTAAATAAGGGCAAAGTTTGGAAAAATAAAGTTAATTCTTTCTAGATTATATAAAATGACACTTATTTTGGACCAAAATAAAAGCAAAAAAATCACTTATTATGGACTGGAGAGAGTACTAGACAAGGTTATCTTTTCACTTTAAAATAGATTTGAACAATTAGAGGCATATGAAAATATTTTTGGTTTTCTATTTAGTGGTCAAACTGAGATCACCAGTTGATGGAAATTTGAAAAACATATTACCTTCATCTTGAAAGCTCCTTAAATCATAATAATCAACCCGATATTGATAGTTTAGATTTATTTTCTTAATAAAAAATATTACGAAAAATAGTACAATTAGAAGATAACAATTTAATTGATATACTCAATCAAATAAAAAGGTTTGATTATTTTCCAAATATCTATATTACTTATAGAATAATGTTAATAACTCATATTACCGTTGCTTCAGCGAAAAAAAGTATTTTAAAATTAAAATTGATAAAACCTTACCTAATATCAACAATGTCTCAAAGATATTAAATGAATTAGCTATATTGTCAATTGAGAAAGACTTATTAGGAGAAATTGATTATAAAAAATTAATAATAACTTTGCATCTAAACAATGTTAGAAAAATAGACTTCAAATAAAAATAAAATAATTTTATTAATAAAAAAGTTAAGGCCCCTCATAAAGTTTGGCTTTAGGCCACGAAATTGGTCGGGTCGCCCCTGGCGACCCGTTGATATAACCGCTATGATTTGGCTGAGGCCGATACAGCAGATGGTATCGTTACAGGTACGATCCCGATTTGTTATAAAAGAATATTTTCTCTTAATTTGATTCGGATTTGAATATTGAGGTGAGTCCTCCTATTATGCTCCGCTTATGGGTGAGCTCCGTAATTTTGTGACCCACTTATATGTTTATCCCTGTTGGGAGATTTGAAGATGTGACCCCGTGCCTGTCATTTTTATTTTTGGGCACCATTGAGGGCTATAAGTCCAAAAGTAATTTTTATTATTCATTACAATGGGTTTTATGTGTTTCGGAATAATTGATTCCAATTTTATGAATTATATGCCCTACCGGTATAAGGGTTCATTATGTGTTATGAAAAATATTTACGAAATTTGTTGAATAAAAGAAAGAAAAGAAATTGAAATTTCAGTTGGCATAATGTTCAAAATACTTGTGATTCAGAGTTTAGGACGAGATCCTCGCATTTTTATATTATGTGAAATATTTAAACCGGGCTACAAATCGCAGTGGAAGTTATATAAGGACGAGGTCCTTGTGGTGAAATATTTATGAGTTTAAATTCTCCGTTTGTGAAGTTTAATTTGTACTACAGTACTAATAGGGAGTTATGCCTGATAGGCTTATGTGATAATTCTTTTATGTGTTTCTGTGCCATAATTGTGCTGTAGTTGTTGAGTTTTAGCCTACGAGGTGAGTGCCCAGGTGGCGTTAAATGTAACTCGTTAAGTCGGGTAAATAGTTATGAGGTCTTCATGTCTCACATTTTGCTATCAGTGTTGTAAAAATTTGAAACGAGGTTTTGGTTAATATGAGGTTAATTGGCGATGTTGTAATCGATTATGAACAACTATTAAGACCAGAGATATGGTGATGGGCATACATATGATGTGCTTCATGTCCTTATATCATTATGATAATGCGGTGCATGTAATGCTGAGATTAGTTTTATTGATATATACATTGTGGTACTTTGTTGGGTTGTGGATGTGTTGTTAAGAGTTGTTTTGGTGTTACTCTGGCAGGTGGATATGCCCATTTACAGGGAAAACTTTGTTGAAATTTCTGAAAAATTTGGGACTTAGTAAAAATTTGGAGGATTGAGACGTGCAAAAGAAGAGATATATTATGTTATGTATTTGAGGGCGAATGATCCTAAGCGGGGGAGAATGTAACACCCCGGAATAATTTCGAAGTACTTCAACACTATCAAGAAAGTTGATGTGGGTGTAGGCACGAGTGTCTATAGCTAGTTGAGACTAATACCATGCGTTGATGTAAAAATCAGGCCTTTTGAAAATGTTTGGAGGGTAAGAAATTGGTTTTAAGGCTTATAAGTGTAAATCAAAGAAATAATCTCAACTGAGATGGTGCTGTCGGACCCATGTTAAATTGCAGGACGCAGAATCACCCATGAGTATGTGTGTAAGAATACACTCAGTAACTTAAAATCCTCAGAAAGATTCTTGGCACGTTCGAGGACGAACGTATATTTAAGAGGTGGAGAATGCAATAACCCGACTTGTCGTTTTAAGAATTAATGCCCCGTTCAGCGACTTAAGGTCCCGAGCAACTTTATAATATGTATTATGACCTGCGGGTGTGGTCAAGTTTAATTTTCGGAGGATTCAAAATTTAATTAAAAGAACAATTCTTATTTAGAAGCTTAAATGGAAAAAGTTGTCCGGAGAGTTAACTTTTGAGCAAACGACCCTGGAATAGAATTCTGATGATGCCAATAGTTTCGTATGATGATTTCAGACTTAGGCGTATGTCCGGATTTGAATTTGGAAGTCCTTAGGACAATTCGACTCATTTTGGCGAAAGTTGAAAAATAAAAGATTTTTGGAAAGTCCGACCGAAGGTTGAATCTTTGATAACGAGGTCGGATTTCGATTCTGGAAATTGAAATTGCTCCATTATGTCATTTATGCCCTTATCCTTGGCCTGGATGGCCTCGGAGTCGACCCTAAATTGGGCCACTTTAGCATCAACTTTTGTGTTGGCCACGGTCACCTCAGATATGGCCACGACCACCTCAAACCTGACCATTTCGAGTTCGTTGGAAAACTTTCCTTATCGGAAACGGCCAAATCCAACCGAGACTGAAACTCTTTGATCTTCTTGACCTACACCGAGGCATTCTATTTTGCAGCTTGGAGCTGGGTCTCGACCGACTCCAGTTGCGCTTGGACAATTTCATTTTTCGAGGCTAGGATGTCCATGTTCTTTTTGAATTCTTCCTCCTCGGCCTGTATCGCATCTACCTGTATCTGGAGCCGTCTGATTTGTTTGAGCCTCTGCCGAAACTACAAAATTAGATCGTTAGTAGTTATCTCCAATTCATCTTCACTATCGTGAAGAACCCGGAATACCTGCTCGGCCATCTCGGCATGCTCATCTCGAGCCGTCACTAAATCGGCCTGAAGCTTCTCACTGAGAAGCTTGTAAGTATCATTCTTCTCAGTGAGACCTCGAACCTCAGCCTTGTGCTCCTCCCGGATTTAGAGGAAAGCTGCATGATGAAACACCGAAGCTTGCAAACAAGGAAGAAGATGTTAGAACTATCTACAACTCCGAG
Organism: Nicotiana tabacum; assembly: GCF_000715075.1. Classification (NCBI taxonomy): domain Eukaryota; kingdom Viridiplantae; phylum Streptophyta; class Magnoliopsida; order Solanales; family Solanaceae; genus Nicotiana; species Nicotiana tabacum. The sequence goes on along the minus strand of NC_134102.1, from coordinate 36,197,907 downwards.
TTTAAAAGAAATATTGGAGAGACCCTCGAAGTTACCCGATACAGAGCATGTTGGGCCTCATTAAAAAGGCAAACGGCCCCCACCGCGTTCATCACGACTTGGTCGTCCTCGGTCACCAAGGACCTAAGGTAGCTAGAAATCCTCAGGGTGGGAGAGAAAATCTGGGCATCCTCCGGGATAGAAAGCACTATATTCCGCCTGCAGTCGGGGTTAACACTTGGGGCTGGGAATCGGTCCACCCGTTTTGGGCTCAACGAAGAAGCGGTAGCGCCCGATGACGACACAATTTTCGGTACCGCTAAACCACCAAACCCAGTGGCATCCTCCAAGGTAGCGGATTCAAACCCATCCAAGAATTCATGTATATCGGTCACCCCGTGAATACCTTTGTAAGAATGACCTTCCAACGAATCGGCCTCGTGGATCATAGTGTCCGAAATATGAGGGGATCCAGAAATATTGATCACTCCGAGCTCATACCTCGGGATATCTTCCGCTGCCCGGAAAGCCTCAACCCAAGTCTCTCTCTCGACCATCTCGTCTTGGGACGGAGTGGCCTCAACTCTTTCTGGTTCAGGAGCTATGGCAAAAGCTCCCTTATCAACCTCCGCCGATTTGGAGGACTTTTGTGTTGAAACACCATCCCGCATATGGGCCACTAGTTTGGAATTATCTTCCTCTTCAGATTCATCCCTTAATCTGGAGATTAAGTCCAAAGGTATAGCACCAGTGTTCCCTTTGGGCTTGAGAGACTTCCTCGTCAGTTTTTTCTTTTCCGAGCCCGGGGAACTCAGAGCCCCTTTTCTCTTCTTTTCTTTGGCCTGCTTCGGAGCAGATGGGAGTACTTCTTCGTCACTAGATGGGGGCCTCATCGCAACATCCTTCTCAAGGCCTACAATGCAAAAAAGGAGAGTAAGCAAGAGAAGAAGCTCAAACGATAATCGTTCCAAGAGTGAAACTCACCATGATTGCGGGCCTCCCATCGACCCTTGGATAACTCCACCCAAGCACGCGCGGAGTATGATTTCTGTGACACCAGGCCCTCGACCCATTGATTGAGTTTCGGAATCGGTTCTGGCATCTGGGCCACAACTGCAACCCTAAAAATATAGATGAGAAAAGAGGATAAGAAGTAAAATAGCAAAATTGAACGTTCAAAGGGCAATACTACTCACGATTCATGTTCCCCTTCTCAGGAAACGGCAAGTCTTCAGCAAGGATCAGGTCCGAAGTCCTTATTCGGAAAAATCAGCTCATTCAACCTCGATCACAAGTTTCATCTATGCTTGACAATGAGGCTTTATTATCTTGGCGAGCAAGCCTGATCTGCCCTCCTCGATAGAATCAGGGATTGTAAAGGCACATAAGGTGATCGAGGGTAAAACGACACCCCTTGATTTTGCTTGTGAAGAATCGGAGAAGAATCACTATTCTCCAAAAGGAAGGATGGATGTGGCTGAGGGTCACATTGTATCTCTTACAGGAGGTGGCGATGACAGGATCTAAGTTACCTAACGTGAAAGAGTAAGTGTAAATACTTAGGAACCCCTCCACGTGGGTAGTAATCGATTCCTTGAGCGATGGGACTACCACATGCTTTTTGCCCCAGTTGCATTCCTCTTTCACTTTGTCAAGGATTTTCTCGGTGATTGAGCACATGTACCAAGAGACCGGCTCACATCGGCCCGATACTGAGGAGACCTTTTCGACCTTAAAGTCAATAACGGTTGGGCACCCTACTGGAACAAATTCTTCAGGATAGGGCTCGCCCGCATCCTCACCACCGGCGGGTCGTGATGAAGAAGCGACCTCTTTTTGTGGCATGGTTTTGGAGGTTTTTGCCATTGATGAACAAGGGAAAATATAATTAGGATGGTATGCGGTTTGATTAGAGTTCTAGAAATTTGGGCTTGAAAATTATGAAACAAAGGGATTTTCTGAAGAAGAAGCAAGAGTAGAAAGAGCTTTGAGTGTAATTGTTACAACCCAAATTCACATACCATAGATCACGCCGTAAGTTAGTCGACGTAAATCCAAGAAGAGATTATCTTTGAGATGATAAGAAGTTAATCCTATTGGTCTTAAACGATACAAGGGTGTATAAGAGTGGTTAACAAGTATTAGAAGTTAAATGAATCAAGGATGTTGTAACCCGTATTTGCGGGTAACACTAGAGGTGATTAACTGTCCCAAGAGGTCTTGTTTTAATGAATTTGAATCATATAATATCCGTATCATAAGTCTTGAAGTCAAGCGAGTCATGAAACAAAAGTCGATAAAAGTTGTCGCAACTTAGGTTTATAATTTTCCTTAAATTTTAGGTCAAATGTTACTGCATTTTTCTCCCAATGTGCTTGGAATTATGGGGTGATCTACCTATAAAATTGAAGATCTATGAGTTTAGTTTCCAATTCATTAAACCGTTCATCGATACAATCTCGGAATAGAGAGATATTCGCATTTTTGCGAGAGTGCACCAAGCTGCTCTCTATGGGGCCCACAAAGGCAGTTTAAGACATATGGACATATATAAGATACCTCAACCCCGTTTTAAGTCATTATATTTCAGTATATTCAGACCTTATAACCCTAAAAACAGTCTCTCAAGGTTCTCTCATGATCCAAGACCCAAACAAAGGGCACACAACACAAATCAAATGTCAGGAATCCCGTGGCGCTAGTATGTTTCTTGTTCTTCTTGTTGTTGCTGATTTTTATGTTGTTCCAGCTCGTGTGGGAGGTTGTTTTAAGTGTTTTATTTTCTGTAAATACACCTTCAAGTTTTTAATATCAACCCTAGGTGATTTCAAGTCTTCTAAAGTAATTCTAGTGCCGAAAAACCCGAATTAATTGCTAGTTTCGCTTCCTTGTTCTTGTGGCAGAATTGAAGGGATATTTCGTGGAAAATTAAGGTCAAATTGGAGTTGTTCTTTCTGTTTAAAGGTAAGGAACCTCTTACTCTATATATATTTAAGATTATCCAAGTTGTGGCTAAGTCGTTGAAGCTAGAACTTGTGAAATATATATCGAAAGGCTTGGTAGTAATGTTGTTAGTTGGTGGACTGTTTTGGAGGCTCAATATGATTATTAATGATGTTGTTTGGGCTGTTTGGTGATTGTATTGACTTGTGGGAAGTCATATAAATAGGGGAGGTGCTGTCCGTTTCATCGTAAAATAGGTTGCGGTCGATACATAATAGTTACGACGCTTAAACGATAATGATAGTGTCATTTCTCTTATTGTAGACTAAGGAGTCGTGACATTTGCATAGCTTGAGGTTGGGCAGTATATACAAGGTATGTGAGGCTATCCCCTTCATTCTTTTGCACGACTCTGATTGTACATAATGTAATGAACGAGCTCCCAAAGATACTCTACTCTTAGAAGCTAGCAGTACTTACATTGCTGCCCTTCTTATGAAACGATTGATATTAATGTTACTTCTCTTATTCTTATATTATCAATGTTGTTGGTAGTTCCTGATTCTTATAAGATTCTTGATGAAGAGTTAATCCTAATAGCGTGTACGAAGGATACCGACCTTACGTCACTCCGAAAGGTTCAAAATATGATTCCAATGAGTCTAGCATGCATCATATATATGTATCTATTTTACTCTACCGAGCCGCGCTATAGTTGGCCGGGTACGGCACCTATTGTGCAACCACTGATCAGTTGGGTTTTACCGAGCTCCACGTGGCCGGGTACGATTCTACCGAGCCCTATGATGGCCGGGTACGTTTTACCGAGCCTATTATGGCCGGGTACGATATGATGATGATGATGCCCACAAAGGCATATGTTTTAAAAGTTTATGTATATATATGTATGTATCATGTATTTCATGTCAGTAGCCCTCAGAGGTACCCAGATGTCACAGGTTGTATATTCTCTATCCATGTTTACATTACTGTTCTTACTTATGCTTTCCTGCCTTTCATACTCAGTACTTTATTCGTACTGACATCCTTTTTATTTGTGGACGCTGCATGTCGTGCTGCAGGTCTTGATAGATGGGTAGACGCAGCTCCCCCATCACAGTAGGCTATTCGGTTCAGCGGTTATTGGCGAGATCCCTTCTCCGGACTTGCCGTGGTCTTGGTATGCATTTTTGTTATAGACATTATGGGTATGTCGGGGCCCTATTTCGGCAATGTTGTAGCACTTATGTTCTTTTAGAGGCTCATAGACAGGTGTCGACTCATGTATGGTTTGGAATGCCTTGTCGGCTAATTTTTGTTGTATAGTCTTTCATGGCACCATGGTAGCTCGTACCTTATATATAGTTTCTTGACAGTCTTGTCGACCCATGTTATGTATGTTCATGACATTATCTTTCATTGTTGGATGTTCATGATCTATGTCTACCATTTATATTGATCTTGTCGGCCCTTAAAGATAATAAGGAAGGTTAGATAAAATGTACATTGGTGCTCGGCAAGTATGGCCCGGGTTCTAGTCATGACCTTCCAGTTGGGTCGTGACAAACTTGGTATCAGAGCAAGTCTGTCCTAGGGGATGTCTATGAGCCGTGTCTAGTAGAGTTTTGATTATGGATGTGTAGCGCGCCACATTTATAATCAGGAGGCTACGTGACATCTAGGGTTGTTACCTTCTTCCTGAATCTAGATCGTGTGTAGAGTTGAGTCGTAAGTGTTCATATCTAATATTCACCTTGTTTTCTTTCAGCGATGCCTTCGACTAGGAAGCAAGCGATTAGTAAACGGCTTGATACAGCTGTGGGAGAGGGTAACATTCAGGTGTCTCCAGCCAGAGCAGGCCAAAGTGAGGCTCAGAGTGAGATGCCATCTCATACCTCTCCGTCTCCTCCAGAGGATATTAAGAGGCACCCAGTACATCCAGTTCCTCCGTCTGGCACTACAGACCACGATATGCGCAGTGCGGTGCAGTTGTTGACTAGCTTGGTAGCTGCTCAGGCTTAGAGGTAGAATACCGGTGCTGCTGATAAACCGGTTAGTGCGAGAGTTCGTGATTTTATTAATCTAGACCCTCCAGTGTTTATCGGATCAGACCCTAAGGAGGACCCACAAACATTTATTGATCAGGTTCATCGTACATTGCGGGTTATGCATGCTAGTGATACGGAGGCAGTAGAGTTGGCTTCTTATCGGTTACGGGATTTAGCGGTTTTCTGGTATGATAGTTGGGAGAGATCTAGGGGTCCGAACGCTCCTCCAGCCGTGTGGAAGGAATTTTCTGAGGCCTTTCTTCGTCACTACTTGCCAGTTGAGATACGACGAGCTAGAGCTGATAAGTTCTTGAACCTTCGACAGGGTAATATGAGTGTACGAGAGTATAGTATACAGTTTGATTCTTTAGCAAGGTATGCTCTCTATATGGTGTCCGAGATGAGTGATAGGGTGCATCTGTTTGTGAATGGGTTGGGACCACATCTGATAAATGAGTGCACAACAGCCTCCTTGGTAGAGGGCATAGATATTTCTCGTATTCAGGCTTATGCCCAGACCCTAGAGGATTGTAAGCGCCAGCAAAGGGCAGATAGGGAGCAGGATAGGGGCCAGTATAAGAGGGCGAGATTTGCAGGGTATTCTGATGAGTTCAGAGGCAGTATCAGGCCCCAATCTTCGAGGAGTTCGGCGCCACCTGTAGCTAGTGCTCCTCCACAGTTTCAGAGGCCTCGGTATGATCGATTTACCTATTCTGGTTCAGGTCAGAGTTCGAGGGCATCATGCTCACAATTTCATAGAGATACTAGTCAGACGAGACCCCCAACACCTCGTTGTGATCAGTGCGGCAAGGCCCACTTTGGACTGTGCCGTCGAGGTTCCGATGCGTGCTATTCTTGCGGACAGCCTGGCCATATGATGCGGGATTGTCCTAACAGAGGAGGTGGTGGTATGGCTCAGCCGACTGGATCTGTGTCTGGTTCTTCCTCATCAGTTCGACCTCCAGCACAAGGTTTTCAACAGTCGACAGGTCGTGGTAGAGGTAGAGGTTCAGTGCCGAGTTTGAGTGGTGCTCAAAATCGAACCTATGCTCTAGTAGGTCGACAAGATCTCGAGTCGTCTCCGGATGTTGTTACAGGTATATTGTCTGTGTTTTCTTATGATGTATCTGCGCTAATTGATCCAGGATCTACCTTATCATATGTTACACCCTTTGTGGCTAATAAGTTTGGCATTGAACCTGAATTGATAAGTAAACCACTTGCGGTATCCACTCCGATAGGAGATTCTGTGATTGCTAGAAGGGTATATAAAGGTTGCACTGTGATGATTTGTAGTCGTCAAACCTCGGCAAATTTATTTGAGTTAGAAATGGTTGATTTCGATGTGATAATGGGAATGGACTGGTTGACCTCATGCTATGCAAATGTTGACTGTCGTACGAAGATGGTTAGGTTTCAGTTTCCGGGTGAACTCGCCATTGAATGGAAGGGGAACATTGCTACGCCGAAAGGTAGGTTTATTTCGTATCTTAAGGCAAGGAATGATCTCAAAAGGTTACATTTATCATCTTATTCGCATTAGGGATGCGGAGGCGAAGCTGCCTACTCTACAATCAATCCCCGTGGTCAATGAATTTCCAGATGTTTTCCCAGATGAACTCCCAGGCCTTCCTCCTGAAAGGGATATTGAGTTTAGTATTGATGCGTTGCCTGACACTCAACCGATCTCTATCCCTCCATACAGGATGGCCCGGCAGAGTTGCGAGAGTTGAAGGCGCAGTTGAAGGACTTGCTGGATAAGGGTTTCATTAGGCCTAGCACTTCACCTTGGGGTGCACCAGTCTTGTTCGTGCGGAAGAAAGATGGGTCGTTAAGGATGTGTATCGATTATCGACAGTTGAATAAGTTTACAATAAAGAACAAGTATCCACATCCAAGGATTGATGACCTGTTTGACCAACTCTAGGGTGCCAAGTATTTCTCCAAGATTGACTTGCATTCAGGGTATCATCAGGTAAGGGTTAAGGAGAAGGATATTCCAAAGACGGCCTTCCGGACAAGATATGGGCACTTTGAGTTCTTGGTGATGTCGTTCGGGCTAAGAAATGCCCCAGCAGCTTTTATGGATCTCATGAATAGTGTATTCAGGCCCTATCTTGATGTGTTCGTGATCGTATTCATTGATGACATTCTGGTGTATTCTTGTTCGGAGGCGGAACATGCGGGCCACTTGCGGATAGTATTACAGACCCTTCAGGATCATAAGTTATATGCTAAGCTCTCTAAATGTGAATTCTGGCTGAACTCAGTAGCATTCCTTGGCCATGTGATATCTGATGAGGGTATTAGTGTCGACACTCAGAAGATCGATGCAGTGAAGAATTGGCCGAGACCTACAACACCGTCTGAAGTCCGCAGCTTCCTGGGGCTAGCAGGATATTATAGGCGGTTTGTAGAAGGGTTTTCCTCTATATCAGCACCATTGACTAAGTTAACACAGAAAGCTACCAAGTTCCAGTGGTCTGATGCTTGTGAACATAGTTTTCAGGAGCTAAAGAATCGATTGACATCCGCGCCAGTGCTCACTCTCCCAGAAGGAACAGAAGGTTATGTGGTATATTGTGATGCCTCAGGTATAGGTTTGGGGTGCGTATTGATGCAACGTGGGAAGGTGATTGCTTATGCATCAAGACAATTGAAGAAACATGAAAAGAATTACCCGACTCATGATTTGGAATTGGCTGCAGTAATATATGCTTTGAAGATATGGCGGCACTACTTATACGGCGTCTATGTTGACATCTACACAGATCACAAGAGTTTACAATACATCTTCAAGCAGAAGGAGTTGAATTTGAGGCAGCGTAGGTGGCTTGAATTACTGAAAGACTATGACGTTGAGATATTGTACCATCCCGGTAAAGGCAATGTTGTGGCAGACACTCTCATCCGTAAGTCAATGGGAAGCTTAATATATATTGAGGCAGGTAGACAAGGGTTGACCAAAGAGCTTCACCAGCTGGCCAATATGAGAATCAGATTGTTGGACTCTGATGACGGAGGTGTTACTGTACAGAATACAGCAGAATCATTTTTGGTAGCCGAGGTAAAAGCACGGCAATATGAAGATCCTACCTTAGCAAGATTGAGAGAGGGAATTCAGCAGTGTAAGATTACAGCTTTCAAGATCGGAGGAGATGGGACACTGAGATACCAGGGCCGATTATGTGTGCCTAGTGTGGCAGGGTTGCGAGAGAAGATTATAATTGAGATTCATCAGTCCCGATATTCTATCCATCCTGGCTCGACAAAGATGTATCATGATGTTAAGGAGCAGTATTGGTGGGATAACATGAAGAAGTCTATTGCAGAATTTGTAGCCCAGCGTCCTAATTGTCAACAAGTAAAGATCGAGCATCAGAAACCCAGTGGATTGATTCAGAATATAGAGATTCCGACCTGGAAATAGGAGGTGATTAATATGGACTTCATTATTGTATTACCTCGCTCTTATCATAAGCTTGACTCCATCTGGGTGATAGTTGATCGACTTACAAAATCTGCCCATTTTCTACCAGTTAAGACAACTTACACGGCTGAAGATTATGCGAAGTTGTATATCAAGGAGATTGTTAGGCTTCATGGTGTGCCGGTATCTATTATATCAGACAGAGGAGCTCAATTTACGGCTAACTTTTTGAGGTCTTTTTAGAAGGGTTTAGGCACACAAGTAAATCTCAGCACTGCATTCCATCCGCAGACTGACGGACCGGCTGAACGTACCATCCAGACTCTTGACGATATGCTACGAGCATGTGTTCTAGATTTCAAGGGGAATTGGGATGACCATCTGGCACTTATAGAATTTGCCTACAATAATAGCTACCATTCCAGTATTAAAATGGCCCCGTATGAGGCACTGTACGGGAGGAGATGTAGATCACCAGTTGGATGGTTCGAAGTCGGTGAGACAGAATTATATGGGCCAAATTTGATTCACCAAGCCATTGAGAAGGTGAAAGTGATACAAGAGCGACTGAGGACGGCACAAAGCAGGCAAAAGTCTTATTCCGGTGTCCGACGTCGTGATCTGGAATTTGAGGTTGGTGATTGGGTTTTCCTGAAGATCTCGCCGATTAAGGGTGTTATGCGTTTTGGGAAGAAGGGTAAGTTGAGTCCGCGGTATATTAGGCCGTACAAAATTCTTCTACGAATTGGATAGGTTGCTTACGAGTTAGAATTGCCATCTGAATTGGAATTTGTCCACCCAGTATTCCATGTATTTATGTTGAGGAAATGTATTGGAGACCCTTCTCGGGTCATCCCTATCAAAGATGTACAAGTTACAAAGGATCTATCATATGATGAAGTGCCAGTGGCTATATTAGATCGACAAGTACGCAAGCTGAGAACAAAGGATGTAGCTTCCGTGAAAGTATTATGGAGGAACAAGAATATAGAAGAAATGACATGGGAAGCAGAAGAGGAGATAAAGTCTAAATATCCTTACCTATTCCAGAGTGAAGATAACGAGGATGGCGGGGGAAAGAAGGACGTATTATAAGGTGAAACAGCTCTATGAGGTAAGCAATAGCTTGTGAATACTCTTTTTTAATACAAAATGGTGAT